>NC_135720.1:35801899-37001899 GCF_964656455.1 Halichoerus grypus
GGCTCCATGCTCATTGCAGAGTCTGCTCAGATTCTTTCTCTCTGCCCCTCACCACTCTCATTCTCTCTCTCTCAAATAAATAAATAAAATATTAAAAGAAAAAAAAGAGCACCCTGATCTTTGCATAGCATATTACAGGATCCAAAACTTTAGTGACTAGACATTGAATAAAAACCTCACTAATATTTAAGAACAACAAGAAAACAGGATAATAGAATATAAAATATAGGTGGCATTTTGCTTATTTTTCTATAACTGGATCAACTAAATATTAAATATTACTTTTGCCTCTTATTTAACAAATATTCAGGCATATAATAATGTAAAAAATGAGCAGATCCATTTACCATTAGTAGAATCTTTGCTTGATTATGTCTATGCAGAGGAGGACCCTTAGATACTTTTTTAAGACAGCGTGGGGGAAGGTAGGAGGCAAAAATTAAAAACTTGTGCTAAAATTTCCTAGTGAAATACATGGTAACTTAGGATGCCATTCTTGTTGGTCTGGCATAATGAGAATTAGCCTACTATCCTTATATTAGGTCAGTTTAATTATTGATGATGGAGGATTTAGAGGTGAGATAAAGGGTTATTAAAACACTGCTATAAAAAATTGACCATTTTGATATTAGGGGAAATTTAATGTAATCTTAAATATACATAGCATTTACATAATAACTAGCAGACTTGTTAAAAATTTCCACTAAGATTAAGATTGAAATTTGTACTAAGTTGAAATCAAATATCTGACAGAATTTTGGCTGTGGTGAGTGCCTAGACATTGGCTTGAATTACCAAGGGTGAATATTCATGAGCATTTGTAGAAGTAATGCAACAGGATTTTGACTATGCAATACCTAACTGCAAACTTACACAACAGCAAATGCATGAGTAACTAAAGCATTCATAGTACAGTAGCAATTTCTGCCATTCATAAAGCAGCCTGAATCCAATATATGAATTGACTAGTTTTTGGTCACAGTGTTAAGTTACAACATATGTACATTTACTTTGAGAAATTGTAGCATAGAAATTAGGCAAAAGAGAATATATAATATGGTTTGGGTAATCTGCATAGACATAAAAAGATGAACCAGATGTTTATAACCCAAGGAGCCTATGATTCATAAATCATTATCTAAAATGTAATCCAGAGAACAAATGCAGTTTGTGACTGCATACATATGTCAGTAAAAGTCAAGGTCAATCAGCCTTGATTTTTTTTTTTTAAGTCCTGGTATGAAAAAGAGGCATGTGGAAGAACATAAAAAGCAGCCTTGATATAAGAGAGGACCCCAAGTTCAAGTTCTGATTGTGAAATTTAACTTAAGTAAGTCACTTACCATCTCAAACTGAGTTACTCCATGTTTTAAGTGGAGAAAATAGTATCTACTTCACAGTATTTTAAGCATACAAAGTGAAAGTGTCTCGCAACCTGTAAAGCTATATAAAGATACCTTTATAAGTTAAAGTCTCGAGAATCAAAGGGTAGATATTTTAAGGTATGTATTTAAGGACTTTGAAATTGAGACTTTAGCCTTCTTCCCTCGATTGAAGATGCACATCATGCTGTGCAACAGAGCGGATGATTCATTATTACAGAATTAAAAGGTCAGTTGACCTGTCCGCTTCTGAAACACAGTAAAAATAATACTGAAGCTTTTCTAAATTCTGACAAATCCTTGAATAATCACCTTTGGGGTTTGCTTAATTGAGTAAATACAATTTTAACTAGCAAATAAAAGAATAATTTTCTAGTTCAAAAGTTCTTATGGCATATTTACATGAGTAGAGAAGCATCTTAATATTGCTTATTCTTATTCTTTATTAGTAGTCTTCAACCTTGAAATTACATAATACTAAATTATGAAATGACATATTTAAGCACAGTGACTACTTGATTTAAGCAGGCATGATAATAAATTCTTGGTTTTATTAGACTTTTTAAGTTATTAATTATACTGAAATAAATAATACTACCTTAGGAAAAAAACTGAAATATAGATAACTGAACACAGTACAAGTTCTTAGAGAAGTAGGACCAGGTACATTTATGTCCATAGACTATGTTTATAATATCATTATTTTAGTTGTAAAGATCAATCTGAAAAAAATATTTTTATCCAATTTATCCACTTTGATTGAATGAGACCTGTGGATCTTGGTATTTCTTAAGGAAATTACAACTCAAGTTTGGTACATAATGACAAGTTGTCTAATATAAATTCCAAATAAGTTGTGATTATATTTTACTTTGCTTTTTTTCCCCCTTAGTTTTGTAGCCTAGTCGAGGTCTGAGCTATTCCTTATAGATGTCACAGATACCACATTTCCACTTTTAAAAACTACACAAAGGATTTATGGAAATTATCCCGATTCCTTTCAATATGCTTGAGCCTCCCAGACAGGAAGTATTTGTTTTATCTTTGCATACTTAGCACCTTGGACAGTGCCAGGCATAAAATAGGCTCTTATCTATTCTAGAGCAGATTAATACATGAATGTTTTTGTCTTATAGATCGCTGGAGCTACTAATCATCAGGGCTTAAACATCTTTTTATTTTGCAGTAATTATGTTGCTTGTATGCAAACTATTCTTAAGTTGTTTTTATTTCATTTTTAATGCAAGATGTTACACTCAGAAAATAAAATCTCTTGCACTAAAATTCATGTTAGCATAAAAAATAATATATTGACCTTTTACCTACAAAACCACATATTAATATGAGAAAAATTTGGAACAAAAAATACCCTTTCTAAAGCAGTGTTTACTTTTATTCTCATCCTCAAGTTCACCAAGGAATTCTTTGAGGTACGAGGGAGACCTTCATACTAACCCTCCCTTCCCCCAAAAAAAACTGGAAGGAAAAAGAATTTTCCAGTCGGATTTTAAAAACATTATTGTGGAACAGTATGGATTAGTGTGCATTGTAAAGACATATATTCTGAATTCCCTCTTTTCCTCCCTGAATTTCCTTTAATTTCCTATTTTATAAATACACTCCGTGATTCCTGTTAACCATATGCACTACAATAAAGATTATGGATTCTAGCAATTGCTTCTTGTATTCACAGTAGAAACTAGAACTTAGTAAAGGAAAGAATATATACCGAGGGCAACCTCGGCTGTAAATGATCTCTGTAAACCGATATTTATTCGGTTTGCACTAAATTGGTGGTGGTATCACAAGAGCCCTTTGTCCCTGGGACGGTGGGTCTGGCAACCATTATCTACTCGGGAAAGCGACGTCTGATGACTCCGCCCGGCTGGGGGTGGGGAGGGTGCACCGCGTGGAGAGCTCTACGAGAATTAAAGTGAGCGAACAAAGAGAACTCCCAGCAGCCGCCCGCCAGCTCCTCGCAGCTGCATCAGGAGACGTCAGTCACGCCCGGAAGGCTGTTCGAATACGCCTCCCAGAGAAAAGAGCTCAAGTAAATAATTGATGGAGATTGATCCGCCCAGGACAAAGCTTTGCAGAAAACCAGTGGATCCGATTTCGAGTGGTTTTGGAACCCCTGCCAAGTACAGGATATGGGAGCCCAGCACGGACTTTGAGTGCGGCTACGGATCTTCCATCTCGGGTGTGGCTCCGACCTTTTTGTCTTCTTGCCACCTCCCCTATCACCCCCCGCCCCCCGGCCCGTCCCCGCCTTCGTCTCTTTCCTCTTGAAAGTAGCCTCTCTTTGGTTACTTCTACCCTATCCTCCCTTGCAATCCCGCCCTCTCCCCTGCCCAGTCCGGTGAGGTCAGCTCATGAATATCAGTGCACTTCCTGAGGAGCGTCTGGCACCGCTTGGTACCTCGCGCGTTCGCCTGCCCGGAGCCGCAGCTCCAGCCGAATCGCTGCCCGCGGGAAGTAACCGGCTCTGGGGGCCGCCGAACCTTCACGTTAACGCCATTGTTTGGAGAAATCGAGTGGGTGTGGAACTGGGGCGAGAGGGCCCAAAGTCGTGCTCAGCCAAAAAGTCGCATATAATACTACGAAGTTAAACTTTCCTTGTCTTTAAAAGACAAAAAAAAAAAAAAAAAAAAAATTAAAAAAATAAACCCTGAGGTCGCCGGAGGATCAGAAGGAAAGCGCTGATGATTTGCATCAACTTCGAAACATCGCGTCTGCAGAGAAGTGAGCAGTTCTTCTGGATTTCTAAAGGGATGGGGATGAGAGATGGGGTGGGTCAGTGGGCAGATAAAATATGAGATGAAAATTGTTGGTTTGTGCCCATCCGGGGTTGCTTGGTTGGCGATTTCCACGGGGGAAGCCTTGAAGAGGCACAGCATCTTGTCACTTTGTGAGAATCACGTGACAGCTTGGTACCTTTGGTTGTGGGAGCCGAGTTCTGGAACCTGAGCTTTCTCCTGGTTTAGAGCTGTCTGGGGCCGAATTTAAACGTTGTCAGGTGGCTCTCAGCTCCTGAGTGATTATGCCTAATTCAAAACAAAAGTAAGGTTGCATTATTGGCAATATATTGGCAATATAGCTTGTTTAAGTGGTCCACATTATTGTGACCCATGCCATTGAACTAGGCCAGACATTCTAGGAGCATGTGGCTCTGGAGAACATGTAGAAAATAAGTTGGTGGATAACTTTTTCCCCCTTAGTGACTTCTTTGTTCGCAATTATTTTTTAAACAGTTGGAAGGAGATCCCAAAAAGAGAAAGGTGCAGAAGGAAACTTCCAGTAATATTTATTCATAAAATGAGGAATTGCTGCATGTTCACTGAGTTATGATACTTAAAATGGACAATAACAGTAATAATCCTAGTAAAATAACTGGCAAGCATCTCCTCTCCTAATAGGAGGATTTTTTTTCTTTTTTTAAGGAGAACTTTCTGCCTAGTCATACCCTTTTCAGTGCTTTAAAGAGAGATGATAGCTCTAAGGAAAAAACACCAAACTGACAGCTGATCAGGTAGCTGGATCACTAGGGAGAAGAACACAGGAGGCATTGGCTTGCTATTTTCCAGATTTTAAAAGCTAGTGATAGTTTTATCTTGGAGAAAATACACAGTAGAGACCTATGGTGCCACCATGAATAAGGATGCACCAGGTTTCTTGGGTGCAGGGTCATTCTGTCTCAGAATTTGGCCCCATAGGAGGAACCAGGCACTTTAAAAGTACAACTTTACCTCTGATATAAACTTTACCTATGATATATACCATGTAATAAGATGTTTAAAAATGAAAATATTTTCTATCTGGCAATTACATTTAAAACTAAAATGACTCACAAGAACTATAAAATTCAGATAAATGTGGAAGTCATCACCTATAATTTAAGAAATTGTGCAGAGCCGCCAATAAACTTTTCCAAAAGTATTTTAAAAATTATTTACCAAAGCTTAAAGAAGAACACTTTTAGGGTTACTAATAACTAAACCATATAGATGATTCTGAATGCCATTACTTTCTTAAACTGAAGTTGATTTAAAGTCATTCATTACTTTTATTTTAGTTCTAGACTAAAGGAAAATGGTTGCATTTCTCTAACCAAGAGCAACATTAAGAGTCAGAGCTGTCTGAGACAAGTACCATGTATCCACAGCAAATTTCCTCTAGGAACCTACATCATAACCCCTTTCCTCTAATTGAGAATAGTAATTAAATAAGATGTTCTCTACTAAACTGGGTTTTAAGGAGGAAAACCAAAGTTAAAAAAGCAGGGTATTCAACTCTAGCGTGTGGACATCTCCTTTTCCTTCTGAAGCTTCTTCCTGACTTTATCCCCTCACCTTTTTTTTTTTAAATCTCCCTTCCCATCAATTCCTTTCTGACCCATATCTCACCATTGCCAGAACCTGCTACCGTGAGAATGTTAGGCTCAGCTGCTTTCAGATCATCATGGAGTGAAATGGAGACGGTGCCTCCCTGGGCAAAATGAGAATTGACTATTCTGCATCCTATTCCTAAACTCAAGGCTTTTATTAAGTGCTTTCCAAATGTCACGATTTTCTAGGGCTTCTCTTTTATGGGGAAATCACCCTTTGCTCTGTAACAATGCAGACATGTTGTGTGCTTCCCTTCTATTTCTATCCCAGATTAGAAAGGGAGGTTGGCGGATTTGAGGAGGGAGAAGAATGATCTGGTGATGGACCATTCTAAATCTCATCTGGTAGATTCTTCCTAGACCGCCATGAGTCAGCCACCGATGGGGGGCGCTGCCCCTGCCACAGCCACAGCTTCTGCGGCCGCCTCTGCCACTGAGGCTCGACTGCACCCAGAGGGCAGCAGCAGAAAACAGCAGCGTGCTCAATCACCTGCCAGACTAAGGGACAATTCGGTCCGACAGACGACCGCGACCACCCGGTCCCCCGTGGGGGCCGGCACGAGACTCAACTCTGTTCGACAGCAGCAGCTGCAGCAGCAGCAGGGCAACAAGATTGGGAGCCGCTCAGTACCCCCGACCAGCGCCCGAGGAGGCGGAGGCGGGGCGGAGAAGGCTGCGCCCCTGGCGCCCAAAGGGGCAGCGCCGGGAGCTGTCCATCTCGCGGCTGGTGCTGAAGCGGCCCCCGCGGCGACCCTGGCCCCGGTGGGCGTCAGGAGGCCTGGCCCGTCGGAGGAGCCATCCCGGGAGCTAGAGCCAGTGTCCGCCAAACTCGGGGAACCCCCTCCACTCGGGGAAGGAGGAGGAGGGGGTGGGGAAGGAGGAGGAGCCGGCGGCGGCTCCGGGGAAAGGGAGGGGGGCGCTCCGCAGCCGCCGCCGCCGCCCAGGGGCTGGCGAGGGAAAGGCGTACGCGCTCAGCAGAGGGGCGGCAGCGGCGGGGAGGGGGCCTCCCCTTCACCATCCTCCTCTGCGGGCAAAACCCCAGGCCCCGGCAGCAGAAACTCCGGAAGCGGTGTTGTGGGGGGCGGCAGCGGTGGCGGTGGGAGCTACTGGAAGGAAGGATGTCTGCAGTCTGAGCTCATCCAGTTCCACCTCAAGAAGGAGCGGGCGGCAGCGGCGGCAGCCGCGGCTCAGATGCACACTAAGAACGACGGCAGCAGCAGCCGCAGCTCCCCGGTCGCTGGCGCCCCTGCCATTTGCGAGCCTCTTGCAGTCCCTTCCGTCTCCCCAATGGCGGCGGCAGCGGAGGGCCCCCAGCAGAGCGCCGAGGGCAGCGCGAGTGGAGGGAGCATGCAGGCGGCGGCGCCTCCTTCGTCGCAGCCGCACCCGCAGCAGCTCCAGGAGCAGGAAGAAATGCAGGAGGAGATGGAGAAGCTGAGAGAGGAAAACGAGACTCTCAAGGTGAGAAGGGTGGGGGGAACCCGGTGGGGGAGGGGCGGTGTGGGCCTCGGAGGATTAGGGCGTGTCCCGCGAGGGTGAGAGGCTGTTAACCTGTTAGGGAGCCTTAAAGAGGGAAGGGAACAGGAAACCAGAGGAGGGGGCTCCTAGGCCTTTTCTAGATTTAAAACGGCCTAAGATTAGTAGCCTCCAGGTCTTAATTTAAATCCAAATTTGGGCCTTCGTTTCTCTAATTATCATGGTTTGTCCCACTTTTTCATGGAGAGAGATAGAGTAGGAGAGTTCGAGAAGGCCCAAAGAAGGCCCGTTTTTCTAGTTTCTTCTTCATTCAGCTCTGTCACTCCTGTCTCATGGAGAGGGGGCAATAAAACTGAGCATTTGGAGTTGGAATGGGGTGCATACGGTGCGTGTCCGGGTGGCAGGGGGCGAGGTTAATTTTGACCCGCGGCCTGTCACCGCCTCAGAACGAGATTGATGAGCTGAGGACCGAGATGGACGAGATGAGGGACACTTTCTTCGAGGAGGATGCCTGTCAACTGCAGGAAATGCGCCACGAGTTGGAGAGAGCCAACAAAAACTGCCGGATCCTGCAGTACCGCCTCCGCAAAGCCGAGCGCAAAAGGCTCCGCTACGCACAGACTGGGGAAATCGACGGGGAGCTGTTGCGCAGCCTGGAACAGGACCTCAAGGTCTGTGGAGCCGGGGCTGGGGGGAGCGGGGGCGCGGTGCGGGGGCGCGGGGCAGGGGCTGCATGTAGGACCTCTTTGCGAGGAAAGGCCTTCACTGGTCATTAGACACGGAGACACGGAGTTTCGCAGCGCTAACCACGAAATATCAGGTTCCATGCAGGGGAAAGGGAAAAACAGGCCAGTGGGTTTGAAGAGTCCAGTGTGCGTGGAAGGCCTTGCGGAAAGCGAGCTCTGTGGGCTTTCTTGGGAGTAACGGTGACTCTTCCAGAGATGGTGGGAAGAGAGCGCCTCCCCCGGCAGAAACGCGGGCGTGGCAGAGCGCAGATCGTTGCTTGATCGCGCCTCCAGAGGCTGTCTTCCAAGTAAAGGCCAGGTGAAATCAGGCAGTCAAGAGCAGCGCGATGAAGACTCCTGAAGGGAGAGGAATTGAAGGCCAGAACAGGAACAGCGTTGGGAAGATATTAGAGTTAGGGTTTCTCGCTGCAAGTCCCCCTAACCTCCTTCTTCCAGGACTCCTTCCTTTCTGTACTTTGCTAACTCCCTGAAAGAAAATCTGTCCAATTTGCCGCCCCTTTTGGAGAAGTAAAGAGCGAGTGCAGTAAATGAAAGAACCTCATTCTTAATGTGAAGCTGTTCCTTTAGAATTTCCCCCAGTGGATAAATTTTAACCTTGAAATGTTTTTTAAGTAGGTGTGGTCTGTTCAGTTCAGTTTGTAGGCCGATTCACTGACAATGCAAACCAGTGTTATCTTCATAACCTTGGACAACCAAACATAATTTTAATTATTTTAACTTCCTCAAGATATGAAAATCAAGTGTAATTATCCTATATTTGTTTTAAAGAAAGCTGTGAGAAAACACTTAATGAGAGTCATTGTATTTTTTTTTCTTTTCCTAACAGTGCTCATATGCACCAGGCACTGTGGCAAGCATTTTTATATATATTAACAGTGAGTTATTTCTCTAAATGTTAGCTCAAGACAAAAAAAAAAGCACCTATGAGGTTGGGATTATTAATAGCATCATCTTGCTCTTCTTGTATGAACCTTTTACAGAGGTAAAGTGCCCAGCCCCCAGCCCTGGGAATCAGCTAATAGGTGGCCAGGCTGTCTCCCCACCCAGTATAAAACTACAGTCTATGTCCTGAGCCACTACATAATACTACACCAAAGGGTTTTGTTCCAAACCCTAAAATTTCCAAGATGATCTCAAAGCAAAAGGCAAAAATGTACACTGTAAAACAAAACAAAACTTAATCTCAAGGACTGATAGTTTCCTGAAAGTGAGCACCTGACATCATAGGATCAAAATTCAAGCCCCATACCTCACCTGTGAAAACTTCGTTTTCTAGTCTTTAAAATGAGTGATAATAGGAAATATCTAGTGTTGTTGTAGAATTAGAGGAGATATGTGACGTTTCTTTACACATGACAAATCACAGTTGAACATCTATTACCTTGGCGAGTATAGAGGTTAAGGGAACAGAGTGGAGAGCCAGACTACCTGACCACTTGTTAGCTGTGTGACCTTGAGCATATTACTTCACATCTCTGAGACTCCTTTTCCTCATTTATAAAGTAGGAATAGTAATAGTCCCTATATCATGGGATTGTTGTGAGGGCTAAATAATTTATGTATGTGAATGACTTATATATGAAGAATCTGGAAAGATTACTGGTATCTGGTAGAAACAATTTCTGTATTGACTCTTAGTAGTTTTATTTATTTATTTATTTTTGGCTCTTAGTAGTTTTAATGTGAATATAACTTTAGCTCACTTATTGTATTGTCTTTAATTACATATTATTGTTAAAACACTTCAATTTAGGTTGCAAAGGATGTATCTGTGAGACTTCACCACGAATTGGAAAATGTGGAAGAAAAGCGAACAACAACAGAAGATGAAAATGAAAAACTGAGGCAACAGCTTATAGAAGTTGAGATTGCAAAGCAAGCTTTACAGAATGAACTGGAAAAAATGAAGGAGGTTAGTATTTGATTATCTCATGGTATGCTACATATACATTTAGTTCTTTAGAAAAGAATCCCCAGGACTAGTATGACTGTTAAAATAATTCCGTTTTTTAATGATTATAGAACAGTTTGTTGTTCTCACCCAATATACTAACAGACACATGACTTCATACTAAATTAATAAGTAGCAAAGAAAAACTGATGTCAGCCCTGTCTCTAACTTGATATATATGAGCTCTGACTGAGCTTTCATCCTGTCCTCTAAATTTATGGTAAAGAGAGGCACATGGGTGGCACAGTTGGTTGAGCTGCTGACTGTGGGTTTAGGCTCGGGTCGTGGGATTGAGCCCCGTGTCAGGCTCTGCACTCAGCCTGGAGTCTGCTTGGGTTTCTCCCTCTCCCTCTGCCCCTACCCACCCCCAATAAATAAATAAATAAATAAATAAATCTTTAAAAATAAATAAATAAATTTATGTTAAAGAAATTACACAGCTATACCAAACACAAAGGATGTCAAGAGTATGAAAGACTAAGCCTTGTGTTGAGAAGAAGAACTAGTCTTGTGATTACTACTGAGTGCATAGAACCACAGACTTTTAGGATGAAAGGTCAGAAAAACCATTTAATTGAATCAAATCGAATCAAATTGAATTGAATCAAATAATTGCTTGAATCCTCTTTATGACAAAACCCCCAGATGATCGAATGCTTAGAACGTCACCAGTGACTGACCTTTAAGATCTTTTGCATTAGCCAGTTCTGTGACAGCATAGCTCTGTTTAAAGGTTTTCTTTGTTTTGAGTTGAAATCTATTTCATTGTAACCTTGACCAATTCATCTTAGTTCTTACCCTTTAGGGTAGAAGAGTCAAGAGTCCTCTTCCACATCAGGTATTTGAAGTTTCTACCATGTTTCCCCTAAATTGTCTCAAAGAACAAAATTAGTATCAAAGAAAATAATTGGAGGAGAAAAGAAACAGAAAAGATTTATCAAGAAGTAATCAGCTTTGTGATAAGTAGCAACTGAATTAAAATACTCATCTTTGAAAACTGCCTGAGAATGTACATGCAACTTGTGAAAACTATTATTGAGAATTAGCAAATGCACACATGGTCCTCTGGACATTTTCCTCTGCTTAGATATGCAGAATTTAAATGAAAATCCTAATCTTTCTGTGGGCTGAGATATTGCACCTTTCAATGCTATGCTTATCTCAAAATGGTATAAAAATATATATTACCATGTAACAGTGAAAATATCAAGTCTGATTAGGAATATGTGTCAGGAATTTGTATTAAATAGTTTCAGTGTGGTAAACTATTTTGTGATCTAAGCTTCTACTTATTGTTATATTATCCTGATTTAAACATTTTTTAACATGACAAATTAGGGCAAAACCATTTTCATGATATGTAATTCTTGGCTAATACCTAAGGATGGCTGTGTGCTACGGTAGGAAAACATGGAAACTGGGAGCCATGTGACCGTCCTTACCAGTAACTAACTGGGTGACTTACAAGGCTTCAAACTTGCCTCAGTTTATTCACTTGTAAAATGTTGTTTTAATGATTCTCAACATCTCCCACAGCTATCATGACCTTTATCGTGAAATCCAGGACATTATCTTTAAAGAATAGCATAGATTTTTTTTTCCCTTAAGAGATTAACTATGAAATTATGTACGTATATGTTTCTTAAACAATAATGTACAGTTGAAGTCAAAAAATGAAAGTTTAATTTCCAGGAAAAACAATGAAATAGGCAGCTCTATTAGTTTGCTAGGGCTGTTGTAACAAAGTACCAGCAACTGGGTGGTGTAAATAATAGACATTTATTTTCTCACAGTTCTGGCAGCTGGAAGTCCAAAGTCAAGGTGTAGTCAGGTTTACTCCCAATGAAGGCAGGATCTGTTCCAGGCCTCTCTCCTTGGCTTGTAGATGGCTATCTTCATGTTTACATTACATTCTCCCTATAGATGCCTATGTCTAGATTTCCCCTTTTATAGACATCAGTCATTGTAGATTAGGACCTACCTAACTGTAGGTTGTACGTTGTAGATGGACTGCCTCTGTAAAGATCCTATCTCCAAAAAAGGTCACATTCTGTAGTACTTGGGGTTACGACTTCAGCATGTGAATAAAGGGGACCCAATTCATCCTATAACCATAGCAATTAAACACCTTCTTGTAGGCAAGCAAAGAGAAAATTCATTGTCAGTTCCATTAGGGCTCCATTCCATGTTCATACCTCACTTGCTTTCTCCCATATTCCTTGTTTATGCAATTAAGAACATTCAAGTCAAAACAAACTTCATTTGACTCTGAGGAATAAAAGAGAAATACTTTGTGGTTTGGTATCATGTGAATGTTTCTTAAGTAAATATCTGAAAATTGGATTTAAGAATGGCATAAGAACTTTCTGATTTCATTCTGTGTCTAGAAAAGGGGAAAATGCCTGTAGACTAACTGTTCATTAGCCAGATAGATGGGACCTCTCCCATTGTAAAATAAAAGCCAGAATAGTCTGGCTACCGGGAAGAAGGGCTAGAACCTGAGAATGTCCTCAGAAGAATCATTGTAGAGATGTATTTCCTTGATTCTGTTCCCTACACCCTTCCCTATAACTATTCTTCCTTCAGGACTCTGACTCTGATTTGGGAAAACACTCTGGTAGCATCAAGCAATGTGGGTATATGTTCATGCCAAAAAGGAAATTCACATTCTCCTTGGAGTTCTAAAAGCCAAACTCCAGTCCCAGATTAGAGACTACAACAACAACAAAAAAAGTGTAGGGGATTTAGGAGCATGTATTCAGGATATCAGCTTCTAAAGTAACCTTTGATTAAAAAGATGGGCTCTACAATAGCATTTCCAGTTTGAGAAGGTGGGTGGCAGTGGAGAAAAGAAATAGAAATAGAGAGGAAGAACAAGAGAGTGGATGAGAAAGATCTGGGGGATTCTAAATGTAATAAAGGAAAAATGAAAAATATTCTGGCAGGAAAGTTCTGAAATCATTCATTTGAGATTAAGCTTCAGAGTGTTCAGAAAAGTGTCAGGAATAGAAAAGGTAGTTTAAAAATATATTTGGAAATCAGAAATGTTTCATTAAAATGAGATTCTTGTAAAGGTAACTTTGTTATCTTCCAAGAAGATCAATATTAAAACTGAGTTACAATAATAAGTGTCTCACTGTGTGGGGTAGGAGCTGTGACACCTTCAGTTAATCATCTACTTCCTTGGTTGTAAAATGAAAACATATTCAAGTCCTTGGTGAGTGTTAACCACACAACTGTCATCCCTTTGTGGCATTCTAATCAGTGGAGAAAACAGAATGAGGCCAAACTTTCCATTATGAAGAAAAGACACTAGTTATGGAGTAAAATCATAAAATGTTAAGTAGACTATACTAGAGAGAAGCAATCCTCTAACTCCCAGTTTTTAGTTTCTTATATGGAGTCATATAGATGTTGAACAGCACAACTGGGACCAATAGGCCATCTGCTGGAGTTTGGAAACCATTTACTAAGAGTTTAATTGGCTTCAAGGGTTTTGACCAATTGCTGTCAAGGCTAGTGGCTGCACAAGGTCCTATGCACCTGCTCACATCCATCTGCTTATCTTCTTCCTCTGAGAGTACGGAGTAGGCACCAAGGGTAAGAAGAGTTGAGTAGAGGCAGAATAGAGGTAATTAGTTGAGTCTATTGCAACTCATTGCTTGTATTGAAACAGTTGGTATTCTGCCAATTGCAAACAAGAGGGACCTCTTAGGATGCAGCCTTCGAATCTTAATGGTTTTTTCATCCAATTACAAAACATTGATTGCTACCACCACTATGCTTTCTTGCAGTAGAAAAATGCCTTTACTTTTATGTAACCCAGGGAAAATGATGGTCTTTCAGCATCACAAGCAAACAGAGACAGATTTTTACAAAAGTTATTTCATGGAAACTATGACTAGCTCGTAGCATGAATGCCAAGACAGGTTAATGCATAAATAGAATAAAGAGAGGATATGGAGGAGGCTCTCTGAGGGATGAGTCTCTGCTACAGTTAAGTGAAGGTTACTGCCCTTCCTGAAGTCCTGCTGCTGTAGGAAGAAACTTTACTTTGAGAGCTTTGAAACCCTTGTGCTCTTCAGAAGGGAGGGGTCTTCTCATGTCGCCTTTAAGATCTGACACTGGGAGAAGCATTGATGACAGACAGTTGAGGAAAGAAATAACCAACAGAGGACCTTTGAAGATGGAATGGAAGAAAGAGTAATTGAGATGATGATGATAAATGTTTACTTGATCCTTTTTATTTCAGAATCTATCCTCTTTGTGTTGTTTCATCCCTTAACCTCATGCAGGAGTCTTAAAATAATTTTCTTAACTTTTCCTGGTCTTTGCCCTAGAGGGCTCTTAACTTGCCTACTGCAATAGCACTATCTATCTTGGGACTTTTATTTTCTGTGCACTTGGTTAATATATCCTATCAATTACAGTGAACTCTCATTCTAGAACACAAAAATAATTAGTACTATAAATTTTAACAGTAGTGTCTCTTTTTTTTAAGTACATAAAGAATATATCTGTTTACTCAGACTCTCTTTACAGACAGAAAACTTTAATAAACAAATGTTTCTCCTGCGTGTTTACTATTGCCTATTTATTTTTTGATATAAAATAAAGAAATGAGTATAACTTTACTTGGATTTGGTAGGATGTGTTTAAGTTCTTAAGTGCAAAAACGAAATGCTGAGTAATAAATCAGCGAAGCAGCATCCCAAGAGACAGTTTTAAGGGGGAATTTCTTTGGCATTCAAGTATTTTCCCCCCTGGTTCTGGTAGTTGTAATTTGAAAAATAGAAGAGTGGTCACTGATATTTTTAAATGAAATTGCCATAAATATTTCTAAATGCATCAATTAAACACTATTACTTTAGTCGCATCTTCTCAGAGGCAATAGTTTGTTGAGTCACTTAGGCAGGAATAATATGGACTAAATTGAAAGCAGAAAACAATGTGCTTGGTAAACAGAGGAAAGCTTGTTTTCCAGGTTACCGTATGTTGTGAATGTATTTTCAAAGAGGTATTTATTTAGAAATTATAAACTCCATTGGATTTTTTTTCATGAAATTACATAGCAGTTGTATGCACTCTGAAGTGATTCCCAAGACTCAGTCCTGTATTAGTGGCTTTTTTCTTTTACCTGGATGCCAAGCCCCCAGCCAGCAAAAGCAAATCCCTGTTGGTGAGACAATCCCTGTTGGTGGAGTATTTTGTGAAACATATTGAACTTTTATTGTAAACGTCAGATTTCTGTTTATTTAAATGAAGAGCACAAGTGTTTTAAAGCTTTGAAAGTACAGATTCTTCCTATAGCCAGGTTGTGTCTTGGCTGGAATTTTGAACTTTATATTCTTAAAGCAGTAAGGCACTGTATTAAATATGAATTTTACCTAATTAAGCATTTCCTTTTGATTATGTATTCAGTTCCCATTTCAAATATCTATTAATTCTGATGTTTGCAATGGCATAGCTTCATAGGAATTGTTCAATAAATGTATGTTGAGGGGCACCTGGGTGGCTCAGTTGGTTAAGCATCTGGCTCTTGATCTCAGCTTAGGTCTTGATCTCAGGGTCGTGAGTTCAAGCCCCACGTTGGGCTCCACACTGGGCATGGAGCCTACTTAAAAAAAAAAAAAAATGTATGTTGAAATGTCTGTTGCATTTGCTGGTAAACCATATTGATGGGAACTGAGTCTCCAGCCATGGACTCTGCCAGTTTAACAGAGGTCCTGGGGCTCTAGGCTGAACTTAGTGATCTGTGTATGAGAGATGAGCAGCTTATATATGTTTAAATATCTCCATGGAAGTACTTTACTTACACAGGTATTAAAGAGTTGTTTACTTCTCCAACTTCTTTCTCTAACCTACCTTAAAAAGGAATTTGTAATGGTTCTTATTAAATCATAACCCTTGAAATAAGGTTTTAGGGGCACCTGGGTGGCTCAGTTGTTAAGCATTTGCCTTCGGCTTAGGTCATGATCCCAGGGTCTTGGGATCGAGTCCCGCATTGGGCTCCCTGCTCAGCGGGAAGCCTGCTTCTCCCTCTCCCACTTGTGTTCCTGCTCTCGTTATCTCTATCTCTGTCAAATAAATAAATAAAATCTTAAAAAAAAAAAAAAGAAAGAAAGAAGGGTTTAAAACTTTGGTCAAGTAAGAATTCTGGGAAGAGGAAAGAAAACTTAATCCAAGGGATGTGCATTGTTGTGAAACAACTCTGAGCTCAGTAGCAATCAAGGCAGGGAGAGAAAAATTGAGAGAAATTACTTCCTAACTGTGACTGGATATGGAGGCAATACCAAGTTTTAGAGGAGGCCTTCAGAGCAACCATGAAGAAAATTCATCCTAGTACAGGGAAATGTTCACGATTATAAACAATCAGTGGATGGCTCACATGACGACCAGTGGATGGCTGAGCCTTTGTAACAACCGTCAGTTCTCATCTATACAATCAATAAATCAAGAATTACACTTTTGCAGAAAATAAAGTTTAGACATTTTGTCATTAGCTGTGAATTTGAGTGCGTTTTTTTAGAAAGTTCACATGTCATGGTGTCTAGAAGCTGACTTTGAGGCCCGCCTGTCATTCCCTGTGACTTTGAACAAATAACTTGAAATGCATAGTCTTTATTCATAAATGTAGAAGTTAACCTAAATACTCTCAAAGGTTCCTATAAAAATGTCATTTTCTACTTTATTATTCATCTCTATTCTCCCCGGAAGTTTTATTTATAGTCAGGTATGCCAGTCTGTTTCACTACTATTATTATTATTACTGTGATTATTTTTTTCATTCATTCAATCAACAGATATTTATTGGATAGTAAATTTATTGCCTACTGTAGTTTGGACATATAGAAGCCACATATAGATGCAAAGACACAGATATCAGGGTGTTGCATTAAACTCAGAGTTTCTACTAAATGAGGGCAGTCATCAGCTAAACATCCAAACATTTTAATTTTGCTATTATTGAAATGATATGACTTCTCTGACATTTTCTGAAGGTTCAAGTCTTTTTGTTTCCAAGCGTATAAAAAAAATCTCTTTGAGGTCACTAGGCTTTTGTGTGTGTGTGACAGAGAAAAACCTCACATAGAACTGACCTCCATTAAACAACCTAGTCTTTTCCTTAAAGGACGCTGATGGGTATAGCTGAGACCCAGCTAGTCCCTGTGGTGCCTTTAGGTTTTGGGGCTGTAATTCACAACATTCTTTTTTTTTTAATTTAATTTAATTTAATTATGTTATGTTAGTTACCATACAATACATCATGATTTTTTGATGTAGTGTTCTACGATTCATTGTTTTCATATAACACCCAGTGCTCCTTGCAGTACGAGCCCGGTGATGGGTATTAAAGAGGGCACAACATTATTTTCTACCACTCCCCTCTACCCTTGACTGCCTGAGAAGGGCCCTGCTTCTAGTGGTGCAGAAAATAGCATCTCTCTGCCTCAGGATTTTCCTCGAGGCTAAAAACCAAAAACTTTGATCTGACTTTGATTTAGCAAACATTTATTGAGCATATATATAAGTGTATATAACAAGATAACAGTGTAACCGTAAGGGTAGTCCCTGACCTCAAGTTAATTACTTTCTGATAGGAAAGACAGTTTTGTAGAAGTTGCACTTTGACAATATTTACACATGTGCATTACTCTACTGACTACTTCGATGTTCTTTATCTCAGAATGGAAAACTTATGAGGAAGAGGCTGATACTTGCTTTGATCGCTGTAGCATCCTCAACATCCAGTTCAGTGCCTGGCATTTAATCAATTAGACCATATTCTTCTGTAATATAATAACAACTGTTTATTCCATATTTAATTTGTATATATCTTTTTCCCACACTAGACTGTAAACCTCCTGGGAGTAAGAACAGAATCTTGTCTTACTCATCATCGTGTCCACAACAACCAGAAATTGTTGACACAAAGGCCACAAACAATAAATAATTTTGAGTGAGATAATATATGGAAATTAGGAGAGGTGTTTCAGGCCCTATTTTGTGGAGAGAACAAGAAATACGATTCAGAAACAGGGCTCTTTCCGTGGTGTCTATTGTAATACAAACAAGAGAGAGGGAAATGGATGAGGAAATCCAGCCTTTCCCTGCTTCCAGAATTAGAGATTACTTGAGACTTCGCTATCTCCTAGAAACTTCTAGTCCTCTACCTTGCTTCTCTCAAACCTGTTATTCCCCAGAAGCAACAACTCTTCCCTGGAATAAGGTCTCATAGGCTTCCTGGGAGGGGGGAATGAGGACAGGAGCTCGAAAACAAGAGGACAACCCTGACACCTTACACATCAGTTCTGCGTTTGACTTCTATATCCTTTGGTGAGACCATACGAAATGCAGGTTTAGAGAACGAGAGAAGACTGCAGATCTTGTCACTCCCAAAGACTATCCAACTATTTGCTTTAAATCTTCGATGTTTGGGATAGTCAGTTCAGTAGTGATTTGGCTGGACAGATAAGGAAAATTACCCCAGGGCTGCAGCTAGCTACTCAATAGCTACCAGCACTGAGTGCTAATTATTAGCCAGTCACTGTGCCAGAGACTTTATGTATACTGATGTTGTCAATAGTTTCATTTTAGGGGTGCCTGGGTGGCTCAGTCAGTTAAGAGTTCAACTCCTGGTTTCACCTCAGGTCATGATATCATGGGTCCTGGGATCAAGCTCCACGTCTGGCTCCGCGCTCAGCAGGGAGTCTGCTGGAGATTTTTCTCCCTTTTCCCCTCTCCCTATTCTCTCTCTCAGATAAATCTTTTTTAAAAATAGTTTCATTTTAGAGATAAACACTCAAGGCTCACCAAGGTTAATATCACTAGTAAGCAGGCAGGGTCCACACTGGTCTGCCTGCCTCTAAGCCCATAGTCTCCACTGGCCAGTGCTGCCCAACTGCACTGTTGGGACTCAGGGTGCCCCTTCACAAGCACCTCTGTCTTCTTCCAGACCCACAAATGACCTGCCCTCTTTAGGGACCTCAGTTCTAGAATCTCCCCAGTTCTGCACCTCTAGCACACATTTGGAAAATGCACTAAGCAAGTATATAGAGAATACTTTCAAGGTGTCCAAAGGAAAACTGTTTCATCTCACAGAAAGGAAATCCTTGCAGAAAAAAAAGAAAAAGAAAAAGGAAGGAAGGAAGAAAGAAAGAAAAAGAAGAAAGGAAGGAAGGAAAGAAGAAAGAAAGAAAGAAAGAAAAAGAAAAAGAAAGAAAGAAAGAAAGAAAGAAAGAAAGAAAGAAAGAAAAAGAAAGAAAGAAAGAAAGAAAGAAAGAAAGAAAGAAAGAAAGAAAGAAAAAAAGAAAGAAAGAAAGAGAAAGAAAGAAACTGGAAACATAGGGCTAAAAAATGTGTTTTCAGGTCTGTTGATGCCATCTCTTCTTTTTACAGAATTCATACCTGTGTTATTTCAGATAAATCACTAATAGCTGACTCTCAACTTAATCACCTCTTAAAGGAAAATAACAATTTTCCCTCTTCAGTCCATTCGCAAGGACAAACAGAAGAGAGTGTGTGTGGCGTGCCTTATAAACCATAAGGTGGTATAGACATCAGATGCTCTTGTCATTATCACATAGTTCTAGATTCGCTGATTAAGACTTAACTCTTAAAAAGAATGTTTGAGTCCATGAGAGTGAAATTTTAGATGTACCCAGGACTCCAACTCTTTTACACAGGGCTTTGAAACACTTCTGCTTTCTCTTTCCCCAGGAGTGTCTATGACAGTGAAGTCCCACTTTATAGGTCCCTTCACTGTAAAGCCATTCTAACTTCTTCCACGAGGCATGTCCTTAGACCTGACCGCTTCACCATCTAGCACCTCACACCTGCAGAGGCTTGAAGGGACAGTGCAGCTAGACTGTCTGCCCCTGCACCCCCCAACAGGGCTGACCGCTGATTTGTCTGGATAAATGTCTCTCCTACCTTTGCTGCTCTATAAATTTTTTTCTTAAAGAGAAACAGCAGAGAGAGGAGGGCTATTGTATTCAAGCACAAGATACTTTAGATTGTTTCGTGCCTTTTAGTGACTCCATAGATAATTCTACGCTCTCCGAATTTAAGAACCGTATTTCTATTTAATTCACATGGAGAGACTGTTAGATATACAAAAACTGTAAATGCTTGGGCAAGAGAAGAGGTGTTTCAGAAGATGTGATTGCTGTCAGAGGAGCTCATCTTTAGCTCTTAAATTAGAATTTACTCGGTTCCTTTGTTTTCCAATACTTGTTTTACATTTGAGCAAATATAACATGCAATTTCACTGTATATTATGAAGTATTTTCTAAGTTGAAAATTCAGTTATATCTTGAAGATTTTAGACTTCATTGCATTTATAATGGAAATACAATCATTTATTTGATGTCTCCATTTTTACTCCATTTTTACATTTCAGGGTCAGTTAAACTGATTTTTATCCAGATGGTAAATGACATTTGAAGGTGACATTTAAAGATGTCATTTAGCTTCTCTCCTGACATTTTCCATTTTATACTTCTATATTTCACTTAATGGGGCCATTTATATTCAGTGTGATTCAGCTCAGAAGCGCTTAAAATTAAAAATTCAAAATAGTCTATATTCATCTGCTGGCTAGCTCAGTTATTTCCAGTTTGTCTAGCCAATTAATCATGTTGGTAAGTGGTTAATAAAATTAACTACATTATTTTTTCTTTCCTTCACAAAGTAAATGTTCTTACCATTATATTGGCCAGGAACCTTGAATAATAGAAGAAATAATTAGCCCAATTGATTATTGTATTCAAGTGCATAAAGAGTGACTAACGTCAGTATGTGGTTGCATCTACTGCTTCCTTGCATATGGAAGAAAAGATTTTCATAGAACTTTATCAAATGGTAGCCATCTGTATGTATTTAGGAGGATCTGTTTTATGGAAAGTATTGTTTTTTGAGGATAAAATACAGCTATCAGATTATTTCTTTTAGAGGTATAGCTACATTTAAAATAGAATAATTATGTTCTGCAATGATTTGGAAGGTAGTTATTCTATTTTTAATTCTATTAGTATTAACTTCAAGGGTTTTTTTTTTTTTTTTTTGTAATACATGTATGATCCTCCATTTTCCCAATTACCAAAGTCAAGAGTAAAACAAGGAAGAATTTTTATTCTTTCTTGGATTACTGTTTGGTCTTTGTTAATTTAACATAGGATTATAAACTACCATTGCTACTATTACTTACTGTTATAGTATATAATTTCAATTTAAAGAATATCTTTTGCTTCATATGTAATTCAAACAATATACATCCAATTTCAATACTTACTATCAGTGATTTTAAACCACAACTACATTTTTGAACCTCAGTTTTAAATAATCTTTAATTTGATTAGATAATGATCTTGACTTTTTTTCTTTTTTACAGGAAAAGTTTGTAGATGTTATACTTTCTGACCCTTTGTACTTTTGAAAATAATATGTGGCTGACTTCACACAGAAATGGCAGAATGGCATTAGCGAGCGAAAATTTTTTCTTTTCACATTATATATTCTGTTCCATTATCTTCTGGCATTTGTTTTTCAGTGGAGAAATAGGAGATTGGTCTGACTTTGATTCCTTTGTAAGTCAGAATGTGTTCTCTCTACATAGTTATGGATATTTTTCTTTACCCTTTGTATCAATCACAGTCCTCCATAGGAAAGGAAAGTCACCCTAGATGGATCATATATATAGGATTACTCACAGTGGTGTGGGCAGGATTCAGAGAACATACTCTTAATTTGGGCTGGTCAGGCATTCAGAGAAGACTGGCAACACTTGGAAACCATCACCACCTCTAGATATAAAGACGCTGCTGAGGAAATGGTGTTCCAGGGGCCAGTGAAAGCTGGAACTGTGGAGGAGGGTCCACCCAGTGGGAGCTGTCATCTGGATGTGCCTTAGCTACTGCTAAGATATGGTGTTGAAAAAGTGAGGGAGTACTGAGGGTTGCTGGAGGGGAGGGGGTGGAGGGATGGGGTAACTGGGTGATGGACATTAAGGAGGGCATGTGATGTAATGAGCACTGGGTATTATATAAGACTGATGAATGATAGACCTGTACCTCTGAAACCAATAATATAGTATATGTTAATAAAAAATAAATTAAAAAAAATAAAAGCATAGTTAAAAGAAAAGTAAAGAACAAAGAAAAGAAAAGAGAAAAAGAAAAAGTGAGGGAGTGAGGAGAAATACCCTAGACTCTCTTTCCTCCTACCCTCCATCCCTCAGCATTTCTGCCCATGCCTTCTATTGGCCAAACCCAACTAGAAGGTGACTGGCAGGGAAGGGAGCATAGGTAAAAAAGTATGCAGAGGTCAGCCTCCTGAAGCACAGAGCAGGACAGAGAAGGGGCAAGAATGAGTCTGGATAGCTAAGGAGAATAACCAGTTCAAAAATATCGCCAGGACATATCTAGGTGATGGTCTTTGTTTATATGTCCAGAACATGTAGACTCTTCAATCTGGAAAATAAACACTTATTTATTAATTATCTCAGAGAAGCTTTCTTGTAGTATAGGCTTGACAATCACACATGCTCTATTTTGCTCACTTCGTACCCCCTACTACTTCTCATCCTTTTACCTTTTTTTTGTCCTTTTCACCTGTGTCCTCGGACAAATTCTCAAGTTTGTTCTCAGTATCATTGAGTTAATTTTCTGCTATGTCAGTCGTGCTCTTTGAAGACTCCAGTGCAAAATTTAATTCTTACATTGAATTCAAGGTTATATTCTCAAACACATAGAAGTATTCTTTTTTAAAAAATATTTCGTTTTTTTAATTTGAGAGAGAGCACATGCTGAGGATGGGGGCGCAGGCGGGTGGATAGAGGGAGAGGGAGAGGGAGAAGCAGGCTCTCCACTGAGCAGGGAGCCAGATGCCAGGCTTGATCCCAGGATGCTGGGATCATGACTTGAGCCAAAGGCAGATGCTTAACAAACGGAGCTACCCAGGGACTCCCTAATTCTTGCATTGAAGTTTAGTGTCCTCTGTGAGTTTTCTTATTCCCAATAGCTTCCTAGTCTTCAGATCTTAATCTCCTCTATGACCTTCTATTTTTAGTTCATAGAGGCCATGTTCATTATCTTATTAAGAATACAATATTTTTAAAGCTGCCTTCTGTTTTCTAGAGTAAATAGTTTTCAAACATGTATTTTTGTTTTTTTCCTTTCTCTTTAGCTGAATACATTTTTCTTAGTTTACCCAATACACTTTATTGTATACAGCTTTTATTGAGGTATAATTTACATACTGTCAATTCATTTTAAGTATACAATTTAATGACTCTTAGTAAGTGTACAGAATTGTGCAACCATCCCCACAATACAATTTTAGAACATTTATCTATCGTGCTCACTTGCAGTCACCTCCTGTTCTCACTCCTAACCCCAGTCAGGACTAATCTGTTTTCTAAATCTATAGCTTTGTATTTTGTGAATACATACAATTATAATCGTACAATTTTTGGCCTTTTGCATCTGGCTTCTTTCACTGAGCCTAATGTTTTTTATCAATACTTCATTCCTTTTTATTTCCAAATAATATTTGATTATGTGTATATATACATATATATGTAAAAAAGTATATATATGTAAAAAAGTATATATATATATCACATTTTGTTTATCCATTCTTCAGTTGATGGATATTAGTTTTTTCCATTTTTATGAATAATGCTACTATGAACATTCACATGCAAGTTTTGCATGTGGACCTATGTTTGATTTCTCTTGGGTAAATAAGACATTTATGGGTATATGATGAATTTATGTTTAACTTTTTAAAGAAATTACCAAACTGTCTTCCAGAGTGGCTGCACCACTTTTTTTTTTTAAATTGGTAAGGTACCATTTGATTGTCTTCTTTTTTTTTTTCTTAAGTAGGCTCCATGCCTAGTGTGGTGCCCAGCACCAGGCTTGAAATCACAACCCTGAGATCAAGACCTGAGCTAAGATTAAGAGTCAGACACTTAACCAACTGAGCCACCCTGGCAGCCCCTGTACCATTTTACATTCTACCAGCAAAAGAGGGTTCAATTTATCAACATCCTTGCCAACCCTTATTGCCTATCTTTTTTATTATAGCTATTCTATTGAGCATTAAGTGGTATGTCATTGTGGCTTAAATTTGTGTTTCCCTAATAATGTTGAACATCTTTTCCTGTGCTTTTCCTGTGTAATATCTATTCAATTTTTTGTTCATTTAAATTGGATTGTCTACTTATTCTTGAGTTCTAATTTAAACTCTTTATTCTGAGAGTGCCTGGGTGGCTCAGTTGGTTAAGTGTCCAACTCTTGATCTCAGAGCCTTGATCTCAGGGTGGTGAGTTCAATCCCTACATTGAGCTTAAACTCTTAAAAAAATTAATATATGAACTATATATATTCTGGATACACTTTTTTTTTATTAGATGTGTAATTTGTAATGTTTTCTGTGTTGCTTGCCTTTTCACTTTTTTTATGATGTCTTCTGCAGTGCAGAAGTTTTTGATTTTGATGAAGTCCAATTTATGAATGTTTTTCTTTTATCACATATGCTTTTGATGTCACTTCTAAGAAATCTGTGCCTAACCTACAGGGAAATCACTCTACTGTTTTTCTAAGAGTTTTACGAGTTTTAGCGATTACATTCAGGCCTATGATCCATTTTGAGTTAATTTTTTGTATGGTGTGAGTTAGGCATCTATATTTATCTTTTTGCATATGGATCTCCAACAGCCCCAGCACCATTTCTTTAAAAGACTCTCCTTTCCCCACTGAAATGCCTTTGTCCAATGCACTTTTATTTTTTTCTACTTTTTTTTCTTTTTAAAAAATATCATCAAATGTCAGACTTTCCTTTTAAATTCAATGTTGTCTCAAGCCTCACTCACTGTGTCACTAGTTCGTAGTCCCTCTCACTGCTTGCTTTCAGATTCAAAGCTATCGCACAACTTGATACACACAGCTCCAATCCAACATGTGATGGCTGGTAGACATTTATCTGATTCTGGCCTGTTCGGAAGGAATATGAGAAAGTCTATTACTGGAGCACTCAGGCATGCTGAATATGGGGAAAATTTGAATCTTAGAAAAATGTTGTTCTTTTTTTTACCAGTAGTATGTGAAAACCAACAAACCCCAATTTGGGTGTTCCCAAGGTTTTTCTGCCTGTGGTTCTACCCATGAAGCCTTGGATAGGAAAAGAACCTATCTAATGATTCATTGCACAAATTAATCATCTAACTCCTTCCCTGCTTGGCTCCTACTTGTATTGGAGCATTGGAGTTTTAATAACTTGAGAGCTGTTGATTGCAAATCAGCCAGGCTCTTTCTCCAGATACACGATAAAGCAGTATCTGTGCAATATTTATGCATGTATTGGAGAAAGTAGGCTGGGATGTAGAAGTATTGGCTGCCTAGTGGTTTGCTTTTTAATAACTTTATTGAGCCAGGTTTTACATGTCATATAATTAACCCATTCCAACTATACAAGTCAGTGATCTCTAAGTAAATTTTCCAAGGTGTGCAGTTACTACAATAAATTAGTTTTAGAACATTTTCATTATCTTATAAGATCCCTCATGCCTACTTACTGTTAATCCCCATTCCTTCCCTCCCCCTTGGTACTCCAGGCAACCACTAATCTACTTCCTCTACCTATTGATTTGCCTTTGCTGGACGTTTCATATAAAAGGACTCATACAGTATGTGTCTATTACGTCTGGCTTCTTTCACTTAACATAATGTTTTCAAGGCTCAACCATGTCATATCATGTATCAGTAGTTCATTCCTTCTTTTTTAAATTGCTGAATAGTATAGTATTGTAAGGATACCACATTTTATTTATCCATATTTATCCATTCACCAGTAGATGAACATTTGGGTTGTTCCCAATTTTGAGCTATTAAGAATAATGCTTCTAAGAATATTCTTGTGTAAATCCTTATGTGAATATAGGATTTCATTCCTCTTGGATATATACCTAAAAGTGGAATTGCTGAGTCATATGGTAAATTTGTGTTTAACCTTTTAAGATTTAGGGATGTCTGGTTTTGATTGGTCTGCATTTGCATTTCTTCTGTTTTAGACAGTAAAGTTTACGTATAAGATACATTATGTTTCTTCATTGAATTCCATTGATACTGCTATTAAGGGAAATTTTTTTCAGATTCTGGAAAATGCTTGACTGTTAACTTTAGCTTCCAGTGTTACTGCATCTGTGTTTTTATTTTTGCCTTCAAGTATATTTTAATAAGGAGAAAGTGATAGCTTCCATATTTTATTAGCCCCAAATTCTATTTGACTAACAATGTAAACAGTAAATTTTCTTTAAAATATAATACCTTAGGAAATGAATCTGATTCATCTGTGATTGCTTTCCATAACTTCCTTAATATATGGAATATTTTATTTTTATCCCTTTTATATCTCATGCTCTTATATTCATGCATGTATTCCCCTGGGTACTTATTTATTATTTATAAAGGCACTACTATAGGCGTAGCTGTTAAGTTGCTCTCATGTCGAAAAAAGATGCGTGTGCACATGTGTATATTCTTGACATTATATCAAGGGCCTAAGTAAATTTACTTAGCCTAGAATATGGTACTTGTTTTTGTTCAAATTAAAATTTCAGAAATTTAGTGATTGCCCATTTATTCCAAAATTACTTTGAAATGAACTAATTTGGTCAGATACAATACACTTCCAAAGGACATTACAATACCTCTTAATATGAAGTAAAATCAGATTGTAAGATTTCAATGAGCATGTGTTCTCTAGTGATACCTATAATAGATTTCAGATTATGTGTTTGGTATATAGATAGAGGTTACAGAGATTCTGTTTGTCTTTGTGTTTTAGAATTCACTGAGCAGTGTTTAAGATATGCTGAAATTCCTTCCAGGACCTAACACACATAAGTAAATACACATGTGTGCTCCAACACATATATACACATGTTCACACACACACATAGACATGCACACAGACCCATACTCATTTGCCCTGTGAATGTGAACATACACATACAAACAAAACACACTCCATGGATGTGTTATTTCATTTTAAAAGCTTGGGTTTAGTTCTTTGCCTTTTTAAATATGCTATGTGATTTTTTTTTTATTAAACCAATTACTTCTTCCCCTACTTTCTCTATCCTTAAAAATAGAAAAGGGCCAGTTTCTCAGGAATCGTTGATTATTACTGAATTAAACCATAGAAACAAGATTTTTTTTCCAATCCACGTAAGATTTGCAGAGAAAATATTCTATAATCATACTTTATTCATGATTTTTACTTACTTGGTATATGATAAAAACTATAAAGATTGTGATTGTCATACTTTTTTCATAAATGTTTTCATAAATTCATTACAGGAAGTTAACTCAGTCTTCTTACGCCATTTGTTTTCAAATAATTTCAACTATGTCTCTAGTAAATACCTATTATACTCTAAAGAGTATCTAAGCAAAAAAAAAAAAACTAAGCAGAATCCTCCTTAGTAGCAATCAAGAAAGATAACAGGCAAAGTCAGAACAAAAAATTAAAATGATAACATAAGAGAGTACTAAACCCGCATTAATAAGATGAAATTTAATATGAATAAATGTGATGTCCTATGATGTGATTTTTAAAAATGTACACAAATACAAAAGGATAGAAGTATATTCATAGCTATTTACACAAAAAGAGGCTTAAGGAGTTTAGTTGACCAAAAGCTAGATATGACACCATGTCATATGATAAATGTTTAAAAAACTGGGGAGTATATATATATATATATATATATATATATATATATATATATGTATATGTATATGTATAGTATTCCATATATATATAGGCTGAAGAAGAAGATACTTGACATGTGATCACTCTCTTCCAGTATTTGGAGGGATTTAATATAGAAGATAAGGTAGATTTATTATTTGAATCATTTTGGGTTTTTTTGTTTGTTCGTTTGTTTGTTTTTAAGTAGGCTCCATGCCCAGCATGGGGCACAACACAGGGCTTGAACTCATGACCCTGAGATCAAGACCCTAGCTGAGATCAAGAGTCGGACACTCAACTGACTGAGCCACCCAGGCACCCCACTTTGAGTCATTTTTAACTTTAAGTAGATTTAGGATCAGAATACAGACAGTTTATCCATTAGAGACGTTTGTAAAGGGATTGGCTTGCCTGCCTCATATGGGAGCAAGCTCCTGGAAAAGCACAGGCAGAGACTAGGTAGTATATAAAGGATTCCTATAGGGTGCTGAATGGAAGATTGGTTTTTTTTGGCACCTTCCACATATGTGACCTTAGCAGTCCAAGGCAGAGTTTGAACATTTCACTGTCACCAGGGGCCAAGCTGGTTATATAAATGAAAGAAGCTGTTTGTGTTAAGACTGATGGGGCAAACTGGATATTGTATGTCTCAATATTTAGTTCCAACCCAAGGATGTCATGCCATAATCAGGACCTAATTTTACCAGATCTTCCCATTTTTCAAGCAAAGCTGGAAATCTTGATTTTTAGAATGTAAATTGTCCACATTTTATTTTATTTTTCTTAAAGATTTTATTTATTTATTTGACAGAGAGAGAGAACACAAGCAGGGGGAGTGGCAGGCAGAGGGAGAGGGAGAAGCAGCCTCCCTGCTGAGCAGGGAGCACGATGTGGGGCTCAATCCCAGGATCTTGGGATCATGACCTGAGCTGAAGGCAGTCACTTAACCAACTGAGCCACTCACGCACCCCCACATTTCAAAAATTGGCAACTAATTCCAAAAATTTTAAAGCACAACTATGGGCTGTCACTTTTTAACCTAACCTAGGAATTCTTCCAGAAACTTACAACTACTCTTTTTCAGTACATTTCAGAAATAATTGAATACTCTGACCTTTAAAATTTTATCACAAAATATCTTAAATATGTAATTGTATAAAGAATCATTTTAAAGTACCTAAGTACCACTCCTTAGCATCCTGCCACTCCAGTGGCACTTTAAGCATATTTCTTACAAGATTTTGAACTTGATACAAAAACTTCTGTATTAATAAGGTAGAAGCCCGGTTGAGACACAATATAAAAAAGACTGGACAAATCATCATTTCAGTTTATAAATGCTGGCTGCAGTGTAGTTTTTCTCCTTTGGCTCAGTATTGAAAAAAGCCATAAGGCCCTGCTATCACTGCCCAGCCATAATTTTCTAAATGCATTTTAGTTGCTAAATGCGATGGTGCGTAGAGCTCAATTCATTGACTAGAGCAAATTAGAAGGGAATATAAAGCTCTGCATTTGCTGATGACATTCATAGCTTAGTAAGTATATATTTACTGTGGATCAAGGGTCTAAGGCATAAAATAATTTTTTTAACAATTATTATTTCAAAAGTCATTAACCAGGTTTTCAGATTTAAAGAAATAAGGTCAACTGAGAGAGCTTCCTGTTCTAAATCTCTTGCTGTGTGAAACTTTCTGAGGCGTTTGCATGGTTCCTATCTGGTGTAACGTATGACACGGATGACAGAGAAGCACTTATTATGTTGTCTTTGCTTTTTAAAGGCAAGATGGTCTTACTTGGGATCCGTTTATTATCAGTAATTTGGAAAACCCACTAACAACCTATACCCTGCTCCAAAAGAGGGTTTCTACAATGACGTGAGAGTTTCTTGTATTAGAAACCTTGAGCCCCTTGAGGGTCCTTAGAGTAGTTTAGAGAATACAGAGACTATTTCTCCCGAAGGGCCTAAGAGTTGTTTTGATCATATGGTTGGTATGAAGCACACAATGGAAAGCATGCAGTTATTGGTTCCATGCCCAACGCGGCGCTTGAACTCCTGACCCTGAGATTAAGGGTTGAATGCTCTACCAACTAAGCCAGCCAGGTGCTCCTTATTGGGTCCTAACTTTTAAAAGGGATATTTTACGTAAGACCCAACTATTACAATTTCAACTCCCGCTTCCTCACAATTTCACTTCTTCTGGTTCTATAGTATAAACACATCCCACTAATGAGAGAAGCCTCCATTTCTTTTTTCTTTTTCTTTTTCTTTCTCTTTTATTTTTTCTCTCTGATATCTCATGGTCTTTAAGATCTCTTTGATTTTCTGGGGTGAAGTTCAATATTTTGCTCTTCAAGTTTCTGGCTTACCTGACTTGCACTGTACTAATCATGGAAAGTGAGTTCCAGCGTAAAAACACTTATGCACGGGCGCCTGGGTGGCTCAGTTGGTTGGGTGACTGCCTTCGGCTCAGGTCATGATCCTGGAGTCCCGGGATCAAGCCCCGCATCGGGCTCCCTGCTCAGCAGGGAGTCTGCTTCTCCCTCTGACCTTCCCCCCTCTCATGCTCTCTCTATCTCATTCTCTCTCTCAAATAAGTGGGAAAAATCTTTAAAAAAAAAAAAAACACTTATGCACTATTAGCAAGCAATATGCTAGGAAAAGAGCAGAAGAGTTCCAAAGTAATTACTGGTACCAAACCAACTTTCATAAAGGAAAGATACTATGCAAATCTAGAGCCATTCAAAGCCATGTGGCCTTGAGATAATCCTGATTCTTAAAAAGGCAAAAAGATTCAAATGTTTTCTCTTTCATCGGTGGCCTAGTTTGATAGCATGCTCTACAAATTTCACTCATTAATATTCCTTAGCAATAAAGAATTTATACAACTCTATAGTCAACCTGACCTCTGCTGTAGTTATCTATCTCAGCACAAAGGGAGAAGGATGGAGAAGTCAAGAAAAGGAAAATTTATTGGATTCTTTTATCTAAAAATAAAATAAGAAAAAATAGGAATGGTTCGAGGCTTACCAGCAAGAAAAGTAGCTTTACCAGCTTTGAAAAGTGTTTATTTAGGCATTCACTTGAGGTAAAAAAAAAAAAAGAAGAAGAAAAAAGGTGTGGAAGCCTGATAACTCAGAAGATAGGAATGGGGCCCGGGCTTGTAGGACAGAAAAGAAGATGACCTTCTGGCAGAAGAAGGTTGACTTATTCCTGCAGATGTGGGACTCCACCTCCATGACACACACTTCTGTACACCAGGTCTACCTCTCCACATCTGTGACATGCACCTCTGTGTCAAAATCCAAAAGGGCATCCCTATCTTTCCTAAGAATGAAAAGTTCACAGTTTTTTTATTTATTAGAATCTTCTGGGAACAAATCCCAGATTTAAACTGTTGGTCAGTTCCTTTCCTGAATCTTCCAAGATTGTTTCTTGGAGTAGATGAATTAAGGGTGACTTTCTTTTCCTCTGTTCTCAATTCTGTTCTTTTCCAAAGTTGGGTCTTCTTAACTAACCATCAGTAGAAATTTGAAAAATCTAATCCTTACATTACAGTTGAGGATTTTCTGGGTATGACTGCCTTTAAGTTCTGTAAAGAACTTTTCAATTCTGTAAATTGACTTAAGTAGAAAGTCTTGTAAAATTAAAGTTATTTTTCTTCCTCTGCCTGGGAAATTATAGAAACAAAAGGACAATCAAAATTTGATAAACTAAAGATAGAACTGACATATAAATAAGAAACAGATCTAGGGAAACACTGAAAATGTGTATACATCACTTCTTCCTGAAAAGGAAGAATAAAAGCTAAGTTCAAATGTGTTAACTTCAAAAATGTGCTGAGTCAGACCCTGTAATAAGCCTGACTGTTAGGATGAACTTTATTAGGTTTTAACTCATATCACACCTTTGGTGCTAGTTGAACACCTACTTTTATGAAAAGAAGCATCTGCAATCTGGAACTGAAAGGTGAGCCTTTATAATAATTTGTTTAAAGCTCAGTTTTATTTAAAAATATGGAATCAAAATATTGACAAAGGCAGGAGAAAAATAAAAACAAGGAAAGTACATTGAGCTTTATTTTTTCCTATGTTTGAGAACCGCCTTCAACTCTTTTTCTTGACGTTTTACGTGAGTCTTTTGCTTTTCTGGGATTTTGAATAGGGGATTTTTTTTTTTTCCCATAAATGTCAACCGGGGCTTTTTCAATTCCAATGGTGAAAAATATTTGGTAAATGTATCAGCTTTTGCCATGTAACAAACCATCCCAAAATTTAGTGGCTTAAAACAATAATTGTTTATTTACTTAATTCTGTGGTCCTCTATATAGATTATTTTGGTCTTAATTGGGTCCCTGCAATTATTTTTGGCCAGCTGACAGCTGACAATCAAGGCTCTGCATCTGAAAGTTTGCTGGCTATTGTCTAGGACAATGGGAGTAATAACTAGGCCATGTGACTCTTTCTAGGCTAATCTAGACCTGTCATATGGGGCAGCATGTGTCTAAGAGTGAGTCAGCAGAAGTGTGCCAGATCCCTTGAGGGTAGCATCAGAACTAGCATGTCACCTCTCCTACCACATCTTAGTCCCACCAGATTTTATTGCTCAAAGCAAGTCAAAGAGCCAGACCTGTTTGAAGAGGCACAGAAATAGACTCGGCCCTTAATGGGGCACATTGCAAGTGGACTGCCTATTGGGAGGGGAAAAATACAGCCAGTTTTGTAGAGTCTTACTGTGGAAAGCTTTAATCAGTAAAAAAGTCTTAAGTCTAATGTATAACAGACAGTGGTTGGAGCCCAAACGTTAGTTGCCTTTATGCCCATAATTTCCAGAGTATTTTTTGTAGGCCTTTGGTGAGTGATATGATATGGAAAATGACTTTGTTCACATCAGAGTAATCACATTGATGTTTCTCCAAGGCTAGGGAAAGTGAAAGGGTTGGGACGGTCACTGACTGGGTCCCTCCATGACTGAGAGCAGAGAGAGAGCCCCCCCTTTTTCTTAGGAATTTATTTATTTGTCAGAGAGAGAGAGAGAGCACAAGCAGGGGGAGCGGCAGGCAGAGGGAGAAACAGACTCCCCGCCGAGCAAGGAGCCTGATGTGGGACTCGATCCCAGGACCCTGGGATCATGACCTCAGCTTAAGACAGACCCTTAACTGACTGTGCCACCCAGGCCTCCCAAAGAGAGGGCACTTTTAGAAAACAACTCAGAGAAGAGTCCCTGTGACCTGGGCTTGAAGGCAGGAAGAGAAGCCCAGGTTCTGGAGACTTTGAGGGCCAGGGACAGAAGAGAAACTGTGTGAGAAGAGCTGATGAGTAGAAGTCACAAAAGCTGACAGCCCATCAAAGAGTGTTGGTACCAGATATCTTTTACAAAATGATTCTGAGACCCAGAATCTTAATTTTTGACACTGGGGAAAATGGGATTGGTAAAAAATCAAGAAAACAATTAGAGCACAGTGAAGGTATATCATATGTCCCATCGTAAATACTTTTCAGCTCATACATTTTTTGCTTCAGACTTTTTCTGTAGAAAACGATGAGACATTTTTATTTTTACAAGCTTTAAATGGACTTTTATTTATTTATTTATTTAGTCGTTTCCTGACTTGTAAATTTTAGCTTAAATGGACTTTTATTTATTTGTTTGTTTTGACCTTCTATGAACTGCTTGAGTTAGAATGCTTCAGAAAACAAATCTATATGAGAAGTAAGGTCAAAGTGGTAATTTCTTCATTCAGTTGGTATTGTCTGAGCAATGACCTGGTAGTAGGTGGACTTCTAACAAAGAATACAAAGTTCCTGTGTGGGTAGAGCTCATGTTCCAGAATGAAGATTAGCCATGAATCAAATACACAAGTCAGAGGGTGAAAGGAGCTATGGAGAAAAATAAAGCAGGGTGAGAAGACACGCAGTGCACCGAACAAGAGAGTAGAGGAGGTATTTTATATGGTGTTATTTGTTATCTTATATGAAATGGTGGGGAAGGTCTCTGGTTAAGGACCCTGAAGGAGTTGCAGGGGTGGGTATGGGAGCATAGGAAGGAAGAGTGTTGTGGGCAGGGGAAAGGCCCCTATCTGGAGCATGCTTGGCATGTTCGAGGAACCACAAGGATGCCTGTCGCATGAGCTCAAGGAAAGCAGGGGTGGGTGTGGTGGCAGGTGAGGTGCAAGAGCTTGTTTAGGGTGGGGGGCTGACTGACCACAGGCAGCAGAGAGGTGATTCTCAGAGCACCTGGTGCTCACCCTGCGAACTCTGAAAAAAATGCCTAGGCCTAACCCCAGAATCTATTTTAATTGGTCTGGGTTAAAGCCTGGTGAAGTCTTTGGAAAACATTACCAGGACAAATCCAGTGTGTGATCGAGGTCTCCTAGGCCTTCGTAAAGTATGGCTCTGATTCTGAGTGAGACCAAAACTGCTGGACGATTTTGCACAGAACGGCATGACCTGATTATCCTAGTCTGCCTCCTTCCCCCACATTCCCTTTGGCTCCCAAGATCATGTCTTAGTATAAAGCTTGGGATCCTGCTTCCCCCCTTTTAAGGGAGAGAGTGGAGAACGTGTTCGTGAGCGAGATCTCTGCGTGCCCTTGCTGGCCCCTTCTCTGCCACGCTCTCTGGTAGGTGTCAAGGATGTAACAGGAGGGAAGGAGGAAGACTTCTAGAACCTCTCCAGTTTCCCTTCAAAATGGGTTGAAGCCTGTCTTAGTCCCTTCGAGCTGCTATCACAAAACACATACTGGGTAGCTTATAAACAACAGAAATTTATTTCTCACAGTTCTGGAGGTCTGAGATCAGACTTGTGCCCTCATGGCCAGGTGAGGGCCCTCTTCTGGGTTGCAGACTTCTATACTCACCAGGCAGAAAGGGCTGGGGAGCTCTCTGGGTCTCTTTTGGTAGGGACACTAATCCCAACCATGAGGGCTCCACCCTTATGACCTAAGCACCTCCCAAAGGCCCACCTCCAAATACCATCACATTGGACATTAGGATTTCAACATACGAATTTGGGGGGTGGGGTGGGGGGGACATAAACATTAAGACTGCAGCATAGCCAGAGTTCCTGCCTCTCTGTTTTCCTCCAGCCTTCCATCGGAAATCCCCATGCCTCTTTCCCAATGTTCCCCTAAATTTAAAGGATGACTGTGAGTGTGTGTTACTGCCAGTGAGCCCTATGTTGAAATAGGAAAACATAGTGCTCCTGTGTAATATACGGAAACTAGGGCCCCAAGCCCATGCAGCAGTGGCCTAACAGCATAGAGAACATCCAACCTTATACTTTTCTTCCTTTGGAGTAACATTGTAACACAATTATTCAGAACAAGAACCCTGAGGCTGGATAACTTACACCCTGATTCTAACACTTACTAGCTGAATGATTTATCCTTTGTGTGCTTCAGGTAACTGTGTCAACCTCCTAAGTCTCTTGTAAGATCAAATGAGTAGTTACATATTAAGCGATTAGAATGTGCATGACACACAGTGCTCAATAAATCCTAGCTATTAATACAGCTTTAGTTTCCTTCTTGATTTCATCACTGTACAAATGGGTCTCTTTAATTTTAGCAAAAACATAGGAGACTATTATACATTATCATGTCTTTCAGTGCTATTTTAGACAGGTTTTCCTCTGTTTAATTGCTGAAAACATAAAGATGTTACATATTAAGAAATGGACCAAATTTCAAATGAGGAAAAAAAGGCAGTCTCAAAATGTTTTTAGAACACGAACAATCCATTTTCTATAATTGCTGTGCAAGCATGTGTTTTTTGGAAAAACCCTTTAATTCCTGGCCTTTACATGGATGAACAAGAATAGCAACCTCTTTTGGACTAGTTGAGGCTGGGAAGGAAAAGAATTAAGATGTGGACAGGACATGCTTTGAACACATTTATCTATGTGGAGAACCATCTGAAGAGCCTACTTTGAGAACAAAGATGAAAATGTGAGATTTATGGGGCGCCTGGGTGGCTCAGTCGTTAAGCGTCTGCCTTTGGCTCAGGTCGTGATCCCAGGGTCCTGGGATAGAGCCCCGCATCGGGCTCCTTCCTCAGCGGGGAAGCCTGCTTCTCCCTCTCCTACTCTTCCTGCTTGTGTCCCCTCTCTCGCTATGTCTCTCTCTGTCAAATAAATAAATAAAATCTTAAAAAAAAAAGAAAAGAAAGAAAATGTGAGATTTAGTTGTGGAGTCCCAAACTGCTTCCCTGAGGAGATTCCTGGATTTGTGCATGCAGGTGGGGCAGGACGATGGGGGAGGGGGAAGCAGGGGGAGTTGGTGATGGAAATTTATACTCACAAGAAAGAGACTGGACTTATATTAGTTCTCCAACTTTCTCTACCCAAGTGAGTCCTATCTTTGTTTTATTGGAGTCAGAAAGTTAATAAAAACTTACTGGAATATGAAAAGATGATTAAATATTTATTGAAAATTTAAATGTGATCCTTGAAGGTACTTGTCTTAGAAGTGCCTTACAGGCAGTTTACCTTTATTCAAGGAGAAATCTTTTTTCAGAGCTTTGGGTTTGACACCTCACTTGAGTAATATTCAAATAAAAGTAAAATAGAAAACGCCTCTTAGGAAAGGATGGCCTGGTTTCAGCTTTTCTCCAATATTAATTTAGAGGGCTCATTTTAACATTGCCCACAGGATAAAGTCTAAATTTCTCAGCTCCACAAGCTGACCTCAGTGCTTTAAAAGTGTCTCCTTCTGCCTCAGCTCTGTGGTGTCTCTACCCCCATTACTTCTTGTCTGAAGTCAGTGAGTCTATAAAGGCACACCTATTCCCCTGAGTCTTTGCTGCTTTTTTTATTTGGTTTTATTTTTGTTGAAATTTTGTACATCCTTCAAAGATCGGCCATCTCAGATGATTTCCTCTGATCTCTTCAGATCTGGAATCATAGTTGCCTCTTTGTCCTCTCAATATTTTGTTTGTTCTTCATTCATTGCCCTTCCTTAATTCTGTCTACTGTTTTAGCTAATTATCTGCATCCTTTTAACCATCGTAAACACTTAGCTCTTTGTGGGGAGGAGAGTAAAATATTCTTCAGTCGCATTTGTATAACCATATAGTATCATATATATGCCAGAACTCAACAAATATCTACGGAATGAATGAAAAATTAAGACCCACTCAAAAAAGCTCTCAGAATCTTAGAGCATACTTTCCCTCATTTCCCTTGCATGATGTCCCTTTACCTCATGGACACTTGGACTTCTACTTTTGTGTCTATGTATTTTTTCTATGACAGTCTGATTATGGATACCTTTTGCTTGCAACAACCTTATTCAGTATCCTTCAAGATCTGACTCATGCCATCAGCATCATTTGCTGTCCTCACATTTTGTTACAGACATACTGAATTGTGTCCTGGAAATGGTTTTTCTACATGGAATGCTTTGTTCTTCCCTTTCCCCTCTTCTCCATCTTCAACTGGCTGACTCTTCCCTCCCAGATTCAGGATAAGAGGTTACTTCTTTCTAGAAATTGTCCCTAGCTCCCCACACCATCTCCAGCCCCAGACTGGCTTAAGCCTTTCTCCCTTATGATCTAGTGTAATAAAGATAGAAAAGATTTGGGTCAAAACCTGATTCTGCTACTTATTGAGCAGTGATTTTAGACCAGCTCCTCTCAAACTTTATCATGCATCAGAATCACCAGGAGAGCTTGTTAAATCAAAGGGGTGTTTTAGGGGCGCCTGGGTGGCTCAGATGATTAAGCGTCTGCCTTCGGCTCAGGTCATGATCTCCAGGTCCTCCAGGTCCTGGGATCAGGCCCCATGTTGGGCTCCTGGCTCAGCAGGGAGTCTGCTTCTCCCTCTCCCTCCACCTCTTCCCCCTGCTCGTGCTGTCTCTCAGTCTCTCTCAAATGAATAAATAAAATCTTTATAAAAAGGGGGGCGGTGTTTTAAGAATTAATTGAGATAATATATGTAAAGTGTTTGACAGAATTAGTGCTCAATCATCACCAGTTACTATTGTTTTTACATTATCGTTGCTTTCATCACACTGTTTTAAATTGCAGACCGAATAGACCATTTGCCGAGTAAACTAGGAAACTCATAATAAACAGTGACTCCGCTGGTTTATTATTGTTGTATCACAGGTGCCCTATAAAGTACATTGGTTAGCACTAAATGAACATATAATAAAATACCCTAAAAATAAAAGCATTCAATAAATATTTAATGAAGTGAATTTGGCTGCTTCTTTGCAAGTAGTTCCTACCCAGACTGTTCCAGGATTTCCTAGTTCAGCTTGCTGTATTTTGGGGTTTTCTTGGGACTGCTTTTGTTGATTGGTTCCCAAACCACCTTTGGTTATGGCAAATCAGTCCTCACAGCCTTTGTTTCTAAGATTATACAAGCAACATAGAGAACATCTTCCTGTAAAGAAGTAGAAATAGATAAGCACACGGGCCATTCATTTGGCTCTGCAGTCTGAATTTCATACTGAATGAAAGCAGTTGCAGCAATGTATTCCCCTGCCTTCTGGGCCTGAGCATATGCCAGCATTTAACACTGGATATGGGTTAGAAACTAACATGGGGAAAATGTAATTTGGGGTTCTTTGCAAATTCATGAAGCCTCCTTTTTTGGGAAGCCTTTCCTGCTTTTACATTCAGCCTATACCCCCATCCTCCTCTCTGACCTCAGAACCTCATATTTTATGAATACATTCATTATGAATATGTTTCGTTAGTTCAGCAAATATTTTTTTCCTATATCTGCCATGTGCCAAATACTATTCTGATGACGGTGATATCACACTAAGACAAAGCCCCTGCTTCACAGAACCGAAAGCGTGGCATTTACCAACTGGTACGATAATTGTTTTATTCTCTGTCTCCCACGGTATATTGTGCACTTCCTGATGGTGGGTGCACTATTTAATTGATCTTTGGGTATCCAGTTCAATATCCAGTATGTGGTAGGTATTCATACATATGGATTAGTTTTTATACAGAGGGACTCTCCTTATTATATTGGTGCTGAGAAATGGAACAGAGTACTAGAGATCATGTATTGCTGGCCCATGAAAGGATCTGGCGCTAGATATGTTTTTTTTTTTTTTTTTTTTTTTTACTTACAAAGTGTTGTTTGTCTGAATTTCAATTAGGGCCAACCAATACATAACAATCCAGATTTCTAGCTTCTCTAGAAAAAACCCGCGTTTCTGTATTGCACCAATCAGCTGCAGCTCATTCCCACTCAGCCTGCTCCTTAGATGGAGCCTGTCCTCTTCAGTTCACTGTAACAATTTCCTACTGTATTACATGTGTGTATATGGATATGGGTATTGTATTTGTTTGCTCAGATGTGTGGTGAAGAAAGAGCAAAATTCTTCAGATTCTATGTAAATCCACTGAAAGTTTGTATTTATAAGCTTATGAAAACCTGCCTTCAACTGGAAATACCTTATTCCTTTTTTTTCTTCTTTAGAGAGGAATGCTAACAAGGATTTGCTCTTGTTTGGAATATGTAATATATTGGGTTATCAGTCTAAATTTTATCCAAGGTGTTCTCTGCAGTTTCATAGAGGGTCTCCTGTCTTCCTCAAATTATTTAGACAATTGCCAGTTACTCTTCTACTGAGAAGTGTATCCCAGTCCAAAGTAAAAATACATAAAAATCTGTCTGGTTTGGAGTTTTTTTTCCTCCTTTATGATTATTGAACTAACACAATTTATTTGGTTTGGTTTTGTCATATGACATTGGACACTTTTAAAACCATAAAATTGAGTTAAAATGATAGTTTACCAAACTAAATATGTTTATGCTTTGTTTCAGCTATCCTTAAAAAGAAGAGGAAGCAAAGATTTGCCAAAATCTGAAAAAAAGACTCAACAGACTCCCACAGAGGTATGTGGAAATAAAATTTCAACTAGTACATCAAACACCTCTAAATGTATATAATAATAAGCTACATCTGTAAGTGGACATAGTAGCCAGATGCACTCATGTAAAAAAAAAGCTTAATTATGCATATTCGTTCTGTAGCTGTAGATACAGGCAGTATAAAGCATTCAGTGTCTTTTTTTTTTTAAAGATTTTATTTATTTATTTGACAGAGAGAGACACAGTGAGAGAGGGAACACAAGTAGGAGGAGTGGGAGAGGGAGAAGCAGGCTTCCCGCTGAGCAGGGAGCCCGATGCGGGGCTCAATCCCAGGACCCTGGGATCATGACCTGAGCCGAAGGCAGACACTCAACCATCTGAGCCACCCAGGCGCCCCTAATTCAGTATCTTTGTTTATAAAGCTAACACTAACACCCCTATTATTGCTTTTATGGTGTAAGCACACGGCAAAATGCCATTAGTACCTTATGTGTTGCTGTGTTTGACAACTGTATGCGTAGAGCTAATCTTCTTCACTCATAATTAATAAGGTCAATAGAATGGCTGTTCCTATAGCATCAGGAGTGAGTAGAGAAAGGAATGCTATAGGAAGGGATGGTGAGGGAAGCAAGAGGCTTGTGATGAGAAGGCCCTAGAAGAAGTAATTCTCTATGCCAGTGATTGGGGAAGCAAAAGCAAGGAAACGAATAAAAATAAAACTTAAAGGATGTACTAAGGGATGCCTGGCTTGCTCAGTCAGTGGAGCGTGTGACTCTTGATCTCGGGGTTGTGGGTTTGAACCCCAAATTGGGTGTAGAGATTCCTTAAAAATAAAATCTTAAAAAAAAAAAGAAAAAGATATATTCAACCTGGGCTTGTTATGAACTTTAGAAACACAGCCCTAGTAAAGACTAGCTCTGCTATCAGGATGAGCAGAAGGTGCTGATGGATGTAATGAAGGAGAATTTAAAGCAGAAGAGGAAATATTTGGGGGCAGAAGTGACATTATGGCTCTCCAAGAACACTTGGCTAGTTATTGACTTTTGCATGCATCATTTGGAATCTCATACTATAGCATACCTTTTTTTATTATTACAAGTTGTTTTCTCAGTAGATAATAATTTTAACTAAAGTAATATTGAAATATCCAAAATTTGGAAAAGTTGGTGTCAATTTTTTTAAAAACACAACATATTAAATGGTTTTTTTTTGAAGATTTATTTATTCATTTTAGAGAGAGAGCATACAAGTGGGGGGAGGGGCAGAGAGCGAGAATCTCAAACAGACTCCCTGCTGAGTGCAGAGAGCAACGGGGCTCCATCCCACCACCCAGGAGATCATGACAGAGCTGAAACCAAGAGTCGGATGCCTCAACCGACTGAGCCACCCAAGCACCCCATAAAACACAACATCTTGACTGTTTATCTTCCCTTTTCCTCTCTCTTTCTGCTCTGTTCTTGGTTAACTTTTCTCCTCGTCCTGGCACAAGGACATCGAGAAGCGTCAGCAGTTCAAAAATCCCAGAGAGTCTCAGAGCAAGCCATTATTCCATTTTTTATCTTTCTCAACGTTCTCTTACCAAGTTCAAAGACACTCTGTCACTACAGCTTTCTCACTCTGCCTTTGCCATAACTTTCGCCGTCTTCTGTACGTATTTTGCTGTGGGTCATTTCACATGTTGCCATCAGTTCTCTTCTCCACCTTATTGATGGAGAAGGAGCTATATGCTCACTTTTCTAAAATCCTAAGTCAGCTTTAATCAGCAGTTTTTTTCTTTTAAAACTCACGTTTGGCCTATTCTTATACTTCCCGTGTTAAAGTTTATTTATTTTTGCAACAATAGGCTCTTATCCAGGAATGTTTAGTTTGTTTCTAGCTCTATGACCCTCCCACTCTACGTGCATGTGGGCTCCTCTCTGCAAGAGACATCCACAGCCTTCATCTGTTTCCTAGCGGGACCTGGGACCTTTCAACAGTCAAGAAACAGTGCAGTCCACCAGTTTTTATTTCATGGCCCAAACGTCTGGGAGATTTATAAGTGTGCTGTTGTGGCCATGGAAGTCCCTGCTAGTGTTTCCAGTTCATTTATTTTCAGAGATTATTACCTGTAGTTTTCCAAAACCCACCCCAGCGGTTTGACCGGGACTGTCTTGGATGGGAGATCTCGATTATAAAGTAGTCCACAGATGATTTTATTGCTCAGTCAAGGTTGAGGACCATTGATTCTTAGATTACTGCAAGCCTCCCATTCTATTGTTTACATATTCATCTCCCATACTTGGTCAGGGCAGATTTTCATCATGGGTCATGTTATTCAGCTTTGACTTGTCCGTGGTCTAGTGCCTGATAGTGCAACGTGTTCAGTATGCGCTTTTGAATACTCCCGTGTCTCCTTTATCTAGGTTGAGCCAAATGAAACTGCCAGCATGCTGTGATTTTGACCTATGCAAATGGCAGTTCCATATGGTTCCACCTACTGTTATCTGTACGGCTTCGTACTTCATTTTTATTTGCTTTAGCTTCTTTGGTGTATTATTTACACGTTCCTTCAGCAGCACAGTGACTTTATTTACTGCGAAATGGTATCAAACAGCACTTAAGAGCAGTGACATGCCAGCTGTATGGTCTTAGATGATTTATTTATTCTTTCCATGCCTTTGTTTCCTCGTCTGTAAAATGGGATCATAATAGAGAGTTGTTGTATTTATTAAATGAGTTTAATGCATGCAATTCATCAGGAGTGCAATTTAGCATCTAGTAGTGGCTAAATCAAAGCTGGGCTCAGCTTACTTCTTTTGGCCCCTTATCATCTTTATGTTCCCCTTCATCACATGTCATTCGTATCTTCTTGAGTGAGTCTTTAACATACACAAAAATAAGAGACAACTTGCTTCACATCTGGAAACACTGTAATGTTTCTTGCCTAGCATCCACTGTGGAAAATAGGAGCAAGCATGTACTGCTCAGTCATTGTCAACCAGGCACTTTCCATACCATCTCAATTTAACGTGTTCAGCGTTTATAGTCAGTATTTCCATGCTCAGTTGCAAATGCGGCTATAATCCTTAAGTTTCAGACTGTGCATGCAGGGCGCATTGCCTACGGGGTTCTTAAGTTCCTGGTATTGTAGAAACTATCACACTTTGTATATTGAAAAGATTTCTTTTTAAACAAATACAAAATAATTACTATGGTGCCCATCATTCTCCTTCCCTCATAGTGACTTTCTTACATGTAGTATATGTCCAAGTCTTAAAATAAGGTTTACGTTTTCATTCCTTTAAGGCAGGAGAGTTTACATATACACAAATCAAGTAGCCTTCTCTTTTATGTTTGCTTCACATAGTCTAGTGAGGCATGATTGTGCTCCAGTCTGTGACTTAGACCACATCCAGTGCTATTTTGGTCAGATTCAAACTGCAGCATTTTACTAACTATTTTTTTTACTAGCAAATAAAGGCCTAGCCTTGCAATCAAGGAGTTCTACCATACATGTAGCCCAACCTAACTTCCCAGTCTCCCCTACTTTTACTTCCTAACAAAGCCTAGTTTATGTAAAAGCATATTGGACTTGCTCATTGCTGGTCACCTTTCTATTCAAACAATGTTTCTAATTCCTGCATGATATTTGACTCTCCCGCCCCCGCCACAACTTTAACCATTTCTTATGTGTCTCTCTTTCTTTTCTTCTTCTCTTCAGTTGCTTTCAAAACCACTGCCATGGCATCAACCATCACCTGTATTTTTTTTTTTCAACCATCACCTCTATATATCTCACTCTCGTGTCCTCCCCTTTGGACCTGAACTCTCTACAGAGTCAGAGGTGTAGTCTTTGTAATCGTGGGCCTAAGATTCCACCTGCCTATTGATAGATGTTTCCACTAGATATCCCCTCCGCTGACACACCTCAAAGACAGTATTTTAATACACTTAGACTCATCTTCTTTGTTCATTCTCTATCCCTGTCATTAGCAGCCCCATCCATCAAGACGCCTAAGCTGGAAACATCAGGATTATCTTTGAGTCTTCTGCTGATGTGATATTAAATATTGTTATGTGTCTTTTGTTTCATTAGTTTGAGGGCCCAGCACATAGTCTCTTGTAGAGCAGCTTCTCTCTTCCCTTGTGAAATGGATTTTCATGCCAAATCTTTCTGTGACATACATTCTCCTCCTTCTCTCTCACTGTGCTCCTGGGAATTCTCTCATCTCTTCTCTCTGCTTCTGTCCTTTCTTCTAAACCCCTTCTAGAGGAAAGTATACTAGCCAACTCATCCAATTTCTTTTATTTTACCCCATAGTCCTACTTTCCTTCTCTTCTGCTGCCTTTCTAGAAGCAACACGTACAGTAGAAAGAATAAGTTTTGGAATCAGTCTGGATCCGGATGTGCTCTGTCACTTATTAACTTGTGCTCTACCAAGTTAATCAACCTTTCTGAAGCTCATCTGCCTTATCTATAAAGTAGACCTAGATCACCTTCCTCACAGGGCTCATGTCAGGGTATAATGATATAAAGAATATGATGGTCAGGCTCTGTGCACTCAGCAGCTCTCAACCCTTCCATACTAATTCTCATTAGCAGAAAGGAGGACAGGAGACCTGTGCCCTGCTCTTCATCTCTTCCATCTCAAAGGCTCTGGGCCATATTTAATGAGCATCTCTGGAAGAAGCTCATTATTTTCACTACCAGTGGTTGCTGCTACTTTACTACAATTCATCTCAAACATAGCTGACTCATTGCTGGACAAGGAAGGCATTTTTATTTCCATTTAAAAAATGAGGAGGGGCGCCTGGGTGGCTCAGTCAGTTAAACGTTTGCCTTCAGCTCAGGTCATGATTTCAGGGTGCTGGAATCAGGCCCCCCATACAGCTCCCTGCTCAGCAGGGAGTCTGCTTCTCCCTCTGCCTCTGTCCCCCTATCCCCCATCCCCCTCCCCCTGCTCACGTGCTCTCTCTCTCTCTCAGATAAATAAATAAAATCTTTTACAAAAATATATTTAAAAATGAGGAAACCAAAATCCACAGAAGTTACACCGTTGACCCAAAGTACATACTTAAAAGAGAATTTGGGGGAAATTGTCCTCAGGAAATGTGTCCTTGGGCATAAAAATGTACTTTGATATTAGTTAGCTCTCAGCAAGTTGATTTCCAGTTTTTGTTTGTACTTTTCAGCTTAGTCAATGATTAGTGTTTGCAGGGTGTCCTAAGAATTGTGAGAAGAGCTTCTATAGGATCTACTCCGTCATCCATTTACCAGGCAGAACCAACTTTATTCATTTCAGACTGATGGGAATGTATCTTTTTTTTAAAAGCAATCCGGATGAAACACTTGCCAGTTTCTCCTTGGATGGGCCATTCCAGTGTTAAATTTTCCTTACTTTAAATAAGGCCTTTAAGTAAGCCATTCTGCCTTGCATACAGATGGAGAAGAGATTGCTTTCTTTGTTCTTTCGGAGCTATCATGAGCCTTAGAGTCAGACAGAACTGAATTCAAATTTCACCTTTGTCTTTTGCCACTTAATAGCTCTGTAACCTTGAAAAAGTTATGGAGTAGCTTTAAACCAGGTATTTTAATATCTATTACTAAGTTTACTCTAAACATTAAATTAGGTCATACTAGTTTAAAGACCTTTACAGAAGTTGGCTGAGAGTCGGTGCTCAATAAATGGCAGCGTGTTCCTTCCAGGGAACAGGTTTCACATTTATTATAGTCAGGGGAATTCAAATCATGTAAAAAACAAAACATACAAAAGGAACATTGTTGAAATGACAGCCCCACGGTCGTGCTCAGTTACAACACATAATGGTCTCTGGATAGTGATGACTGTAGTGTTTCTCTTTTTATATTTCTTTCTCTCTTTGTTTCCAGGATGTGATATTGTCTTCATCTTTTATCTGCCAAATAATTTAAACAATTTGTAGAAAATATACAGCATCTACTACACTCTCTCTCTGTGTCTCATTGCATTTTAATTACAAGAAAAAGCAATTATTTTTGCAGGTGTACTTTTTTTGTTTTCTCGATTTACATAAAAATGATCTCTTATCCTCTTACCCTCTTTTTCCTAAATGAGGAGGACAATGAGGATCTGAAATGCCAGCTGCAGTTCGTGAAGGAAGAAGCTGCTTTGATGAGAAAGAAAATGGCCAAGATTGATAAAGAAAAGGACAGATTCGAACACGAGCTTCAGAAGTACAGATCCTTTTATGGAGATCTGGACAGTCCTTTGCCCAAAGGAGAAGCCGGGGGGCCTCCCAGCACCAGGGAGGCTGAGCTCAAGCTGAGGCTGAGGCTGGTGGAGGAAGAAGCCAACATCCTGGGCAGGAAGATCGTGGAACTGGAGGTGGAGAACAGAGGCCTGAAGGCAGAACTAGACGACCTGAGGGGGGACGACTTCAACGGCTCGGCCAACCCCCTCATGAGGGAGCAGAGCGAATCCCTGTCGGAGCTGCGGCAGCACCTGCAGCTGGTGGAAGACGAGACGGAGCTGCTGCGGCGGAACGTGGCCGACCTGGAGGAGCAGAACAAGCGCATCACTGCGGAGCTCAACAAGTACAAGTACAAGTCCGGCGGCCACGAGAGCGCGCGGCACCACGACAGCGCCAAGACCGAGGCCCTGCAGGAGGAGCTGAAGGCGGCACGCCTGCAGATCAACGAGCTCAGCGGCAAGGTCATGCAGCTGCAGTACGAGAACCGCGTGCTTATGTCCAACATGCAGCGCTACGACCTGGCCTCGCACCTGGGCATCCGCGGCAGCCCCCGCGACAGCGACGCCGAGAGCGACGCGGGCAAGAAGGAGAGCGACGACGACTCGCGGCCGCCTCACCGCAAGCGCGAAGGGCCCATCGGCGGCGAGAGCGACTCGGAGGAGGTGCGCAACATCCGCTGCCTGACACCCACCCGCTCCTTCTACCCGGCGCCCGGGCCCTGGCCCAAGAGCTTCTCCGACCGGCAGCAGATGAAGGACATCCGCTCGGAGGCTGAGCGCCTGGGCAAGACCATCGACCGGCTCATCGCCGACACTAGCACCATCATCACCGAGGCGCGCATCTACGTGGCCAACGGGGACCTGTTCGGACTGATGGATGAGGAGGACGACGGCAGCCGCATCCGCGAGCACGAGCTGCTCTACCGCATCAACGCGCAGATGAAAGCCTTCCGCAAGGAGCTGCAGACCTTCATCGACCGCCTCGAGGTGCCCAAGTCTGCGGACGACCGCGGCGCCGAGGAGCCCATATCCGTGAGTCAGGTACAGTTCTGCCTATTGCGAGCCACGGCGATGGCGAGGCTGGTCCGCGGATTCGTGGTCCCTGATGGGGCGTCTCCGCGCACCGACCTCCACGCCCCGCTTTAGGGAAGTCCCCGCTCACTGGGCTTCGGAGCCCCACAGCACACCTGTTCTCTCACGCCGTCCTTCTTCAGGCCTCAGGTTTTCGTAACCCACTTAGGAACTCCCTCCGCTCTGTTTTGTTTAAAAAGGAAATTTACACACACACACACACCCTCAGTTTTTGTGTAAAGATTAAAGGATCTTTAAGATATATTATTTATTTGTCAGTATGTTCAGTATTACTTTACTGAGTCTAATGGATCAAGCTGCAAGAAGATCCCAGATGGGAATCTTTAATTATGTATTTGCAGGTTTTAAACCAAGATTGAAATTGAGTTTAAAATTTTTTTAAATGTTTTAAATATCCAGGATTATTGTATAACTACTGACAAATGCACAAACCAGCAGTAAAGAGAGAGCATACTGTGTCTAGGGCCCTACCAAAAGGAACAAATGGAAGTCATTCCTTTACCACAAGTGGAAGTAACAGAATCATTATTTCTAGAAAAAAAAAATCACTGCCAGCTCTCTAGTGGAGACTCAGGACTGGGGAAGGAGTGTTTAACTGTAACGCAACACTGATTCAGAGAAATAGTGATAACTATTCCCAAACAGGGAAAACCAGCATTTTTCCTTCATCCTAATTTGTAGAGGCACAACTGATGAATTGGATTGAGCTGCTCTAGCCAGGTATGGTGGCCAAAGACCCATGCATTTTGTCAGAATTAACCACATAAGAGAGAATTTGTAAAACATAACAGGCGGCACTACCTGTCTGGCAAGCCTCCTGTCCTGTATGGACTGGAGAACCCACGGAAGTACAACGGCATGCATGGCTTTTAAGACACGCAAGAGATTTAAACTTAAAAATCAGTGTATACGCAGAAGCATGACATTAAATTAACTGCCTGTTAGTCACAACTAGAAAATTGCAACCCTATTGCTTATTTACATTGCATGTTGCTCTGCTTTGCTATAAAAAAAAAAGTTTTATGATAAAACTTGTTGAATTTTGAAATGTTAAAGACTTATTGTTTCTCTAATTATGTCAAATGGTTGGTTTTTAGTTTCCTTGTAGCAGATTTTTGAATACTTGAAGCATGTGGGTTTTCAATTATACCATCAGGGAAAAAAATAGGAATCAGAGTGAGAGAAAGCACTGTGTATAATAATAGGTTTCAGATTTTGTAAATACAGGCTTAAGGGAGGGTTCTTCTTCATCTTAAATTGATTGGATGCTTAGATTAGTTAATATAAATTTAAGTTTTAAAAATTATTATTAATTAACTCTTCTCTTTGTCTCTGCATTTACCTCCCCAGATGTTCCAGCCTATCATTTTACTTATTCTCATTCTTGTATTATTTTCATCACTTTCTTACACAACAATATTTAAACTTGTCTTCCTTTTTACACTATTTTTTGTACTGTAAATCTTTCATCATTTACCATTCATTGTAGTATTTTCAGTTTGTTTATTTTGTTCACCCTTCAAGACAAGAAGTAAAAGAAGTATAATTTCTGTAATAATCAATGCTATAAAAACACTGAAGACTGCTTATTTTTTAAAAAGACACATCTTACCACTACCAAATTCAATAAGAAGCCCAAGCATTAAAATATTTCAGGTAAGCAAGTAATTGTGACTTTTTATATAAATCTTTTTAATTTTTGCTTCTTTCTTTTACATCTTAATCTGCACTCTTCTTGATAAATAATTATGACTGTAAAAATTGACTAAGTCTTTCAATTATTTCTCAGTAGTTGACTATTATGATAACTGAAAAGCTGGACATTCACAAGATGGTCACATTTCAAAATATAGATAGATGGACTTATAAAGGATCTTTGCTAGGTTGCATCAGACTAACAAGATAGTTTTGATATCCAGTAAATGTTAGCAAAAATTATGATGAATGAATGAAATGTGACCATCATGGAAAGTAAGCAATTCGTTGTGATGCTTGCTGTTGGTATTCTGTTTAAAAAGATGTGTTTGGGAGCAAGAGAGTGGATTAGGCCTTAGGTCATTGAGAAAGTGATTATATCTCTCCTACTGCATTTGACCAGCTCTAAGCAAAACAGCCATTTCTGCATTTACCTAATATACTTGGACATTTGTTGCTGATAAAATTTGTTGCCTGGAGTTCTGTCCTCTCTAATAGAGTATCACACAGAACTGCTTCCAGAGTAGGAAAAAATAGTCATTCTCTAGAATTTCATTAAGTCACAATCCAAGGCCAGTGGCATCATTCCACTGTTGGAATCTATTTATATCTAGAGTTGCTCTCTAGATATAAGCTCACTTTGGTGAACCTGAGCATCTCCCTTTCTCCTCATCCCTAAAGTGGCGTGGATAGGTTCCATGTACCCAAAATGTCCTGTTCTATCCATCTTGTTGACAATTTACCCAGTGGAAAACTGGAATGCACCACTGCCATCAAGATTCAGAAATACCAACATTCATGGAAGTCATGCACTCAGAAATGCTTTGCAGGTTGGCTGGTGGATATGAAAATCTGTGGTAAAGTGAGGTATCTTGCGCCTCAGCATCAGGAATAGTATGTGGAAAATCTTTGCTCTACTACGGAAGTTGGTTCTGGAAACAATCTCTTGAACCCTCATCCCCCAGTACCTCCATTTCCCTTTGAGTAGTAATTTTTTAAAAAAGAAAAGATAACCTTTCACAATTGTTGAGAATTCAGTTTAAAATAACTGTTCTTAGTCTCCATGTTGTTATTTACATGTTTTGGGCGGGGCGGGGGGGGGGTTGGCTTTTGTTTTGTTTTGTTCTGGAGGGAGGAGAGACCAGGAGTGAGGAATTGTTAGCCAACAGTTGGAATCTGTCACTATCTACTTGGCTTTTCATCTTAGAGATTCAAAAGGCTAGGTAGCACTTTATGACAAAAAGAAATGAAATCATCTAAGTGTTGTATTTAATCAATTATTCCATTTTTTACTTTTTTTAAAAAAATTATCTCAGGGAGAGCAACCACTTTAAAAATCAAAGTCTATCTGTTAGATCCTTGGTTAAGCCTCCAGACCGCCATCTTAGGGGACCATTTTGGTAACAGAACTGAAAGTCAATGTTTGATGGCCAAAGTTTATCTGAAACGTTTATTGCCATTGAAGCCACATACACCCACCTAAGCAATGTTTCTCAACTACCTGTGGAACATTTGGTGGTTTATGGAGGTGTTGTAGGTGGCCAAAATGACTGGGAAGCCCTAATGGCAGTAAGAGGAAAGGAGTCAAAATCTCAAATAATTGTCCCACCAAAATGGTTAATATTGTCCCTCTGATGAAGCATGGGATGCAGTGCACCTGTTCACTTCAGAAGTATCATGGATATTCACCACCCTGTGTGGCTCTAAGAAACAGGCTTCAGAATTGTTAACTTTCTTTATCATGAAAGAATCAAAAACTCAATATCTAGATCAGTGGTTTTCAATCCTAGCTGCACACCAGATTCCTGAGATGTTTCTAGAATTGAGCCCCTACCTCACCAAGTGAATTTTTGAATCCAGGCATTTGTATTTTCTTAAATTCCCAAGAACCATTTCTTTAGATGTTTGAGTTGTCTAAAGTACGTATACGCAGCCTGTCCCAAGGCTGCAGCAAGCTACGTGAGGCCAGCGGTATGGAATCCCGAGGCACCTAGGTTTCAGTAGACCTTAAAGTTTCCACCGTTCAGTGGATGTCCACAGCCTCTCTAGAGCATTTCCATCTTTGTTATTCGGCCTTTGCCTCTAATGACAAAGCAGTTCTAATTCCACAGTGGTGCAGTGTTAGAAGACTCTCCTTTCATTAATACTGGTTCTCGAAACCAATAAAAGCAGAGACGACAAATAGGAATGATACATGACAGAAAGGAGGACCAAGATGAAAAGTGCGTGGGTGCAGGGTCATGCACACAGCTGCAGGTGTAGGCACATGCACACCCTCAACTGGAGCCTCAAGATGACCACACACACACACACACACACACCCTGGCAATCCACACTTTGTGGATATGTATACAGTTATTGATGCCACAAAGCTTCCCATGTGGTGTGCCACAAATCCTCTGGGAATGATGGGTGCCGGCTGACTCTGCTGTCCAAACCAAGATGAGAAGGCATATACAAGAGGTGTGAGAATGCAACAGAAATACAGAGCATGGATCCCTGTGTATTTAACAAACATTGTAACGTGGTGGCTGTTAGGTGCAGACAAAATGAATTTCGGTGTTTACTCTTTTTAGCACGTTCAGTTGGTTGATTGACCCAGACGGACATGTAAACAGCTAACTCTAACAGATACTCTTACTGGAGTGTAAAAACAAACAAAAGCGCTCGTGGTTGCAATTTATTTTTATTGGACACCTGATAGCATGTTTGATTTCCCTAAGAAAATGATAAAATCCCCGACATTCTTGCATGGAATGATACCATAAATAAATAAATAAGTACAGGGATGCTGCTTATACCTCAACAGTATCCTGTGGCCTGAATAAGAAAGGAGAGGCTAACCAAGGAAGCTCTGGGCTGATCAAAACAGCAGTCCCCTCCTTAGATCTCTTGTTAGGAATTAAAGTCATCCTGCCAACAGGGTTATTAATCTTACCTATGAACTTCTAAGGCATTGGTTTTAGAGAAGAATTCATAAGAATCTTGACCTTCATCCAGGCACTCCATATATGGAAACCCAGGAAGAAATTGAGGAGGGGAAACAGGACTGACTTGTCTACTGCTCCCGGATTCTGGGGGAATTGGGGTCACTCTGACAGCTTCTCTGAAGTTAATGAGGCAACTTTACCATATAGTTGAATTCCAGGGAGACTCTTTCCAACTCTGCTCTACCCACTGCATAGCCCACTTTCCGGTTTGTACCCACATGTAAGCACACACCTCTCCCACACTGCTGTGTACAGTGAGACATGCATCCAGAATCAGGGAGTTCAGACCTGCCTCTATCTCATGGGACTGCTGGGGGCCAGTATTTGGGAGGTGGTCTTAGCAAACTGCCAGGAGGCACAAAGCAACCTTGCCCCTTGCTGCCTTCTCCCTGGAACTTCAGGCTGTTCTATGGGTACCCAGAGTCTGTGGTACATCTCTCCCTTACATCACAGACTATAGATGTGGGAACAGAAGTTAACAAAGATGGTACTCAAGACCTCGGAAAGAGCGTCCCCTGTATCTTCTTCCCCTCCCCTTTGATCCTGTTACTTGCTTTATCTTTGTTGTACAAAGCTAATTCTAAAAGAGGAACACCCAGGTTTCTTTGTCCATTGAGAGAACAAAGTCCCCCAATTATTGAGACAAGGAATTTTCTCCTATTTGTACTTTTGAAGCTGTGCTATTTAAACATGACACTGAAGCTTTGCGCAGTGGCAGTATCGTAGCCAATGAGGTTTATCCGAGGCGCGATTATTGCTAATTGAAAACTAAACATGACACTGAAGAGAAATTCAAAAAAAACCAAAGCTTATTGTAGAAAATTCCCTTGCATGCACATTCTTGGGTGTAGGGAGTGTCCTTGGTAATTTGGCCTGGATTTAAGAAAAAAAATTTAGTTGGCTATTTTTAAGCATAACTGACTCAAACTCATAAAACAAAGGAAAATTCAGTGCTGAGCCCGGAATGTGTATTGGCCTGCATTCTGCAACCTTCATTTCAGTCTGTGTGGTAGAGTTGCGACACGGTTATTTAATCAGCTGCCAGTGAAGTTTGGTATGTCAGTTTGGTAGCGAAGCCCTAACTCCAAATATTCATGCACTGCTCGTAGCTATATTCCTGTAGAGCTCCAGCCCACTTTCATCTGCTTGTCATGCTTTGGGTCAGATGCTCTAACCGAAGGTAAGGATTGAAGTGAAAGTGGCGGAGGATGATATCAGAAAGTGAGAAAAGCTGTCCTACAATGTTGATTTTCTGTAGTCTCTGCTGAGTGTTTGAGTTGAGCTGCTTATGTATCTATGTTAACAAACAAGACTTGCTACATGATTATCAAAGCCTAGCAAATAACATTTGTCCCTTTCTGAGGTAGTCCAACATAATGTACCGTGAAAGTCAGCACTTCAGCTCTTTAAATTCATGTTGAAAGTACCTTCTTAACCTATGCCTTTGAAAATTAAGAGGGTGTGAGGGGCAGAGAGAAGCTCATCAGTTTGTCCACTGGCCTCAAAGGCTCAAATGGCTTAGTAATGGAAGAGATTTTAAGAGTGTTTTTTTTTTTTTAAATACCTTATAGAGTCTGTTATTTCTTAAAGTCAGAAAACTCAGTTTAGCATCTAGTTTATAATTTCCTTTCTTCTTTTTCATGAATATGTGCAGCTTTTGCACAATCCATGTCATTTCCTCTGTATCATGAATTCCTGGACAGATAAAACAGAGCTCGACTTTTTAAATAGAACAACCTATGTGTCAGCCTAAATCAGTCACTTAGAACTTCAGAGGCGGAATGTAACATAACAAGTCAGCAGAATTAGTTTATTCTGGATTTTAGGTGACTGTTAGGAATCTGAGCTCCTTTACCTGGAAGGAAAAAAAATGCATACCTGCTGAGGGACCAGAGCCCCTGCATGGGGGGGTCTTAGCCTTAATCTAACTGCTCAGGCTCCAGATAGTGAAAATACCCGCTGTGAAGTAGCCGAAGGAGGTAGTTGACGGAAAGTTAGGATCTCCCAGCCTTGTACATCACAAGCTCTTTGTTCGAAGTCCTGATATTTGTAGAAAGTAGATGGATTCAGAAAAGCAAGGTAAACTCAAAATAGGTAAGAAAGAATGAAGTCGCGGGACTCTTCCTGTCCAAAATATTTCAATGGCGACAGCATCAACAAAAGAATATGGTGTGAGGGCCGAGGACAGCCATTGGGGTACTGTGTTCTCGTCTCATGTGGACTTCCCTAGAGACCTCGGTGTGGGCCGTGGGTCTGGCTGGCTCCGCAGAGTGCTCTGATCCCAGTGTTCAGAGCTGCCTGGAGCTGTGGCTTTGGGCCTCACTGTCTGTACCTGCATCTTTGGATTCTTTACCATAGTCTTCCCACGTCATGATGCTGCCCTTCTTTTCACCCGGGCACCAGCCCATACAGTTAGCAGCCACCCAGACGGTCTCCCGTTCTGACCTCATCCCCTCCCTCTCCCCTCTCCATGTCCCATGAAACGGATTCTTTTCCCAAGCTCCAGTCAAAGCTTACCTATATTTATTTGTTCTTCCCGGTCCTTTCTGTGTGCTAGCTCTTCTATTATGTGCCAAGGTGGGACTAGCCAGTCACTGCTTCCTCTGTCAATGAAATGTTATTAGACAATTACAAACTGGAAATACCTAATGATGATAAATCTAACACTTCTGGTTGGAGATAGAGGTGGGCTGGCAACTCCCAAGGAAGGCGGGTCGGGAAAGGAGTCGGGATTTATTGCTGTGTCTTCAAATTATACCGGCTAAAGGGTCTCTCTCTCTGTCTCTCTCTTTCTCTCTCTCTCTCAGCCCTGTTTTACTGCTAGAACTTCCTCCCAGGGAGAAATGACTCAGGGTGGCCCTCTTGTGGTGGACCGGCATTCCTGAGGTCCTTTTCTGGAATAAGAGGTAGCTCTAGAACAATGGGTCCCGTTACTATTTCGATTTTCTTGTCATCATTATCCAAAGCTCCCAAGTCAAGAATCTGGAAATAACATAATGAGATGCCAAAAACTAATTGGAGAACAGTAAGCAAGATCTATCTCTGATTTTAAATAACCCATACTCCTAAAATGTTTTATTGTTTTATTTCTTCAGAACACAGACCAGTACTTAAAAAGAACAGTTAAAGACTGTTTCTTTTGAATATTTCTGTCATCTGGAAATGCCTGTACGTAAGCCCCATGACAGATCTGCTTGGCAAAAAGCTCTGCTGACATGTCACCAGCCCTCAGAATAGAAGAGAGAGCCAGCATCCCATGATTCTAGGGGGAAAACATCCAGCACTGGGAAGAGAGCACATTTGCTGAAACACAACAATCTAAATATGTGACGGTCTAATATTCTGTGTGTGACTCTCATAATCTTATAACCCAAAACAGATTCTTGTAAGTATCAAAATTATATTGCTTTTGCTAAGACAGAATCCAAACCCTGTCATTCTTGGACTAAAACAACACAGGACCCAATTTGACAGAACTAGCTGTGGAACTTTGTAAAAATTAAGAAACCCTGGCCTCATCACCTGATTCCAAAGTCTGGGGGGAAGGTTCCAGCTTTCATGTTTGTTTGTTGTTGTTGTTGTTGTTGTTGTTGTTGTTTTTTATAATTCTCTGAGTGATTGCAGGGTACAACAAGGCTGGGAGTTAACACTAAATTATGGTCCCCTTGATGGGATGCTGTGGGGACTAGGAGGAGAGGCTCTTCACATTTGTTTGTAAGTTTATTTTTGGGTAGTGGACTACTCAGGATGTGGGCACTCATGCCACAGGTTACATTTCAGGAATCGTCAGCATTGACCAAGCTTGTTGTGAATAAGGATTTGTCTTATTCTTCTTCTGGGCCTTAGAATCCATCAGTATACCTGGCACAGAGTGGGTGCTCACAAATATTTGTTAAATGGAACATTAATTGGAGAGCCCAAGACCTCTCCCTAAAGAATGGAAGATAATTTAAGAGTCAAGAAGAGTCCTACTAAGCAACCGAGATCATGTATCATAAAGTATTTTGAAAATTGCAAAAGACATTATTCTAGAAAGAAGGTATATTTTAAATATGTCCCCTATAATAGCCTCTAAGTTTTAGTATGTGTAAGAATGAGTTCAGTTTTTCAAAGTCATCGCTTTTCCAATTGTTTCCATTTCCTTGCCAAGGAAAATAGAAATACAGTACCCTTTCTACTGGTAAATATGTTTGAAGAGTAGAAGAAAAGGGACAGAAAAAAAACTATACCAACCAGAAGTCAGAAGCCACCCAGCCTCATACACAGTCAGAGTTGTCATAGCATAAAGAGATTAAATAAATGACTGCTTTGCAAGGCTTCGAGATCATCATCCAGATGAAAACTATAAATTAAATGTGTACCGCCTGCTAAAGGCAAAGTTGGAACATTTATCCCCAGATTTTCTTCAACCACTAAATTAAAAATCCTTTTCTCTTTGCATTTAGACCCAAGATGTAGATTATCTCAGGCCACAGGCCTCTTTAGATAGTCAGTGATCAAGATAAATACTCTGCTATTTGATTCCTATGTTATACTCAGAAGATGGCGTATCATCTCCCTCATATGGACTTAGACTGAATTTAGAAGTTGACAAGGCCAGAAATCAACCTCTCATGCCCCAAATCCTTTTCCCTGGGTTCTTTTCCCTTCCCTTAAACTCCTTGGAATTTTAAACTTCAAGGCACTCCACCAAGAATGAGAAGACCGGGATTCTATTCCCGGCATTGCTAGTAAGTGGCTCTGTGAACTTGAGCAGATGACATAGCATCAGGGCCTCTTTCCTCAGCTGTAAAACGAGAGGGTTGGCTAGATGATTTCAGAGGTCCTCTCTGGCTCTAAAATTCTCTACATCTAGAAACACCTGCTATGACATTTATGCACTCAGTGTTCTTCTTTCACCCTTTCCAAAATGTTTTAGTCTCTGGCCTTAGGATTATTATGCATGTAGACCCTTTCAAATCCTTTTCAGGATTTTCTTTTTTGTTTCTCTACACCTAACTGGGGTTGCTACATTTACTTTACATGAAGTATTATTTTATTCATGTCCTTACATATTAGTTCTACATTGAGATAGGATTAGTATGGCACCAGATATGCACGATTCTTCCAAATTCTCTCCAATACACAGAGCAATGATTTGGAGCAATTTCATATTGGAAGGCATACATATTTAAATGGTTTCAGAGCAATCTAGATTATACCACAAATTGCATTTTTGCCATAAGGTTTTCGGCCATCCTGACATCTGCCTGAGAATGTCAGGCACTTCAAGATATCTGAATATCCCTGAAGGGCTGAGTACACCAGCATCAGTCTTTTTATGTACATAACAGTAGAAACTTTTCTTAAAGTTTTCTTAAACAATTTTAGTGAAAAGACTCAAAAGCACCTGTGCTGAGTATTTATTGCCTTCCTATGCTTTCATCTTCTGTGTATATAGCATGGAAATTGAAGCTAATACATATAAAAATTATTCAACAAAAAGAGTTGGTAAACACTAGAATAAGTGATAGACATAGGGTGAAATTGTCAAAGTCTTTTCCTAGTTTTTGGTTCTGCCTAATTTCAGGTGAGCTTCACCATGACAAGAAGCAGACGAAGCACCTGTGGTAAATAATTACTAGGATTTCCATGAAGAGGGCATTGGAGTAGATCCTATTAAGTGATACTATAGAGGATAGCCCAACATCATTTCTCCCATAACTTAGCCACATATTATCTGAAGTTCTGATAGGATTTAGAGAACAGTCTTAATTTTATTTACAAAGGACCCATGGAAATGAAGAGGTTTGGAGTGGAAGAGAGTGTCGGGGCGGGGTGATGTTACCAGATTATTCTGCGTAGGTGCTTTGGGGCAATCCCTTTCCCCACCCCAAGATTCTCCTCCTGTCCTGGTAAGGATAGAGGCAGAAATAAGCTACCATTTTTTGGGTGCCTGGCACTAAAAGTATCCCCTCATACTCTGACAACAACCTCATGAAGTAAATATGATTATCCCTTTACAGAAGAAACACACTCCAAAGTTCACACTGATAAGTGGTGGCAGTAGAATGGAAAACAAGATCTCCGTGACAAAATTCCCCGGCCTCCAGTTAGAGAAACCAGTTCCAAGCCCTACTTCTCCACATGGGCATCTTTCTATGAACTTTGGCAAGATACGTTATATCTCAGGGTTTTATCAGTAAGACTGGGTTAATAATATCAACAGATACATTTGCTATGAGGGTGAACAAGGATGAAGATATATTCCAAGTACTTAACGCAGAGCTTTGCAGAGAACTGTCTCTCCATGAGTAACCACTATTATTGCTATAACTATTATATTGTTATTGCTTTTGAAGTCACGATGCCAGGCATTCAAAACACAGCATGATTTCCTTCAATTGTACTATAGTATAGGTACTAAAGTGCTACCATGAGCAGGTTACTATTTCTAAACTTTTGAGCTCCCCAAGAAATACTTGTCTGGAAGCAGGCAAAAAATCATGTGAAAATGAATATGTAATGTTTTAATGACCACACAGGAAATTCTTCAGACTTGAGGGTAAAGGTATTTTTTTAAAATTTTATTTTATTATGATATGTTAATCACCATACATTACATCATTAGTTTTTGATGTAGTGTTCCATGATTCATTGTTTGCGTGTAACACCCAGTGCTCCATTCAATACGTGCCCTCTTTAATACCCATCCCCAGGCTAACCCATCCTCCCACCCCCCTCCCCTCTAGAACCCTCAGTCTGTTTCTCAGAGTCCATAGTCTCTCATGGTTCGTCTCCCCCTCCGATTTCCCCCCCTTCATTTTTCCCTTCCTACTATCTTCTCTTTTTTTTTTTTTTCAACATATAATGTATTATTTGTTTCAGAGGTACAGGTCTGTGATTCATCAGTCTTACACAGTTCACAGCACTCACCATAGCACATACCCTCCCCAACGTCTATCACCCAGCCACCCCATCCCTCCCATCCCCCACCACTCCAGCAACCCTCAGTTTGTTTCCTGAGATTAAGAATTCCTCATATCAGTGAGATCATAGGATACATATCTTTCTCTGATTGACTTGTTTTGCTTAGCATAATACCCTCTAGTTCCATCCACGTCATTGCAAATGGCAAGATTTTGGGTTTTTGATGGCTGCATAATATTCCATTGTATATATATATACCACATCTTCTTTATCCATTCATCTGTTGATGGACATCTTGGCTCTTTCCATAGTTTGGCTATTGTGGACATTGCTGCTATAAACATTGGGGTGCACGTACCCCTTCGGATCACTACATTTGTATCTTTGGGGTAAATACCCAGTAGTGCAATTGCTGGGTCGTACGGTAACTCTATTTGAGGAACCTCCATACTGTTTTCCAGAGTGGCTGCATCAGCTTGCATTCCCACCAACAGTATAGGAGGGTTCCCCTTTCTCCGCATCCTTGCCAACATCTGTCGTTTCCTGACTTGTTAATTTTAGCCATTCTGACTGGTGTGAGGTGGTATCTCACTGAGGTTTTGATTTGGATTTCCTTGATGCCAAGCGATATTGAGCACTTTTTCATGTGTCTATTGGCCATTTGGATGTCTTCTTTGGAAAAACGTCTGTTCATGTCTTCTGCCCATTTCCTGATTGGATTATTTGTTCTTTGGGTGTTGAGTTTGATAAGTTCTTTATAGATTTTGGATACTAGCCCTTTATCTGATAAGTCATTTGCAAATATCTTCTCCCATTCTGTCAGTTGTCTTTTGGTTTTGTTGACTGTTTCCTTTGCTATGCAAAAGCTTTTTATCTTGATGAAGTCCCAATAGTTCATTTTTGCTTTTGTTTCCCTTGCCTTTGGAGACATGTCTAGCAAGAAGTTGCTGCGGCTGAGGTCGAAGAGGTTGCTGCCTGTATTCTTCTCTAGGATTTTGGTGGACTCCTGTCTCACATTTAGGTCTTTCAACCATTTTGAGTCTATTTTTGTGTGTGGTGTAAGGAAATGGTCCAGTTTCATTCTTCTGCATATGGCTGTCCAATTTTCCCAACACCATTTGTTGAAGAAACTGTCTTTTTTCCATTGGACATTCTTTCCTGCTTTGTCGAAGATGAGTTGACCATAGAGTTGAGGGTCTATTTCTGGGCCCTCTATTCTGGTCCATTGATCTATGTGTCTGTTTTTGTGCCAGTACCATACTGTCTTGATGATTACAGCTTTGTAATAGAGCTGGAAGTCCGGAATTGTGATGCCACCAGCTTTGCTTTTCTTTTTCAACATTCCTCTGGCTATTCGGGGTCTTTTATGGTTCCACACAAATTTTAGGATTATTTGTTCCATTTCTTTGAAAAAAGTTGATGGTATTTTGATAGGGATAGCATTAAATGTGTAGATTGCTCTAGGTAGCATTGACATCTTCACAATATTTGTTCTTCCAGTCCATGAGCATGGAACATTTTTCCATTTCTTTGTGTCTTCTTCATTTTCTTTCATGAGTAATTTATAGTTTTCTGAGTACAGATTCTTTGCCTCTTTGGTTAGATTTATTCCTAGGTATCTTATGATTTTGGGTGCAATTGTAAATGGGATCAACTCCTTAATTTCTCATTCTTCTGTCTTGTTGTTGGTGTATAGAAATGCCACTGATTTCTGTGCATTGATTTTATATCCTGCCACTTTACTGATAACAAAATCAAAGAAACACATCGACAATATAATACTAGTAGGGAACTTTAACACTCCCCTCACTGAAATGGACAGGTCATCTAAGCAAAAGATCAACAAGGAAATAAAGACTTTAAATGACACACTGGACCAAATGGACTTCACAGATGTATTCAGAACATTCCATCCCAAAGCAACAGAATACACATTCTTCTCTAGTGCCCATGGAACATTCTCCAGAATAGATCACATCCTAGGTCACAAATCATGTCTCAACTGGTACCAAAAGATTGAGATCATTCCCTGCATATTTTCAGGGCACAGTGCTTTGAAACTAGAACTCAATCACAAGAGGAAGTCAGAAGGAACTCAATACATGGAGGCTAAAGAGCATCCTACTAAAGAATGAATGGGTCAACCAGGAAATTAAAGAAGAATTAAAAAAATTCATGGAAACAAATGAAAATGAAAACACAACTGTCCAAAATCTTTGGGATGCAGCAAAGGCAGTCCTAAGAGGAAAGTATATAGCAATACAAACCTTTCTCAAGAAACAAGAAAGTTCTCAAATACACAACCTAACCCTACATCTAAAGGAGCTGGAGAAAGAACAGCAAATAAAGCCTAAACCCAGCAGGAGAAGAGAAATAATAAAGATCAGAGCAGAAATCAATGAAATAGAAAGCTGGTTCTTTGAAAGAATTAATAAGATTGATAAACCCCTGGCCAGACTTATCAAAAAGAAAAGAGAAACAACCCAAATAAATAAAATCATGAATGAAAGAGGAGAGATCACAACCAACACCAAAGGAATACAAACAATTATAAGAACATATTTTGAGCAACTATATGCCAGCAAATTAAATAATCTGGAAGAAATGGATGCATTCCTAGAGATGTATAAACTACCAAAACTGAACCAGGAAGAAATAGAAAACCTGAACAGACCTATAAACACTAAGGAAATTGAAGCAGTAATCAAAAATCTCCCAACAAACAAGAGCCCAGGGCCAGATGGCTTCCAAGGGGAATTCTACCAAACATTTATTTTTTTTTTTAAAGATTTTATTTATTTATTTGACAGAGAGAGACACAGCAAGAGAAGGAACACAAGAAGAGGGAGTGGGAGAGGGAGAAGCAGGCTTCCCGCCGAGCAGGGAGCCCGATGCGGGGCTCGATCCCAGGACCCTGGGATCATGACCTGAGCCGAAGGCAGATGCTTAACCACTGAACTACCCAGGCACCCCTCTACCAAACATTTAAAGAAGAATTAATACCTATTCTTCTGAAACTGTTCCAAAAAATAGAAATGGAAGGAAAGCTTCCAAACTTATTTTATGAGGCCAGCCTTACCTTGATCCCAAAATCAGACAAAGACCCCATCAAAAAGGAGAATTACAGACCAATATCCCTGATGAACATGGATGCAAAAATTCTCACCAAAATACTAGCCAATAGGATCCAACAGTAATTAAAAGGATTATTCACCACGACCAAGTGGGATTTATTCCTGGGCTGCAAGTTTGGTTCAACATCGGCAAATCAATCAAGAAAGAGCAAGAACTATATGGTCCTCTCAATAGACGCAGAAAAAGCATTTGACAAAGTACAGCATCCTTTCTTGATTAAAACTCTTCAGAGTATAGGGATAGAGGGCACATACCTCAATATCATAAAAGCCATCTATGAAAAACCCACAGCGAATATCATTCTCAATGGGGAAAAACTGAAAGCTTTCCCCCTAAGGTCAGGAACACGGCAGGGATGTTCACTATCACCACTGCTATTCAACATAGTACTAGAAGTCCTAGCCACAGCAATCAGACAACAAAAAGAAATAAAAGACATCTGAATCGGCAAAGAAGAAGTCAAACTCTCACTCTTTGCAGATGATATGATACTTTATGTGGAAAACCCAAAAGACCACCCCAAAACTGCTGGAACTCATACAGGAATTCAGTAAAGTGGCAGGAGGGTAAAGGTATTTAAACCTTTAACTGGCTTATTTGCTGAAATACACACACAAAATTGTCTTAGACACTTTCTTATAACTCAGTTAAACTGAACGTGAGCAGAGACATGCATGTTCAAGTTCATGCACAACCTGGAAATGTTGCTGGGGAGGCATCTCTCCCGGCATTTCCAGGGTGGTTGGATTTGGCCACGGTCTAGGGAGCCTCTCCATATACTTGGGCTCTGGTACACCTCAACTGAAAGCGAGCACATGGGTTTTTCATTGTTGTTTTTTCCTTCCATAATAAATATCATTCTTTCCCACGGTCTCTGATTTCCTCTGGCAGAAAGACATCAGCTATCACTGTAGATACAGACCGCAAGCTGTCATAGAAACGCAAAGCTATGAGGTTGGTCTCTCTCTATGTCCCACTTCTACTTTATTTAAAGACAGAGGTTTGATACGTTTTCAGAGATCTCTGGAGCCAGCTACCTGTGTTGTTCTGCCACATCCAGACACCTACTTGTCAAGGCACTGAAGAGTGCTTTCTGACTCTAGCTAAAAAGGGGAAAGAGGGAGGAGATGTGCAAGGAGATAATTCTTGCCTGTAAAAAATGAGTTGACTTTTCCAAATAAAATCTAAAATTGGCCATTGTCATTGTGTGATATTAACACCAGCTCTTTTGGCAAGCTTGAAAATACTGGGCTCCATTATAAAAGCTAAAAATGTCCTGGACCTGGAGTTGTTTACCCAGAGTATGAGCTGGTCTAAAGTTACAGAGCCCTGGTTGGAAGAGTGGCTTGAAGGCCGCCTCCAAGTAACTGACGTCACAGTAGTCTCAGCTGCTGCTGCGACACTGGGCTGAACGGCTTTTTGACTTGTGAAAGGGGTGAAGGTTTCGAAGGGACTTGTCAGGACCGCTCTGTTGAATGGTTGGAGGGATTTTGCATTCCCATTTCTTGCAAAGAAGCAAGATTCACCGAGCTGAGACTTTCATCTTTAAAAAAAAAAACAAAAAAACTAGCTATTCTTCCACTGCTAGCTTGACCAGTGGTGGAACATCCATAGGATTTCTCCCCAGAGCACAAAGGTATGTTTCTTTCTAGCAGTTTGAAATCGAGGGACTCATTGTGGCAAAATAGAGAGGGGCTGCTGCTGACGTGGTTTGAACTCTGGGCACTGTTGAAGCAGAGGGTTGGTTCAACATCTGCCTCTTTCAGTGTCTGTGTCTGGGCTTAAAAACAGTGGGCGGGCTGCATAGCGGATTTTACTGACTCCTGGGAAAGAGAGGGTTCAGCTGCTGTGAGTGGGTTTCTCAACTCTGGACTGACAGTGACATCCACCCTCTGAAACTGTGTTTTTCAAACACTGCTTCTCAGTACTTCGAGCAGCACTTTGCCTGCTGTGGGATTTCACTAAACGTATTTATTAGAATGCTATTTTTCACCAGGATGAAGACTGTTTACATTTACAGAGGAAAGTTCACCCCCCTTGAGACTGTTGGTATTTGAAAATTACAATGAAAAATAAATGTAGTTCATTCAGGCTGATGGTTTGCTCACTCCGTGACTAGTGTTTCTGTCATTTGAGTGGAAGTGCATGACATTCATAACCGGTTAATCTGCGGTTAGCGGGGAACCTTACCACGACATCTTCTGTTGTTTAAGTTGATTAATTTTAGATACTTATTTACCCAAGCCAAACGTTTCTTTCAAAGGTTTTCTAAGTTAAGAGAAGTAAAATCAGTGCGTCTCTATCTCGGAAGTTTTCTTTCTTCTTCTTCTTCTTTTTTTTTTTTTTGATCTTGGATGTTTTCTAGTGTGAGTGTATAACTAGAGAAAAACAAGGAAGGAGAAGATAATCAAATGAGAAGGCAAGAAGGATTTCTTCAGAATTGCATATAGTAGTATTGCTTTGGCCCTTTTGGAACATGAGGAACATGGTGAAATAACTAGAAATAGCAATGAAAAAATACTCCTTTTTGCCCTGCACGGAAATCAAATCATGGTTGTCTGAAAGACACACTTGCTGGTGAAACAGTAGGGGAGGAATAAGGTCTGTTAGTGGAAATGATGCAGGTGATTTGTTAACAGCCTGGAGAAAGGGCTAGAGAGTCTTGGAGGCCAATGGTGCATAATGCTGGTGGGTGTGGGCATGGGAGTTCCCCATCCCTCAAGGTTACAGAGAAGCAAAGCATCTGTAGGGCCAATTCCACAATTGCTTCTAGGAATTGTGAGATTAACTGTACCTACTGTGTGTAGCATTCCTACATGCCTTTGTAACCTCCTACAAACGAAAAATCTTTGATTATATGAAAAGTAGCATGTTTATGATTATATGAAAAGTAGCATGTTTAGAAAAAGGAACTAGGAGAGCAAGAAACAAATACTCAGAACAAAGATCTCAGAAGAGAGAAGCAACCATAGAGTCAGCTACCGTAACACTGTCTCTTTTGTTTGGCTGATGTCCAGTTTCCAGTGCGGGGGATGGTGGTTAAAATGGTAATGACCAAAGTGTAGGAAGAGCGGAGCATTCCTCAGACAAAGAAGTGTTACCATGACCAAACTGAGGCTGATTTGGGAAATTAATTTATTGTGAGACTCCTGAGTTGTTCTTAAATGCTGCTTGCTAGGAGGGCAGAAGATAAGCAGAACTATTTCCCTCCCATCACCAGGCTTAGGCTACCCACTCGCAACCCAACAATTCTGGCTTCCTGCTTCGGCCTCAGGGACGCAGAAGTAGGTTACACGGGTTATGTAATGCTACCTTAGCGTTGTTGAGGGGACATGTGCATGACTAAGTAATGCAGTTCCCTTGTTCCTTTTACATTTGCTCTAATAAATTTGTATTCTGAATGAAATTCTGCGTGAAGTGAAATAATACAGAGTTGGAGACAGAGGGAGGGATGCAGATCGCAGAAACCCTTCCTTCTCTCCCACATAGATGCCAATATCCGTGGGCGAAAAGAGTGACAACTAGGAACAAAGAGAACGTTTGTATCTGCCTCAGTAGAGAGCACTGAAATTGAGTTTTAGAATCTGCTGAACCACTTTACTCCATAACTTTTCATTATAGGACATTATGTCCCGACAAAGTGGCCCCATTAATTGGATTTTTAAAAATATTTAAGGAGAATTACAATAAAAGCAGTTTTATGTAAGATTTGTCTATTCCAATTTTTATTAATAAAAAATTGCCTAAATGTTCAACATGCCATGTATTCTTAAAATACTTGAAAAATACTGAGGGCAAAAGAAAGTCATTGAAAATATGAGAGTTTGCAAAATTAGATTTGTTTCTATTAATTTTCTAATTAAATAAAGGTGAAAATCATCAGTTTTATTCCAGAGAAAGAAAACATAAAGAAGGGAAAATGAAGGCAAGGAAGGAGGGAGGGAGGGAAGGACAGAAGGAAGAAAACAAGAAACAGGCATTTATTGAGCACCCATTATGATTCAAAACCATGTGAGGCACTTCTATTAAGCATTCTCTCTCTTTTCTTCGTGTAATCCTCACTACTACTCTATGGACCCCATTTTATTTCTGGAGGAGAAAGCAATAAATTCAGTCATATTACATTTGACATTTATGACACGACATAGATGCTAGGAAGGCCACATAAATCCTCCCACAAAAATTGGCACAGATACTGCTCTATAGGAATTTTCTTTCAAAGGCCTGTTTTTGATCCATAACCATTACATTTCCTGGCACTAGATTTTGCTCTGGCCCTGAAAAGGGGAAGCTCTGTAGATTGGCTCCGATCCATAGTAAGTGATGAGTTTGGCTCTTTGCAGTTAAGAGCAGGATTCTGTCTGCTTTGGGACCATTACCTGGGTTCATGTATAGTGCTGTTACAAGGAACAAGCCTGAGTTACGAGTTTTCCTGGATGATCTTCAGGTAGGTTTTTTTTTTTTTTTTTAAGGAATAATCTGATGCCTTTTAACCTTGGTCTGGAAGTGGTTCAAAAAGAGTTAGCAATAGAAAGAAAAACTGGAGGGGTGCCTGGATGGCTCAGTTGGTTAAGCATCTGCCTTGGGCTCAAGTCATGATCTCAGGGTGTTAGGATCTCAGCAGGGAGCCTGCTTCTCCCTCTCCCCTGCCCCTGCTCCTGTTTTCTCTCTCTCAGATAAATAAAATCTTAAAAAAAAGAGAAAGAAAGAAAAAGAAAGAAAGAGAGAGAGAGAGAAAGAAAGAGAGAGAAAGAAGGAAAGAAAGAAGAAAGAAAGAGAGAGAAAGAAAGAAGAAAAGGAAAGAAAGAAAGAAAGAAAGAAAGAAAGGAAAGAAAGAAAGAAAGAAAGAAAGAAAGAAAGAAAGAAAGAAAGAAAGAAGAAAGAAAGAAAAAGAAAGAAGGAAAGATTGGAGCCATTTGCTGTGTAATTGTAGGAGAAACTTCATGATGATTTCTGAATATTTCCAGTGCTTAGAAACAGGACGGAACATGGAGTGTCATAGCACCTCTTTTCCAGGTAGCTTGAAATTAGTCTGCTCCCTTTCTATAATTTTCTTGGTTCCCTTTGCAACTCCGTCTTGAGGTCTTAAACCACTCCACTCTCCCTAAGAAGTCCCAGTGTTAGGTACCTGTTAGTAAGCAAGAGAGTTTCAGCTCACAGTTAATTACACAGAGTTTTAAAGCAGTCTGCCAGTCAAACAACAGGCACCGTCTGCATTTCCTGTGAATAGTTATTAGATGAACTTAAAAAGATTACTACTTAATCGGGGCGCCTGGGTGGCTCAGTCGTTAAGCGTCTGCCTTCGGCTCAGGTCATGATCCCGGGGTCCTGGGATCAAGCCCTGCATTGGGCTCCCTGCTTGGAGGGAAGCCTGCTTCTCCCTCTTCCATTCCCCCTGCTTGTGTTCCCTCTCTCGCTGTGTCTCTCTCTGTCAAATAAAAATAAATAAAATCTTAAAAAAAAGAAAGATTACTACGTAATCAAGATTAATGACAGGTTCACCAAAACAAGAAACAAAATTGTGTATATGCTTTACTATCTTCATTTTGTTAGGTCTTCATGGACGTATTTATGTGAGGCCGCGTGCTTCGGCTAGGGCAGGTACTGTGGTCGCCAGTCACCGGCCCACAGGTGTGGAAGGCAGCAAACGGGCAGAAGGATGGACAGAGAAGATGGAAAATGAGACTAGAAAAAGAGCATGGCTAGGTGGATAAAAGGAGACATGAGAGCATCTCGAATCTGAAATTAACTTCTTTTCTTGACTGAATTAGTCACAGGATTATGACTGTCAAAGGAGGTAAAAATGATGAAGCATCTGTAGCAAATTGTTTAAGAGAGTAACAATGTAGATCGCAATATTTATAGGCTGTTTTTGAAGGTAGAGCCCTGCATATAGCACTGATATTTTTTTATGCTTATTAGTCTATTATAATTCATTGATAGATTGCAACTCAAAAAAAATACGTTTGGAGCTGTTTACCCCTTGGATATGCATGTTCAGAACAGTCTGATAAAAATAAAATTAGTCTTCAATGTTTATCTTACATTTGGGACTCGAAATACGCGGCCATCTTCTGCCGCTACTAAATGGGGCTTGCTGCGTAGTTCTGTCGGCTTCGTCCCGCAGCTCCAGCACCCAAGCAGCTATTGACCCTGGGGGCACTGTGCTCATAATTAGCCTTAGCCGCCACCTGGTAAATTAACACATTCCAGTCACGGCCTAGAAAACTGAAGAGCTAGACTTCTAATAGACATAATTATCTTCGATGATGATTCAAACATTTTAAATATTCTTTTCCACCCACTAAAAAATATCAGTCTGTCTTTTTTTTTATTTCTTTTTTTTTAAAGTAGGCTTTACACCCAACGTGGGGCTTGAACTCACGACCCCGAGATCAAGAGTCACACACTCCCCCGACCACGCCAGCTAGGTGCTCCATATGACGTTCTTAATAAAAATTATTTTTAGTAGAGGGGCGCCTGGGTGGCTCAGTTGTTAAGCGTCTGCCTTCAGCTCAGGTCATGATCCCAGAGTCCTGGGATCAAGCCCCGCATCGGGCTCCCTGCTCACCGGGAAGCCTGCTTCTCCCTCTCCCACTCCCCCTGCTTGTGTTCCCTCTCTTGCTGTGTCTCTCTCTGTCAAATAAATAAAATCTTAAAAAATATATATATATTTTTAGTAGAAGTCAGACCAAGATTTTTTAAAGGGAAAATGTTTAAATTTCTCAAACTATTTTGCATACCCTATGTCATTTAATCTTTGTAACAACCCTTTAAGTAGCCTCCATTTTAATGTAAATAAACTAAGTCTCAGAAATTTTAGATGACTTATAACAGAGTTACCAATCTGATATTTTAAGTTGCATCTTCAGGGGCGCCTGGGTGGCTCCGTCGCTTGAGCGTCCAACTCTTGATTTCAGCTCAGGTCATGATCTCAGGGTCCTGAGATGGAGTCCCGCCTGGGGCTCTGTGCTGGGCGTGGGGCCTGCTTAAAATTCTCTCTCTCCCTCTGCCCCTGCCAACCCACACATGTGCCATCTAAATAAATAAATAAATATTAAATAAATAAATTGCCTCTTCAAACCCTAAATACACATACTCTAAATGCTAGAAATCTAAATATTTCAGTCACTGCTTACTGTGATCAAGGATATCCTTGCAAACGAGCAAAGTGTTTTCTTCAGTGTTCTGTATTCCATAGCCTAAACAGATTCTTGTATATGGTCCATTAGAAGCAAAAGAGAGAATGGATGGCTTTGCTGATTTTACGTTTTACTTGATGAACTAAAATAACGAAAATATTTTTATGATTTAGTTTGTTTTTTTTTGCTGCTACATCAGTCTCAGACTGACTACCAACTCAGGGGTCTTATTAATACAGTCATCACGTTTGGCCTGGGCTTGCAACTCTGAATGTAAAATGGAGACTGTGGTCCTGTACTGCTTCAGGACTTTAGTTCACAGAAACACGATCTGGTTGCATCAAAACAGGAGTAAATCTGTTGCAACAGAATCTACCGCGGTTGTATAGGTACGACAATACAGTGGAATTTCATATTTCTACTCTTAGTCACACAAAAATTCCATCTTTAGATTAGGTGGTTGCTGAAATGAATGCTTACATCTCACATATGCATTTAGCTATAATTTTGCTGACTGATTTCAGAAAGGGGGAAGAACCCATTTGAGAAAGGGGGAAAAAAAACCCTTTGGGCAATAATACTTTTTGACTGTGTTAGTTCTTTTTTTTTTTCCTTTTTTTAATTAAGTAGCCTCCATGCCCCACATGGAGCCCCATGCAGGGCTTGAACTCAAGACCCTGAGATCAAGACCCGAGAAGAGATCAAAAGTCAGTGTGACTTAATCAACTGAACCACCCAGGTGTCCCAACTTTGTTAGTTCTTCTTAAGCAGACTGTTAATCGTCTCCTCTCTTCTTTTAAGTACAGTTTTCCTATAGTTTATGTCGATGGCTCTTAACAAAATGATAACATGTTTCCAAAAAGCAAATGGATTTGGAACTCTTTCTCCTTATGTTTATATTAGGCTTTATTTTAAAGGCAAGTGAGACTGCTTCAAATAAAACAACTCCAAGCTTCCAAGAAACAGTTAAGAAGGCAGAGACAAGCAGAAATACCCCTTCACTAACACTCACACGGTTGCCATGGACCTGCATAAGCAGTGGGAGAACACAGAAGCTAACTGGCACAAGGAAAAGATGGAATTACTGGACCAGTTTGACAATGAAAGGAAGGAATGGGAGAGTCAATGGAAAATCATGCAGAAGAAGATAGAAGAGGTACAAACTGATTTGTTTTGAATACATTGAAAGCTCAGAATGAAAATTCTCTTTGAAATTTGTGTTGTATTGAAAGCTGATTCTGTTTTCCTTATTCTACCTAAGAGATGCATGTCTCAATGACATTTACTAGACCAAAAATAGCAGAACCTTATCCAGTGGTATTGAAGGGACTGGGGTTTTTTTTTACAGCCCTGAATGAAAATTAAGAACTTAAAATGTCATTCTAAAGTGTATCAATTTATTATTTTCTGACTAAAGTGCCTTGGTATCAAAAGTGAGTCGTTTTTGTTTGTTTGTTTGTTTATTTGTCTGTTTTTTGCATGAGTTTTCAAGCACAAGGTCCAGGAGGAAAATATAAGAAAAACATAATTGGTGGAACATATATTAGCAAAATTACAATTGGGCATTAAAATACAGATCTTTCCTGAAATGATTTATGAATCATGTCTACTAAACGAAATTACGTATTAGATAATTCAGTATAATCAAAAGGAGTGTCATATATCAACATGGCGGTGGACATGATATTTATTCTGGCAGAATGTGCCACATTTATTGGCACATTTGTTAGGAAAGGGGTTATGAAAAACAACGTGCCATGACTCTGATACTAATAGTCATTTTATCCCCATTAAACCATCCCTGGCCTTGGAATATTTCCTTTAAGTATTTACATTGATGTATTTTTGAGCTGGTTTCAACTGAAAATTATTTCTACTTATCTTGCATTCTTCTAGAGAAGTCCATGTTGTCACGTGGTTTGTGTACATTGCCAAAGTGATTCTTTTAACAGACTGTTTGGCCTTTATTCATAGGCAGTCAAAGCTGGTGCTTTATGTGTTTGTAGTGTAAATATTTTTCTTATTAACAGCCGTGTAATTGGTTGTGAATAAAATATAAATCGGCACGCTATGAGGAAAAATTTAAAAGAGTAACTATTAAACTGTTCCTGTAACAGAGCTGAGAAGGCAGGCATGTAGCGTATGATTCGACTGAAACAAGAATCCACCGCTCATACCTCTGTAGTTGGAAAATGTGTTTTGCTTATTCTCTTAACTCCTCTTTATCCAAAGACTAAGGGTGGATCAACAAGGAGATGTCTAAGTCAAATCAGAATCCAAAACTCCAAACAGAAACCTGAATTCATGGGTCATTGTTTCCCAAAGGTTTGGAAGGCCAGATAATTCTAGCATCCAAGTGGGGTGCCTGGGTGGCTCAGTCATTAAGCGTCTGCCTTCGGCTCAGGTCATGATCCCAGGGTCCTGGGATCCAGCCCCGCATCGGGCTCCATCCCAGGGTCCTGGGATCCAGCCCAGCATCGGGCTTCCTGCTCAGTGGGGAGCCTGCTTCTCACTCTCCCACTCCCCCTGCTTGTGTTCCCTCTCTCACTGTGTCTCTCTCTGTCAAATAAATAAATAAAATCTTTAAAAAAACATTCTAGCATCCAAGCAAAAAAAATTAAAGGAGTCAGGATTAGCCTAGCCAATTGTTTAAGCCATGTGGCTGAAATAATCTGCTGTCAGGTTAGATATTTTATTGTCAAATAATTATTCTGACAACTCTGTAGATTCTGTCTATGGTAAATATTAGCCTTTTTGATGAGCACGCATTACACGTATTTTAAACATAGGATGATAGTTTATAGAAATACTGTTCTTTCTGCATCAAGGAGATAGAGGGCTGTAATACATTTTCTTCATCTTGGATAGTAGCCATGGTACTGTTTATGTCTTGCTGCCTGCAATATTCAGCTCCATTACTGGGAGTATGTTTGAACAATGTGCTTACCCAGAATACCCATACATGATGCTCTTTCATACCTGAATACTAGCATTGTGCTCCCTTTATCATACTAATACACGTTTCTTTCCCACTCCCAGCTTTGTAGCCTATAGGAATGTACCTTTAATACATGTCTTATAGGCTACAAACGAGGGTAGGAAAATTTGAGGAAAACAAGAGGAAAGTATCTTCACATGTCACAGAGAATCAAGACATTTTTTAAACTAAAATTAAACATCAACGCTTCAAAAAATTATAACATGCCGCAAGCATAATAGACTGTATTTGTTTAACATATATCACTAAGTTGTGTGTATTAACTCAGACACAAGTTATTAAGCCATGTACTAAAGAATTGTGGATTCCCAAATGTGCACATGTGACTTGGTTCCAAGAGATATCTTCCAGTGAGAGGACCAGTGTTGAGTGTTAAGATGCTAATGATTCTTTGCTCAGCCACTATCCACAATCATTGCATTTGCTATTGCAAAACCCAGATGTATTTGAAAACTGGGGTAATCCAGATAGAAACCCTAGATAGAGTTCCTAGGTTTCTGGGAATTCTTTTTTTTTTTTTTTTTAATCACACTGCAATCTCTTCTGCTTGTTTTGTTCAAATGATCAGAGAACCATAAACAAGTGCTGGGTATGAAGTAACACAGATTTTCTTGTACAAAATAATTTGTTTTCTATCAATAGCATATTATTTGCTTATCCATACCTCACTTAAATCCCAAGAGAATTTAAGATGGTATATAAATTTTACATAAGATAAAGTATTTCAAAACAAACAAAAAAAAAACAATGAGATGAAGACAGGAGGAAGGATCTTATGTGAATTGCATGCGGCAAGTCTCTCTTTCTAGTAACATAAAAATTAGCAGATTTCTCAATATTCAGAAGACAAAGGCAAACCTGTTTCCCAGGGATAGTACTTTTGTCCCTGATTTCGAAAATAAGACAATTTTGTTTTCACCCATAGCTCCTTAAAAAGAGGACAATGTCACCATAAGCATCCTTAGGTTAACATGAACTTTTGAGGGTTACTTTGTATAATATCTCTCAAGGTCAGCCCAAATCATAATGCCCACAATAGCTCATAACAAGTAATTTTATGAGGGCCAAAACGATTGATCCATGGCTGTAATTTGATGCTATCCTGAGATCATCCAATGATAGATGTGTAAGTATCTATGGAAATACGTGTACTGTATAGACTTCAGGCACCAACTATGCATAGTGCTTCTCTCTGAGATTTGGGTAAATATTGAACAACAATAAATCTGTTATTATACTCCTTGAATAATAGATGTGGTGTAGATATAAGTTGTGGCCGTAAAATGTAGTCATTTGCTTAAATAGTTATCTGACAGACTCCTTTGAAATTTGCCAAGCTTTCCCCCAGCTCAAGCCTAAAGAGAAAGGCCACTTACTTCCTCCATTTGGGGGTGAGCTGTGTGAGTGCCTGGAGGTAAAACTAAACTCTCATCAAGAAATAATTTGGGATCCACTTTAACATAGATAATACATGATGGAAGCCTTAGAGTTCTAATATCACATAGGACAGGGTCACATGTGTTTTAATCAGGATGAGAAATCTTTTTTGAAAAAAAAAAATCTCTTTTTAAAAATAAATCTCAGTAATACCGAGCAACATGTCAATAACACCAGCATAACTTCCAAAGGAAACATCCTTTGGTTGCACAATGTCCACTTGGGGAATGGAATGAACTAGCATACTATATGATACTGTCAAAATACTTAGACACTTTAATGTTGGCATGCAAGTGGAATCACATATTTTTAAGACATCACTTTAATATCAGTTAAACTCTTGCTTTTCTCTGAAAGCAATTAGAGAGCATGACCAGTAATTGATTCAGGACATCCCAACTTTGTAACAGTGCTTCTGCATCATTATGACATGTTTCTATAGGAGCAGGTTTATTTTTGAATGAGTTTGATTTCTACACAGAAGTATAGAAATTACCATCCATAGTTTGACCTACTAAGAGTAGTCCTTATGGTTCATCAGAGTTATTCTGGCTGATCAGGTTTTAGAAGTACTACTCAGAGGCATGAGCATTAATACCCCAGGATACTTAGTATATCATGATATGGCAAAGAGAACTCAAAATAGTGTGCTTCGTATTCAAAATGTTGACAAAGTAAATTAGGGGGAGAAAAAGTTTTCTCTTCGTTTTCTTTGCAGCTTTGCCATGAAGTAAAGCTTCGGAGGAAAATCAACATGGATGAACGTGCTAAGATCATCAATCATGATCGTGAGAAAACAATTCAAGATCAAGTGCTGGAATCTTCTCCAAATTACCCCAGTTCAGGACGATGTGAATTTACAAGGATGAATTACCAGGATGGTCTGGAAAAAGAAACTAAAACAGAGCAGAGCTTACTCTGTGAAGGAAATGAAATGTGTAAGGAACAAAAAGCAACAAAAAAATCAAAAGTAGGGTTTATGGATCCTTTGGCCACAGATAACCAAAGAGAATGTGAGGCGTGCCCTGGTCTGAGGACTTTGAGGGAAGAGGGCAGGAGCTGCTCTGGGGCCCTCAACTTGGTAAGTAAGATTGTGATTGGCCTAGAACTGTTTCTACAGAAATATTTACATTTCAAAGTGCTAACATGCTATTGCTTATATGTATAAAGGCTCTTGAAGAACTTGCCAAAGTTAGTGAAGAATTATGCAGCTTTCAAGAGGAAATCCGAAAGCGGTCTAACCACAGAAGGTGGGCTGGTATATCTATGATTATTTTATATCAGAAAATCAAGAGAAATATTGCTTTCAGTGAATGAATCCAAACTGCCTCCTCTTTATATTTGGTTAGTGCGAATTAACAATGAGTTATTAAAATCTGTTATCTTAGATAGGAGATAAAGACTTTAATTGAATATTTCTCTGTTTACTAATTCCTAAGCCAAATCTTCTCATTCTTTCCGTAATTTGACTGTGAGGAATACTGCACTCTTTTGGTGTTTGGTTAAGGTACACTTTCCAGAACAAAGTAACAAGTACCTTCTAAATGTAGTTCTTTTCCATTTTGAGTGTTTGGCCAGTGGACGAGTACGCAGCAAGGCTAACCCAGTTAAATATATCTTAAGATTTAACAATGTGGAGTTTTAATTATATAATGATGTTCTACTGAAGTATTTTATACCTAAGAGTCATTTATTTCTCTACATTTATTATGTATATAGTAGAAGCATACATAATTCTTAGAACAACATATTCTAAATATGTATACACACATATACAGTGATATTTAAAAAATGCTGTTTCAGTTTAGAAGCACCTATATAATTGTAAAAGTAAGTTTTCACCAAATTAAAAAATAAATTGGAATTCTCTGCAAGGTAAGTAAAAATGGATTGTTCTAGGATCAACATATTTCTCCTAATGAGGGGTGTGTTCCTCTTAGAAACAGTAGCAGTGTGTACCCTATTTCTCTTTAGCTCTTAGGAAGCTCTGAAAGAATTTTTGTATTGACTTCCAATAGACTTTTTTATTCAACCATATTTTATATGTAACTTTACCCTCCACCTGCCCATTTTGCTTTTGCCTACCATTTTCTATTATTGAGAATAATTATCTACACTTTATTGTATTCTATCTTGTAACATTTTACAAGCTGAAGAGATATAAATATGATTTATATTTATCAGTATGATCAATTTAATTTGTGAATTTATATTGTCACTTTATTTAGGTTTTTTGTTTTGATTGAACTTCGAAAAGACTCACTTGCCAATTTTCTTTTACAAACCACACCTGGTATAAAGTTCTCCTTGCTATTCCATACACTTTAGAAAAAAGTTCAAAATCCTTAGTGTGTAATTCAAATACATTACAATTTAACCTAATGTTTCTTTCATCCCTCCCACTCTGCTTTATGATCCAGCCATACCAAAGTACTCTCTATTCCTTGAAGAGCCCACTATTTTTATTGTGGCTCACTTTGCCTATATGCCCTTTACTGACCCAAAAAAATCTTACTTTTGTTTCAAGCCCAAATGGCACCTTCCATTTGGTATTACTCATGTTTCACTGAGCTTGTATTCAGATTTCTGTCACACTTCTTAGCTTAGAATGTCATTTCAAATTCAAGAGAAGGAAGTTGAGCTCACATGACATAATGACTAGGCATTCAGTAGGTAGAGCAGAGGTGAGGCAATATGGTAGGAGAGAACCTGGAGAAATGGGAATGCCGGTGGCAGACACCCAAGAGACTACACAGTCTAGTCTGAGTGGAAGAGACAGTTTGGGAATATAATGGAAAGATAGCTTGGGTCAGAGCATGTAGACCATGAATGCACCACTGAGAAGTGAGCTTTATCCTACAGGAAAAAGGACTTGGAGGTTTTGACTAGAGAATTTATAGGAAAATGCTGTTTGAGGAAGTTGGGAGTCCTTTTCTTACTGCAGACATTCATTGCTTAAGCCATGGTTTCTTTTGAGAACTTGTCCTAAATAAAATTATCACTAATATATCATGTTTTATAATTGTTTAGGATGAAGTCAGATTCTTTTCTTCAGGAAATGCCAAATGTAATGAATATGCCTCAGAGAGACCACATGATCAACCATGGCCAGGGCATTCTTCCCATCGATTTAGAAAAAGAAAAGCAGAAAAATAGAAAGAATCTAAGCACCACTGTGCTCCAAAGCAACTCTAGGAAAACATGTGAACTTGATACAATTGATCTGCAAAGAAATGAAATTCCACCACTTCCACCTCCAAGAAGCACATCTCGAAGTTTTCCCACCTCGTATTCCAAACAAGCTCATGAAAGTTTGAAGGGAAGTTTAGACCACAATAGCCAGATGGCCCAGGAGGGTCAAGGGGAAAGGAACTGCAGTCCTGATTTCCTTTGGAGGCACAATGAGATTCCTATGCTGTGTCTAGATGAAGGGAAGACTTTGAAAGATGGTATCACGTTTCCTTCTTTGGCACCCAAAGCCAAAATAGATAACAAGCCTCCATGTAATGAAAATGTTGGACTTAGCATGTGGTCGTATGACACTGGGATCAGTGCAAAAAGTAGTCCCTCTCCATTGTGGTTTCAGAAAACCTGCTCGACTCCCAATAAGCCACAGTGTGAAAAGATGATTCCAGATCACCCTACTAAATCTCATCCTGATCTTCATGTAAGCAGTGAGTGTAGCTCCTCGGTGACAGAGAGCAATGGCCCATTTAAAAGTTTCAGTTGTGGCTTTAAGAGAACAACTAGGAATGAAAAACTGGCAGCAAAGACTGATGAATTTAACAGAATCGTATTTAGAACAGATAGAAATTGTCAGGCAATACAGCAAAATCAAAGCTACTCAGAATCATCTGAAGATCCTAAACCCTGTGAGACCTTAATTACTCATACAGGTAACATATCAGAAAATGATAATGTGTCTGATATTCGGAAAACCAGTGCCCACGTGCCTGTGCCCAGAGAAAATGTGCCTGACAATCCCACCAAAATATCCACAACAGGCCTAGTCAGACAAATGCAGGAACACATGAGCCCCAGCAGTTACCGGAGTATGCTCCAAGAGCATGACTGGAGACCCAGTAATTTGTCTGGCCGGCCAAGATCAGCGGATCCTAGGTCAAATTATGGTGTTGTGGAAAAGCTGCTGAAAACCTATGAGACATCAACAGGGTCTGCGTTGCAAAATTCTAAATGCTTCCAGGATAACTGGACCAGATGTAATTCTGATGTCAGCAGTGGGCCCACGTTAAGTCAGCAGTTAGAAAGACTTCAGTTAGAACAAGAGTTTCAGCAAAAGCCAGCTATGTGTGGAGCACAGCACGGAAAGCGAGGAGTAGATTGGAGAAAGATAACAGAGGTGAGAAAGCAATTAATGTATGTTGGGAGAACTGCATCCATATGTAGCTCAGAGTTCAGTCAATTGCCCATATATAAATAGAATGGAGGCACATGTTTTGGCATCTTCTTAACTTCTCAACCCTTTATTTGTGAATAAGTGTAAACCTTAGGATTGTAACTCAATATGAACTTCTTAAAATACAGTTTTTTTAAGATTGGGAATAGTACATTATAACTTCTTTAAAATTCTAAAATGGGACAACATAAATAAAATAAATGGACTCAAGAACCTCAAGAAGATCCAATGTTTGTTGTAAGTTTCTTTCTTGAAAAAAACATTCCAAATGCACATTTATTGGTTTATAGGATTTTATTCTTTTAGTGTTTATATTTTAAAAAGAGTATTGGAAATATTTTAAAAATAATTTCTTGCACTTTTCAGTTGTTGGCTATGATTGGTTCAGTCATTCCCAGCATTTGATTCATGTTCTTTCTCATGGGATTAGTCACATGGATGTGACTATGGGTCTAACACATCATAAAATAATGCCTCATAAAGTTCTCTTATTTGTGGAGCAGAAAGGCAGTACATGGAAATAAAATGATATTATAGCTTAAAAATGTTTAAGGTCATTCTTATTTGTGTGAATTCCTAACATGAAAATTGTCCCCCCGCAAAAAATAAACTGTTATTCTTTTTTTGTTCCAGTCTGTTTGCAAAAGAATATAGTTTTCCTTAGCTATAGGAGGAAAAGATGTTGAAGAGATTGGTATTTACAGCAAAGAGCTATCCAACAATCCCTTTTTATGCATAATTTACAAAAAGTTACATGGTGACAGATTGTTATAATTAGCTAATATTTCAAAAAATCGTATTTTTGCAAAATGCAGTGTGTTTGCAGTATAGTTTTAAGCTATGCAGGTTGCCTCCTTCTGGTGTGAAAATTATTTTTATGTGGCTTTCAACCCCATAAAAATACCAGTTTTTGTTCATTTTATCAGAAACCTTGCCTGTTTGTACAAGGTACAAAACCCTGATTTTGTATTTCTCCATTTTTTAGTTGACTCCCTAAGTACATGGGAAGCCCTACAAGTTTCAGATGGCAAATGGAAATGTATAAAATAACCAGTTAAATATTCATCAGCTACATTTTTGCATTGGTTGGGGGTTTGGGAGGGGCCCTCTACCGTAGATTCTTAAGAGTAGTTCTTCATCCCCTCCCTCACCCAGCTGCGGGAGCAAATCTAAAAAAGTAAGATTCCAAAGAGAGAAAAATAAATTGCAGGTTATTGTCATAGAAATAGAGGCCATCTTACTACCCATCTCAGATGAAAGAGCATAGGCTTTGTTAAGAAAGTCAATAATAATACTGGTATAAAATGTGTGGTGGAAACTTTTTAATTTTTTTTTTAACTGCAAGTGTCTAAGAATGTTTTTCTTCCATTAAAATAGAAAGAAAGAAGACATGAAAGAAAAGGAAGGGACAGGAAGGAAAAGGTTTTAAGTCATCTGATGATGCCCAATATAGATAATGATTTTGTATTAGCAATTACAATGAAGTTATATTTTGAAGTATTTTAGTGATAATTTTGAAACTTTTGAAAAATAGTATAGTGGTTCTTGGTGGGGAAAAAAGATAGCATCAGACAAATCATTTGGTGATCTGTGTGCCTTTTGCTTAATGACCTCTGCAAGTGCCAATAACTTGACATAAATGAGCATGGTTTCTTCTATAAATTATTATCTTTTTGTATCTTTTGTATCTATTATACATCCTAGTATCCCATTAAGAAACATCTATAATTCCATCATCAAAGTTATCTAACAGAAACTTTTGAATCCTGAACTCATAATTAGCTGTAAAAAGAGATCAGTTGTATTAAAATTTGGCAGTGTGAAAAGATCTACAAGATTATCAAATGCCATATTCCTTATTAAAAGTGAGTTGCTTTTGATTCAAGACCACAAATATTAGACAATTACCTTCTTCAGTTATCCATGCTTCTACTTGCTTGTAAATATGCTAATACATTAACCTTGTAGGTGGGATCCATAATATATATTCAGCCCATTGTTGGTGCCTGTATAGTGAAATGGATGTCTTCCTTTGTCTCTTAGGAATCCATGGCAGTGAAATCTCCACATGGAAAAGGGTTTTCCCGACCTGCTAGACCAGCAAATCGCCGTCTCCCATCTAGATGGGCCTCGAGGTCTCCATCAGCGCCCCCTGCCTTGCGGAGAACTGCCCCTAGCTATACCATTTCTCTGCGATCTGCAGCGTCGATGGTCTGAGTCCCTGGCCTGGATTGCTAGATGACAAAAGTCCTAATTGCCAAACAGAGCGTTCAGAGTGTTTACAGCCAATCCTGTCTCTTCTCTGTCTTTCAAGATCACTGGGACACACAATTTAAATCTTAACTTCTCATCAGTCTTCAGTGTTTTTAATCTATGGAATAATTATCTTCCTGTATTTTGATTTCTTAGATCAGAATTTTTTAATGCCATCCTCATTAATTTGCCAATATGATTTAAGTTGAAACAATGTACTATATTGTATATTCTAACTTTCTTGCAAGTGGCAGAAAGCAAGGTTATGTGCATGGCCATGTGTTTGTAGATGCATGTGTTGAAATAGGAAGTATCCTAGTATGTATTTAGATAAGAAAAACGTATGTGCTAGTGTTGACTTTGAAATTATAACATGTAAACCTATGTATCTTTCTGTTTATTTAAAATTTTTGAAAATATACAGTACTATTTATATTTTGTATACCTTTTAATAGGTATCCACTTAAGGCATTTGAGGTACATATATTAACTAACCACTTTCTTGACCCCAACTACATTGAAAAATAAGAATTGTACACATTAATAACATTTGGTAGATTTCTAAATACAACTCATAAATAGTTTCTTAACTGATGTAAGGATGGACTAATATCATTAATCTCCTTGTTTACTCTCTTAAATAAATAAAATTGTCACAGGTTTAATAGTTCAGGCTTCTAAAGCAAACATAAAATGTTCACAAAATCTTTTGTATATCATTCGGTAGTCTATTATGGCTTTAACTGAGTACTTGATCCCCAGAGCCATATCATGAGACTGCCTTAGAAATAACAAGACTTAAAAATGTACTTACTTGGAATCCTTAAATAGGATATGAAAAGAAATTCAGTTATGTTGAATTCTACTTTTTTGTTAAATTGTATAGATTTTAGTTAAGCTCCTTTATTTGAACGCATATTTAGAGGTAAGTCATTTCCTTTTTCTTTTTTCTAACTTTTCCCCAAAATTAGTAGGTAAAAAACTGATTCACTTTTTTTATTAACAAGAAAGATTAGGAATGATATTTGATTGAGAGCTGAATTATAATATATTTCTTATAGTGTGCTACATAAAAAAAAGCCTTAAACTAAACTTTGGCATCCATGAGTAGCATAAGGAACAGAAATGTGTATTTTAGCCACAATTTGCATCCAGTGAACACATAAGATCTATGTTGAGACTGAAGGAAGTATGAATGTTGAGGTGCTTGGAATTTTACATGGAAGATCTTAGAAGCAACTTTGCTCTCCATTGTCTCTCTATAAAACCAACTTTGGTATTAGATATGAATTCTATTTAAGTTTTTCTTTTACTACCAGAAAGGTTAAGAAAGTCTAGTGACAAGTATTCAAAGACCTTCTTCTTATGATATATTCTAACAATTAAGAAAAATTCATTGCATTATACATCATGACCTGAGGTAAAGTAAATAATTTCCAAATCCCAGACTGCCTTAAAAGGCTCGAGACTGTTTGTTGTGTGGTGATAGACAGATTCATGCTTCCCAATAAGGAAAGTTTATAGGAGTTGAGATGAATTAAACTTCTAGAATATGAAGTTGGAGCAGATGATAAGGAAGGGCTAGAGATCCACTCTTTTCTGGAATAGGTTGAGGAGAATAGGTATAAACTCTTCTTTAAATATTTGTTAGAATTTGCCTGTGAAGCCATCTGGTCCTGGACTTCTGTTTGTTGGGAGTTTTCTGGTTACTGATTCAATTTTTTTTGCTGGTAATTGGTCTGTTCAAATTTCCTATTTCTTCCTGTTTCAGTTTTGGTGGGTTATATGTTTCTAGGAATTTATCCCTTTCTTCTAGATTGTCCAGTTTGTTGGCATGTAGTTTTTCATAATATTCTCTTATAATTGTTTCTATTTCTGTGGTGTTTAGATCCACTCTTTTAATTCTTGTTTCTTTCAGGAATATCTTTTTCCATAGGAAACCTATCAGAGAAAAGTAACCTAGACACCAAGTCATGTCACTTATATTACATGCTTTTCATGTTCATGTAGAAGGGTGGGGAGGAAAGGGAAGTGGTAGCCTGTGGCATACAATAATGGTCCTGTTAGGAAGATGCTGCTATGTGGTAGTCTGTGGCATAACCGTGATGGACCCGTTAGGAAGGTGCCGCTATGTTACATTGGAGAGACTGCCCAAGAACTGGGCAACATACCTGCTCCCCTCCATCACTATATCCCAGGTAGTCTGATGTGGCTCTATGGTTCCTACCTTTAACTACAAGTCAAAATATTGAGGATCTCTTTTCAAAAATTAGATTCCTGACCTCATCCCATAATTACTAAAGGAGAATTTCCAGGGGCACAGAGGGGGATCTGGAGTCTAATAAAACAATAACAGCAACAACAAAAAGAAAGCAAAATATTTGATGATTAGAGAGATTTGGAAGCAGTGACATTGATTGATGCTCAAATAGATGGGCACCATTAGGTAGTCATGTTACTTCCCTGGGACTTGCTTTTGTTACCTGTAAAATAAAAGGGTTATATTATCAGGCATACAATTTTAAGTCACCTTTTCTATTACTACTTGAATGAAACAGTGGGACACATTTTATGGGACACATTTTAACTTCTTCCTATGTTGACTAAAATCATAGAATATTAGAGTTGAAAAGAAACTTAGTACCTAGTCCAACTACTTGATTGTAAAGACGAGGAAACTAAAACAAAGGTTATTGAAATATTCTGTTTTCTCTTTTAAAATATTTTATAATTTTTTATGGGAAAACCTATCAGGTAAATGGAAATTATCTTTCAAAAATATTTTTTTATGTATTGTGATTTTTAACTGGTAGTTTTTCTACTTTGGATGGGCATTTTCTTCCCAACAACATACCCTTCATTAAGCCGTCATTGCTGGATTTAAGACATTTGTAAACATTTCAGAAATATTTGATTAGAAACACTTGTATTAATAGAAGTTTTGCTGAGCAGACTTTTTGGGGGAAAACTCCTATATTATTTCAACTGAGGAGTCTGATCTCAGAAAGGAATAAGAACAAAGCAGAAAAAGTGCTTGAGTTTTTGTGCATGTGCTTGTGTGTGTGTGCGCACACAACCCTTGCACGAGTTCTCTATGTTGCCTTATCACCAAAGCCAAATATAACTTATGTTTGCATAATTCACTTATCAAAAATTAACCTTAGCTTTCATTTGTTTTTACATAGACAATGAAGATGATTAGATACTATCATGCATGATTTACCTCTACGAGAGAATGTAGTCAGACTCCATGTCATCCTGAGAAAATATCTGGACCTAAGAAAGAGACTCTGCTTCCCTGCAGAGATTTTTAAAATTATTTTTAGACACATTTGCTGACAAATAACTACTTGATATTAGAATCTCCTTCAGTGATTGGAAGTTACCGAATAAAATAGGTGTGGAGACAGCTGCTGTGGCATGTGTGTACCTTGAGAATATTTTGATTTTCCTCCTTTTCTATAGCGATCTCCAGGAGCTTAAGCTGAAAGTTTTATGAAGTCTAAACTCAAATATGTCCACAGTTCGGCCTAGCTTCTCCTAAAATATCTCTACATAATAAAATCTAAAAGCCTGCATGAATTCCTGCACCCGGCCACACATAACCCCAAATAGCTTCTCATACCCTGATAACCACTCTGCCCACTTAAACCGTTTATTGAATCTGATTAATTTTTGTTTGAAAAAAGGTTACTCCTCTGAAATTTGCCTTTATATGTGAAGTGAGTTTAATTATTTTAGGTAGGCTCAGATTTCTATTCTAATATTATTTTGCTTCAAATTCTGCATGTTTCTTCTTAAGTAGCAAGTATCTTTATTAGAATGTACAACTATGACTTACTTGTTTAATATAGCCCGGAATATGTTCTTTCAAAAAATGGGCTTCATTAAGTAAAAAAATTAAAACAAAACAAACAAAAAACAAAAGTTGGGGTGGGCAGCTTTCAAGCAAGTGTCTACTCAACATTTTTTACTGTAGGAATTTTTCTTATCATAGAAAATAATTTTTGTTCCAATGGGAAAAAGTCAAAAGACTTAAAATCTGGTACATATTACAATGATCTTTTGAATCCGACATGTATGATTGGCAAATTCTGGAAAAAAATATTCTGCTTATATGAAGTTATGATGGAGTCTAGGAATAGAGAAGAGTCTAGAATAGGAAGGACCATAAAAGTCATGCAGAACAATCTCATGGAGAGGAGAGAAACCCGGAACTCAGAGGTGTGTATGACTGCCAAGTTTACAAGGATGGGCACCACGGTAGGCTCCAGCACCAGTGTCTTGGCTCCCTGTATGCCTGTGTGCACCTAAGACTTGATGGTTTGCAATGCACACTTCTATTCCTTGACTCGTTGACTTCTTCCAACAAACTTCAAGGCAGACTTTGTGATTTCTAATTACAGATGGAAAAATTAAATAACCAAGATAATACATATTTCTCAAGAGAACACTGAGAAATAAATAGGTGGTTCTACAGACTCCTCATTCTGGCTCTTTTCCAAAAAAGAGGAAGAGGAAGCCAAGAGTGAACAGTTCTTTTTCACTTACATTTTATGCATGACAAGTTGTTTATTTTGATTTTGTTGAGAGTTTCTCTTTTTTTTGTCTATTAAATTAGCAGTTTTTATTAATGAAAATTCACAATGTTGAAATATAAATTCACGACCATCAAAGGTGATGGTGTAATTGGCATATGTAGCAAGAACTTTTTAAAGGTTCTATGCTTTTTTTTTATTATGTTGTGTTAATCACCATACATTACATCATTAGTTTTTGATGTAGTGTTCCATGATTCATTGTTTGCGTATAACACCCAGTGCTCCATGCAGAACGTGCCCTCTTTAATACCCATCACCAGGCTAACCCATCCATATATGTTAAAAAGAAAAAAGAGAGTTTCTCTTAATTTTGGTTTTCAATCTTCTTAACTAATGTTCATCATGATTTATATGGTTTCAAAAGATAGCATTAAAGAAGTCATGAAGAAGGCTCACTTTATCAAAATATATTTCATTTTTTGGTGCCTATGTTCCAATATTGTATAAATTTTGTATGTGGGCCAAAATCTTGAAGGTAAACTAATAAGTAGCCAAAGCAATCCTCATCTGTAATACCGAATGAATCCTAATCTCTTCACCCTTCAAAAGAATCACACAAAATTTTCACACTATATGGCTTAAATGTACTCCAGAATAAATGAGAACATTTCCCTTGGAGCTTGCAGTTATTTACAATTTATAATCTTACTCCAAAATAAATTGTATCTGCCAATTTCTTTTTGAGGCTTTATTCTCCAATTAAAGTATTTACTTACGTAATTTTATAAAAATCATTAAACAAATTCAATGTAGCTGTTTGGGATCTGCAGATTTTTCTTTCTATATAATGCCGTTCAGCCTCAAAATAATGCTAAATTATCTAACCTAAATTATATATTTTAAACTTTGCACAAAATTTTGTGTTATAGTTAACCCAGTTAAAAGATGCTCTGAATTAATGCTATCCGGAGTGAAATAGTTAATCCACAATGAACGCCAGAGAACCATTTACATTATTTTTGAAGAAGTTACATTTTGGAGTAAAAAGGAGCAATAGTTTCTATATGCTAAAATTCAGGAGGTAAATTATTGAGAATAAAGATTCTTCCTAGGAGATCCCAGGCAAGGAGAGAGGAGCTGAGACCAAGCATGCCACCTTGTTAAAAAGGAAACTGGTGGGGGCATAGCCCAAGGAGCCAAAGCTACATGAATTCATGACTTAATCAGCTCAGCAAAAGCAAGCACTAGGTTTTCCCAGGCAAATTGAGGACCTGGGGAAAACCCAACAGCAAAGACTCCAGGGGGCACCATGCTTAGGATTCAGGCAAGTGGTCATCTTTAAGGAGATTCTTCATAAGACAGCTAAGGACCTGAAACTGAGGCCAGGGCCAGGGTAGGAATGAAGTGATCAGGGAAGGAAATTGTCAAAAGCAAGATACTAGATCAAGAAGCCTTGTCCTGGGGACCAACGTGTAGGGAGATTAAGAGATGCAGCTCGAGGTGGGCCAGAACATTTCCAACGGGAATAGGAATGGAGAGGTCTTCACCAGCACACCAAACCTTTACTGACATTGGGAGCTGAGCAGACTTGGACAGCAAGTAAGGGACGCACTAATTTCTAGCAGGCAACCAGCGGTGTAACCACCACAAGGCTGAAACACATGGAGGGTCAGTACAGCTTGAGCTCTCAACTGGAATATTTTGAGGAGCTAGAATTGATAGGAGGCCATCAGAAGACTTCTCTGTGAAGAATTTAAAAAGACAGGTAAAGATGATGACATGTAGAAGGATATTCTTTGCTCTCCACCTTTGCTTGATTGTTTTCTTGTGACTGTATCAGCAGAATCTAAAAACCTCATCCAGAGAGCCTCATAAATAAGCCACCCACACCATCATATAATAGAACATGAGAGCAAAATGAAGTATCCCAGAAATGGAAAGTGGTGTTCTTCTCCAATTGTAATACAAAACAGGCACATGATCATGGTATCTTCCCTGCCAGGTAAGTATGCTGAGCGAAATAAGTCAATCAGAGAAGGACATGTATCATATGACCTCACTGATATGAGGAATTCTTAATCTCAGGAAACAAACTGAGGGTTGCTGGAGTGGTGGAGGGTGGGAGGGATGGGGGTGGCTGGGTGATAGACATTGGGGAGAGTATGTGGGTATGTGCTATGGTGAGCACTGTGAATTGTGCAAAAATGATGAATCACAGACCTGTACTTCTGAAACAAATAATATATTATATGTTAAAAAAAAGAAGAAGATAGTAGGAAGGGTAAAATGAAGGGGGGTGGAAATCGGAGGGGGAGACGAACCATGAGAGACTATGGACTCTGAGAAACAAACTGAGGGTTCTAGAGGGGAGGGGGGTGTGGGGATGGGTTAGCCCGGTGATGGGTATTAAAGAGGGCACGTATTGAATGGAGCACTGGGTGTTATACGCAAACAGTGAATCATGGAACACTACATCAAAAACTAATGATGTAATGTATGGTGATTAACATAACATAATAAAATTAAAAAAAAATAGAACCAACCACTGGGAAAAAAAATGAGATAAAACAGGCACGTAATCAAAGAGGAAGCCCATTTTTAGAACTTAGAAAATCACACACTTGTTTGTATGTAGATGTGGGTGAGCATAAGGAATCCCTAAATTGCATCTGAGAATAGAATTTTGTCTCAAGGAAAAAAAAATGCAATGCGTTTATAACTAAAGGCAAAACTTAATCAGCTACTCTGAGCACTGTCTGAATGGAAAGGAGATGGACTGCACGAGCCAAAGAAAAGTAGCCCGAGTGCAAGAATATTTAGTATTCCACTGCCATCCAGTGGAAAAGGCCAGGATCTGAAAAGATGAAATTCCTGGCTGGGGCCTAGTCCATTCTGTCTTGGGAGGGGTAGGTCCCCCCAGCCTGATTTGTACCACACAGATAGCCCTCAAGGTCAACCAATTCCAACGGCTCACTTTTCCCACTTGCATTCAAGCAGCCTTCTGAATCTCAAATTAATTACCTAGGTATTTACAGAAGTAAAAGAGTATCTAGACCAGTGTTTCTTTGACGTGTCAGGAAGTTCTCTAATAGAGAAAATAAATAGGTATCCCAAGGTCAGAGATGGTGTCTATAATTCTTGAATTTTGGAGGGTTGTAACTTGAACATTTTTCAGCTCTTAAACAAGGATATTTTCTGCTTTATTCGCTGATTGTGCCAAGAACTTAGTAAAGTGTCAGCAAATAGTAGGCTCAATAAATATTTGTTGAATAGATTAATGCAAATCTTAAATGCTTTAAGTGGTTTGCTATCAGGGAAAAGCAAAAGGTTTTCCTCTCTGCTTCCTGATTTAATCACAGCTGGTAATGTGCTTATTTTATAGAATTGAGGCAATCTGAATTTACATGTATAGTAATTTCTCTTCTTGACTTAGTGTCATTGTATCTTGAGACCATGAATCCATTTAAAAATGTGCATACAAATCAAAATAGTTTTTCTCATCATTGGGCAAACTTTATAAGCATAAGGTAAGAGATGCTTGCTGGTGGAAATTTTAAGTATCTTTTAGCTGAAAAGTTAAGTGACTTATGTCATAGAAAATATTGTGAGGATGTCTCTTTCATTGTCTTAAGGGGAAAATAGTTAAAGGGCCTTTCTTTCTTTCTTTTTTTTTTTTTTTTTTTTTTGAAAAGGCAGACTGCCGCATGCAACGTCTCATTTGGATGTGATGTGTCTGGAATCTTGGAAGCTTGACTACCCTGCGTTCTCCTACAAATGGACCTTGAGAGCTTGTTGGGGGCTTCAGAGTGCAGCCACTCTTATACCCTTGACTGAAGATGGGTCCACCCCTATAGTGCAAGTTCCACCGAGCATGCAGCTTCAGGAGGGACCCACACGGAGAGGTGAGGGAGGAAGGGGACACCACCTACCCAGCCAGATCAGCCAAATCAACCCTGGTGATCAATGCGGTGACGGATGTCACAGCCAGATTGCCCTCACACCCTGAAGGGCCTTTTTGAAGGAAAAAAAAAAAGCAAACATTATATGGGCTAACTTTTATCACACATAATTGAATTAAGTTTCCAAAATTTCATTGTCAATAAAGTCAACTCATGACAGCTCTCACACTTTAATTCTGCTGTGTTCTGTCACACCCAGTGAAAGCTTTTACAATTTCACTTCTGTAAACAATTCACTCTTCAAGTGTTTTGCTAAATAAGCCAACTCTGAGAACTACTGTTTATCATTAGGTAAAACCACAATTCATCGTTTAACCCATGTTTTAGCCATTGTTATAATAAGTTTTTAATTCTCCATTAAAAAAATAATTTCACTAAATTGAAAATTTGATGAGCATTTTCCTCTGCTTAAATCAGCACATATATATGTCAAATAGCAAGTTTTCAAAGTCATTTCCCATTTCTTTACAAATTTATCTAAAAAGATAAGCATCTAAATAATTATTTCTGCAAATTTACAACAAAAGGCAGCATTTTTTTTTTGCCAGTCCGTTAATATGCAAGGTAAATCAAGAGGCAAACTCTGAGAGGAGATACTATTGATGGCCTGCTACAGGGCGGCTGATTCATGCAAAATACCAATGTCAGCATCATAGATTTTTTTCCCTGCATGCATCCATTATGTGTTTTTCCACTCATTAAAAGTAATTCTCCAGACACCTGGGTGGCTCAGTCGGTTAGGTGACCCACTCTTGATTTCCGCTCAGATCATGATCTCAGGGGTCTTGAGATGGAGAACCATCCCCCCCACCGCCCCACCTGCCATCCCACCGTGGGGCTCTGTGCTTAGCCCAGAGTCTACTTGTCCCTCTACCTCCCTGTCTGTCTCCCCTTTAGGGTGTACGTGCACGAGCACGTGCTCTCATTCTCTCAAATAAATAAATAAAATCTTTTTTAAAAAGTAATTCTCACATATCTTTTAAAGATTATTTTTACTGGCTATTTTACTATAAAGTGTCCTTTTAAAATTAGTGGGCAAAAGTCAGTAACTGATCAAATAGCTAAATTGTTAGTGTCCATGCTTTCCGACTTAAGATAAAGAGCAAGGTTAGCATTCATCTCTCAACCAGTACATTCTAAGATAGTCTTTTGAAGTGTTAGAACTATTGAGCACTAGTCAGTATGGGTAACTTTTTCACCTCTTTTTAAGCTCCCAAGAGATTTGACCATAACTGTAGCATGGAGTTTTACCAAGATTTTTTTTTTTTTATTTAAATTGACTTTAAATTGACCATCAAGCAATTTTGTCTTTTTAAGTGTGCTTTTCATACCTAGCCAATATTGTTGTTTCCTTTTTGGTGCAACATTTTCTGGTTATTTGAATGCTTCATTTTTGATGTTACTCAAAAAAGCAATGATGGTTTATGCAATTATTCTCAGGGTTTTATCCACTGAGAGATATAAAAGATTAGACGTTTGGCAGTGCTACAATATTATAGCTCATATTTTAAATATGCCTCTAAGCATATCCTACTATTTTTAGATGGCAGCTACCTACTACCAGTTCAGTAGTGAAGAGAATGGTCTATGATCTTTTTTACCATCAGTTTCACTGGTAAGGCTGACTAATGACTCCTGGGTGTACTAAAAATTTCTAACAATCTTTCCTATTTTACCCAATATCCAGCTTGTGATCCAAGCTTCCTGTATTAAATCATACAATGTATTTCCTGTTTGAAATTTAATTCTATTTAAAATTATTATACCTGGGGGCGCCTGGGTGGCTCAGATGGTTAGGCGTCTGCCTTCGGCTCAGGTCATGATCCCAGGGTCCTGGGATCAAGCCCCACGTCTGGCTCCTGGCTCGGCGGGGAGCCTGCTTCTCCCTCTCCCCTGCTCATGCTCTCTCTCTCTCTCTGTATCTCTCTGTCTCAAATGAATAAATAAAATCTTTAAAAAAATAAAAAATAAAAATAAAAATAAAATAAAAATAAAATAAAATTATTATACCTTAAGGGCGCCTGGGAGGCGCAGTCGTTAGGCATCTGCCTTTGGCTGGGGTCGTGATCCTGGGGTTCTGAGATCGCATTGGGCTCCCTGCTCTTTGGGAAGCCTGGTTCTCCCTCTCCAGCTCCCCCTGCTTGTGTTCCCTCTCTTGCCGTCTCTCTCTCTGTCAAGTAAATAAACAAAATCGTTAAAAAAATTATTATACTTTAAATGTATCAGTGAAAAAAATGGTAACATCACATACACAAGTACAGACTTTTGGAATACTAATTTGCTATTGGTAGAAAGTAGAACTAAAAGAAATCAAGCACTTGCAAACAAAATATATAATGAGAATAATTGTTAGAAATCCTTAAGCTCTATTTTGGAATCAATGACTTGCCCGGCTGGGGTGGAGGTACGGTGGTATAATCTAAAGTTTAAAAACAAACACTGATTGGGACGCCTCAGTGGCTCAGTCGGCTAGGCATCTGCCTTAGGCTCAGGTCATGATCCCAGGGTCCTGGGATGGAGTCCCGCATCAGGCTCCTTGCTCAGCAGGGAGCCTGCTTCTCCCTCTGCCTGCCACTCCCCCTGCTTGTGGGCTCTCTCTCTGACAAATAAATAAAGGTTTTAAAAAAACCACTGATTGCTACAATAACAAAATAATTTCTCAAAAAAATGGCTGTGCAAGTCCCTGATGACACATGAAGAAATCACACTTTTAAGCTTTTCCCCTCCAGCAGTCAGTCTCATGAGCAACCTTAGAACATTTTATTCTTCTAGTAGCATGCCCAGATTAATTTCTTGGAACTGCAATATTGGCTGTACTTTATTCCGCCCAGCACAAAGTTACCAAATTTTTCAATCAACAACTGTGCATGAAAACCTTATGCTTTCTGGGATTACACAAAATCAACAAAACATTCATCCAAAAAAAAAAAAAAATGTAGACTTCTAAATTTTCATTTTGTTGGCAAATAGAAATCACAGTTTTTTATGCTTTTTATCTTGAAATATTAATAGTTCCATGGGAAGCTGAGAAAATAGAATGAGTCCCATGCATATTTTACCTAGTCCCCCCCAGTGATGACATCTTATGAAGCTGTAGCATAAAGTCATTGACATTGGTACATGACTGTTTTAAAACTTGCATTCATTTGTGTGTGTGTGTGTAATTCTATGCATTTTGCCATGTACAAATTTATATAATTGCCACTACAATCAAGACAGAGATTTTCTATTACCACAAAAGAACTCCCTGTGCAACCTCCTTGTATTTGTGTCCATCTCCCATATTCCCCCTGTCCCTGAGCACTGGCAACCACTCATCTGTCCATCTCTGTAGTTTTATCATTTTGAGGATGTTATATGAATGGAACCATCACAATATAACATTGTGAAATTAACTTTTTTTCACTAAACATAATGTCTTTGAGGTCCATCCAGTTATTTGCATATATCATTATTTCATTAGTTTTTATTGCTGAGTGCTATTCCATTGTATGGATGTCCTAGAGTTTGTTCAACCATACAGCCCTTTAAAGACACTTGAGTAGTTTCCAGTATTTTAGTATATAAATCACTCTGAACATTCTTGTACAAGTTTTTGTGTAAACATAAATTTTCTCTGGGGTAAATGCCCCAAAAGAGTACAATTGCCGGGTCATAGGGTAAGTGCGTAATTTAGTTTTCTAAAATCTGGAAGACTTTTTTCCGGAGTGGCTGTGCCATTTTATATTCCCCACAGCCATGTGTGAGAAATCCACTTTCTCCCCATCCTCACCAATATTTATAATTGATGTTTTTCATTTTATTTTATTTTTTAAAGATTTTATCTATTCATCTGAGACACAGAGATACAGAGAGAGAGAGAGAACACAAGCAGGGGAAGCTGCAGAGGGAGAAACAGGCTTCCCGCTGAGCCAGGAGCCCGATGTGGGGCTCGATTCCAAGACCCTGGGATCATGACCTGAGCTGAAGGCAGACGCTTAACCTTCTGAGCCACGCAGGTGTCCCAATGTTTTTCACTTTAGATGGTCTAATAGGCATGTAATGATATCCCATTTACATTTCCCTGCTGCACCAGAGTGGAGGAACCAGAGTGCCACCCAGCCCACCTCAGCCCACCTTGGTCCACCTTGCTGCCAGGCAAAGGGGAGGCTCCACTTCCTGCTGGGTCCTGATGACAACGGGGTGGGTGGGAATACAGAGTGAAGACCAGCCCAGCTTGCTCCTCCTCATTCTACTTCATCGATGCCAGCGTGGGATAAAGGCTAGCTCCCAGCAGGACCCCACTAACACTTCCCTGGCAGCAATATCAGACCACTGCAGCCTGTAACCATCGAGTAGGAGGTAGAATTGGCTCCTCCCTCATGTCTGCCAAACCCACGGCACGTGTGCTGTGGGTAAGGTGGACAGAGGATTGGATATTGTATTGGTATTTTTTGCTCGCGTACTGGTAGGTATTGTCAAAAAGCTTTTCTCTTATGTTAGGTTGTCTTTTTCCTGGTTCTTGGACCAGGGTGAGTAGGCTTTTCTTGGAGTTCTTTTGGTTTGCACCTATCAGTGGTTCAGGTTGCAGGCTTCCCCAGTGCCCTGTCTGGGATAGATGGAAGGCAAAAGGAAAATCCAGGGAAGCCAACCCTGTATCACGCCTCACATCCTGGGGTAACTGGTCACTTTTCTGTCCTCACCCCAGCTTTCAGAGACTTCTGGTATTTGTTTATAATGGTATGTCCAGGGTTTTTAAAGAAGAAGGACCTGAGAAAGATTGGGCTATTTCAGCTTGGCCAGAACAAGCGGTCTTCCCCCAAACAATTTCTTTTTTATTTTATAGCAGCTTTATTGACATGTAATTCATATGCCATACAATTTGTCCTTTTAAAATGTACAATTCAATGGTTTTTAGTCTATTAACAGAGTTGTACCACCATAACCACTATTTAATTTTAGAACATTTTCATCAACCCAAAGAGAAATCCTACACTGATAGCAGTTCGTCTCCACTTCACCCCCAACACACACAAACACACACACCCTGGCAACTACTAATCTACTTTCTGTCATTAGAGATTGGGCTATTCTGGAGACTTCATAGAAATGGAGTCATATGTTATATGGCTTTTTTAACTTGCTTTTTTTTTTTTTACTTTGCATAATGTTTTCAAAGTTCATTCACATTGTAACATGTATCAGTACTTCTTTTTATTGCCAAATAATATTTCATTGTATGGGTATACATTTTTTCCACATATTAGTTGATATACTTTTGGGTTGTTTCTATTTTGGGGCTTTTATAAATAATGCTGCTAAGAACATTCAAATACAGATTTCATGAAACTATGTGCTTCATTTCTCTTGAATAGATACCTAGAAGTGGAATTTCTGGGTCATATGGTAAGGCTATATTTAACATTTTGAGGACCTGCCAAATATTTTTCCAAAGTGTCTTCACCATTTTACAATCCCACCAGCAATGTACAAGGATTAAAATTTCTTCACATGCTTGGCAACACTAGCTATTGTCAGGCTTTTTTATTTTAGCAATCTTTTTTGAATTCACATCACTGGATGTGAAGTGGTATCTCATTGTGGCTTTGATTTGCATGTCCCTAATGACTAATGAAATTGAGCATCTTTTCATGGGCTTATTGGCTATTTGTATGTATTCATTGGGGAACTGTCTGTTCAAATCTTCTCCCAACATTTAATTGTGCTTTTATTGTTGACTTGTAAGAATTCTTTACATATTCTGGATACAAGTGCCTCATCAGATATATGATTTACAAATATTTTCTCTTATTCTGTGTGTTGTCTTTTTATTTTCTTAATGGTGTCCTTTGAAGCACAGAAGTTCTTAGTTTTGATGAAGTCCACCAAGATTTTTTTTTTCTTTTGACATTTATGCGTGGTGTCATATCTAAAAAACATTGCCTAATACCAGGTCATAAAGATTTACTTCCATATTTCCTTATAAACATGTTGTTAGTTTAGCTCTTACATTTAGGTTTATTATTCATTTTCCGTTAATTTTTGTATCTGGTGTGAGGTAGGGATCTGTGTCTACAAATAGACATAGTTATACTTCTTTTCTAATCTGGATGTCTTTTATTTCCTTTTCTTCACTAATTGACTTGGATATCATCCAGTACAATGGTGAAAAGGAGTGGCAAGAGTGGACAATGGATGCTTTGGAAAGCAGGGAAGGTTTTAAGTTGATGCCCATGGGAAACCGATGGAGCTCCTAGTTGTAGGAAGATGGTACTGATACGTATTTTCCAGGCTTAAAACTCTACAACCTGCAGCTCAGAAAAAAATGGAACAGTGTCCAAGTCAAAAGATTTTGGACCCGAGAGGAACTTATAGCTTAGAATAGGGTAAACCAACAAAATAATTATAAACTAATAATAAAAAGATAAAGAAGTCATCATTTAGGAAAATAAAAGCTAATTATAAAGTAAAATATTTTTCCATCACAAGCATTATAAAGCTCATTATATAAAATTTGGCATTGTTGAAGAGATATAATTAAAACACAATGTTTTCCCAGCCCAAAACAGCAATGGAGAATGAAAGCACTTTTGTTACGGAATAAGCCTTGAACCACACATCACAGAAATCTGCTAAGAGATTTCATACACAGAAAGGAATCTCATCCCCTTATATAGCCAAGCTGATTCAGCCCATTACATAGATGTTTTCAAGATGACAGTAACTAGTCCTTACTAAGAGGACTGGACAGTCGCCTTTGTCATAGTTCACCCTGAATTCACCTGGTAATTGAAACGGCCATCTGTGCTAGCTAACTGGCCTTATCCACAGGAAAAGCAAACTTATATTTTTATAATAGAAGGCAGTTTTGCAACTTGGAACAAGGTGCCCAACTAAAGTTAGGTTCCTGCCCTCCCATCTATCTTCTTTGATGTTTACATTTTCTTTTGGGGTGGGGAGGGAAGTGTGGTTTAAACAACAAACATTTATATCTCACAATTCTGGAATAGAGACTGGGAAGTCCAAGATCAAGGAACCTGGCAGATTCTGTGCCTGGTGAGAACCCACTTCCTGGTCCATAGACAAGCATGTTCATTCTCACTGTGTCCTCACATGGTGGAAAGGTTTGATGCTTGCATTTCATTTTTTTTAAATTTTATTTTATTATGTTATGTTAGTCACCATACCATACATCACCAGTTTTCGAGGCAGCGATCCACGATTCATGTTTTCGTACAACACCCAGTGCTCCATGCAGTACGTGCCCTCCTTAATACCCATCCCCGGGCTAACCCATCCCCCACCCCCTCCCCTCTAGAACCCTCAGTTTGTTTCTCAGAGTCCATAGTCTCTCATGGTTCACCTCTCCTTCCGATTTCCCCCCCTTCGTTTTTCCCTTCCTTCTCCTAATGTCCTCCATGCTATTCCTTATGTTCCACAAATAAGTGAAACCATATGATAATTGACTTTCTCTGCTTATTTCACTTAACATAATCTCCTCCAGTCCCAGAGATGGTTCTCAGATCTTTGAGAAAGACTTCCTGTGTCATAAAGCTGACAAAGTCCTATCTAGCCTTCAGAAGGAGTTACATCTATTTCGAAGAGAAGATAAAGTATTTGCAATTACAAGTGTTCTAAAGTAAATGTTCTAAGATAAAGGAAGGGAGAGAAATCTCTTCCCTTAATGTCAACAGGAGTAATTAAGCTTCTGATTTTTAAATTGTCTTTGCCCTTATATAATACAGAAGAAAGTAAAGGAGCTAACTTTGATGTGGTCTATACCTAGATATAACCCCATTAGCATTTTGGTGTACTTTCTTGTAGTATTTTATATCTCATTTTGTTTGTTTTTTAAAGCTTTAATCATATAATATAAACATAAGTTTATGTCTAACTTTTTCTCTTAACATTATTGCATGTTATTATAAATATCACATTAAATAGCAGTATTTTAATAGTTGCATTATAGTTAATTTGTTAGGTAATATCTTGGTGAATAAAGCTTTTATTCTTTCATATTCTTTCATATTTCCTTTTGAAAGATTACCAGGAATAGCGTTTCTAAGTAAATAAGAATGAATATTTTAAGTTTTGATGTTGCTGAATTGCTAAAACTTATTTTTCTAAATAGCACAATATGTTTTATCCAATAGTTCATCTTCTCCTTGTTCTTCAAGCAATTGTAGGTTCCTATGATTTTTTTAAGTGACTTTTAAAATTCCTTCTTCTTGTCCTGATTAAATACTCTAAAACATTCAAAATCATTGGGGGTCATGGGAAAGAATATCCTTGTTATTTTTCACCCTCCTTTTAGGGAGAGCCCAACCCTCTTTGCCCCCATTGGAAGCACAGTGAGACACAAAAATAAATTCAAGCCAGTAGCAGCTACCAAAGAGGAGAAAGAATACTTGGTGAATCCAAGGTTGCCTTCTTCAACTTTAAAGCCTTAACGAATGCTTGTGATAATGTTATGCTCATATAAACAGGTTGCCTAATTTTATATTAATAACCAAATGGTGGCCTTTTAATAATATATATGGCTGTGTTACATTTTTTTCTTGCTCTGCTCCAGAGTGTCACATTTGCCCTAGGGACCTGTGAAACTACACCCTGGCAACTCCACTTACCTGAGTCTCTTAAGCAGCCACTGATCTCCTGTGATCGTTGGATTAAAAAAGAAAAAAAAAGTCCCTAAAACAAAGCATCTTTTCTCTTTTGTTCCACCTCACCTCAAACTTTTCCACTTTTTTTCTTTTTTTTAAAGATTTTATTTATTTTTTTTGACAGACAGAGAGAGACAGCGAGAGAGGAAACACAAGCAGGGCGACTGGGAGAGGAAGAAGCAGGCTTCCTGCCGAACAGGGGCTGGATGCGGGGCTCCATCCCAGGACCCTGGGATCAATCATGACCTGAGCCCAAGGCAGATGCTTAAAAACTGAGCCACCCAGGCGCCCCAAGCTTTTCCACTTTTATTAGCTGTTTGAAAGCTCTAATTAAAGCCACCATGTTTTGATACACAGCCAGTCCCCAGTAAGCTAAATTACAACTCATTCTACAGAGACTCAAAGCTGCGCCTTAGCTTTTAAAGCTAAGACAGTGAATAACAGGTGGCATTTGACCAAATTCAGCATTGGTTTTCTAGTAGAGACAAAAAGGAGGGGTACATAATTTTTTAACATATACAACATAGCTCTTCTTTGTCACATTGATTATTTTAAATTATCCCAAATCCACTATAATTAATGATGACAACAAAAATGAATTAGGCACTATGTAATAAATAAGATATCAAATGTGAGATACTATGGAAACATTTGGTCACTGTATCAAATCCAGGCAATCAATTGACCAATGTTTTTGTTCATGTAGAATAAAAAGGATATTTGGCCAGGCATATTAAGGAGACAAAGTATAAAAACTATACAGTAGTCTCAGTGATTCAGGATGTAGATGGAGAAATAAGATATTTACACATAAAATGATAACAAAAAACAATACATGATATTGAACAGAAATTATGATATACCTAATATTTCCATAACTTTTTAGGGTTTACAAAGTTTAATCTTCACAATGATTCTGTGAATGTGGTGTTATTACCATTCAACAGACGAAGAAATTGGGATTTAGGGAGACATGCAGTTGCCCATTATTTCACTTGTAATAACAAATAAAGTCTAACATCAAATTCATGATTCTGAGTATTCCAAGCAATTAAATGCCTACAAGATCAAAATTAGAGCATGGCCCTATCAGGGGAGCATTCATGATAGATGCTGGATTTGACTGGACCTAAGCTCATAGGTCATGTTAAATGCAAAACAAGTTTGTTGCAAAGGCCTGGCAATAGGAATTCTAGGGGCCTCCATTGGAATTTGAACAGTGAGTAAACCAGCTTGCTTGGAGGGGAGGCTTCAGGTGAGGCTGGAATGGTAAGGCTAAAGTGTTTATACTTTATTAGGTATACGAGTGGGTAACTAATGAAAATGAGAATTTTAGAACAAGGGAGTAACTTTATAACTCTGAAGAAAATGACAATAGCTTTCAATAAGGTACATGAGTCTGAAGTTCTTTCAAATAAAAAATTATTTTAAATTATTAATAAAAACGATTAATTAATCAATTAATCCTTAATTATTTCTATGAACTCAGGACTGCCATACTATGACAGAATCAATTTTCAAACCCCTAATCTTGGCAAAAACTTTACAGATATCACTGGGCTGTCAAAATCCTTTCACAGATGCTTCCATTCTGTTTGATAGTAGCTAAAGGATATTCATTTATGTCAACCGTTTCTTTGTTAAAATGCCCAGAAATTCCAAGAAGCATTTTTTTGAATAAGTAACTGAGGTCATCACCCCTAATAAACAGCCTTTGTTTCAAAGACTTTGAACATTTTCTGAGGTACAGTGTTGTTTCTCAGAAGCCTTGAGATTCCCTAGAAACTCAGAGGCACGGCAGAGAGGAAGTGAATGGCGTAATAGTGACACTGGTTTGGAGTCTATGGAGTGAAGTTTCAAGACCTAAGAATAGATTCAGATCTAGGGTTAGGGAACATTGCTTCTTTGTCTTTCCCTTCCAGATCAGAGCTGAACAGTTAGCTTCCATTTTGCTGAGGCAACAAAATAATTAGGCCCACACCACTGGTACTTTCTCCAGGAGAACTCCGCCCTTCTTACAAAGTTCTTTATTGGCGAAGCATGGGGAGAATCTATGGGTTTTAGGGATTCACTAAAATTGTTCTTATGAATGCTATACCAATTAATTTTATAACAACATATGGAAGCAAGACATACCAGGATGAATAAAATTACTGAACATTCTAAAGCTGCGCTCAATGCTTAAATAATTGAAGAGAAACACTGGAACAATATAATAGAAAGTTATCCTTTCATTTATTCCTTTTCTTCCATTCTCTGATTTCACATATCATGATATTTTAAGAACATACACGATGTGTTTGTGATACAGATCTTGAAAAACTTGGTATAATTGATATGCATGGGTTATGATTATAATTTTTATGGCATTATTTGACTCTCATAATTAAAAGATTGTCATTACTATACCAAGTCAACCTATATTTATTGAACTTCTGTGCACACCACCATTTTAGACATCATAGAAACCTGGTCCTTCACCTGCAAGTATTAAAACTTGGTTATAAAGAAAAACATACATATTTTGAAGCATTTCCAAAGTTAGCCATCAGTGAGCATAAAACAAAATTGTAATAGCACAAATTAAATACATACATATAAAATAGAATCAGAGAAAAATAACAAACTAGACAGATTGGGGAATAATATTTCTTCTGACCACAGATGGTGCCCACGTCCCACTCAGCAGATGGAGATTTTTTCAAAGTCTTAGGCTTTGACAAGCCCGTTCTATGACCTAGAAGAAATAGGTCATTTTGTTCAGTGAGACTAAAACCCTGCTGACATTGTCAATCCTGAAAACGGGAAAAAAAATGAAGCCTCTACCACTGTAACCCCAAATACTTAGCAGGAAGAAGAAATTTATCTAGATTTATAGAAATTCATCAGAAGATTAATAGTTTCTTTAACAAACTAAAAGATTCAAAGAAATTCTATGCTCAATCACCAGAGAATAAAAGACTCAGTTTTTTATTCAACAAATATCTGTTGAGCACATGTATGTGTCAGGCACTGTTACAGGTCTTGGAAAATATAACCATGAGCAAAACTGATCAAATTTCTTCCCTTGGCGCCAACAGTCTAGTGGCTGAAGAGAGACCAGAAACAAATCCATAAATAAAAGACATAGGTAGTATGTCTTTTTCAACATAAGAAGTATGTTGAAAAATGAAACAGAAAGAGGAAAGGGTGTGATGGAAAGGGGACTCTATTTAAATAGAGTGACTAGGAAGCCCCATTGGGAAGAGGATTTTGAGCAAAGATCATAAGGTGACGAGGTGAACTTGTAGGCATCTGGAGGAAGAGTTGTCTAGGCAGAGGGAATAGCAAGGGCAAATGTCCTGAGACAACAGTGTGTCTAGTGTGTTGGGGGCACACCAAACAGGCCAATGTGGCTAGAGAAGAGTGAGGAGGAGACAGAGAGAGAGAAAGTAGACTAGAAGGTTAATGGGGAACCAGATTATTTAAGGCCCTCTGAAATGTTTTAAAGAATTATGCTTTCATTTCAAGTAGAACAGAAAGCTATTACAGGGTTTTAAGCAAAAGAATAATCTGATCTTACACATGTTTCAAAGGGAGTGCTCTGAGTGCTGTGTTGAGAATTAAAAGTCTAAACATATAATTCTCTCTTGCATTGGAAATAAGGAGTACATAAAAGTATTACATACGAATTGAAAAAGAAAATGTGTTGTCCTTCATACAAAGATGTGGCTGATTCATCCTCATTTAGGGATGTGGCTAAAAAATGGTGGCGAAATTGGAACTAATCTATCCATCCTCTCTAACTTTGGTACCCTTGTGACCGGTTACACACACTGAGGAACCAGCTGGTCGGGATTATGTGCTTCCTTCCCACACTGGAGAATGAAAGGAAGATGTGGGCCTCAGGAACTTATTATTGGCAGATGCAAATTGCACTACTTATTTCTCCTCCCACTCCTATTAAGATGAAAGTCAGCTTGCTCTCAACAGCAAGTAAACAGTATTTTTATTAATAAAAACGTAAGACTTCTTTACTTCAATTACTTTCTTTAAAAAATATAACACATATTCAGCAACTCTAGATCTCAGGGTCATGAGTTCAAGCCCCACATTGGGCATAGAGCTTACTTAAAAAAATCTATAGCACATACTCATCAAAGTAAAACACAAAATCCCCAAATCCCAAACCTGATATCCAAGGCTTCATCTACACAGCGCTCTTCTTTCCCATATTTTCTATTTTTCCTGAACATGGACAGTGAGCTTTAGCCACACTGAGCAGCTATTTTCTGTTTCTTTGCTTATGCTGTTTGCTCTGCCTAAAATGCTTCCAGAATTCCCCCTTCTCCTGGTTCCTAGAAGATCCAAAAGGAAGCAACAAAATGAAGTGGAAAAACCAAGAACTTAAAATGAGAAGCCCCGGGTGAGTAGTTGTTAAACTTCGGTGACGCCACTTAAACTTTTTCCACCTGTTTCCTTATCTGTTATTACTTACCTCACAGAGTATATTATACACCAACTAAACAATGTATGTGAAAGTCCTTACAGATTGCAAAACACCACATTAATTTATGTAGTCAATAAATTTTATTTTATTGAAAGAGAAATGTTGGGGGGAATACAGGGAATGTGGGAAAGTATTTAGGAATAAGAAGCACAGTGGTTGGTAAGTGCTATCACAGAGGGGGGTCTATGACTACTCATGGATACTCCTGTTTTCACTCTACCTGGTCATATGGCGGAGAGAAAGTAATCAATCCCACCCTCAACATTTATGGGGCTTGGGCCAAGAGCACAAATGGAGGCCCATATTCTACATGTCACATACCTTCGTAACAATAAAATTATAAAATATGTGTATAACTATGTTTTTTTTTTCTTTCTAAGAGAGAGAGACAGAGCATGAGTGTGTGTGCACTCAATCTCTGAACCCTGAGATCATGAGCTGAGCCAAAATCAAGAGTCAGATGCTTAACGGACTGAGCCACCCAGGCGCCCCTATAACTATGTTTTTTTTAAACAACTTGAATGATGAAAAATACTAAAGTTGGCTTAATTCAATTACAAGACAGTTCCACATGTGTAGTGTTCTGCTTATAGACCGGTGTCGTGATGAGTGATAAAATACAGACAAACACCAATTAACAAATTATCATACTTTCCATTACACTTACTTTTCTTGCCTTCATTTTGACAAAACTGCTAACGATGTGCACAGAGAAGATACACAAAATTTGAAGATTTGTTACCAAAAAAAGAACATAAAATATCTCATTAATAATTTTGGCATTGATTACTTACTGATATTGGAACATACTGGATTAAATAAAACATTAGTGAAATTTTTAAAATATATATAGCTCAAATTTACTTTCACATATTTTAGATAAAACTAGGTACTAAGCAGTTTAAAGCTAATACGAGATAACTCCCCTTTTCATTTTATTTCTGAGACAGGGAAGATGATAGAACATTCTATCATTGCTCCTTCAGTCTTTTTCTTGAACAGACATAAGAAGAATATGTCAGGTGCAAGTGCTGGAGGTGAAGAACCTGGCTGAGGAGCGGGAGGCCTAAATCAGTCAAAGTCTACCTTTTTCTTGCTGTGCCCTGATTTTTCCCTATCAGAGTTACCATGAGCTTGATTTTACCAAGTGAAGCCAGCCAGCCAGGTGCTGGTAGGAAGGGCCTTCCTAGCAAAGATGACACTCCTCTTGCTCATCAACTCACTGTGAGCTGCCTTTTGGCCAATGACAATTCTTAGTTTTCATACATTTTTATGGTGCAGACAACCTGCCTCTGTCTTTTATCATTCCTTGCTTACCACTCTGAGTCATGTACCAAAGAATTTCATGGCCTTATTCTGTATAAAATCCTACAGCTTCACCTTGGTTCATGGGAGAGCCTTGTATCTCCACCGACACCTAATTGGGTCTCTTTCTCCTCCTATCTAAAATAAGGGAGAGGAACGCCAATGACCCAGAAGTTTCTTTCTAGCTCTAAAAGTCTGTGATTCTAGTATTAATAATGGTAATATCAGGTTATGCCGATAACACGCGTTAGCTGGTGAGTTGCCAGCTAAAAATCACTAGTCTGTACCATGGGTGAAGGTCTCTGAGATTAGAATGACATAATGACTCAAGATGACTTTTCTAGTCATTGAGCTGAGAGAAGCCACGCTCCTAGTGAGCCACCTGGATTCAGTAGACAGCTGTGTCAGAAACAAGCAGTGAGCCCAGCTTGAGTGCTGGAGCCTAGGCCCCTCAGATGTCCTTGAGTCGGCGTGGCCAACAGAACCAAAATATCCTAAATAACTCCTGTGTCTCCTGACTCAGTTTTCGTAGATGTAAAAATAGAAGAACATTGTGGATTAGATCTTCCTCCATAGAAAAGGTGTAGGAGTTTGTCATCCGCCTTGTGTGAGGGAAGCAGCGGGATAATTGATAGGCCCATTATGTATAGCCAGGTGGTGGTGATATCATGCTGGTAATTTGAGCTGTATAAGAAAGGAGCATTTTTCATTTCTGACTAACTTATGGATCATATTTAAAGGACATCAAGATCCAAATAAGAAAACTTTATGTGATAAATGAATGGGAAAATGAATGAATGCCTATCGGCTTGATGTTATACAGGCAAAATAACTATCTATTTGACAGAACGCTGCACATCGACAGGGAGCATTATTGACATTACGCACACGTGGTCTCAGGCTTCGTCAGAGATGAACCACTCGTAGGTAATTATGAGCTTTGGGAGACGGGGTGGTGAGCCGGCTGTCTGTGTGAGGGGTTGCACTGTCCTTCCCCTCCTGTTAGGAAGTTTCCATCTAAAGCTTGTTAGCATGCAGTCCCTGTGATGCAGAGCGCACTTGTCCTGCCAATTAGTCTATGAATGAGGGGTTCCTGGCTGCGCGATGGCTCCAAGACTTCACATTCTTGGTCATGGAAATAGCTACAGCATTGCAAAAATGTGTGACACTCCCCACCCCACACTCTAGTTAGTGCCTTATATTCCTTATTCAGTCACATTAAAGTGTCCAGAGATTTCTTGGCCCTATAAAGTGTGTGTTCTCATTCAAAGACAATTTTTGGCTTGTCTCTGTCCTCTTTTCACAAAAGGTATTTCAAGCAATTTATCTTATTAGTTCTAGTGGAGAACAGAACATCAAAATCTGTCTGATGTGTTGAATTAAATTCTAAGAGAGATGTTGTTAGGACACTTGTATATAATGGAAATATTAAATAAGTTAGGAATATGTTTTCCGCTGTATATGTCTTTCTCCAACATCTTAAAAAACTGGTAGTTTCAGGTTTCCTCTCCATTTTCAATAATGGATGCCACAGATGACATTAGAATGCAGCTCTTAGAAATATTGCTTCATTCATTTTCCTTTGCTTCATACGGGAAATTCCTAGTTGGTAATTTACAAACCCTGAGAATTAATTTTAAGTGAGCTTTTAAGTTTTTAAAAGAAACCAAAAACAGGGCTCCTGGATGGCTCAGTCAGTAGAGCATTTGACTCTTGACCTTGTGGGTCATGAGTTCAAGCCCCACACTGAGTATAGAGCTTACTTACAAATAATAATAATAATAAAAAGAAACTAAAACCAAAACTAAAGAAAGGCACGTGGTAGAAAGAGCATGATTTTTAAAATCAGATATCTCTGGCTTTGAATTCTAAGTTTGCTCTTTACTAGGAATGGGAAAGATTATTTCATTATTTCACTTTTAGGAAACTCTGTCTTTTTGAAATCTTTGAAATATGGAAATATTTTGTATGGGTAATATCTTTTTGAAGATTTAATGTGATAAACTGTTAAGCTTCTAGCACAGTGAGCCACAGACTAGGCATCAGTAAATATTACTTCCCCACCTACCCCTCCTTTCTTCTTCTTAGTAGTCTTAGATTTTGTCAAAAGAAATCTCTCTATCTCTTTTAATTTCTACATCCAGTAGAATAATAAAGTTAGGCTTTACCCATTATTTTTTTACTGAGTTCCAAAATATTTCACAAAAGAAACTGGTTTGGAGCAGGGTGCCAAGAAGTTGACCCTAGGGCATATTGGGCCACCATTCTGTTGAGAACTGCCCCTGTACCAGCTCACAAATGGAACTGAACCTAGGGCTTCTCATACTTGCACAGGCCTGATGAGTAGCTGTACAATAAGGAGAATGAGAGACGGTTAGAATCGCTCTAACTGGGAAAATTATCAGAGGTTTTCCCTGCAAAGTTGTTATTCTGGTTTCTGGCCAAGAGCTCAGTAAAACCAATTTCTTAATACTTAATTACCTTATTAAGTGAGAAAGTGTTTCAAAAGCTATCCATTCAGCCTTCCATATAATATATTCTTTGTAAATTTGCCCTCAATTTATCTTTGACCTGGAGAATGTAGAATATGAAACATGTGTTGTTTGTCCAAACAGATACACTCAGCTCTACAGGGAAAGAGTAGTCCTGAGCATCCCAACAGAATGGAGAGATAGCAATAGGAAGAGAGACTATTACTACTCTTTCTGCTCTTACCATTATTCTTTTTATTTTGTTTTGTTTTGTTTTGTAACCACTGTTCTTGATGTAATTCAGAGAACAAGGCAGGCTGGCTGTTGTGGTAATTCATCATGTCAATGCAGGAAGCAAGACTTCTCTGTAGGACTTCACAATTAACTCCTGAACTATCTGATCACTTTCTGAACAACAGGGGGAGCTCTAACTCACTCTTAAGTAAATTCTCTTTAAAATGTATTTATATCCATTGAATGGGCATAGGAAATAAAAATCTATAAATCCAAAAATATCTATATGTGATATAAAACATATAGGGAAGCATGATCATTTCACAGCTTTCTGCCAAATCATAGCTAATTTGTACCCATGGAATAGGGCATATAACAAGCCAAGGTTAATATTTGTATTTAATTTAATAAGGGTAAAAAAGTTGAAAATGTTGCTTGCCTCTGAATGTTGTATCTTGAGATGTTGCTTAAAATGTGAGCATTACAGGGGAGCCTGGGTGGCTCAGTCAGTTAAGCGGCTGACTTCGGCTCAGGTCATGGTCTCAGGGTCCTGGGATGAAGCCCAGTGCAGAGCCCCACATTGGGCTCCACGCTCAGCAGGGAGTCTGCTTCTCTTCCTCTCCCTCTGGCCCTCCCCTGGCTCATGCTTGCTCTCTCTCTCTCTCTTTCTCAAATAAATAAATAAAATCTTTAAAATAAAATAAAATGTGAGTATTATATGCAAGCTAATAGCTCCTTTCTATTAGGTAATGGGACTGATGCAATGTCACGCTATACAGACTAGTAGCCCCTAGATTATGACCATGTAACGACACTGTGTATTAATCTGAAGGGAATGAAGGGAATAGAGAGCCCTTGGAGACCTAAATAAATGACACAGTATAGATCTGACACCACAGTCAGATCTGACATCTCTTTCAACAAGGAATAATTGATGCTGTAGAAGTTTCTAAAGTTTCTGTTATTAATATATATAAGGCATAACTCTAATTGGTCAAACCTGGTTCTTATGCCTGTATTGTAGATACAAAGAAATTTGTGGGTGTGAGTTTTCTGGCTTCTACCTCAGGAAGGCAGGACTCATAAGGGCCATATCTGTAGAAAATATCATTGTCACAGTAGCCAAAGCCATTTGATCGAAGGATGTATTCTAGAACGAAACTGGGGTAGTGTAAACCTTGACAGGTGGGTATTTTCCTTTCTTTTTGTAATGCAGGTGCCTGGTTTAAGCTTTGTTAGCTGAGGCATCCACTTGAAAGATGTATCCACTTCAAAGATGGCTATCCCAAATAAACACATTGCTAACCATACAACTAGATAATGAGTCAGGCCACCTACCCACCCTGAGCCTCCTTTATTTTAGAGACCTTGGTTGATCTCAACAACTAACCACTTGGGCCACTTGTTTTTTTTTTTCACTTCCCGTGCTTTAAATTCCCACTCTTATGTTTTAAATTCACCAAATAAAGAGTGAACTTGTGAAACTCTAGGCCTCCACCCAGAATCCCAGGCACATCCCGTACATCTTCTCTCCCTCTCCCTCACTGTGTAACCCTAGGTGTGCCGTGTATTTTTCAGGACTTGCAAGTCCTGATCTCTTTTTCAAAGTTTCATAATGGTTACTGCTGAAAGAGTTTTGCAGTCATGATGAGAACCACAGGACTGGTCCAGCCAGAACACAGTTTATTATTAGGCTGAGCCTGGCACAAAACAGTTGGTGCAGTCAGCAGGACTGCATGCTTGCCCTTGCAATTTACTGAGGGGAATGTCCTTTACCTACAGCTTGCTCACTAACCACCTAACTCAAGTGGGTATCACCATCTGGGAAAGGACCACCTCTTGCTGGGAGCCTGTCATGCTGTTATGCACTTTGTCACGTTGCCTTTGTTGTATTATCTGCTCAAAGGGTTGATGGCCATAGTAACCCAGCAATTTCCCCCAGAGCAGTGTGATATATGCTACATGGTCTAATGAGACTATTAGACCACTAATTAGAAAAGCTTTAATTGATGATTAATTAAATGTGCATGAGAGTCTTCCATGCTTCAAAGCCAAGGACAGCTAAGGAGGGTAGACTGGATTGCTAGTCTGGTGTCACCACCGATGAAAAGGCTCATTTCCTCCAAGATATCAGAGCTCTTCAATTCCCTCCACTTTCCTTTGAAAGGGGCAGAGCTAAGCAACATGCCTCAAGAAGTGTCCCAGCCACCAAGGGAAAAGCTGGCAGGATTATTGAGGATCTCTAGGGGAGAAGAAGGAAATGGAAAGGCAAAGGGCCCTAGGGCAATACTTGTACCAGCCCCCCGCCACCCTTTCCTCACTTGGATATTTAATGCCTGGCACTGTGCCCATCCTTCTATCACAGTCACTGCTAAGGCTCACAATGCGTGGAAGACATTAAGATGAGAGCCATCTCTTGTGGCACAAAATTGGCACAGTCCAATGGCACATTTCCATGACCAGTGACCCAAAGGACACATTCTTCATTTCTAACTCCAAAAAGATCCCATCTGGCCCCGAGTCTAGAAAACTATTTTCACAGACTGTTCCTCCTAATTACAGGGCAGCACTATTACATTTTATGGGGACTGACGAAACCAACCGAGAGGCACTAAGACTCCTAGAGAAAACTCACATTCTTTTTCTCTCTCTTAAATATGTAAATCTTACCAAGTCTTCGAAATGTCAACATCCCAGGAGCAAACTAAAACACTGCCCTCAATCTCCTGAGACTAAAGAGAGAAAAGGGGGGTGGGAAGAGGCCTGTTAAAATACAAAGGGCTGTAAAAACTCTAGTCCAGACTCCTTAAGATTATTGGTCAGGGGCAGGGGCGTCTGGGTGGCTCAGTGGTTAAGCTTTCTGCCTTTGGTTCAGGTAATGATCTCAGCGTCCTGGGACAGAGCCCTGGGTTGGGCTCCCTGTGCCTATGTTTCTCCCTTCCCTCTGTCCTCCCCTCCCCTCTCGTTCTCTTTCCTTCTCCCAGAGAAATAAATAAAATCCTTTTTTTTTTTTTTTTTAAAGATTAGTTGTCAAGGACAGATACAAAAGTCTTCTCCACAGATATTTCTTAAAAGCTCTAGCCATTGGAGCAGGTAACCTTAACTTGTTCCATCTGCCAGAGACAAAATTTCAATTCAACTGTTATTTATAAACTAGTGAATTTTATGTCATTATACCTCATTCCTGGCTAAAATTTGGAGGTGAAAGCTAAGTCTCTGTGTCTGTCTGTGTGTTTATGTATGTCTGTAGATGTATGTTATATATATGTGCCTTTTTTCCCCCCTTCTCTACCTCTGGATGGTATTGCCAAAACGAATTTATGAAAAAGCTCTATTTAATTGGCTTAAAGAAAAATAAGCACTTATCAAATTAAATATTTCTAAACTCTCAGACATATAATAGAAACTAATCCAAATGTGTCTCATGTTCATGTGATCCTAGATAATCTTTGGTAAATAAAAGCTAGTTTAAGTTTGTTAGTTTAATTAAAGTAAGCATGTCTTCAGAGTTATCAGCATTAAATATAATGCAGACATACAACTTTTATTCTATCTGGGTTTATTAGTCAAATAAACTCATTGATACCTGTTATAAAATTCTGGCTAGCTATGTTAATGTCTCATAAAAATTTTCATAAGTAACCCAGATAGGATTTTAGGAACAAGTAAATAAATGTAAGCGTGATAAATGTTTTTAAGTGAAATTTTCAACAATTATGTTTTATGATACATCTACTTAAATTGTTTCCCAAACCTCTTTGGTGATTTACATCCTTAGAGTTCTGCTGGGTTAAATTAAATGATAAAAACTTACTACCTAGATGATCTCTAAATAAGAAAATATTGAAACAGTTATTGTCAAACAAGTCTAACTTGACCTCTTACTACTGAGGGAATAAAGATATTTGGGTCTGACAGTAATAATATGTATGCCATCTTGACAAATTGTGCTATGAAGAAATGTACATTTCTGGAAATTGTGAAATGTATTCATAAATTTGCCAATCTAAAGAGTGCTGGTGCAACAGGTTACAGTTGCTTACTGTGGTGGCCAAGGTCAGGCTGCCCCAAGAGGGGCCACTATGACAAGAGTCAAATTGACTCTTAGTCCAGCTAGAAGGACTTTGAAGAGCAGAGGAAATTCTTCCTCCTCAACAGTTATTTTAAATAAATTTACTTAAGAGACAACCTATGCAAGAAGGCCACTGAGACCTTCTTTTGTCCCCCTGAAAGTAGGAAATATATCTCCCATGTAAAAGGTATCCTCTCTATACTAAGAAGTAAAAAGGCATCCTTATCACCAGAGATAGAGACTTTAAAGTTGAGAAAGCTTTAAAAACAAACCTTGTTACATATTTTTAATCTACTACATCAGCCCAGATTCCACTTAAAATTTCTTACTAATTAAAGCTCCCAAACACCTGTTTTCGTTATCCTATAAATTCCTCACAAATCTATTGTCTCTTTGTCTGAAATGTATAAAACTGTCTGCCTTGGTCCAATTTCATTATTGGGTCCAATTCATTATTGGGCCTCTGTGCTCCTGTTACTAATAAAATGTAAAAGGTTTTTATTTATCTTTAAAGTAATCTGCCTCGAAAACAAAGATTCTGTTTTATCAAAATAATTTTTGTGTATCACTGTCTTTATCAGTTTTACTTATGAAAACTGAGTTTTCCCTATTAAGAGCTAAAGTTTTTTTTTTTGTTTTTTTTTTTACAAACCTCCTTTGTTTTACAGATCTCGGCTGATTTCAGGAACTATCCATCTGGGCCACTTGTTTTTCTCTTCTCATGCTTTAAATTCTCCACTCTTAATTTTTATTTTCACCAATAAAGAGTGAGTCAGTGAAACCCTAGTCTTCCACCCTTGATGACTGTAAAACCAGAACCCCAGGCCTGTGCACTCTCTCTTTCTCGCTATCTCTTTCTCTCTCTCTCTCTCCCCGCCAAAAACCTCACTGTGTGGCCCAGGTATGCCATGTGCTTTCCAGGATTTATGAGTAATAAACTTTTGTTTCCCCAAAGTTTCCTGATGGTTATTGTTGACGGGCATCTCACAACGGTAGTAAGAAACACAGGCCTGGTCCAGCCACACATTGGTTATTGATAGGCTGGGACCAACACCGGACAATTGGTCAATCAGAAGAGGGGAGAGGATCCTGGGAGTTAGTTCAGCTGAATGCTTTAAATGGCAGGGAATATCTAGATAAAAATGTCAATGGTCTCCTACTACTGGATCCCTGGATCTGCCTTCTTCCCTCCTTTCTTGTATTCTGATTTTTTTCTTTTGATTTTCTGAGATATGTTCATTGTCTTCCAACAGATTCCCTGGTTTGCTTATGCTAGTCACAATTGGTTCCTACTGCTCTCAACCAAAAGAATTCTATGAATGATATTACAATTGAGATAACTTGAAGTGAAATAAAAGCACATTCCTTGGAGGTTGCATGGAGGAATTAACATTCTGTTTTTCAGTGAAAGCTTGAACTAGTCATTGTGTACTACTCCATCAGAGCACCTAACCACACACAATATTTTAATTGTTTCACTATCAGATCCCCCACAAGATTGTAAGCTTTATGAAGAAATGAAACATTACTGATTTGCACACTAATGAATCCCATGCACTTAGCACAAGGCCTGACATTTAGGAGTTGTGCCAATATTATTGAGTAAAGCAGTTAATGAGATAGACATCTTGTCATCCTTACCATGTTACATTGGCAATTTTGGCTAAGTTCATTTTGTATTACTACCACATAACTAATATTTTATCTTTATTTATTATAGGGCTTCCATTTATATTGTCTTAACAATTTTCTTCTACTAAACCTTAAACCTAAGTAAATTCCTTTGTTTTATAAGGGTAAATTCATTCTGAACCCATATTGTGAGCATAAGATGATGGCTTTCCTCAGAAGCTGAGTTTTAAACATGAAAAATTAAGAAAATAAAGTATAGACTAACAAAAAACAAATAATGTAACTTGGAAGGAACTATAAACAGCTTACCCGACAAATTATTCCTTCTGGTCTATTCCTTTATGTGAGAAAGAGGGAAGAAGCCTTTCCATCTGAACCTCTTGGTCAGTGGAAAATCAGTTTTCTTTTGAAAGGCATCTGGTGTAGCAAATGCAGTTTGCAAAGCATTTGAATCAGTAATCTCACATCATGGGCTTGGCTGAAAGGCATGACCAAGGTTATTGTCTGGTGAGTGATTTGGATCTGTATTAAAACAGCTGTGGATTGACTGGATCCTGCCTTGCCTATGCATAAATGTCTCTTTCCTTCCAAGATATAACATGTGTAAACATCTGAGCTAAGGATAAGGGTTATGAAAGAGTTCTAGTCAAAGTCCCCTCCCTAGCCAAACTAACAGACAAAACTCACACGTGTCTGTACGTGGCCCTAATTCTTTGTTTTTCTAGGTCATAGTGCCCCACATTCTCAGAAAATAGAGCACAAGTACAAAATAGATTCTTCTCTAGCCAGACCACAACCCACATCCCAGACGAGCACCGGACAGAGTCCCTTGAGAAACCTGTTACCTTCTGCTCTACCTGGCCAAGAGTCCACCCCCTCACCACACGCCCTCGCCATGGGCACAGCTGCAACTCTCTGACATCCTTACAGCCCCTTTAAAGGCCCAGCCTGACGAAACTCAGGGCCAACATCTCTCTTGACGTCTGGCCCCTCTCCTGCCTTAGAGAGTGAATAAGCTCTGTTCTGTTTGTTGTCCTACTTTTGGTGCAATTCTTTACCACCCATGTCACCAGCCACCCTAACAGAAGTTCTGAATCTGAGCACAGGTAAATGTTCACAACTGGTTTTTGGTGGGTGAAGGAAGAGACAAAATCGAACACCCTGATTGTAATAGTTGCTGATTTCCATTTTATACATTTTTTTCCATCATGGACATTTTTCAGATAGGATATCAACTGGCTCCCAAAACTGCTGAATATTTATCAATTTGTCTCATAAATAAACTCCAGCACACCACCGATTTTCCTCTTTGCAGGATGTTCATCGCATATCTCAGGCCATTATGGAGTTTGGTTTCATTTACCAACACAGGCATACATCCCTTCATTTACAAAACTAACGTTTATGAAGTGTCTTGTGATAGGAATAGCCACAAAAAGGTTAACCTTACCCTCTATGGGTTAATAGTCTAATAGAGACACATGTTGTGGGTGTGTGTATGTGTCTGTGTGTTTGATTCCAGTATAATTAACATATGGTGGTATATTAGTTTCAGGTGTATAACATAGTGATTCAACAACTCTATACATGACTCAGTGCTCTTCACAATGCATGTAACCTTAATCCCCTTCACCTGTTTCACTCATTCCTCCCATCTCCCGTCTGGTGACCACCAGTTTGTTCTCTGTATTTAAAAGTTTGGGTGCCAAGTATGCGGAAGTAGAAGTGTATAAATTGCCCCCTTTGTGCTCAGGGCTCAGACCTTTGGAGATCACACTCCTCTGAGTCTGCCGGCGTTAAATAAACCTCCTGTCCTCCAAGATCTCCGAGTGCCGCTTGGTTCTTCCATGGGGCGATCCAGTCCAGGTTCCGTAACAGTGCCAGTAGAATACTCACTTTTGATCTAATGCAATAATTTGATCACGTAATCCCAACTCTCTTTGCCCAGGGAAAGTTTGCATAGTATATCTCAGTGTGGAATAGCAATAAATATTTTGGGTCACTGATTTACTTATTTAAATAACTTACTGAAAAACATTAGCAAATGTAGCTTCAGTTTTCCCACCACATAACAATGTAATTCTGTATTAAGTAAAATTTATATTGCAACCTCAATACCTCCAAAGTTTAAAAAATAAAAACATTTAAATTCTAAAGATGATAGTCTCTGACCTTTAATAAACATCATTTCTTCGTTATCAAGGACTTCATGCTATTGTAGGAAGAGAAAATGTCATATGAGAAGGAATCTAAAATGGATTTACTTTTAGATTCTGTGTCTATTGCCGCAAAAGGTAGTTACAGTTGGCATCTAAAACAAAGGGCCTATTATGTCCAGATTTGTATTAGATATTATGAAATTGAATAAAGCAATTAATAAACAAGCAATTAATGGTAGTAACAGTTGGCATCTAAAACCATGAGGGTTTCAAACATATACCATATGGAACTATCAGTAGACTCCTTTAGGCAAAAGAAACAAAGGGACTGTTCAACAGAGGCAGTGGAAGGAAGATATGACAAGTCATTACAACCATAATATCTGAATAGCCATCAATTTGGCACCTGTTTATCATTACAAATCTGGTGTATAATTTATGAGCAACACTTGTAGTTTAAGTGAGATCCTGGTTTTAAAATTGTAGTAAATACACCCAGAAAAGAAATTACAGAAATGAGACAAACACGATCATGAGCTGCTAGTGGAGTATAAATTGGTCTAACTGCTCTAGAAAACAAGTTGGAAAACAAATATTAAATCCATTTAAAACTTATTCATGACCTTTGGACACTTTTAGCAATGTATCTAAGGAATTTATCAGAGATCTTTTAAAAAGATGGTATGGAACTCTGGAAAACAGTATGGAGGTTCCTCAAAAAGTTGAAAATAGAGCTACCATATGATCCAGCAATTGCACTACTGGGTATTTACCCCAAAGATACAAAAGTAGGGACCCGAAAGGCTACGTGCACCCCGATGTTTATAGCAGCAATGTCCACAATAGCCAAACTGTGGAAAGAGCCAAGATGTCCATCAACAGATGAATGGATAAAGAAGATGTGGTATATATATACAATGGAATATTATGCAGCCATCAAAAGGAATAAGATCTTGCCATTTGCAACGACGTGGATGGAACTGGAGGGTATTATGCTGAGCGAAATAAGTCAAACAGAGAAAGACATGTATCATATGACCTCACTGATATGAGGAATTCTTAATCTCAGGAAACAAACTGAGGGTTGCTGGAGTGGGGGGTGGGGTGGGAGGGATGGGGTGACTGGGTGATGGACACTGGGGAGGGTATGTGTTCTGGTAAGCGCTGTGAATTGTGCAAGACTGTTGAATCTCAGATCTGTACCTCTGAAACAAATAATGCAATATATGTTAAGAAAGAAAAAAAGAAGAAGAAGAATGTAGCAGGAGGGGAAGAATGAAGGGGGGGAAATCGGAGGGGGAGAAGAACCATGAGAGACGATGGACTCTGAAAAACAAACTGAGGGTTCTAGAGGGGAGGGGGTTGGGAGGATGGGTTAGCCTGGTGATGGGTATTGAGGAGGGCACGTTCTGCATGGAGCACTGGGTGTTATGCACAAACAATGAATCATGGAACACTATATCTAAAACTAATGATGTAATGTATGGGGATTAACATAACAATAAAAAAATTTAAAACTAAAAAAAAAATAAATAAAATAAAAAAAAGATGGTATGGATGTTTTTTACAGTACTCTTGAGAGCAAAAATTAACTCTACAAGAGAATGATTACATAAATCATGCCATTTCCACATTACAAGTTATTGTGGAGCCAATAACCATGTTTTGAAAACTTTCAATTATTTTTAAAGTTTTATGATTTAATGTTAAATTTTTGAAAAATGAGTAAGAAAACAAATCAAATGATGGTATTTCAGTTCTTTATGGTTTCCCGTGCCAGACAACAATGGTTGCTATATTTATTGATGGATCAATCTTAATACAATACTATTCTTTTAGGTGATACAGGGCAAATCTATTTCAACTTCTCTACCATTTGAATATTTGAAACAAGTACTAAGAGCTACCAAATGATCTGCGCACTCATCCTCAACCCTAGCAAAATGTCACAACTTGTCCAAGTTAAACATTCCTGGTCCCACCAACCATTTCTTTCTTTCTTTCTTTCTTTCTTTCTTTCTTTCTTTCTTTCTTTCTTTCTTTCTTTCTCTTTCTTTCTTTCTTTCTTTCTTTCTTTCTTTCTTTCTTCTTTTCTTTCTTTCCTTCTTTCTTCCTTCCTTTCTTTCTTTCTTTTTCTTTCCTTCTTCCTTCCTTTCTTTCCTTCTTCCTTCCTTTCTTTCTTTCTTTCTTTCTTTCTTTCTTTCTTTCTTTCTTTCTTTCTCTCTCTCTCTTTTTTTCTCTCCCTCTCTCTTTCTTTCAAGATTTATTTATTTATTTATTTGACAGAGAGAGAGAGAGAGAGAGAGAAAGAGAGCACAAGCAGGGGGAGTGGGGGAGGGAGAAGCAGGCTCTCGCTGAGCAGAGAGCCCAATGCAGGACTCTGTCCAAGGATCCTAGGATCATGACCTGAGCGGAAGGCAGACGACTGAGCCACCCAGGTGCCCCACCAACCATTTCCTATGTGACATTTTCTATTATTTATTTAATGTGTATTTATACATAATGCTTTCTACCTGCAGATCACTATCCTTTGTGCTTTACATTGGTGAGTTGAAGTAGCCCTCAGGGTATTTGCTGATCTGAGTTGTCTAGAGGCTCAGGTTTTAAGGACAGAACAGAAAAAACAAATAAGGCCTGGAAGCATTCCGGGTAGAGTTAAAATTGAGTCCAGCCCTCCCACCCCCACAAAAAGCTGTGGTCTTTGGAGGCCTCTGCCTTCTGTAAAATGATAAATAAGGCAAAATCTGTACATTCAGAAATTGTATCTGACTTAATTTGTGCTGTGAGTGAGGAAAAATTCTCCCTTGATTTGGGCAGCTTTAGGGATTTAATTTAAACTACTTGTACGGCATGGGAAGTGCCAAGCTGAGAAATAAATTTGCGGCTGTCCTCATTGGCAGAATTCTGGGTACCTGGCAGAACATTCTCATTAAAGGATTTACACTTAATCTAAGCTCTCAGAAGTCTAAAAGTCAAGCAGATAAAATCAGGCCAAACATGACCTCACATCTCAGAATTATGAAAGTCACAAAATTAAAATGTTTAAATGTTTGAAGAAGTAGAAATAAAAACGAATCAATTAACCAGATATTTTGCTTCCAAATATTGGCAGATTTGAAAAGTAAACAAATAGAAGTTGTAGAAAAAAATGCAATGATTGAATTAAAACATTCAATGTGTTTTAAATAATGGACTACATGTAGCTTATAAGAAAATTGGGGAACTGGAAGACAGATCCAAATTAACTTCCTAAAAAATTGCACACAAAAATAAAGAACAAATATGAGCCAGATTAAGACACATGAAGGATAAAATGAGAAAAAATATATGTATGTATATTCACATACATATATGTGTGTGTGTATATGTATGTGTACATATATAATATACATATACACACACATATATGTATGTATTTATATGGTGTTCCAGAAGAAAGAAACAAATAGAAAAAAGTAGAGGCAATATTTCAAGAGATAATAGTTAATAAATGTTTATAATTAATTTATAATTAATAAAGGATAAATCCTCATAATCAGAATAAACAAAGGAAAATTCTTCCACAACATATCATAGTAAAAATAAAGAAAAGCAAAGACAAAGAGATGATATTAAAAGCAGTCAGAAGAAAAAGATTACCTACAAAGAAATAATTAGATTCACTACAGACTTCTCAATCTCAACAATGGAAACCAGAACATTTCAAAGTACTAATACAGGTTAATTTCAACCTATCATTATATACACAGATAAATTATTATTCAGGGATATGAACAAAATAAAAACATATTAGAACAACAACAAAAATAGACTCATTCTCCTCCAATAAACTCTCAATAAAGGAAATTCCAAAGTATATTTCAAAAAAGAGAAAACAGTCCCAGAAAAATGAGAAAGAATAATGATGAAGAAATTGATAAAAATAAAGAAGAGGATAAATTTTTCTTAAAAATTTGCATAAAACAATAATATTAATGTCTACCTCTGGGAGCAAGAAAAGAAGATCTAACAAAAAATAGTGGACAATTACATAGTAAGATGGAATTAATCAGAATTATGTGTAATATTTATTATAATTTTCAAAGGAAAAACCAAGAGAAATAGAATTTGTAATTTCCAAGTCAGTGTGAGGGGCATGGAGAGACAGTAGGAGTGTTTTTAAAAACTACAGCAATTCAAAAGAAATTCAGAATGGTGAAAAAAGAGAAACATAAAAATCAAGATATACAGAAAGGAGAAAATAGGAAAAATTTAATATGAAAACTAGTTAAGGACAGAACAAGAAAGGAAATCTTCTGGCCTTTCCTGAGTCATAGATGCAAAAATCATTGTAGAAGTATCAGGAAACTGGGGCACCTGGGTGGCTCAGTGGGTTAAGCAGCTGCCTTTAGCTTGGGTCATGATCCCAAGGTCCTGGGATCAAGCCCCTTGTGGGGCTCCTTGCTCAGCAGGGAGTCTGCTTCTCCCTCTCCCTCTGCTTGCTGCTCCACCTGCTTGTGTGTTCTCTATCTCTCTCTCTCAAATAAATAAAATCTTTTTTTTTTTCAAAGTTAGAACAGGGTGATTTTATTTTTCGGATTCAGGCTAGTAATTAACTTAATAATAACTACCAACACAACAGTAATAGCTACCACTTTTAGAGCCAAAACAATATTCTAAGCATTAACCTGAACACGTACATGTGCACATACACATGCATACATGCACACATACATATACACGCACACTCATGTAAACCTCCCAACAAATACATGAAGCAGGTACTGTTGTTTTTTCTATCTTACAGATGAGGTTACTAAGACACAAATGAGTTAAGAGACTTGCCCAAGTTTACACAGCTGTCAGAGGCAGGGTTCACATCAGTTACTCTGGCTGTAGTGTCTTCCCTATTCATCTTTAGTTTAAAATTGCTCTATAATAATTTTTCCTTTATCCTGAGAAACATGCTTCAGTGAATATTTTCAAGACAGAAGTGCCATTACATCTGGCATTAAATATAATTTAATCTCGAAATCTCGAAAACCTTTGAGCCTTTCATATGGCAGCTTCCATTTCTGTTGTTAAGACCCACTCCTAAAACCACCAATACGTATATGCCCTTTGACCCAGCAAACCTATTTCTACAAACACATCCTGAGAAAAATATCTTTCTGTGATGCCATTCAAAGAATTGCTTATAATAGCAAATAATCATAAAAATCTATAATTGCATAGAACGGTAAGAAATAGGTTAATAATTTCAGTTATAGTCATGTCATAGAATACTAGGCAGCCATTACAAATACCTTCTAAAGCATACTTAATGAAATGTGAAATTCAAACAAATAAATAAAATCTTAAATAAAAAAGAAGTATCAGGAAACTGAATTAATGATGCATTTAAAAAGTATACATCATGAGCAAATTGGATTAATCTCAGGCAGGAATGCAAGAACACTTTAGCATTTGAAAGTTTACTATGAGTTCAGCATGTTAATACATTGAAGGAGAAAAGTTGTCTGATCATCTCATTAAATGGAGAAGAAAGCATTAGTAAAATTCAGCATTTACTATCACAATTCATAGCAACTTAGGAATAGGAGAAAACTTCTTTACTCATAAAGGGAATCTACCATAAACTTACGGAAATTTACCACACCTGCTAGCGAAATGTCTGGTTAAATCACATTAAGATCAGGGTTGAGACAACAATGCTCACTATCATCAGCGTATTGAATAACATAAAGAAAACCATAGGAATCAAAGAAAGAGAGACAAAATTAACCAAATCATCATATTTGAAAATAATGTTTGTATAAGAAAAGAATCCATAGAAAAGTATCTGATTTAATCAGATAAAAGCACAGTAACTGGATATGAAATTATATATATATATATATATATATAGCTCCATTAAAAAGACATATAGCATTCATAACACTGACTGAAAAAATAAAAATACCAAAGAGAAATAAATATAATAAAATGAATTTTTAAAAAAACCTAATAAAATGAATGTATAACCTTAGTGGAGAAAATAAGAACACTTTATTGGAAGATATTAAAGAAATAGATCAAGTACATGCAGAAGAGACTCTGTTACAGTAAAAATGTTTATTTTATTTTTAAGTAAACTCTACCCCCAACATGGGGCTTGAACTCACGAACCTGAGATCAAGAGTTGCATGCTCTACCGACTGAGCGGGCCAGGCATTCCAGTAAAGATGTTTATTATCATATCTTAACCTATACATTTCCTTTCAAAATCATATCCAAGTTTGTTATGCAACTTGACAAAATGGCTTGAAAATGTATATACAGCAGCTAATGGCCAAGAACAGCTACAACAAATTTGAAAAAGAACAGGATTGAAGGATTTGCCCAAATATAAACAATGCTTATTATAAAACAATAATAATTGAAATATTCTGTGGGCTCAGAAGGAAACAAAAGACCAGAGGAACAGGATAGTAAGCCTAGAAACAGAACCACACATAAACAGAAAGTTCTTAAATGACAAATGTCATTTCTAATCGACAGAGAGAATACGGACAATCTAATAAATGGTGCTATATAATTGGTTATAAATATGGAAAAATAAGCTATATCCATATGTCATACCATACACAAAAATCAGTATCATATTAGAACTCCTAAATATGATAAGGAAATGTGTAAGAATTATGACTTTGGGACAAAAAAAAAAGAATAAATAAGGAAGTTTGGCTTATTTAAGGAGTTAAAAAATAAACCACACACAGGGACAAGATATCTGCAGCAGAAGAGGAGTCCAGCTCCTGGTTAAAACCCTATGTGTGATTTTTCAGGCCTGACAAAGGCTCTACCCGACAGGCCTCATGGAGAAAACTGCCTTCCCCATACCAGATGTGTGCAGAACTGTGCATCGTGGCCTCAGTGGCCTCCAAAGGGAGCTGCAGTTGAGCTCTCAGGCCCCGCTGGGTGGTGCTCTTTGAATATTTGCTTTCATTCCTAGTTCTCTGTATCTGAGGCCTTGGGTGGAGGTCTTCGGGTACCTTTGCTGAGACCACCTTGTCAGGGAGAGGAGGGGAAACCGAGAAGACACTTGTCTCCACCCTGCCTTGTACTTTCCTACTCCTAGCCCTTCCCCCTAAGCCTCTGCCCATCCAAGGTTCATAAAACTGATGGAGTCTTTTGTTTGGTTCTCCCTCCACGGGAAGACAACTCTCATGTCTAGGCTGATCTATCTGACCCTTAACTGATGCACCTTTCCACGGGGCAAAACAGAAGGGAAGTAAGGAGTCAGTGCTTTCTCTAGTTGTCACCTCTTGCTCATACCATGGCAGTAAGTCATTAAATGCCCATCTTTCTCATTTTGGGGTTCTTGTTTTAATTGGCTACTCTGATACACGATAGCTCAGCTCACTCTCCTAGCTCCGTTGAGCTCCTGACAATACATAATTGATAAATGGTTAATACCCAGAATATAAAATGTTTTCCTACAAATCAATAAAAGAAAAAATTTTGGAAATGGGGAAAGAATACAGATAGACAGTTCACAGAAAGGAGAAGAATGGGCCATAAGCACATCAAAGATGCTTAAATTTTTCACACCTATGAGATAGACAAAAGTTGAAATTTGATAATGTAAAGTGTTGGCAAGGATGTGAATAAATAAGAACCCCAATATGCTGGTGGTTGAAGTGCAAATTTGTACTCTGACTTTGGAGGACAAGAATCCTAACTGGTACAAGGTACAACATATGCACCAACCCACATCATGAATCTTGTAAAAAGTGTACTCTCCGTTATGTGGCATTTTGGAGGAGTCATTTATGATTAATCAAAAGAAAACATGATAAATGCTAGGCTTGTGCTGTCAGGAAATTTTTTTTTTTTAAGATTTTATTTATCCATTTGTCAGAAAGAGAAAGAGAGAGAGAGCACAAGCAGGGGAAGCGGCAGGCAGAAGGAGAAGCAGGCTCCCCACTGAGCAAGGAGCCTGATGCTGGACTCAATCCCAGGACCCTGGAATCATGACCCGAGCCGGAGGCAGATGCCCAACCCACCAAGCCACCCAGGCGTCCCACTGCCAGGAAATCTTATCACTCCTTGTTTGTTTAGGTTTTATTTTATTTTTTCTCTTCCACGTAAGGCATTGTGGTCATCAGTTTAATTTGCTAGAAAACCCAATTAATGTTACTATGCTTAAACTTTGTTTAAATCTAAGTAGAGGTAATCAGAGATTTTTTATATTTTATTGTAATTTTAAAGAAACCTAAAATTATTGCTCAGAATTCTTTATCTTTTAATAAAGACCATCCTAAAATCATCTACATGTTTAGAGTCACCACTAGTTTTTTTTAATTTATCATAAAGACATGCTTCTTAGATACGGATTTCAAATTTGTTCATCAATATATCACCTAACTTTTGGTGTTCCAGTTTTCAAAGTGTGGGAATGAGCATTACAAGTCTAATAAAAAATACTTTAATTCCTACTGAATAGAATGAAATTTGAGCTACAAAGAATCTATATTCAGAGTTTTTTCCAACTTTTTTTATAAACACCTCAAACAGGTTTTTCATAAACAATATACTAGATGGATATAATTTTAAAAACAGAATTGATGATATAATTAGCAAGGAGGAAAGAATTCAAGGAAATTGCATTTAATAGGATGAAGGAAGTCATTTTTTTATTGAAAAAATTTACAAGGAACAGCATGTGTGTTTATCAGTTAGGGAGTAATCTGAATGTATTAAAAATATTGCATCGAAATATATGATATCAAAACTATTTTTTTAAGATTTTATTTATTTATTTGACAGAAAGAGAGAGAGCACAAGCAGGGGAAGGAGCAGAGGGAGAGGGAGAAACAGACTCTTCGCTGAGCAGGGAGCCCGATGTGGGACTCAATCCCAGGACCCTGAGATCATGACCTTAGCGGAAGGCAGATGCTTAACTAACTGAGCCACCCAGGGGCTGTCCCCAAAACAAACAAACAAACAACAAAACCTCAAAACTATTTTAATTGAAAGGAAAACCACCCAAAACACTATATTAATAGAAAATATAAACATACTTTTCAGTCCTTGATAGACAAAGTAGGCAGAAATTATACCTCTAGATAATCTTATGATATAATTAATAAAATTTATTAATTTCCACAAATTTGTACCCTATAAATGATGCAACTTATTTCTTAATAACAATGGAAAATTTACAAAAATTGATCATTGGGCCACAAAAGAAGTTTCAAATTACAAAAAATATTAATGGCATAGACCATATTCTCTGAATATAATGTAATAAAACTAATGTAATAATAAAAGTATGAACAAAAAAATCACTTAAAAATTTAAAACTCAGGGGGATTTCATCACATTTTCATCCAAGAAGAAATCCTACTTGCACTTAAAAATTAAAGCAGTGATTCTTTATAAACATACATTCTTAAACCCCTAAATAAAAATTAAGCAAAATTAATTCGGTCATATACCAAAAGTAATACAGTTATTTTAAGTGGCTCTAATTAAGAAATACTAGAATAGTTTAATATCAGAATATATATTCATATAATTAACTCAATCAATAAGTCAAAGCCAAAAATATATAATTATCTCACTAGAAACCAAAACAAAATTCAATAAAGTTTAATATCCATTCCTGCTGAAAGTCTCTTCACAATTAAAAGTTATTTTTTGTCCATATTTATTAATATCTATATAGCATTCCCATTTCTGGTACTGGCAAATTATTTTATTGTAGACTACTCCTCTTACCAAGAACAGCTAGAAAGCTGATTAAAATTCCAAAGTGCATCAGATGCGCACTACAACAGTATTGCTGAGTTATTTGGCTCTGAGCTAGGAGGTGAGCTCCTCTGAATTCCCTTCTGAATCCCACCTGGATACTCTTGCATGATGGCTCCAAGTGTTTCTATTCAAACAAGAGGAAATGGAAGGCATGTACTTCATTGAAATAAAGCAGTGCACACTTCTTTCCCTCCATCACTGTGCTCAAGAGAGGGGCAAGAAAAACGTTTACCCCATGATCTGAAGCCATATGAGGATGCAAGAATAACCCAAGCCTGCCACACGGATCAGAAACAGATCACATCACAAGTCCCATACGATGGAAATTAATATTCACTACTGTCAGAAGTACATTAAAAAAAAAAAAAAAAAACTACTTAAATAGTCCAGAAAAAACATCTGGAAAGTTTCCTCTGATCTGGCTAAAATGCACACTATATCCAAATTTCTTTCTTTTTTACCTTTAGGCATTGCTACATAAACCTGCCAGTGTTATTAATGCATCTTCCTCTGTTATTCCTTGCTTTACTAAATATGGGAAGATCAGAGAAGCAGGTCCTTAAAAGAAGCAAGTGTTATTGCTTTTGAAGGAGGAACAGCTCATGCGTTTCCCTTTTCTAATGCTTAGGGTGCTGCAGGCCTTCCACAGGGGAATATGTGCAAAAAAAAAAAAAAAAAGCTAGGTCTATTGAATGTTCAAAAAAACTAATCTATAGAACAGAAATATACTTTCCCCAAATCTTAGGAAATATTTGGTGCTAATAAAGAGCTCTCAAAATCTGTGTTGATAGTAGACTGAAATCTTCATACTGTTCAACTGTGTCCTTTGTCTTCCTAAACCATTTCAGTATGTCAAGTTTTTAAGTTATTTATGTTTTTCCTCACGTCATTGTCTTTCATGTCCAAAGGCCATAAATAAGTTGGAAATGACAAGTGTAGATGGATTCAGAAGTTCTATATTTGTCATCTTCACACAGACTGTCTAATTGGTGGACCCAAATGTTGTTTGTACCCCTGCCCCCATCACACTGTAGGCTGTCCTTACCTGTGCTCCTGTTTCTCGCTCATGGTTCTGAGGCAAGGGGGACTGGTGCCTCTTTGTTTTCTCATAACAGTTCTGTACACTTCTTTCAGTGTACAGTACCCTGGCAAGTAACAGTTTTTAAATTTATTCTTTTTTTTCTTCTTTCTTCCCTCTTTTCTTCCTTCCTTCCTTCCTTCCTTCCTTCCTTCCTTCCTTCCTTCCCTACCCTTTTCCCTTCCCTTCCCTTTTCCCTTTCCTTTCCTTTCCTTTCCTTTCCTTTCCTTTCCTTTCCTTTCCTTTCCTTTCCTTTCCTTTCCTTTCCTTTCCTTTCCTTTCCTCCCCTCCTGCCTGCCTGTCTGCCTGCCACTAACTACATCACCTAGGTCCAATGCTGAGCTTTTTCATTTTTCTTTGGTGTAAGTTCCTCAACATCAATGTTTAAATTCCACCAAAAAAAAAAAAAAAATGATGAACATTGAAAATGGAGACACAACAGGGTTGTTTAGTGACCTCCATATTGCTCCAGTACATAATCTGAAAAGATTTGAAATTGAAAGCATGATAAACTCAGGCACATATTAAATTAGTATAAGTGTGTTCTTTATAAAACCTAACCACAAGTGAAAAATAGAAAACCTGTAAGAAATTTGACAGTAACATACTGAGGAGATGGAAGTTTTTATAGTTAAGACCAAATGACCCCATAAAGATCAGTTGAATATCCAAACCAATTTTTGAAAGGAATTTAATTTAGTTTGATCTATGTTTATAGAAGGAAATATATGTTTTTTTTATACATGAAGTTTGTAAATTAAGGAACATGTAGTTGGTAAAATACAACACAGTATACAGTATCATTAATTTAGAGTTGAATTGGAAAGATGGAGGGACAGGAAGAAAATCAAAAGGAAGAGGAAAAAAATAGATAAACAAAGACAAAAAAAGGCAAGAGAGCAAGAATGTGAGCAAGTAAGTTTGTTGAGCAGTCTAAATCAGGCACTTTATTGAGCTTTATTTTTTTTTTTTAATTTAACTCTCATATAACCCTGAGAAGTGGCATTAACTAGGCACTTTTATAGATATAAATGATCTTATGGGTAAACCTGAGAGTGGGCTCTGGATATGGATATTTCACCCTTCCCATCCTTCTGCCTTTGGGATCTGTCTGCCAAATACAGCCATTCTGCTTTTCTTGGCCTGGCAGAGTTTCAAGAAAAAGGCTCAGCCTCTGTGTACAAAATGTGCTGTAGCTGGATCAGGAGAACCGTGTGATTCTAGGGTCTGTATCAGGAAGCCAGTGTTCAAATACCCCTAAGCCTCATCCTCCAAGGTAGGATTTTCATAATAAAGGAGATATTTGCTCTCTGTCTGCCCCCTTTGCTCTTTCCCTACCCCCTTCCCTCTCTCACTCCCTGTCTCTCGCCCACTTTCTCTCCTGCCCTCCTTCTCTCTCAATTGATTCTGAAATTAGGCTGCAAAAAGAGGTGTTACATGCTCGGGGTCAGCTCACTACTGCAACAACACTGCATAAGAAGAACCACAAGATCTCAGTGGCATACAGCAATCAGTACTTATCGCACTCCTGGATCCTTGGTCAGATGGCGTGGCTCTGCTGTGTGTTCATTTTGAAGTCCAGGCAAAAGAGGCAGCAGCTACACACAGGAAGCTCTCACCATAGTAGAATAGAAGAGCAAAAATTCAAAAAGGCAAACCCCTCCTTCTCAAGGGCATTTCAAGCTCCTGCCTGGTTTACATCTACTCTTACTACATTGGCCAAGGTAAAGGAGCTGGGAAAGGCATTGCTTTTGAATAAGTTTTTTAAGCAAATAGCAAAGAGGTGGGTACAGGGAGAAATAAAGAAGGTCAGTAATCCAATCTACCACCCTCTAAAATCCTCAACAACTGCAGTCAAGAATGATAGAGACATGCAGGCAGCTCAGTAGGCATTGAGGGGTCCTGAAATTTTCCCTACTTCAGCTGTAGAGCTTCATTTCCAATTCTCTGCATGAACCATACTACTGGATCCTTCCATGTCTTTGCATGTCCCCTTCCTTATCTGAAATGCCTTTTTCTCCACTCTTTAGCCTAGTAATATACTACTTCCCTTTAAGACTCAGACTCACAGGATACCCCAATTTTAAGTGTTCTATGATTTCCTACCTTGGGATAATTTGTAATTATAAATCTAATTCCTTTACCACATTTGTAGTTCCTCAAGGCTAAGGACTGTACAAGTAAATCATGTTTTTGCCTGTATCTAGCATAGTGACTTTTTAGAAGAAAACAAAATGTGTAATCAAGAGTTTGTGAAATTACTAAATGCTCTTCATTTTGACTGTGGGCCTCAAAGTTGGTTAGTCTGGAAACTAGGGAATTTTGAAACAGCTTTTTTATTCATGTGACAAATATTTATTCGGTCCTCAAGATGCCCAGTTCTGTTGGGAGAAATAGCCATCAGGATAATACATGACCTTGGGGTACCTGGCTGGATCAGTCGGTAGAGCAGGTGACTTTTGATCTCAGGGTGGTGAATTTGAGCCCCATGCTGGGTGGAGAGATTACTTAAAAATAAAATCTTTTTTTAAAAAAAAAGGATATCACACACCCTTGAGGAGAGGGATGGACAAAGTACTGCACAACCGCAGATGAGGGAACATCCTGCTGCTTAGTGGGTCAGGGGATAAATATAAGCCATCATTTAAAAATGAAATCTTGGTTCTCCCCCCTCTTTTCCACTGCTCTGCTGCTACCTCTCACCCATACATGTTGCACAAATTCCCTCTTCCCTCTCCAGAGCCACGTGACTGAGATACGTGATGCAATCAGATGGGTTAAGAAACACAGAGATTAAATAGTTGAAATGATTCCAACTCCTAGAGTTCAAGAGGTCCCCTTTCTGGAGAACAATGTGTGGCCTGCTCCCCACTCACAGCTCAGGGCCCAAGTTAATCTTTTATAATACCTGGGAAGACACTTCTGGTTCACAAGGCAATTTTTACATACCTTATTCCACCTAATCCTTACAACCACTCTGTGGGAAATCTTTAAGATAAAAGGGATCACAAAGATGCCAACATCTTCGATTGTTGCTGTCATGTAGCTTAATGAACTCACTGGTGAGAATTTTTCCTGTAACATATTTACCATGTCTTAATCTGAAAGATACTTATTTTTTAAACCCCTTCTATGTGTGGTATATATATACCAGCCAAAAAAGTTGAATTGCCATTTCCTACTATGCTCTAGATATTCAAAAGTTGTTTGATTACTTTGGAAGTTAAAGCAGAGCCAGCAATTATTATATGACTGAAACTTTCTTTAAACCTGTTCATGTTTGTCTCTTTGAGTTTTATGATAAAATGTAGTGGAAATTCTTTAAAAATGGAACTTAAACAACAAAATATTAAATATTTTTTTTGCCATTCTTCCATTGCCTCATGCCTCCTGTTTTAAATGGATCCACTGTGGCTATATACCAAGGCTGTTTGTATATGCCATGCTGTAGGTATGCTATTCTCTGGGCTATATGTAGTGCACCTATTTTAATTTTGTATTTAAATTAAAAGAGCTGGAAGTCCTCTGTCCCTTAAGCTGATCATAAGAACACTCCAGAGTAGCATTTAAGACACGTTACATAAGAGAATTTGGATTCCAGAAAAATATTTAATATTGGGCAATTTCGTTACACAAAGAGATCATTTTCAGCTCATTGTTTTTTGGTGCTGGCTAAATGATTTTGGCCTCCTTCAAGTATTGATTCACTTTCTTCCACTTTCTTTTTGCAGGAATTGAGTTATTTTCTCAAAACCATGGCAAGCAAAAGACTGAACTCATAACTCCCTCCTTCCCCCTCCCCACCCCTGTCATGTGGCCCTCTTGCTGTCCTCATAAAGAAGGAAAAGAAAGAAGGCTAGAAGGTAGTCCATAAAAGTCAGGAAGATACACAGCTGGCTCTGCTTCCATGAAAACAGATCTGAAAAATCTACAGGAGCTGTCCAAATTGTGACTTCTAGAGAGTGCACACATGACTTTGCACTCTTACAAATTAATACATCTTTTAAGATTTCTGAAATCTCAAAATAAATTCTCCCTTCTCTCCTACTGACTTTGATAAATAGTAATGCCTTCCAAAACATTTGAGTCATTGCTATGATTCACTCAAATTCAAACCATTTGGCAGAAAAAGATGACAGAAAAGAACAAGTTTCCAGTTAAAGCTGGTTTAGTGCTCACTTGGTTTTCTCTGGTTCTATAAAGCCACATCAGGTTTAACTTCCCACTATCGGCTTCTCAAGTTGGTTTCACAAAGTTTTTCTCTTGTTCTTTGGTACTTAAAAGTGTTCCACTTTTATTTTAATCATTTGGGCAGATGTTACTTGATTTTTGTGGGTGAGTTGACTTTTCCTGAATGACATGAGGATGTGTCAGTAAGTACAGAAGAACTAGTTTGTTTTGTTGTTATTTTACCTTGTTATTTCAGGGCAAGAATAAGAAGTGAGGAGGTGACAGGTGCTTTGAGGAAAGAAAAACTTTATGACTCATCTTATTCATCCATTCATTCATCCCACAAATAAGTATTAAATACCTCTCACCTGGCAATTACTGTAATACAGGGGTGAAGGAGACAGGCATGGTCTCTGCCCTCATGAAACACAGAGTTTGGCTAAGGAGACATTTATTAAATATACACTCACAAGTGCATGAAGTATATTTATTAAATGTGTATTTATTAAATATATAATCACAAGTGCACAGATCTTTATAATGAAGTATAAAGTGTTTTGGGTAAATGTCAAGATCCAATCAGGAAAACAAAAACTACCTGAATTATTTATTTATTTTTTAAAATTGAAATAGAGTTGACACACAATGTTTCATCAGTTTCGGGTGTACAGCATAGTGATTCAACAACTCTGTTATGCTACGCTCACCCCAAGTGTAGTAGCTACCGTCAGTTACCATACAATACTATTATAATACCATGGACTATATTATAGTACCATGGACTATGCTGTGCATTTAGCCCTTGCCTTACTCATTCCATAACTGGAAGCCTATATCTCCCACTCCCCTTCACCTGTTTTGCCCACCCTCCCCTTCCCCTTTGCCCACCATCAGCTGGTTCTCTGTATTTATGAGTCTGTTTCTGCTTTTTCTTTGTTTATTCATTTGTTTTTTTTTTAATGTTCCACATAAAAATGATAGCATATGAAAAACCACCTGAATTTTTAAAACAGCAGGACTTTATTGCGGGGGAATGGTTACACAGGAGATGAAAAACTAAGAAGCCCAACAGGACAGCCAGGCCATCCGGAGGCTAGCAACAATGGCCAACCACTAGTTCCCCCATCTCAGCCTGAAGGGACAAAAGGTAGAGGCAGCACTGTCAGAGCACAGGGGCCAGGTCACCCTTCCGGAGCTGGAGTGCCATTAAGAAACACAACTGCTGCCAGTCAAGGCGCCGCCATCAGGGAGATGGAGCAGAGCACGTCTAGCCACTTCCTCTCAGACTGCAGTTTCTCTCTGCTGTCCCACGCTGGCAATGCACCAACTGGCAGTGGAGTTCATTCGTCTGCAAAACAGAGCCAGACGAAGAAAGGAATTTGAGGACCAACTGGCCCGGGACCTGCACGGGGAATATAAAACAGGAATTAAGAATACTGAACCTAACACTGGGAATATCAGTTTTGAACACTCTGCTCTCTCACTCCTCACCTCTACATCAGCCTGACTGTGTAGCCACGCAGTCAGAAATGTTTGCTGGCTGTCTTAAAATACCCTTTCTTCTTTTTCACTCAGACATAAATCTGAGTAAAGAAAAAAAATGAGGTAGAAGAAGCTCTAAAAATGGTATAAGAAACCAAATGGAGGAAGTTTTTTTTTTTTTTTTAAATATAGCTCAGTATTCAGTATAGATACAAAAGAGAAACGTAATTATTGAAGCACTGTAAAGAAGATAACCCACAGGATTTGGGTTCAAGTTATAACTTTTGCATTTAGAAGCTGTGAGGCCTTTGGCAATTTATTTAACCACCTAATCTCAGTTTCCTCATCTATAAAATGAAATCAGTGACACCTCCCTTGAGATGTGCTGAGATGATTTCCATACAGTGGAGACTCCGAGGTGGCAAGGTGATTGGGGGTGGGGGAGTGAAGGCTGAAACTCAAGTTTGTATGAAAAACAGCAATTGCCCACTTTGGTCCTGTCACCAATTAGAGTTCATGTATGTCACTTTGGTATATAGTAGGTGCTCAGTAAACAGTTACTTTTCTTATGTTTATAAATCATTAAGTAAAACTTTGTGTGTAGTTTATTCATTGGGAATTCAGGTAGATGTTGAAAGGAAAATTATTTGTTTTGTCATCCTAACCTTCATGTTCATCTATTTACTGACAATTAAAATAAACTAAAATGTACAGGGAAAAAATCCCTCTCTATTTCTTCTTTCTCCACAGTAATCATATTTTGACTATTTGCTTCAGTTTGTCATGCCCTCCTCCTAGACAACTGCAATCATATCTTTGTCCACCATTGAATTCTCAGTGCCCAGGACAGGGCCTCTTAGGACCTGAAAGACCCTAAAATCATATTGAAATAAGGCTTCGCTTTAGTAGTTGATTGCTCAACAGGTAATTCTGAAATAATTAACTTGTTGACAGCTACAGTTTAAAATTTAAAGATTGATTCCCAACATGTCTTTATAGATAAAATATTGACCCTACTGTTTCCATACTGGAGCAAATGCTTTATGCAAACAGAATGTTCATTGAGTGAGTAGTCAACTCTCAACTAAATTTCTCAGGTGACAGTCTAATTCTATTGAATGGGAGCTTACTATAAAATTTAAAAAGTTATCATCCCAGTAGGCAAATCTTAAAATTATGGTTAAAACTGAAGAAGAATTTCTTCTTGGTTGAGTTTCTTCTGTATGAATCAGAAAGACCAAAGTTGTAACACTAAATAAAACATTACATTTCTGCTGTAAAAAGTTACCATTTAGATGTGGTGTGCATGTGTGCTAAAACTTTGGATACATTAGCAGTCATCTGGGATATATACACAACATAGTCTCAATATTAGCATAATAACTTTTTCTTTGACTTGCAGTTAGGATATCAAGGGTCATTAGGTTTTAGAGGGCCACTTTTCGAATTTGTGGGTGACTTCATTTTGGGTTTGGTTAAAGGTGGCCACTGTATGCTTGGCTAAAGCCTCTACTTGTAATTTTACATCGATAGACAGTGACTCCCAGGACAAATATGGCTAAGGGATAAAACCATTAAGAAGCCTTCTTTGTGTGATGTCTAATCTTAATATCTTAATTACAAGGAATCACAGGCAAGTGGGAGATGATTTGTCCCAGGAGAAAAGGGCATCCCCAAGTGTATTATCCAATCCAATTATAAGGAGGGTGGGGCCAACTATTATTTCCGTAAGTCCATAGTTAACCCCACGGAGTGGGGTATGTTCTGGATTTTAAGGAGCAACTTTTTATTCCAGCCACATAGAATTGATCAAGGTGACAGCTGAGTTACACAATTGTTGGGGAGTCCATCTCATTGTCCAGCTGTTTAAAACTTTTTTTTTAAAGATTTTATTTATTTATTTGACAGAGAGAGACACAGAGGGATAGGGACCACAAGCAGGGGGACTGGGAGAGGGAGAAGCAGGTTTCCCACGGAGCAGGGAGCCCGATGCGGGGCTCGATCCCAGGACCCTGGGATCATGACCTGAGCGGAAGGCAGACGCTTAACCGACTGAGCCACCCAGGAGCCCCTGTCCAGCTGTTTAAATAATCATGTCCATGGGGTTCCTTTTATTATCTCCACAGAGTAACAAGCAGGAAGATTGTCTATATATGAGTTATTATGGCAATCTCTCTGAAGTTTACCTCAAGTTGTCTAGCTTAGGCAAACATTTATGACAATTAATCAAAACTAGAATCTAACATTCATAAGAATACATTATTGAAAAATAATTTTTCTTTCTAAATTTACCTTTATTTCCAAAGATAGCCAAATCAAGACTAATTTGTCTGTAAAACAAGTCCAGTTTTAACAAACTTGGCCTAATTATTTACATAAGGTCAGCAAGAATAGTGGTTGATCATATAGATCCTTTAAAATCTGCTTTGCTGGAAATTTGTATTGACTGAACTTTCAATAGCCTCTCAAGGCCAGAGCCAAGCCAAATACTTGTCGTTAGACTTGTCGGCAATACCAGTAGATTTGGGTGTATTGCTCTTTTCCAGGTCCCCCAAATATCCTGAGGTTCCTGCACTTGCCAGGAAGTGACATTCTTTACTCACCTGGTAAGGCTGCTGGGAACTCTGTAAGCAAGGTATCAGGCTAACATTTCCAAGGGGGCTCTATTGGCTCCATAAAGTCAACCCTAATTCCTTAAAGCTGTCTGGTCATATCTGAGTCTATGCATGTCCCTCTCAAATATGACATTCCAGTCAAAGTAATATAACCAATGTTTCCAAATGGTGTCCTGTTACAAGGAGAATAGGTTCTCATCAAAATTACGCAAATAATTATAATTGCCACGGAAACCTACTGAGAGTTTCTGAATTCTGGAGGGTTCAGGTAGGGAGAAAGGTTAGATGTTTCGATTTGTTTGCAAAGGAATATTTTATCATATTTGCATAAGTCACAGATATCTTAAGAGAAAACTTCCTTAATCTGAAAGAACATACATTAGAGAACGAGCAATGTTTCAAACAAGAGTCATAAAAACTATAATCATCTTTCTCAATTCATTTAGTCCCATGTTATTAATTTTTGTTCAGCTTAAATGCAGCTTTCCCATTAGTTCTGGAAATTTTTATCCAGTTCAGTTTTATGAGCTTAAAGATATCAAATACCTGTATTTGTCAATAAAAAGTCCTTTGCATGAATCTCCTTGAAGACAAAATTCATTTTGTAAGAGCATCAGAACAATAAGTATAAATGACAAAAAACCTTGGAAGTGGACATGGTTAAAGATCTGATATGAGAGTTCATTATAATGTAGCTGACAAGGAAATCCAGTTATTTCTATGATACATAACACTTCAATAATCAGAATATTAAGTGATGACCTTATATTAGGACATATTAAAACTTCAAAAATTTCATATATTTTCTTGAATAGTTATAGCATTTACCCATACAATATAACCCAAGGGATATCATCACTGGTTTGACAGTGCTTTCCAAGTAACTTTACATACCAAATAAACAAGCCTAATTAGTCACAAAGACTTCATTTGCCATTTAAATCTCAGGAAATTCGTTAAAAACGTCAGAAAGTTTTAAAGCACATGCCTAAATAGAATTACAGATCATTATAAATTTAATATTAGTATTTAACCAAGATGGCAATAAGGAATTCTACAGGAAGTTATATAGTTGTTAGTAAAACTTAGCTCCTTTAACATTGAGAAGTTTTAACTTTCTTAAGTAATCAAAGACCTGATAAAAACAAAATACAGAAGCTTTGGTTTTCTGGGCAGAAAGAAAAGAGAAAAAAAAAAAGAACCCCAAACTTTGTTTACGTTTTCTTATGAAGAGCAGACCAATAATCCAAGAAAAACTTTTGTCTTTTTAACAGAGAGAGAAAAGCAGAATCTCAATCTTATACCAGTGTACTTTTAAAATCCATTCATTTCAACCTTAGTCCTGACCATACATAAAATTCTTTTCTAAAGCTTTCCTTCACAAACTTGCTACAACTTTCTTTTGCATTCAGATTTTGTCCTAAGCCCTTTCTTTCCAAACAACCAGTCTCATTCTAGGACAAAATTACTTTTTTTCCTTCAACAAAATATATTGTAATTTCTTATATCTTTCTTATGTATCTCCTACTGTCCTACATACAGAGTGCTTTCCTTATTTCCATCAGTCTTAATTACATTTACCAGAATTTTAACTCTTAGAATCCTTAGTCTCCAGTGAAAATTAAATAGTAACCAATTGTGAACTGAAAATAACGCCAGAATTCTTTAGATTGGCAAATTTATAAATACATTTAATAATTTCTAAAAACATGTTTTTCCATAGTATAATCTTTTAATAAAGCATAAAGCATGTTTACCAACAGACCCAAGTAGCCTCAGTTTCTCTTCAATAAGAAGCCAAAAACAGATAAACCTTATGTTCAATAATCAGTGTTTCAGTATCTTATCTCATTTGGAAGAGTGAGACAGCCAGTGAGTTCAATCCAATCCATCATCCAAGTAAAACTGCCAAGTTTCAGGCCACTGAAGATTTTGAAAGCTATTTTAACAATTACCCATGAAAACTTTGAGACAGACAAAATTAACCACCATTTTACGTCATATTTTGTTGACAAATTTTAAGAGATAGCACAAGCCTATTTGACCTTTAGTAAACCTTGATGAAAGTTTTATACTTAATGTTGACAACTCCAAAGATATGTCTATCTTAATGAAACCAACAAACTCAAATTAGCTTTAATATAGAATATGTTGCACCTGTATCTGCCAAAATTCAATTAATTTATTCCCCACTGTCAATTTTTACCTGGGGCATTGATGGGGAAATCTGAAGTGGTCAGTTTAAGTCTAAGGAGGGGTGCTTCTCACTCCTTGATAGTGAGGGTAGGAAGAGTAGGAGCTGATGGTGCTGGAGGCACTGAGGATGGTCTAGGAGCCGTTATACGGGCCATACCCATGGTGGTGCAGAAACAGGAGGAGGAACCCGAGGCAGAAGAGGTGAGGTGTGGCCAGCAAGGCTGCAAGTGGATGAAAGGCCACAGGGCGGATAAAGAGGACTCATCATCCTAAAGCTTATCAGCTCAGACAGATGAACAGATAAGTTTGTTTTTTTCCCCACCAACAAAAGGTGAAAATAGGCATTCCATGTCAGACCAGAAGAGACAGGGAACTTCCCTGAAACCAAAGGAGTTTCAACAGCTGCTTGGGAATATTCCTTAAGGTCCCTGTCCTGAGGTAGCCTAACCACAGACAACTGACTCCAATTATCATAGCCATTAACCTGGGAAAAGAATGAGGGAGAAGCCCCCACATACAACAAGAGTTACCTGGGTCTATTAGGAGAAGGAACAGTGAGAAAGTCAGCATCCCCTTCATTAGGGATGGCCTGTGATTCCTTTGGCAACCTGGGTCTATTAGGAGGAGGAGGAGGCCTATTTAGATAATCATCATCCAATGTTGGAAGGGGGTTTAGTAGCTTGGTAGTGGCCAAACACATTCGGCAAGAGGCCCATAGGTCGGGATCCTGATTTAGGGTCATGAATGCCTGCATACAGAGTACCTCAGTCCATTTGCCCTGTTTCCTGTAGAAGAAATCTAACTGATAGATCATACTGAAGCTTAATGGGCCATTGTTCCTTGTCTCCTAAGGAGTATTGAGGTCATACAGTGCTATAGAAGATGAGTCTTATTTTTCCTTAAATCTAGCAATCTGACTTGTTTCCAGCAGGTTAAAAGGCATCCCAAGAGAGAATCCTTGGGGACTGAGAGAGGAAGGTGCTTTACCAAGAAAATCCCCCACCCCCAATTCCCAGGTGGCATCCCACGCAGGGTATGTCAGAGGTTTCTAGTGTCAAAGGGACCAGAGGCATTCCTTGGATGAAAATCGCTATGAACAAACTATCAGTGAGATGTTCAGGTAGTCATGAGGCCTTTTAAGAATGTAGCAACCAGTAAGTATTTGATCCTTATGAGAACTATGCAGACTATAGGTCAACCTTCTGGGCTAAAGGTGAACATTTTTCTGCTCCTATCCCTCATCATGTGCTTTATCTTAATTTATTTTGTGCATCTGTTAATAAGATGTATTCTAGGTATCAAAAAAGCCCAAGAGAGGTTACTTTTTGGGTCTGGGGTTGCTCAAAAAATTTCCCATAAATTAATAGTAATTTCTTCTTTGCTTTATGCCATTTTGGCTTATGAAAGGTTTAATGGTAACTTTTATTATTTTTTTTAAAGATTTTATTTATTTATTTGACAGAGACACAGTGAGAGAGGGAACACAAGCAGGGGGAGTGGGAGAGGGAGAAGCAGGCTTCCCACGGAGAAGGGAGCCCAATGCGGGGCTCGATCCCAGGACCCTCGGATCATGACCTGAGCTGAAGGCAGATGCTTAACGACTGAGCCACCCAGGTGCCCCTAATGGTAACTTTTAGATAGTGGGTGATATCTGTATTGAAAAGTTTTCACTATAACATGATATGGAGTAAAAGGAAGAAAGCAGTTTAACAGTCAAGTGAAGGAGGCGGAGAATACCTGGATATGTATTTTATGAAAAAGCAAATGTTTAAAGAAATTGTCATCCAATATTTGTTTATTGAGCCAGCAGTTAAAAAATAACTAGGTACGACCTGCTAATATTACAGTGCACTACCTTTTAGTTTGTGGTTTGGCACAACCATTATTATAGTAAAAGGTATTTTGACACTAGGTTGTATGTGCAAGTGCACTGAAATGCTATACATACAGATGAGTAATCAGAATGCTACTAGAAAAGAAATGAGAAAGACTAGGTCTTGAAATAGAAAAACTTTCCCTCTTTCTACAGGATATGGGAAGCAAGTACCAGATATTTTGGTCTCAGCCCTCCCAGCTCCCACCTGCTTGTACTCACTAAACTTTAACTTCTTTTTTTGTAGTTTAACCTCAAAATAGGTTCCAATATATGGGCTTGGCCCCAAAACCTGGCCTTTACTGCCCACTTGCTCATACTTACTTACTTTTGTCTTATATTTTCCCCTAAGCTCTTCTTTCCAGCTTTATTTTTGACTCAGGCAAAGGAAACCCAACACTACTCCCCAGGGGATGGGGACTGCCCAGACAAGACCTCCTGCCATCCCACTTGCCCAGACCCCCCAGACCATCTAAGCTAAATCTGACTTGTGCCTACACAGATGCACCATGGAGTGGCCTCTAGAATGACCTACAATGATCTTTACCTCATTATAATACTAAAATCTCCACCCAAGGAGGAGCCTCAGCCTCCTCTGCATAACACATAATGTATACATAGGCATGTTTCCTTAGGCTATGCATGACCGTATGCCTGCCTGTACATAGGATGACAAGGCTTCCGTATCTAAATATTCCTTCTAACCCTAAACAAAAGGAATTCATTCAGCCGCTCTCAGGGAGTCACGGTTTTGGAAGCCATTCCCCACGATCTCATTTGCTGTAAATAAAAGTTTTCTTTGTCAACCTGTGCAGTTTCTGATTCACCAAAGAGAGAACTCATGTTGGTTCCGTTACACTACCTGACACCAGACACCTCATTGCAAATTCCCATTCTCTCCTATTACACTCGCATAGCTATGGGTAAAAAGGCACTACTTAAGCACAATTATAAAAAAGAAATGCTGTTTTATCTGTTAGCATATTAGTCATAGTACTGAAAATGCATAAATGCCCTCTTTTGGGGCCACCTTCCTTGAGTTTTCACTAGTTGCCAACCTCTTTTCCCTCCTCCAAATCCCTAAGGTGCTTTGGACCTCTTTTGATAGCGTGTGTATTCTAAAAACTTTTAAAACATTGTATCTCTGGGGCGCCTGGGTGGCTCAGTCGTTAAGCGTCTGCCTTCGGCTCAGGTCATGATCCCAGGGTCCTGGGATCGAGCCCCGCATCGGACTCCCTGCTCCGCGGGAAGCCTGCTTCTCCCTCTCCCTCTCCCACTCCCCCAGCTTGTGTTCCCTCTCTCGCTGTGTCTCTCTCTGTCAAAAAATAAATAAAAATCCTTAAAAAAAAACAAAACATTGTATCTCCTCAACTTGTTGGTAAATTCTGAGAACTAGCAAGTAACTAAGTAACTTTCTGCTTGGCAGAAAGATAAGGCATGAGATAGTATCATCCGTAAACACACACTTTGTTTGAACTTAAGAAAATCATGAGACTATGGACTCTGAGAAACAAACTGAGGGTTCTAGAGGGGAGGGGGGTGGGGGGATGGGGGAAAAAAAAGATACATACCATCAGGGAATCTACACAAAAATGTTAAAGGCCAAACCTCTTAGCCACAGCTGCCAACCTTGGAAAGCCACAGTCCCATACACCCAATACACAGAACTTGTGCAGTACCATATAACCACGTACAAATTTATGGCATAAACAATACATCTAGTTACCCCCACTCTACAAACTAATTCTCCCAAATCATCATTTAATCAAGTGAATTTCCTGCTCAACAGTGTAATGGCTGCTCATTTCATATTAAATTGGAATTAAATACTTTCAATATTTGGACTTCTTCTCATCGGTCCAAACTTGGTTCCCAATTCTTCCCTACTATCCACATCTCCATAGCCTAAAACTTGCTTATCATCTCCCTTTCTTGGCACTTTCTGTTCCTCCCACCAGACTATTCCCTTATTTACTAAGATCTACCTTCTGTTCCCCCTTTTTGACAAAGCGATCCCAATCCTAGTGGAAAATGGCATTCCTTTCCAGTTGTCTTCCGAAGAGAGTCCTGTTGGCTCCATAGGATAGCTATTGGCACAGAATTCTAAGCCTGCTAAGCTTTATAAAAATCGTATCACACGCAGGGCATATGTTGAGCACTCGTTAGGAAAAAAAAAAAAAGACAAATACTTTCCCCGTTCAATAACGCAGAAAAGATGTTCAAGAAGTAACAGCTTTTGGTACCTTCCTCTCCCCTTCTCTTTCAAAATTCCCTAACCTGGCTTTCTTCTCCCTCCACTCTTCCCACGTACAGAGGGAGCCTGAAAAATAAATGGAGTCTATAAGCTTCGCTGGACCAGCCAGTCCTTAACGCCCTTAACGCGAAGCAGGTCCATTCATCCCGGGTTCGCTCACGACCCAAGGGCAGGCCCGCACAGGCCCGCCACAGCGCGGGAGAACCGGGGCGCTCGGCGACGGGGCAGGATTTCCGGAATCAGGCGTGCCCGCTGGAGAACTGGAAAGGGCGCCGGGAGAAGAGGAGATGCGGGCGACGTAAAGAGGCCGGGAAAGGGGACGAGGACCCGAGACGGGGGAACGCACGGGCGGAACGAAAGGGAGGCCCCGGGTAAGAGGAAGAGAGCCCAGGGGGAGCGGAAGAAGGCAGCGGAAAGCGGAAGAAGGTCTGGGGGGGAGCGGAAGGGGATGCTGCCCGGCTTGAGGTCGGCGGGACTGAGTGGCCGTAGGGACTGTACTCTAAGTGTCATATGAGCGAGGACTCTAGCTTGTCGCTGTGTAATAGACTTTAGCGCTTCTCCACACGAATTCCGAGCGGAGACCCGCCCGGGCTCAGCGGCGCGTTCCGTGTGAGGCCATCGCGGAGGCCCACTGCCCTCTGCTGGGTGTGGGGACGCAGTGCCGAGCGCCGCGGGCGGCCTTTGCGAGGTGAATGAAGGCGGCGGGAAAAGAGTAAAACTTTTGTAAGGAATGTGGCGAACCGCCAGGATTACTATGTTTTTAGAATAGGGAGGCATGACTTCAACGCACTAATTTAAATTCTAAATACTTTCCAGGCCCTGTGCTGGGTAGGTGGGGTTTCCTAGGACTTCTGAATTTGTCCTTCTCACTATTACTTCGCTTAATTAAAACTTACACTATTTGTTTCGTGCAGTCGACTTTTCAACAACAACAAAATGTCCAAATCATTTTTGGTATGGGTTCTTTACTTCCTGAAATTCTTTTGAGCCTCGATAATCCTCTTAATGCCACACACACACACACACACACGTCACAGATATACGGGTTTAAAACCACAGATTACTTAAATTACTTGTTGAAAGGGCTGATAAGTTCCTTGAGGAAAACAATCTATATCGACCCCATTCCCCCCTCCTTTCCTTTCCCCACTTTTGAGAACCTCCTGTTTATCAGCTGTTGCTCTAGGTGCTGTAGGTATAGAGATAAACTGGACGTTGGCAAGTAGAACAGAAGATCCCTTCTGTGAAGACCTGGCACTCTATTGGAGGAAACAACAGCGAAAGACGTAATTATGAAATCTCCTGGGAGTGGGAGGAGTAATAAGTCAATTGATCTTTTCCTGACATCTTATTGCCTGACCTGAAAGAGAAGTAGATAATAGTCGGTTCCATTCCGGGAAGAGAAACCAGCTTGCAGAGAGCTATGGAGTTGAAACTGGGTGAGTAATAGGAGTAAGGAATAGGGTAGGTGGAGAGTTGGTTTGTGGACAGAGTCTTAATACTTGTAGCCAGATTATTATTGATTTATATTATTTGTCGGGCAGTCTTCTAGGCATTGTAAAAACTTTCTTACTTTCCAAAATGCAGTGGGGATCTTCTGTTAAAAAAATTATTACATGAGGCTTAATAAAAATACTGTGCAAGCGGACAGAGTATTTTATGCAGTCTAAGGTATTAACGGAGATGATGTGGAGTTACTCTGAGGAAGAGATAAGTGTAATAGGTGAGGGATCACATATGTAGAAGTGTTGAATGAAGACCAAAAACCTGAAGGATTTGAGAAACTAAAAAGTTCATTTTGGCTATATGAGGAAGAGGGGTGTGTATGGTGGCATGTAAATGAAGCTTGAAAGGTAGGTTACATAATGACAAGCTAAAACGAAATCAAAACTTGAAAAACAAGTGATGTAGTGACAGTCTAGAATATTTCTGACTTTTTTGTTGTTTTCCACCTGCCTCAGGCTAATTGTTTTCTTATTAAGTATGCATCTGTGTTAATTTTCTGGATTTAGTAATTCTGGCATACGGGTTATGTATGGCTTTTAAAAGAAAAGCTAGCTTATTACCTGTGCAAGGAGGGGAACTGTTTGAAAACCTTTGCAGAATTTTAACAAAAATGGGAGAGAGTAACACATGTGATCTCAGATGTCCGTAGGGCTCTCTTCTCTTTCCCTTTTCCAGTGGCTTGGCTAAGAGCTCACTCAGCTGATGTGAGTGTGGCAGGACAGCAAAGCATCCTGCATGACAAATTTTAAACATGTTTTGTCCTGAAGAAAGTTTATAAAATTGTAAATACCTCAGAACTTTTTCATTGCCTTGTCATTCTGGAACAATCCAAAATGCTGATTGTTTAACCTCATGCTTGCATAGAACCTGAATCTCAGCCCCGTTTGTTCACATGTACTTTCAGATACTATAGTAGTTTATTAGTGGCTAATAACTTTGTCATCTCCTTAGCACTGAACTCTTGTCTAATTTGGTCTTTGAATTTAGAATTGGGATGAAAGTATACATAATAGGTGATTACCAAATTTCTAGAATTGGATTTCTAAACTTGAGGTCAGCAAACCTAGGAGGCTTAAGCAGTGCCCTCGAGTTTCTGTGGTACTCTTCTGCGGCACAGACAAGGGAACATGAAGAGAGGAGAGAAAAGAAGGGAGAGTTAGTAGTGGAAGGGGGATAGGAATGGGAAAGGAGAGAAAAAATGGAATTAATATAAGGATACGTGAAGTATTTGTTATAAGATTTATTTAGAAAAATAAGCATATCAAAGATGTCTAACGAGGCAAAAATATTAGTTATATGTTTATTTCATTTTGTAATGATTTAAAGATATGCAGATAATAGATCTGATGGCATCTATACTAATTGCCCTTGTGTTGTTGGATATTGGAGAGGTAATATATGAGGACGGAATAGTCTCCTTACAAGAGAGAAGATATAATAATGATTGAAATAATAATGATTAAAAATGCTAATGATTTTGAAAGCCTTATTCCTTATTTTCTAGCTTAGCTTTTTCTTTTCCTTAAATAGAATATTGTGAAAAACAGGCAAATTTAATTTTTGAAAATAGCCATCAAAGTCCTTACCAAGTTTTTTTTGGCACTTTTTTTTAATGTTGAAGTCATGGTAAATATGGAAAAGATCAGGACCTCAGTTGAATTTTCCACTGAGTTTCTATTCTGTATCTGACATCTCCAGGGGCACAACATGCATAGAGAATATCCAGGCAAAAGCTTGGATGTATTGCCTTTGGCTCTGGCTGTATATACACCTTTCAGTTTTGTGAACTGACCTGATAAGTGATCTTGAGAGCGCATTTTCGCTAGACTAGAAGCAGGCCTAAGGAACCCTGAGCCCTGCTATTTGATCTTCTTCAAATGGGACGGGATAAAGGCAGCCCCAGGTTGCTTTTACCACATAAGCCTCTTAGAGAGACAGACACACAGACAGAAAGAAGGGAGAACAAAACTAAGAAAATCCAAAATAGCAGCAGTTCCAGGGCAGATAGTTTCACTTTGTGGCCTAGTACACAAAGCTACACACTGAATTACTTGTTTTTGGCTCAAAACCAGTATCCTCCTTTGGAAGATGAAGAAGAGAAGGTGAGGCAAAGTAGGTCAAATCTCAGGTTTCCTCTTTAAGTTTGCCACTAATAGTTACTAGGTATTAACCTCGGTATCTACCACTGGGTAAATTGCCTCTCATCCAGAGAAAGTTAGAGAATATAACAGGCTAGACCTGACCTAAGGTTCCTCTTGTGAGAGAAATCTTATATTAAAGAACAAAGAATATTACTAAGCAGATCCTTGTAAAATATGTATTGCCAACTACACATATTATAGATAGGTAGAGTGATGTCTTATTATTTATTACTTCATTTCTTAAAAAGTATTAATATTTTTATTAATGAAACAGTAGAGATTGTGTTGTATGCAAACCCATTTTGTAAACATGAAAAGAAAATCATACCCTTGCACATTTGTAGCCACATATCCTGGACTTGCATTTCATTGAAACCCAACAGTGAAATAATTTTTCCTATTTTGCAAATAGAGATCTTACATTTAGTTTAGAAAATGATGGGTAGGTACTGTAGTCCCTACACAGTAATAACCACATTAGGGGTCATTTAGTTCCACAAATATTAAGTGTGAAACTGTGTGCTAAAGGCTGTGAATAAGATGCAGTCCTGCCCTTAAGAATTTTTTAATATACTGGAGGCAGGAGCTTCATGTCTAATTCTCTATTATCTAGTTTCTGGTTGTACATTGATTTTTAAGAAATATCACTACCTTTAATAAGGACTCTTTAACAGTTGTCAGACCTGCCAGACTATGTGGCCACTGTGTTCTTTGTTTAGTATCTTTACGGCTGTGTGTTTTTTATTTAATATCTTCTATGTAAAGAAATAGAGTATTTAAGAAACTAGTTTTGAAATTGGCCATTTGGAAGATTGAGAGAGATTACTGGTAAAGGCAGAGACAGCCCCCAAAGTTTGGAACTATATCCTTCAGTTTAAAAAAAAAGTTCATTGAGAAATGTACCATACATACATATAGTGAAAAATGCATAAGAAGAATTTAAAGAACAACAACAGAAAATACCTGTGTATCCCTTACCTAGGTTAAGAAAAAACACACCCACATTCTGAAACCTAACTTTTTTAGTATGTGTTAGGTGACTCAGGCAATAGCTTTCTTCATTTTTAATATCTTCATTTATTTTCATTCTGGCCAACTGTAATACAACCTGAATTTCAAATCAGGAAATAAAAAAGTATTATTATACTTTATGGAAGTAGCATATGAACAATAGTGTATAATTATAACCATCTCATAAATATTTTGATTTAATCAGATAGCCTATGTACAAAAATGTTCTTGTCCGTTCAGAAGGCTCATGGTTCTAGCTATGGAGTTACATGAAATAATGTCTAAAGTTTTAAAGGTTTTTATAAATTGATAATTTATTTAAAAATAAATATGTATTTATTTGGAGAAAAAGAGAGTGAGAACTTTGAGAGCATTTCTTTTGTTTTAAAATTTGACAAAAGGTAACCTTTAATTGTAAAAAGGAAATGTGGACCTTATTTTTTTTTTTCCTAGATTTGTTTCATGGAGGGGAGTGGATCTATACAATTTTTATGCTAATAAGTGAGCAGTAACATAATCTTTTGGAGAAATGATACTCTGAAAATATATGAGAGTATTTTAAGGGCGGCTCCCTCTGCCAGTATTTTGGCCACAAGGCACTACAAAGAAAAGCAAACCTGAGTTTATGTTTTCTTTTGGTTACTCTCCAGGAGACCTGGAATATTGCCTGATTTTTGTTGTGTTTCTGCTTAGAATTTTTTTACACTTATCATGCCATGAATTCATAGGGAATAGGTTCCAACAGCTCAGGTTCCTGTCCATTCGTTCTTACAAAATGTGCTTTTCTGGGTGGAGCAGACTGATGCTTCAATTGAACCCAAATACCTTTCTCTTTGGCTTCCTTCTTTTTCTGATCATTTTCCTTCACACGCTTCAAGAAGCTATTTTGGCTCTTCGAATGTTTAATATGCTCAATACATGAATTCTCTTGGCAAGAATCTTGCCCTTATTTGTTTACAGCAATGCCAACAGCATTCTGGGTAATACTGTCAACTCTTCCAGTTTTGCCATGGTAACATCTGTGGGGGCTTTCCTTTTTGAACAGTTCCCATCCCCTTGATGTTTACAATGTCACCTTTCTTATAGATTTGCATGTATGTCGCCAAAGGAAGAACTCCATGTTTTCTAAAAGGCTAGAGAACATAACAGTGGGTGTCTTTCCTTTTTCCCTTTGTTTGATCATTTTGGCGAATTACTGGAAGATGGCTGTTCCCATCACAACTCATTTTGAATGGTACATTTTGGTATATTTCGGTATTTTTCCCATGGACTTTGACTCCTGAACTTGGGTCTAGGGGTGGTGAAAGGGGAGTGAAAAAGAACAGTGGTTGATTTGCATGGTGGTGGAGCATAATGGTCAAGAAAGAATTCTTGAGCCTTGTATGGTGCAACTTAGTTTATTTAACTAGCACAGTCTCAGGACCCTTGGGCAGAAAGAGCTACACTTTTGCTGTATGAAGTTGGTGGTTATATGCTTAGTGCTCAAGAGGGAGGAGACATGCGGAGTGGGCATATTAGATCATAAATGTTTTCTTCGAATTTCCACTGGTAGTCATGAAACTACTGTTGCAAGATTTCTCTGGTGTTTGTCATTCAGTTCAGTATTAACTATCAGTGAGAGATACAGGCAGTCCTGAGACCCTGTAAGAATGTAGCAACCAGTGCAGATTTGATCCTTGTCACAACTATGAAGGCTATAGGTCAACTTTCTGGGCTAAAGATGAACATTTTTCTGCTTCTATCCCTCATCAGTTGGGGATGAGAAAGTTATTCACATAGCTGAAGCTTATGAACATAAATACATCTTGTTGTGAAGATATTGGTTTTGTTAAATTTGTTTCAAGCCCCATTGCTTGTCATTCTCAATAACTCCTGAGATTTTTAGTGTAGGCTTCTTTTGCCAGCTCAAGAGATCTTGAGGCAACTTGATATTTACATATGGGTGATAATCTAGGAAAGCTCCAAAATCCTTGTGTTTTTTCATAACCACTTCATACTTAGTAATAACATTTTATTTTTTAAGTTTTTGTCCCCACTCCCACTTCCCATATACCTAAATTTTCTACCTTTTTTACTTTATTTCCCCTTCAATTTCATGCTCATCATGAGAAGCCACCTTATTTTAAATTTTTTCAATCTTTTTGAAAATAGATACATAGATTTGTACTTCTATGGGTGTACATTTGAGGTATATGATTAGGAATGTGAAATACCTAAAAATAAATTGAAATATCTTGAAATTAATTGAAATATTTAACATTATAGTTCTATGTACTTGAGATCAAGAATGCTTTCAACGAAAGGATTTGTCCTTGTCCAGAACAGTTTTGCTTTCAGTTAAAGGGTTATTAGTTTATTTGACCAGAATAGTTCATTTTCTAGTGATGCTAGATAACTAATGACCATAATTATAGAGGCACTTTCTTTCCATAGACAGAACTTTTACTCTCCTTCAGCAAAGCAGGGAACTATGCCTTTGAATCGGGCTTAAGTTTTGAGAACTGGGGGTATACAAGGGAAAGAAATAAGGTAGATATGGGGAATAACATGCAGTAATATTTGCAGGAAAATTATTTATTTCAAATGAATCATTGTTTACAGCAATACCAATAGCATGTGGTAATAATTGTCAACATTTAGAGATTGCCTCATTTTCTTCAGTTTTACAGTATCCTGTAATTTTCCTCTCTGCCCAATAATTTTATGTAGTACCAATAAAGTACCTTTTATTGCACTAATACAGGGAGTGGGAACATCTATAATATAAATTTCTTGCATTTATTGTGTGTCATTATACATTTCTGTGTTATAATTGGATTCTTTTGTTCATTTTGAAATTTATTTTAAAAATCTTGCAGTGTCTCTTGAGTTAACTGAAAATGTCCTGTAATGTTACAGAATTATGTTTGATAAGCATTCCTTCTAGCTTTCAAGATCTTCAAGAGGCTTTAGATACCTTAAAACCAGTTAATACCATAGAATCTATCATCTTAATTATATCATTTCCTAATCTGATAGGACTGGCAGTGGGATGGGAGAATGGTATACAGGTAAGCATATTACATGAGTTTTGGAAAAGGAGTATAAAATGGGCAAGGTAAAGATATTAAAGGTGATTTTAAGTACTTAGATATTTTATTTTGCAACTGGTAACATTTGACTACTTTGCTTGGTTGCTTATTAGGTCTGTTTATCACCTTGACCCATGAGTATACTATGCATGTTACTCAGAGTCCATAAGTGGGTCCCTTGTGCTTTTATTACTTTTTTGTTTTTAAGATTTTATTTATTTATTTGACAGAGAGAGACACAATGAGAGAGGGAACACAAGCAGGGGGAGTGGGAGAGGGAGAAGCAGGCTTCCACCCAGCAGGGAACCCGATGCGGGGCTCTATCCCAGGACCCTGGGATCATGACCTGAGCCAAAGGCAGATGCTTAACGACTGAGCTACCCAGGTGCCCCTTATTACTCTTTACTTACAGATTAATATCAATAACTATAGCCACAGGCAAATAGTGACATTTTGGAGGGGGAAGAAAGGAGCATGGATGTGTCTGGGTTTTTTTGAGAGAGAGGAGGAGAAAGAAAGAGAATGAGCGAGGGAGTGGGGGGAGGGGCAGAGGGATAGAATCTTTCAAGCAGACTCCTTGCTCCCAACCTGGGACTCAGTCCCACAGTCCATGAGATCATGAGATCATGAGATCATGACCTGAGCCGAAACCAAGAGTCTGAAGCTTAACTGACTGAGCCACACAGGCGCCCCGGACATGTTCTGTTCTAAATAAACACTGGTCTGCTTACTTCCATGCATGTGAGCACTTTGCATCCTTTCTACTTATCCTGCATATTTTCTTTTTGATTTCTAGTCATTTTTATTCCAGAATGGGGAGACAATGCCTAGATCTGTAGCCTAAACTACAATAAGTAGAGCCTCTTTCCCTGGTCCTCTTTTCCCATAAGTTTTAGGAATGAATTGATAAGAACCTAAAAGAATTTACTTCTGGATAGAATCCTTGAAATCTTAACCCTGTTAGGAATAACCCCAGTAGTTGTTAGAAATAATTCTGAAAGCTGTTACATGGACGGATGAATGTCCAAGTTGAATATTGATGAGAGATTCTAAGAACAAATTTTACTAAGTTCCAGAGTGCCAAGCTCCACCTCTAGGTTAAGTAACTTCTGGGTTCAAAGAACTTGTTATAGTTAAGGTGTTCTTAATGTCTTTTAGGGAGTGCGTCAGAGGGCTTCTTACTTAGATTGCCAGTGGTCCAAGATCTCAGCTTTTGTGTTCAGACACTTGAGAGCTTTCCTGTAAATTTTCTTTAAAATACTCAGGGGAAGCAGAAGTGGGTTGTATGTGTTGTGAGATGGTGATTAGATGAAACAAGTTTTCAAAAATGTTGATAATTTTCAAGCTCTCAGATGAAAATTCTCTATACTATTCTCTCTACTTTTGTGAATGTTGGAAAATAAAAAGTGAGCTGGGGGTGTCTGGGTGGCTCAGTCGATTAAGTGTCTGACTCTTGATTTCAGATCAAGTCATGATCTTAGGCTCTTGGGATCGAGCCCTGCGTTGGGCTTCATGCTCAGCACAGAGTCTGCTTGAGAGTCTCTCTCTCCCTCTCCTTTTGCCCCTCCCCCACCACTCAGGCTCTCTCTGTCTTTCAAATAAATAAATGAATAAAATCTTTAAAAAATAAAAAAAAAGAATGAGCTGAAGGAAATATGAGAAAAATGTTAACATTTACTAAAAATGAGGAATGGGTATTTGTTAAATTATTTTTTCTATTTTTTTAAAAATAATCTTGGAACACTTCAGAATTAAATTAAAAAAAAAATTGCCTCTCCATCCATGAGTATTAAAATACAAGAGACTGTTTTCTGATAAACTAAGCAGTTTGTTGGCCTTGATATATAATAGTTAGTGCCCTTCCAGTAGGAAAGAAAGAGGGTTAACTGTTAAGACCGTAAGGAGTTTGATAGTAAGAATACAGTTATGGCAGTTGAAAGCCACAGCACTTATGATAGCAAGTTAGGGCCCCTTTTTGCTTGGGAAAATAGCATTAAGGTCTTATTCTTGGATATTGTTTTCAAAGACAGCAAGCACCTCACTCACTACCATTCTTTTTTGTTAAACCCTCTACCATGTATCACAGTGCATTAGGTCATACTGTATCTAATATGAATTACATTTTATTTAGTTTTTTTAGATAAGATTTAAGGAACATCTTGGTCTCCTCCATATTGTATTCAAAATCACCTTAATGAAGAAATTTTGAAATACTGTTCCCAAGTTCTTAAAGTATATCTGTTTAGGAGATTGCATTCCAATGTGTAATATTTTTAGATACTTACACAGTTACAAGTACTCTGTTGAGACACTTTAACAAAAATGTCCTTTTGAAGGTGAAACAATTTAAAGTGGAAGGGAGATCATATTGTAATCTTTTTTAGATGACCTGTTCTCCATCTGCTTCTGATACCATTTTATAACTCACATATTAGAGATGGCATTCCATTTGGCAACCTGATGATTTATTTTCTTCATTAAGCATCTAAGTACCTTGTTTGTGTTGAGCACTATACTAGGCCGTAGTGACAGAGCGTAAGTACCTCAGAGAACTGTTCTCAGGAAGCTTCCTGTCTGGTGAGAAAGACAAATGAAAAATACAATAAAAATGATGTGTAAAATGTGTTAAAATGTAATCATATAATATATTGCGATGGGATAAATAAAAGGAATAATTTGCTTAGGAAATCACTTATAGGAGGAAATTTAGGAATTTAGATTTTAAAGATGATTAGGTACTTACCAGGTCAGTGAGGAAGGAAAGACATTATATGGGGATGTAATAATATAAAATAGCAAGGTAAATTTGTGGAATTCTCGTTGTTTGGTGTCCATATAGTCTGTGTGTAGAGATGTTATGAGAGACCCAAGATATCAATAAGGGCCCAATCAAAGTGAGCTTTGGCCTTGATCCTTTTGTTAGTAGAAAGCTACTGAAAAAAAACTTACATTTGGAATAACTTGATTGGATTACAGAGATAGCTCCGATTTTAAGGAGTAGTGTGAAACTAATTGGTGACATGTATGTTATGTAATGAGGTTTGAACTATGGTTGGTAGTAGAAAGAATAAGGATGGGAAAGATAAGAAAGAAGCAAGACATTTTACAGGTAGGTTGCATATGAGAGATGAAAGAGGGGAAGGGGATTTGGTTTTCTGTGGCCTACAGGGTTGATGATATCATAGATAGTTAAGGGAAGGAATAAAGAATGAGCGACAGGTTTTAGGAGAAGTATGACTTCAGGTTTAGGCAATGATTTTGAGAAGCCTGTGGTCTATCTACAGGTAAGGAATAAGGAATTAGATTTCTGTTTGAGTTAGGAGTACACAGGTATAAGGTTTCTGTTGGAGATGGAAATGTGGGATTTGTTGTTTTATGGGTTTTAATAAAAGCTACAGGCAAACAAAAGAACTCCAACAAATCAATCATAAAAAGGCAAATAACAGAAAAAATGGGCAAAAAGCTTTAACAGGCACTTTAGAAAATATATGCAAATAACCAATAAGCATATGAAAATGGAGCTTGACTTCATTAGAGGTCATAGAAATGCAAAGTGGAACCACAATGACATACCACTCTTTAGATTGCCTAAAATGAAAAGAAAGTAGAAAAAGATGTTAGCAGGTGATGGCAAAATTGTGAAACAACTAGAACATTCACTGGCTGTGGAAATACCAGTTTATATTGGTACAGCCATTTTGGAAAACTCTTTGGTATCTTTCCAAGTTGAACAAATGAACAGATGCAGTAATGGGAATCCGGCTGTGGTGTGTGTGTGTGTGTGTGTGTGTGTGAGAGAGAGAGAGAGAGAGAGGGAGAGAGGAAAGGAGGGTGTGGGGGAGAGAGAGACAGGTGAATATTGATATGTAGAGTTTGCTGATACTCCCACCATGCTTAATTTCAAGCCACCAATGGTTTGAAAAACCAACTTGCAAAATTCTTCAATGTTTAACAATCAGTATGTCAGCTGCAGCCCAACCAAATAATTCCATTCTTAGATCTAGCCAACACAAATATATCTATCTATTACAATAAATTTGGCGTATTCATATAATAAAATACAACAATGGGAGGAATAGACTATTTAGACTGTAATTATACATAATAACCATAATGGATGTCACAAACAGTTGAAACCAGGCACAGAAGAATATATACTATTCAATTTGTATAAAATTCAAAAACAAACTGATGTAGGATATTAGAAGTCAGAGTAGTTATTATCCTTATTTGGACTTGTGACTGAGAGAGGACACAACAGACCTTTGAGCTTCATGGTTTTTTTGTTTTGTTTTCACGTTCTGTTTCTTGATCTGGGTGTTACTGACTTGAGTGTATTTACCTTGTGAAATTCATTGAGCTATAACTTATGATTTGTATACTGTTTTGAATGTACGTTTTATGTCAACAAAAATGCTTACAGAGGGCAAAAACCCTTATGGGCAGAGATGAGATTATCTGGGATGTATATATAAAGTGAGAAGAGGTGACAAAATCCTGGGGAACACAAGAAACCATGCACACATTCCTGCTTCTTTCCTCATATTCCTCAGGGTTTCCTATCAGAGCATTGCATAAGGTAAGAATAATGCTGAGAATGAAATTTCTGTTAGAGAGTAGGATTCCTCCTGTAGCATTCCTGCATAGAGATGGTTTCCAAGGGGACATTGGACTGAATTTATTCTTAGATTTTGCAACAGTTAGAGTTGGAGGAAGAAGAGCTACTATCATGAGAAAGACTTGCCAGGAGGCAGGAGATGGTGCTAAATACAGAACAGCAACATTTTTCTAAACCTTTCCCATGTATTGGATCCCAGTAAATGCACTGTAACTACATCATCATCTCTCAGTGGTATACTGAAATGGTATACTTTGTGAATTATTTGGTTTGAGAAGGAGGGAAAAGGGAAGGATTTCCATACCTACCGTCTCCTCAGAGTGCTTTTAGAAGTGGGGAGGTAGTCCCAATTAAACAGAAAAGTCTATAAACGTATAATATTAGAAAAGTGTTCATCTGGACTACTGCATATTTCTCTCTGTTTTCCAGAAATGGCAAAAAATCTTTTGACGACATCATCTTTGTCTGTAAGGACAAAATTACTACATCAAACAGGAGCGTCACTTTATAATACATCTCATGGCTTCCATGAGGAAGAAGTAAAAAAAAAACTTCAGCAGTTTCCTGGTGGATCCATTGACCTTCAGAAGGAAGACAGTGGCATTGGCATTCTTACTCTGAACAATCCAAGTAAAATGAATGCCTTCTCAGGTATAGAGATCTTTCTTTTGCTAAAGAATGACACTAAATCTAAGCTGCTATCACATGATTTTTATCTCTGGTGACAGAATTCTTGAAAGTTGTGGTACTCTTAGAACACACATACTCACACAGAATACCCAAAACCATCACTTGAACCAGGAACATTTTTTACTAATTATATTTTAATCTTTTTATTTTTTTAAGATTTATTTAATTGACAGAGAGAGAGACAGCGAGAGAGGGAACACAAGCAGGGGGAGTGGGAGAGGGAGAAGCAGGCTTCCCGCTGAGCAGGGAGCCCGATGCGGGGCTCGATCCTGGGACCCTGGGACCATGACCTGAGCCGAAGGCAGTTGCTTAACCAACTGAGCCACCCAGGCGCTCCTTGATTTTTTTTTAAAATCCATAAATATGGATGTTGATAGAAAGGAAACTTTCAAATTAACCTTATTTTTTCCATTGACATTTACTGTTTAATGACTTCATTTGTTTAAGTTTAGCTAATGTCACTGGGAGACAAGGGGAAGGAGCTTTCAAAGATTTTTGAAAACTAAAGAGAAAAACCTATAAATGAAAAAAGAAATTACTTAGTTAAATTTTTTTTTTCTGTGACTTGAAATAAGACTCATTTTAACCGTGTAATTCCAATAATTGGTGAAAACACTGTGCTTGCCTATGTGTTGCCTCTTTCCTGACACTTAGATACTGGTAAATACCTTCTATTTGCTAGGTAGCATTCTTGGGCATGTATAAATTTCATATTTAAGGAACCCAAAAGTCCAGGACATGTGGTACTTTGTAATTTTGTGCCAAAGTTCAGATTTGAATTACGCTACTATGATGTTATGGAAGAGCTAATGAGTAACACTGCTGACTGTCTAGCACTCCTGCATATTTCAGGGTGATTTTGGCAATTTCTGTTTGTCAGTGATGTACCTCATGGGTAGTTGATAATATTATGCAAGAGCTAAGGAGTAACCTTGCTGACTACCCAGTCAGGATGACTCTGACAATTTCTGTTTGTCAGTTATGTACTTCATGGGGGGTAAATTATATTTTGTAATATTTGAAATACTGGGCTCAAAAATGTCTCAGTAAATTTTCATACCCATAGACAAAATTCAATAGACTTAAACTTTGTAAATTATCAGTGGTGGGTCGTTAAAACACAAGATAACTTTTCTTTCCTCTCAGCATAATTCAGAGATGTCTCTCTCTCTCCATTAGTGTTACCCAATAGCAGTATAATGCAAACACAAATGTGACCCACATATGTAAATTAAAATTTTCTAGTAACCATATTTTTAAAAGTAAAATAAAAAAAAGTAAAAGGGAGCAGTTGAAATTAATTTTAATATACTTTATTTAACCCAGTATATTAAAAAATATTTCAACATTGACTCATATGAAAAATTATTTATAAGGTATTTTCCTTTTTTTCATACGAAATCTTTGAAATCTGGTATTTTACACTTAACTGCACATCTTAGTTTGGACTAGCCACATTTCAAGTGTTTAAAAGCTCCATACCTTAATTGGTTCAGAGAATAAAAGCCAATTTTAATATTAGCCTAGGGTAAGTAAAATTAGAAAAGTAATACTGCTCTCAAAAATTAGACTAGATTAATAGTTTTAATTTATTACTGAATAGCTATAAATAATTTACATTAGTAAAGATTATTATTCAAATGGAAACAAATATTAATTTCATGGCTAATATTTAAAACAAATATGAGCAGAGATGCTTTGATTTGGGTAATGGTGTTTGATTGAGTTAGTCTGGGAGAAGATGAGTGAGCCCCACACGCCAGACAACCCCAAGGCCCTGGTTTGAAAATTACCCAACCAGTTACTCCTTTAAGGTTCCTTCCAACTCTTACACTTAGTTTACAAAGTCAAAAAGATGAGTTCAAGATTAACTACTGGTATAGATGTCTCATACTCAAAACCAGCATTACTTTTTTAGAAGCTTAAATATTAGGGATGACTGAAGGTCCATATTTACTTATACAGATTTATTCTTAGCCTAAATGAATGTTTTTGTTTGTTTGTTTTTTGTAAAAAGCTACTAGACTGTATAAATCTTTGGAGAGCAAGAACTATATTTCTAAAACACCTAGGACATCCTTGGGTAGGGCTACTATTTTAATTAGGTCATAATTAGCAATTAGAAAGGATAGCTGCATTAGTTACTTATGAATCAATAACACTAACATTTATTGTGGAACCACTTCATTATTGGTTACTTCAGAAAATGGCAAGAAGAATAATAGTTCTTGACATCATGGGGTTTATATTCCAAAGTAGTGTACATAGTTTAATGGGGCTTATATAGTAAGTTTTGGAACCTTGTGGTACAGATTCTTTGCCGGTTTTAATCCTCTGTCATGATCTTTATATTGGCTTCTAAAGCATTTTCTTAAGCAGAGGAAAGAGTAAACTTAATCATTGATAGCATTATGAACTTTATGAACTTGGAAGATCACCACTGATAAGAATTATAGTCTCTGCTGTTTCCATTTTAAATTTGTCCGTTATAAAGAAGCTCTAATAGAATTTTGGAATGATACTAAGGTAAAAATTTAATCTATAAATCATAGAATTGATAGTTGGTAAGTATCTGATTAGCAGCCTATGAAGTACTTTCATAGTATGCCTTGGGTTAGAGCATAGTTTGTCAACTGTGGAACAAGATGATATGTACTATCCCTTTCCTGAACGAACATCCTATTATAATAGTTCTCATGTGGGTGAAGTAGGAATCTTACCTTTGTTTTGTGTACCATATACCCAATAGATTGTTAAGATCTCAGTCTCATGGGGCAGTACTATATTTGAGTTAGGAATACAGGCATAACTCTTGTTATGAGCTTGTTGATTTTATAATCCTTGTTGAGCTTGTTGACTAAGACAATGTGTACTACTGTGAAGTCAGGTCTATATTTGACTTTTACCCTAAGAAATAATTTTTTCTTACCACTATACCCCTTATTCATTCCAATTTTCTAATTCCTAGGACATGTATGATATATTCTCATTTTCTACTTAGCCATGTATTTGTATGATTTCTTAATTAAGACAGTGAGAAAGAGAGAGAGATTACTAACATATTGTAAACTTCTAAAGCGGGGACTACAAGTATACCTCTTTTATTTATACCCCATGGTACCAACATAATAGACATTTAATAAACATTCAGGTAATATTTGTAAAATGTAGGATCTAAGAGTCCTATTTGGCTCCTGATAGTTTCTAAATTATTTCTCTTTTTCCAGTATCTTATGTGCTTTGATTTCCCCTCATCTCTTTGGCAGGTGTTATGATGCTACAACTTCTGGAAAAAGTGATTGAATTGGAAAATTGGACAGAGGGGAAAGGTCTCATTGTCCGTGGGGCAAAAAATACTTTCTCCTCAGGATCCGATCTGAATGCTGTGAAATCACTGGGGACTCCAGAGGCAAGTATTATATGAATTATGCACTAGATTCCACATGTTTATCAGAGATCTGTGGCTGAGATATTTATATTTTACATATGGTTATTATGACAGCTACTCTTTAAGAGCTTTCCAAGGATCAGAGGTTTTGGCTTTCTTCTTAAAGATGGGTTTGCAAATAGTGTGAAATAGTGGGGCAAGGGGAGGGGAGGAAGGAAGGACCAGAAGATTAACAATCACTAAAGCCCATTAAAACTAGCAAGAGTTTGAATTCTTTTTTTTTTTTTTTTTTAAAGATTTTATTTATTTATTTGACAGAGAGAGACACAGCGAGAGAGGGAACACAAGCAGGGGGAGTGGGAGAAGGAAAAGTGGGCTTCCCGCGGAGCAGGGAGCCCGATGTGGGGCTCAATCCCAGGACCCTGAGATCATGACCTGAGCCGAAGGCAGACGCTTAACAACTGAGCCACCCAGGCGCCCCCAAGAGTTTGAATTCTTTTAAGTGGAAGACCCTTAGTATCTCATGATGAGGAATTTTATATGAGGTACATATATAAAGTACCCAGCAAAGCTTTGGCACATAGTAAGCTTCAACAGATGGTAACAATTAAAACATTTGCTTCTGAATTACCCTGATAGAAAAGGAATCCTAATCATTTTCCGTTATTAGTCGTCTTCCATTATCCTCCAAGGAACCTAGGAACTTCCACCCATATTCCCTAGGCCAAAAAAAAGGAAGGAAAAGGAAAAAAATATAAGTATTCATAGCCATTTAATTATAGGTGTAGGCTGTATGTAGGTAATAACATTTAAATGATATTCCATAAGTCATACCGTTCTATGTAGTATGTGATCTGTATTTGCATAAAATTGTGAGGAAAGAGCTCTCTTTTGGTAATTTTGAAAGATTTGGATTTGAATGCTGGTTTCAATACCTTCTGGGTAAGTGATTGAGCAGATCACTTAATCTTTCTAATCTTATTTTCCTAATCTAGAAATGAGAATTCTGTATTTCACATAGCTATTGTGAGGATTGAAGATAATGTATATAAAATGCATACTAGGATAGTGTCTGAAAAAGGTAGCTATTATTTTTATTTCAAAGATCTAAGTATTAATAAACACTATTATCCATGAAATGATCCATAATTTGTAGCACCACTAGACTTAAATTTGCTCTGTGTTCAAATGATTAGAGCACTAAGCTGGAGATTTGACTATATGGATTTTTCCAAAGTCATCTCATGATTAACTATATGACCTGCAAGTTATTTGATTATAATTTTTCATCTCTGAAATGATTGAATTCCTAGGCACCTTACTTTGCTCATAAAAGACACTGGATAGATAGAATGAGATAATAGATTATTTTGGGTCTGATATAAGTCGGGTAGGAAAACATCCCTAAAAAAGTGAAAGGTTATTTTGCTTTCTTCTAGTTAAAAGGTTGTTCCTGTCTCTTTAGATCATATGGCCAGGATTTTTTATTTTGTATACGTGTAAAAGCGAAAATTAGAATCATGCTGATTTCTATATGCCTGAGAAAGAACTATGAATATGTGTGAAACTGAGATTTAAAATGGCCTCAGGACTTTTGAGCTTCACACATCTGTATGAGTTGCAGCTGCATGTATAAATGCATCTGCCCCTCACAGCTGAGATACTCTGAGACTCTTAACATTCAGTTATGAACAGCCTTTCTCTAAGTGAAGCTTTTCTTTATCTAATATACTTACTCTTTGTTGTTGCAGATGTATCACTAGCATTTGCTTATCTGGTGAATTTGCTTTTCTGAGGATGATGAGATAACTAGAATAGATGATGATTTTAGTAATTGGATTATAGTCCCTTTTAATTATAATAAGATACTTGAAAGTGATTATTAAATGGCTTTTTTTTTTTAAAGAAAAAAGATAATTATGTTGATGTTTTTGCCAGTGTATTTTTTCAAAGTTTAAAAACTATTTTATTAGTGAAAATTACCTAATATGAGTAGAAGTAGACTAATCCAGTAAAACCCTCATGTCCCTTTTAGGCAGTTAATCCTTGGTTGAAAAAAGTTGAGGCAGGGAGATGGATTAGCATAACACACACATTAGCCCTGAAAGGTTATGGGGCAGAGAAAAGAATAAAATAAGAAAAAAATCTAATGTATTAACCCAATTGTAAGAGTTGGATTTGATGCCACAGATGTTCTGTAGACTATCAAAAGTCTTTTTTCAGAAGGCAGAAATCATCAAATCCAATTATAATCTTCAAGATATGGGAAAACAAACCTACTTATTCTGCAGTGAATGGGTATAATTCCTCAAGGAAAAGTCTGGCATTTTAGAAACCTTTATACTCTTACTCTAGCTTAAAGGTAGTATTTTCCTTTGTTCCCTGACCTTTCAGTTACTTTTCTGCCAATCCATCATCCTTATTTTTCACTGTTGCTTAAATTTCTACAGTGACCTCAAACAGAGTGCTCATCTGTCTTCTTTGCTTTTGCTAAATTTTTGCTTTTGCTGTTGTTCAGTTTTAGCCTCATTAATTTATAGACAAATTATTCTAATTTTCTCTAAACCCTCCCTGTATTTTGAAGAAATTAATAAATCCATACAACAAGCACTTAGAGAAAAAAAGAGAAAGTCTCATTTATGGTTCTAGGATAAGATACTTTTATAGGCTGAGCACTTTTCCACTCAGGATAAATGTGGCTCAGAGTAAATAAGACCTTAATAGTTCCTTTTGGCACTTTGGCTGAGCATTGTGCTTCTCATCTTTGTTACACAAGTAAGAACTGAAGGAGTAGGTTTGGGCCTCAGGGTATCATTTAGCTGGATGAAAATATCACTGTCTGCAGCAGCTCTTAAAACCTTTTTTTTTGTTACTTTCCAGCTTCTAGGCTTCATTCATCAGAGCAGGTATAGCTTTTCATTGGTTCCTTTTTTTTCAACTTATTCTATCACAAGCTGGATTTTATCTCTCATTGACTTATTTTCTTCTTACAGCCCGGGAAAGGGCTTGAGCATTTAACCATTTTTGGCCCAATGGCTTTGGGGGACAGATCTAATCTTTTTTCTCCCTAGGTCTTGTTGGCTAGTACAGTGTAATCTTTACTTTATGATACATTTAAAGCCAAAGCTTATTCATTATCCAATGGCCAATGCTATTACTGATATTAATAATAGCAGTGCTAGATAACATTTCTTATTCTATTACTATATATCAGGCACTAAGTTCTTTACATGTCAGATTTATTTAATCATTACTAACTACCCTAATGAGATAGGTACTGTTATTATAGGTGAGGAGACTGAAGCACAGAGGTTAGGTATCATGCCCAAAGCCAGACTAGCTGGTAAGTAGTAGAGCCTAGATTCAACCTAGACGTTTTAGCTCTAGCGTCTGTGTTGTAACCATTGTTCTATACTGCTTTTAAACATTTTTAATATGACTTATCTTTTGAATGAGAATTATAACAGTATACAGTCTAATACCTGCTTCACTTTCATTTCTATCAATTCTAGATGGTTCTGCCAGAATTTTAAGTACTCTAAGTCTAGCATAATAGAAAATAGGCCTATTAAGATTAATTTATTGAGATAATTTAACAGGCTTCATTGCACAGATTTTTTTTTTTAAGATTTTATTTATTTATTTTAGAGCGAGCATGAGCAGGAGGAGGGGTAGAGGGAGAGGAGAGAGAATCTTAAGCAGAGCTTAGCCCTGCTTAGCACAGAGCCTGATGCAGGACTTCATCTCAAGACCCAGGAAATCATGACCTGAGCCAAATCACGAGTTGGCTGCTCAACTGACTGAGCCACCCAGGCACCCCTATTGCATAGATTTTAATGGAATGTAAATCAGTCTAGTTTTAAACCTTCTAGCTCTTTGTGCTTGTGTTAATTTTCTTATCAATTTATAATATAGAATGATCTTTTGATAAAGGCTTTCAGTTAGGAAATTTATATTTAATTTATGTTGGTTTTTACCTTTCATTGACTGCATTTGTTTTCTAGAATAACATAGTTTTCCATCTAAAATTCATCTGATTCAGTTAACTTCAAAAGCAAATATTATATGCAAAACATTGTATTAGCTTCTGAGGATAAAGAAGGCATTTTGTCAACCTCAAAAGGCTTATTGTGTAGGCCTAGCAAATGCCATCTTCCTTTCTCTGTAAAGCTTTCCCAACTACCCTGACCCAATTGAAATGAATTGCTTCTTATTTGGCACTCATCTCAGTTTATTCAAGCATTTCTTAAAATACTTTGTATAGTATAATGTACTTTGATGCAATATAGTTAGGAAATGCATTCCTAGTTAGGAAACAAGGCTGTTGTCATGATCTAAGTATGAGTAACATAAGTCTGAGCCAGTGTAGCAGCAGTGCAAATAGAAAAAGAAGGGATTTATACTGGAAATATTTCAAAGGACATACTTGGTAACTAATTGTGGGTGAACTGTGAAATGGAAGAATCAAAGAAAATGCCAAAATTCTGAGCCTTAATGACCAGAAGACCTTTTTTTTTTTAATTAACTCAGAACTCACATTTATGTGATCTTTTACAGAGTATCTAGGTACATTTTCATCTTTCCAACCATCCTTTAAGTCAAATAGAACAAGTATTTTTTTTTTTATTCATCATTCCTTCCTTTCAGATGAGGAAACTCAGTTAAGACTTGCTCCAGTTCATGTTATTATTAAGCAGTAGCACTAGGACCCAAACTCAGCTCTTCCCACTCCCAGTTGGTTTTGCCATGCTGAATTTGAAGTCTTGGCAGAATGTCAAATTTCTGGGAGGTTTTGGGAGTCTACATGAGAACAAGAGTTGAAGCAATGGGGGTGGATGAGATTTCCAAGGAAGAAATTGTAGATAAAGAAGAGAAAGAGAATCATGGGTTGGATTTTTGGGGAATACATGCATTTACAGGTATTAAATTACTTATTTAGCTGAATAAGGAGAGACAAAGAAGAAAACTGGAAGGGAAATATCAAAGAAATAGGAAGGGAATCAAGAGTGGAAAGTATTGGTAGAAACTATTAGAGGCTTTTAAAATACAGAAACTGGTCAAAGCAAGATACCTATGTTTTAGAGACAGGAAGATAAGGATAAGGAAAAGTCATTTAACAAATAGAAGATTATTAGAAACCTTTGAGGGGAGTCTTTTGAGAGAAGGCTGAAGACTAGATTACACTAGGTTGAAGGAAGTATGTGAGTTAAAAAAGAAGCAGTGAGTTTAGACTACATTTAGGTGGCAGTTTAGACTACTAGGCAGTTTAGTGTAGTTTAGAGTACAGTTAGGTTAACTACAGGACAATGCAGGGGTTAGAGCCCTGACCCCTGTGCAGTTGAAAATCTGCATATAACTTTTGACTTCCCAATAACTTAACTTCTAATAGTTTACCACTGAGTAGAAGCCTAACTGATAACATAAACAGTTGATTAACACATATTTTGTATGTTATATGTATTATATACTGTATTCTTAGAATAAAGTAAGCTACAGAAAAAAAATGTCAAGAAAATCATAAGGAAGAGAATACACATTTACACATTCACAGTCCTGTACTATAAAAAATCCACATGTAAGTGGATCCATACCATCCAAACCTGTGTTGTTCAAGGGTCAACTGTACTTTTAAGAAATTTGTTTTTATATGTTTATATTCTTAGGGGATCAGAATTTGAGATAATAGGTGGGTACATCTTATGTCTCTTTCTCCCAGATTACCCTGAGTAGAACTTCACACTCTTCTGGGATATGTGATCTGACTCTCATGCCTAAGGCTTTGCTAATACCTCATGTAGATCTGAGCTCAAGGAGCCCTATATGGTCAACAAAATTTAATACTGCATCATTTGCATTTCTGACAGCATCAAAGAGTTTTAAGTGAAAACCTCATTTAAAAAAAAAAAGTTGGGTATATTTTTGGCTTCATTACTTTCTAAATCCTGAAAAAAATTGAAAAATTTCTTACATAATACATTTACATTATACCTTTGTGTTTATGCTTATTCTTCTTTAAAGGATGGAATGGCCTTATGTATGTTCATGCAAAACACCTTAACAAGATTTATGAGGTAATGTATCTTTCATTTTAAAATATGAAATCTAAAAAAACCAAAAAGAGCTCTTCATTGTTCTGTTTTGCACCAGTTAAAAAATTCCTGATTTTCGAATTATATTTATTTTAATGATAACCTATTTATTTGTGCTATCAAAGACAGTCATTTAATTAAACGTTAGTGAAGTACGCATAGGTATTTAAGAGAAAGATAAAAAAAATTTTAAGACATGGCATTTTTCCTAAAGAGCTTATAAAATTATAAAAACTAAGGATTCATATTATTTAGCATACTTACTAGTTGGACATCACTCTATTTTTGGTGCTCTTCATATGTAAGAGCCTAGAAAGAATAATGGAATCAAAACATTATTCTAAAATACTTTTTTTCATTGTTTTAGTTCCTCTTCACCTTCCTTTCCCTATTTACTTGACTTTTTCTTAGATAAATCTTAAAAGTTTTTTTAATCCTTTTTATTTGGAAGCAGAAGGTGTTAATACATTTTTCCATTACTTTAGGCGTGCAGCTTTGCATTTGATTACAACCTACAAAATATTCCATACTTTCAAAGCATATGTATTTACCTTGTGATACTTACATACTTCTTTCAAAGTGGGTCTTTGCAGTCAGGAAAGGTGAAGAGATTTATTTTTACCACAGACCCAATCCTTTATATAGTGTTACTTTATCAATCATTTCAATAGGCAATAAGACTTTTGATAGGAATCTTTATAATAACACTGTTTTGGAGCTCAGTCTTCCTTTGGAGATAGCCTTAGTTTTGCCACCTAACGTGACATCAATAAAAATGGAGTAAAATAAGATCACATTTAATTATTCTTGATTGCCAGTGGCTGAGGAGTTGTAGGAGCTGTATATTATATAAAAAACATTCATTTATTTAGAAGAAAGTTACAATATATAGTTAAAAAATACAGTTAGTAATATATAAAAATATACATAAGGTATTTTTATCAGCTAGTATTTATAATATATACTTTATATATTTTATGTATATTATTCATATATAAGTTTAAAAATAGATGATTTCAGGGAGGTTGTTTGATAAACTTACACAGCATTTAGTATGAGTTACTATATCTTAAGAATTACACTGTTTTTTTTTTTTAAAGATTTTTTATTTATTTATTTGAGAGAGAGAGAATGAGAGAGAGCAAGCACATGAGAGGGGGGAGGGTCAGAGGGAGAAGCAGACTCCCTGCCGAGCAGGGAGCCCGATGCGGGACTCGATCCAGGGACTCCAGGATCATGACCTGAGCCGAAGGCAGTCGCTTAACCAACTGAGCCACCCAGGTGCCCAAGAATTACACTGTTTTATTCCTCATGATACACACGGTCAGGGTTCCACGATCCTTTGAGGTATGTTTGTTATTATGAACATAGTTCAATAATTTTGTTTCTGCTCTGTCTCAAGTTTTTTTAAAGTAATATTTGTAAATTAATATTGAAATGAAAAATATTAACATCCATATTTTCCTTTTTTCCTTCAATAAACAGACTCCCTTTAATAAGTGTTGCGCTGATTCAAGGTCGGGCATTGGGTGGAGGAGCAGAATTTACTACAGCATGTGATTTCAGGTAAGATAAAAATTGCTTTACTCCCTCCATAAATATAATCAATATGCTCAAACTTATTTTTTGCTCGAATATAAATGTTATTTGTATTCTTAAACAAATGATCAATTAGTGAATATTTTCTTCTTGTCAGTTGTTTTATTTTTTTAATTTAAATTCAATTAATTAACAAATAATGTATTATTTGTTTGAGGGGTACAGGCCTGTGATTCATCAGTTTTATATAATATCCAGTGCTCATTACAACACATACCCTCCCCAGTGTCCATCACCCAGTTACCCCATCCCCAAACCTCCCCCACCAGCAACCCTCAGTTTGTTTCCTGAGATTAAGAGTCTCTTATGGTTTGTCTCCCTCTCTGATTTGTCTTGTTTTATTTTTCCCTCCCTTCCCCTATGATCCTGTTTTATTTTGATTAAAACTCTTCACAGTGTAGGGTTTGAGGGAACATACCTTAATATCATAAAAGCCATTGAGTTCCAGTTTCAAAGCATTGTGGTCCAAAAATACGCAGGGAATGATCCCAATCTTTTGGTACCAGTTGAGACCTGATTTGTAACCCAGGATGTGATCTATTCTGGAGAATGTGTATTCTGTTGCTTTAGGATGGAATATTCTGAATATATCTGTGAAGTCCATCTGGTCCAGTGTGTCATTTAAAGCCCATATTTCCTTATTGATATTCTGCTTAGATGATCTGTCCATTGCAGTGAGGGGGTTGGTAAAGTCCCCTACTATTATTGTATTATCGATGTGTTTCTTTGATTTTTTTATTAATTGGCTTATATAATTGGCTGCCCCATGTTAGGGGCATAAATATTTACAATTGTTAGATCTTCTTGTTAAATAGACCCTTTAATTATGATAGTGTCCTTCCTCATCTCTTCCAGTCCTTGGTTTAAAATCTAATTTATCTGATATAAGGATTGCCACCCCAGCTTTCTTTTGATGTCCATTAGCATGATAAATGGTTTTCCATCCCCTCACTTTAAATATGGAGGTGTCTTTGGGTCTAAAATGAGTCTCTTGCAGACAGCATATTGATGGGTCTTGCTTTTTTATTCTGTCTAATACCCTGTGTCTTTTGATTGGGGCATTTAGCCCATTTACATTCAGGGTAACTATTGAAAGATATGAATTGAGTGCCATTGTATTGCCTGTAAGGTGACTGTTACTGTATATTGTCTGTGTTCCTTTCTGGTCTATGTTACTTTTAGGCTCTCTCTTTGCTTAGAGGATCCATTTCAATATTTCTGGTTTGGTGATCACAAATTCTTTTAGTTTCTGTTTGTCCTGGAAGCTTTTTATCTCCTATTTTGAATTACATCCTAGCTGGATAAAGTATTCTTGGCTGCATATTTTTCTTGTTTAGCATCCTGAATTATATATCATGCCAGTCCTTTCTGGCCTGCCAGGTCTCCGTGGATAGGTCTGCTGCTAATCTAATGTTTCTACCCTTGTAGGTTACAGACCTCTTGTTCCGAGCTGCTTTCAGGATTTTCTCTATGTCTCTGAGATTTCTTCTTGTCAGTTATTAAAGTAGATAAATTTTAATCAATCTAGTATAATAACTCTACCATTACTTTATTACTATGCATTTCAAAAAGTTAACAAAGTAAAATGATTTTGAACAAATTAAATCCATGTTAGCAAAATTCCTGGAGAAGGAAGTCAAGTAAATATATGAAACTTTAATATTCAAAAGAATTATACAGAGAAAAATAAAAAACTAAAGAAAAAAAAAAGAGAGAGAGAGTGGAGAAAGAGGCACTGCTATAATTGTCCTCTTACCAGTAAAAGTAGGTTCTCTGAGGTCCATTTCTTATCTTTACTGTGATTGGTGTTAACTCTGTGGAGCTTTTGGGCTGGTTAGGGAATAAAATTAGAGAAAATTATTTGGGACCTATAGCCCTCAGTCCCCAGAATTCTTTTTAATATTGGATAGCTGTACTTTATAGGAATGATATTTTGTAGAATATAATGCTTTACATGTGCTTGAAACTACATTCTTAGTTACCATTCCTAAGACTTCCTAGCTCAGATATAAGGAGAACCAGTATAGTGTTCTTTGATCTGTACAGACTTACACACTTGAGCCTCTTTATAATACGGAAGGTGGTATACATAGCATAATTGGAGATAAAATGGCAGAACAGTAAAAAGCCCAAAAACTGGAGTTAGATACACTTAGATTCAATCCCAATTTGCCACTTTTATCTACAGTTGATCATCAAATAACCTGAGTTTGACTGTGCTGGTCCACTTATACATGGGTTTTTCTCTATAAATACAGAACAGTATTGTAAATGTATTTTCTCTTCCTTATGGTTTCTTTTTTTTTTTTAAGATTTTATTTATTCATTTTAGAGAGAGAGCACGAGCAGGGGTAGGGGCAGAGGGAGAGGGAGAAAGAGAATCCCAAGCAGACTATGCACTAAGTGCAGAGCATGAAGCAGTGCTCGATCCTAGGATCCTAGGACCCTAGAGATCATGACCTGAGCCAAAATCAAGAGTCTGATGCTTAATCGACTGAGCCACCCAGGCGCCCCTCTTCCTTATGGTTTTCTTAATAACATTTCTTTTCCCTCTGGCTTACTTTATTGTAAGAATACAGTACATAATACATATAACATACAAAATATGTGTTAATTGACTGTTATCAATAAGGCTTTCAGTCGACAGTAGGCCATTAGTAGTTACGTTTTGGGACAGTCAAAAGTTCTACACAGATTTTTGACTGCATGGGGGGTGGTAAGTGCCCCTAAACCTGACACCGTTCAAGGGTCAGCTGTATTTGACTTTTAATAACTATTTTATCTAAGTCTCAATTTCTTTATAAAATATAAATAATCTCTGCTGGATGTTTATAGATTTAAGTGATTCAATGAACATGTAGATGCTTAGCATAACACTTAACCAAGGTACACATTGATGTACACATGATACTGATTAGAGTCTTAAGATTACCTTACTGCTCTTATACTTTTACAGAAATGCTAGTATGGTAATATTTTGGAAGAGTTTTAAATTTATTTTTATTTTTTAGAGAGAGAGAGAGCACACAAGTAGGGGGGAGGGGCAGATGGAGAGGGAGAGAGAGAATCTCAAGCAGGCTCCACGCCAGGGCGGAGCCTGACTTGGGACTCAATCTCAGGACTCTGAGATCATGACCTGAGCTAAATCAAGAGTTAGATGTTTAACCAACTGAGCCACCCAGGCGACCTGGTATAGTTTTAAACTTATTAATTCTCCTTTCACTGGGGATGATTTTCAACCTTAAGGCTAATCCTGGCCTCACTCCTTTTTTCCTATTCATTATACACTTGATCCTGGAAGGAGAATGTTGGAGCATACACTAAGAGGAGACTTTCAGTGTTTAAAATTTTGACTCTCCTTTTCAGACACTAAAGAGAAATCCATTCCTCTCTGGCATGTAGGGCAGTAGACTAGAGGAGAAATATTTGATAATTAATTCAGCTTTTTCATTCTCTTTCAGCTATGTTTCTTTGAATCACAAACTTTCATGTTTTTCAAAGTTCAGATTATCAAAGTATATAAGCTAAATCTTGTAATCTACCCACTGTACTAAAATGCTATGAAAATAGTCATGGTGTTATAAAAGATATCCATCAAAAAGAAAAAGAGAAACCTATAATTAAGAATGCTTAAAGGTGTGTATTATTTAATCAAAGGCTTCTCTCTTCTAGCCTTCATTTTAACAAGTCTTAAATCACTTTTATTGTAGTATAATTTGCATTCTACACCGTGTAACCACTTCCACAATCAAGATATAGAACATTTTTATCAGCTCCACATGTTTGCATGTACTGTTGCCCAATCAATTCCCACCTTAGTCCAAGGCAAACACCAGTCACTTTTTCACTCTAAGTTAGATTTGTTTTTTTGGTTTATTTTTAGCATTTTATATAAATAGATTCATTCAGTATATATTTGTGTGTGTGTGCCTGGCTTCTTTCATTCAGTGTAATTATTTTGAGATTCATCAATGATGTACCATGTATCACTACGTCATTCCTTTTTAATGTTGAGTTTTTTTATTGCGTGGATATACTACAGTTTGTTTTCAAGATTCATATGTGTTATTCCATATATCAGTGGTTTGTTCATTTTGTTGCTTAGTAGTATGCCTTTCTATGCATATTATATATTATTATATATTATGGATAAAAGTCCTTTTACATAAGTCAATTATATAGCATTTTTTTTGTAAATATAAGTATTGTGAATGTTCTCTCAGCCTTTTTATTTTGTGTCTTTTGAAGAGCAGAGATTTTTTTTTTTTAAAGATTTTATTTATTCATTTGAGACACAGAGATAGAGAGAGAGAGCATGAGCAGGGGGAGAGGTAGAGGGAGAGGGAGAAGCAGGCTCCCTGCTGAGCCAGGAGCCCAGTGTGGGGCATGTGGGGCTCGATCCCAGGACCCTGGGATCATGACCTGAGCCGAAGGCAGATGCTTAACCATTGAGCCACCCAGACGCCCCTGAAGAGCAGAGACTTTTTATTTCTTATTTTTTTTAAGATTTTATTTATTTATTTGACGGAGAGAGACACAGTGAGAGAGGGAACACAAGCAGGGGAAGTGGGAGAGGGAGAAGCAGGCTTCCTGCTGAGCAGGGAGCCTGATGCGGGGCTTGATCCCAGGACCCTGGGACCATGACCTGAACTGAAGGCAGACGCTTAACGACTGAGCCACGCAGGCACCCCGAGCAGAGATTTTTTTAAAAAACATTTTTAGCTTCTCCATTTGTATTAATTACGGAGTTATGGAAAACTTTTACACAGATAATTCCTATATACCTTTCACTCAGTTTCCCCAAATGTTAATATCATACATAACCACAGTACAGTTATCAAATCAAGAAATTAATATTGTTACAAAACTTTTAACTAATCTAAAGACCTCATTCAGATTTTTTCAGTTGTTATACTAATGTCTTTTTTTCTAGTCCAGGATCTAATCAGGAATCTCTTTTGTTTATATAGTCATCCAGCTTTCTTATGATTAATATTTCTGTGGTATATCTTTCTCTGTCCTTTCATTTTAACCTATGCTGTATTTTTTAAATGTAATGCTAGTTAGTAGACAATATATATTTGGGTGTGCTTTTTTAATCAAGTCTCACAATCTCTGCCTTTTAATTGGAGTGTTCACACCATTTATATTCATCATTATTGATATAATAGGGTTTAAATCTATCATCTTGGTCTCTGTTTTCTATTTGTCCCATCTGTTGTTTATTCTTTCTTACTTTCTCTTCCTCCCTCATTCTAGATTATTTTTTATGATCCCATTTTACCTCTAATATTGACTATACCTCTTTGTGTTATATATAAAATATATATTTTTCTAGTAATACCTTTATACTATATATAAACAAATGTTTTAATAGTAGTGTAAATTTTCTATGCATATTAACATATATTTTTATATATTTATTATATATATTACTGTATAGAGGTATACCTCAGAGATACTGCAGGTTTGGTTCCAGCTATCACAGCAAGACAAATATTGCAGTAAAGCTAGTCGAATGAATTTTTGGTTTCCTAGTACATGTAAAAGTTATGTTTACATTATTTTGTAGTCTACTGTGTGCAGTAGCATTATGTTTGAAAAAAACATAATGCTTAATTAAAAAATACTTAATTAAAAAATACTTCATTGCTAAAAAATGCTAACCATCATCTGAGCTTTAAGTGAGTTGTAATCTTTTTACTGGTGGAGAGTTTTGCCTCAGTGTTGATAGTGGATGAATGAATAGGGTGGTGATTGGCCGAAGGTTGGGGTGGCTGTGGCCACCAATGAAGCTTACTTCATTGATGGATTTTTTTCTTTCATGAACAATTTCTCTGTAGTATGTGACGCTGTTTGATAGCATTTTTTTTTTTTTTGAGGAAATGGTGCCATTTTATTTATTTATTTATTTATTTATTTATTTATTTATTTATTTATTATGTTCAGTTAGCCACCATATAGTAGTACATCATTAGTTTTTGATGTAGTGTTTAATGATTCATTAGTTGTGTATAACACCCAGTGCTCATCACAACACGTGCCCTCCTTAATGCCCATCACCGGGCTACCTCATCCCCCCGCTCCACTTAGACCCTTAGTTTGTTTCCTGGAGTCCATAGTCTCTCATGATTTGTCTTCCTCTCTGACTTCCCCCTCTTCAGTTTTCCCTCCCTTCCCCTATGGTCTTCTGTGCTGTTCCTTATGTTCCACATATGAGTGAAACCATATGATAATTGTCTTTCTCTGCTTTACTTATTTCACTCGGCATAATCACCTCCAGTTCCATCCATGTCGATGCAAATGGTGGGTATTCATCCTTTCTGGCTGAGTAATATTCCATTGTATATATGGACCACATCTTCTTTATCCATTCATCTGTTGAAAGGGCATCTCGGCTCCTTCCACAGTTTGGCTATTGTGGACATTGCTGCTATGAACATTGGGGTGCATATGGCTCTTCTTTTCACTACATCTGTAGTTTGATAGCATTTTACCCACAGAACTTTTTTCAAAATTGGAGTCAGTCCTCTCAAACTCAGCTACTGCTTTATCAACTAAGTTTATATAGTATTTTAAATCCTTATTGTCATTTCAACAGTCTTTATATGCATATGCAGGTATACATTTATATATACATGTACTTATATGTATAAATACTGATAATATATAACTATATGCACATATATATGTTAATGTATTCTTGAGGTATTTAAGGAATAAGGAAGAAGGGCTGATTATTGATTATTAGAATCTGATGCTTGAAAAAATATATCTTAATTTAGGTGGTACAATATATTGTTATATATGTGTTATAAAATTGAAGGTAAAATTGGAAAATCATTTAAATGTTTTTCTTCTGGTATCTGTGTGAAAGTGAGAACTAAACAGATTATTAAAACTCACCCAGTACATTAAAAAAAGGGGCATTGTGTCAGAGAGCCAGGGCCAAGATGATATGCAACAATTTTGTAATCAAAACAAATAAATATAAAATGCTTTTGCAGCTAAGATGGAATTAATATATCTCTAGCCACTCAAAACTATTGCTTTAGCACATAGGAAAGCTTTTTAAAAGGTAGTCAAAGGCTGTACCTCAAATTTGCCCTCAGACCTATATCTCTGATACTGCTTTAGCTATCTGAGTACTCAGGGATCTTAGTTGAGATTTGTTTTGTTTTGTTTATGCTTTTCTTTTTCTTTTTAAGGTTATATTTAATGACTAAAAGTATTCTAAAGTCATCCTTTTACATTCCTTTCTTTCAGAAAAGCTTATTATTCAATATGTATTTTGTAACTTTTATGGTAATAGCCAAAGATATAAATAAGCATCTGTCTCATGTTTTTAATATATATTTCTTCCTCAATATATGTAGAAGGATATTATTTTATCTTTGGAGATATGATATTAGTCAATAATTTCTACTGAAATTTTAATTTTCTTTGTCAAGATTGTTCCCTTGAGCTATAAAGAAATTTGAATTACTAGAACTACAGGATAAAATGTTAGTTACACATTTTCAAAGTTTGATGTGTGGTGCAACAATTTTAAATGTGATTTAATTAAAATACAACACAAAAGAAAATAATCTGGTCTTCCTTTTTGTACTTTAATTTCATCAAGCATCAAGCCTTCATGAGCTTAATGTTTTCTGACCAGTCAAGAAACCAAGATTCATTTAATAGGTTATCAAAATACATTGAGTGTAAAAGTACAAATCAGTGGGCTTTCCTAGAAGAAAAGAGAAGGCACAAGACAGGCTTAAAGCCTTAGAAATGTTCTTTTTTGATACCTGCTTCTGAATAGAGTCATCTGCTGCCTAGTCAAAGCAAAATGCCATGATAACTAATCTTCATATTTAAGGGATATAGATAACTTCTACCAACATAAGACTGTTTCATTAAAGTGAAAACTGGGTTTTTGTATGAATTTAAAAGTACATTAAATTGCAAAAGCCAAGGAAGAAATTAAACCCAAAAGGCCAACTGCATTTATCAACCTACTTCATATGGATCTGGTCTATTCCCCTGAAAATGTTTGCCTGTAAAATGGACATCCTAAATCCTAGCCATAATAATTCTGGGAGTGTATTCAGTAGCTCAAATCATCACTTTACTCCTTGAAAAAAATCATTTTTCCCACAAATTATAGAAAAATCACATGCATATGACTCAGTAGTCAATATCCAGATCAGTTTTGTTGCACTTACCATAGTCCCAAAGGACACTATAGCAGTAATTCAGGCTGAATATGGGACTGGTAAAGGAGAGAGGTCTTCGGCAAGCTCTTGACATTTATTGTGAGATATTTGACTACTGTTAAGTGTACTTGGAATTATTTATTTCAAATATATTTTAAATTAAGGGGAAAAAAAGCAATGCTTATGCATTTCTTAATTTACCAATTTCAAAGGCCCCCTTTATCAAATTCTCTCTCACTTCTATAGGATTGTAATATGGTTTCCTCACTGTGTTTGTCGACTCTAAATGAAACCTTATGGTTAGGGTTTTTTCTTCAAAGTGGTGTGAATGATACACTTAGCCATCATAAACGTTACTCGTTTACTTCTAGATTGCCAGGTATACGACGAATTCTACATAATGCCAGTGTTAAAGAGCTAGGAAGTGACATGGGCATCTGCATGGAAGCCAAGGGTACAGTAGCCTTTGAAACAGGAAGTGAGGAAATGTCCTCCTCCACTGCAGAGAAGGAAGTGATGAGATGATGGTGTCTGAGGAACCCATGACTGTTCCCAGCATCTGGCATCTGGCAGCCTGCTTCTATTCTCTCAATTTTATTTTTAATTACTCAATGCCAGTCTATTTGGGTAAAAAAAAATTGTTGCTGGAGAAACAGAAGCAAAACTACTGTGTCCTAAAGTACGAAATGCAAACCAAACATGGTATGTGACATCAGTTGAATTTGAGTCTCCTCTCATCAACTCTTCTGTACCTCCATAGTTTACCCAGAGCCCCCGGATGTTGATTCCAGAGTCCATACTGCTGATCAGGAACTGTCAGTGAAGGGTTAGATATGTTTGTATATTAGGATTAGTGTTAGAAAGAAAGAGGGAGAGAATAGAGGAAAGGAGAGAGATTTATTGACTGCATTAACTTAATCATCAAAAGGAACCCTAATTATTCAAAAAGGCCTTCCTCAAAGTTGCATATTTCTTTGTTAGCATAAAAAGCCTGTTTTCATAACTATGATGATCTGAATAGGGGACCTTTGAGAGCAAAAAGAAGATAAGAGCTCTTTATAGTTTCTTGAAATTCCACATTTTAGATGTTAGGTGCATGTCATTTTGTGACATTTTATTCTTAAGATGTCTGAGATGACTATAAAGCTATTTGGGCACACATAGCTTCACACACGGACCACTGCAGCTGCTTCCAGGACAACCTGTCTTTTTCCAGGCTTTCCTCGAAAATGAAATTTATTCTATACACCAACAGATTTACCTTTTCCTGCTTTTAACATACAGGCATACCTCACAGATACTGTGTGTTTGGTTCCAGACCATCACAATAAATCGAAGAGCACAATAAAGTGAGCCAAATGAATTTTTTGGTTTCCCGGGGTATATAAAAATTATGTTTACATTATTTTATAGTCCATTAAGTGTGCAGTAGCATTATGACTTAAACATGTACATACCTTAATTTAAAAATACTGTATTGCTAAAAAATGCTAACCGACACCTGAACTTTCAGTGAATCATCATCTTTTGCTGGTGGAGGTTTTGTCTCAACGGCTGCTTGATGATTGGAGTGGTGGTTGCTACAAGTTGGGGTGGCCGTGGCAGTTTCTTAAAATAAGACTCCAATCAAGTTTGCCGCATCACCTGACTCTTCTTTTCACGAATGATTTCTCTTTAGCATGCAAGGCTGTTTGATAGAGGATATTACCTACACTAGAACTTCTTTCAAAATTGGAGTCCGTCCTCTCCAACCCTGCCGCTGCTTAATCAACTAAGTTTGTGTGGTACTCTAAATCCTTTGTTGTCATTTCAACTATCTCTACAGCCTCTTCACCAGGAGTAGATTCCATCTCAGAAACCATTTTCTTTTCTTTCTTTTTTTAAGATTTTATTTATTTATTTATTTGAGCGAGAGAAAGAGCACAGGCTGAAGGGGAGAGGCAGAGGGAGAAGCAGACTGACTCCCCTCTGAGCCGGAAGCCTGACGCGGGGCTCGATCCCAGGACCCTGAGATCATGACCTGAGCCAAAGGCAGATGCTTAATCGACTGAGCCACCCAGGTGCCCCTCAGAAACCGTTTTCTTTGCTCATCCATAAGAAGCAACTCCTCATGTGTTCAGGTTTGATCGTGAGATTGCAGCAATTCAGTCACATCTTTAGGCTCCACTTCTAATTCTAGTTCTCTTGCTAATCCCACCACATTTGCAGTTACTTTCTCCACTGGAGTCTTGAACCTCTCCAAAGTCATCCATGAGGGTTGAAATCAGCTTCTTCCAAACCCCTGTTAATGTTGACATTTTGACCTCTTCCCATGAATCATGAATGTTCTTTATGGTATTAGAGTGGTGAATGCTTTCCAGGTTTTCAATTTACTTTGTTATGACCTATTAGAGGAATCACTATTTATGGCAGCTCTAGACTTATGTATTTCTTAAATAATAAGACTTGAAAGTCAAAATGATACCTTGATCCATAGGCTGCAGATGGATATTGTGTTAGTAGGTATGAAAACAACATTAATCCCATACGTCTCTGTCAGAGCTCTCGGGTGACCAGCTGCATTTACCAATGAGCAGTAATATTTTGAGAGGAATCTTCTTTCCTGAGTAATAGGTTTCAACAGTGGGTTTAAAATATTCATTAAACTGTCTCGTAAACAGATGTGCCATCAGTAAGGTTTTGTTGCTCCATTTATAGAGTACAGGCAGAGCACATTTAGTAGATTTAGCATAATTCTTAAGGGCTCTAAGATTTTTGAAATGGTAAATGAACATTGGCTTCAACTTAGAGTCCAGCTGCATTAGCCCCTAATGAGTGAGTCAGCCTGTCCTTTGAAGCTTTGAAGCTCTCTAGCTATGAAAGTCCTACATGGCATCTTCTAGTAGAAGCTGATTTCATCTATACTGAAAATCTGTTTAGTGTAGCCACCTTCATTAATTATCTTAGCTAGATATTCTAACTTGCTGTAGCTTCTACGTCCGTGCTTGATGCTTCACCTTGCACTTTTTTGCTATAAATTTCTTTCCTTAAATCTCATGAACCAATCGCTGCTAGCTTTAGATTTTTTTCCTCTGCAATTTCCTCCCCTCTCTCAGCCATCCCTAGAATTGAAGAAAGTTAGGCCTTTGCTCTGGATTAGGCTTTGGTTTAAGAGAATGTTGTGTTGGTTTGATCTCTGTCCTGACCACTAAAACTTTATATCAACAATAAGGCTGTTTTGCTTTCTAACTGGTATAAGAAGCCTAGCCTTCATCTTACCTCAGCTTTTGACATGCCTTTCTTGCTAAGCTTAACCATTTAAAGTGAGAGACATGAAACTCTTCCTTTTACTTGAACACTTAGTGACCATTGCAGGATTATTAATTAGCCTAATTTCAGTTTGTCTCTCAGAGAATAAGGAGGCCCAAGGAGAGGGAGAGAGATGGAGGATGGCCAGTGTGTGGATCAGTCAGATCACACAACGTTTATCAGTTAAGTTTGTGGTCTTACATGGGCATGGTTCATGACACCTCAAAACAGTTACAATAGTAACATCACAAAGCACTGATCACAGATTACCATAACAAATATAATAATGATGAAAAAGTTTGAAATATTGCAAGAATTACCAAAATGCAACACGGAGAGATGAAGTCAGCAGAGCTGTTGGAAAAACAGAGCTGATAGGCTTGCTGGATGGCAGGTTTGCTATAAAGCTTCAATTTGTAAAGATCACAATATCTGCAAAGTGCAATAAAGCAAAGCACAATAAAATGAGATATGCCTATATATAAATACGTATGTGTGTGTATAAACATATATATATAAAGTAAAAATATATTCCTAGAAAAATGAAACAGAAAACCAAGACATAACAAATTTCTGGAATTGTAGTGTCTAGCATATATAGAAAAATACGTATTTCTAAAATACTGAAAAATATTTTCTCATTTATAAGCATACATAAACACATATGCAGACATATATAGATTTTTTTTTTTTTTTACTGGTTGGTTTAGAGTTAATATGATGCATTTTAAACTTATCACAGCCCACTTTCAAATAATATTATGCTACTTTACATAAAATACAAGAACACTACAGTATACTCCTATTTCCTTCTCCTGTCCTCATGCTATCGTTGTCATACATTTTGCTTCCACATATTATAACTTCACAAATTGTTATGCATTTAAGCACATCTGAATTTTTAACTTCATGAATGAAGATAATGATTTCCTTAACCAGAAACTCTTCTATATTAAATATGCATTATTCTGTGTCATTCGGAACTTACTTAATTACTTGTAAGATAGCTGGACCTATATTAATATCCAGATGATATTTTCACATTGCACATTGTTCTTCTAGTTTTTTGAGAATGTAATGAAAGCTAAGAACCCTATCTTAGGAAACTTTGCATGAAATCTCATCCATGGACCCTTGGTTTAGAACCCGTTTTCAAAGTAGGTATTTCTACATGTATACTATTTCTTTTATCATTATCTTTTTTGTATATTTCTTCTAACTACTGAGGTAATTTTGGTAAGGCCTTAAACTATTTTGGGTTTGTATGTATAAAACAGAAATGTTGAGTTTAATGACTTATTACAAAATGGGAACCTATGTTGCCATGATATAGGTCAAGAATGGGAACATTGTCAGCACCCTGAAGTCTCCTATAAGCCCCTTCTAAGTCACAACCCCCTTATTTCCATCTAAGGGAAACTATTACCCTAAATTTTATGAGAATTAATTTTTTTCCTTATGAAAGTACTTCTTTTCTTATTTCCTAATTTCCTCAGAAAGGAAATTATCCTATAACTGATATGTTCTATTTTTCCTCTTTTTGAACTCTATATAAATGGCATCATATAGTAATAGAAATAGTATGAGGAAAGATTCACTAAGTTTATTCATGCAAAGTATTAAATTATTTTTCTTCTTTTTTATAATTTATGACTCAGGTTCCAATTTATCAATTGAAATATATCTTTGTATCCACATAAATATATATATTGAAATAGTTTTGGTGTATGAGACAATTTATAAAGATCCTAGCCTCTTTGAAAACTAGTACTTCTTAATTGGGGAAGAACCTTGTACACAGCGAAAAATGGTCATTTCATATGACAGTGCCCTCTGCTGTCCTCAGTGCAGATTGCATTGGGATACTACATTTGATTCTGTGAAGAGGAAGTGGTCATTGGCTTTATGGACTACGTGAGACTAAATTTAAAATGTTCTCTGTGTGAAAGGATTAAATACTTTTCTCACTTTATCCTGAAATACAGGTATTTATATGTAATTTAAATATATACTTTTTAATATATTACATATATAAATATATATTTAAAGAATACTCTAAGCTATATGTGAATGTGCCTTATTACACTTAAAAATCCTCTACATAAAAGTAAGTAATATTGAACTTTATAGATATCCTCTGGATATCTTTAACGTAGAGCCTGGTGTTCATCTGTAAGCATTTATTAAACTTTTGCATTATTCTTCATAGTCATTCCTGATCTGTGTTTGGGTAGTTAGGGTTTAGGACAAAAGGCAAAATCACAGGAAAAATAATCAGAGACTACTTAGTCTTTTAGTACTGCTAACTTGCCTTGCTGGCTGTGTTGTTCTCTAAGTGAAGGGAGTGTCATGTATCTTAGGGTCTCATAAAATATGTACTTTATTGGTTATGAGATGTCTGACGGTGCTTGCTCTCATCAGATAGATCCAGTAATATACCAGATACATTCACCTTGCCAATGAAGACATGTTCTTTTGTGGATCAGCTACTTGGTATATACAGGCCCTCATATTAAATTACATTCAGTTGAGTTACTCATTAAGCATATGTTTAGCACCCATATGTACTAGACACTGCCATTCAAGAAAGTTGTATGTATTGGGATTTTGTTTCATTTTTCCAGTAATATAGTTTTACTGTATTTTACAAAAGTATTGATTCACAGTCAACAAGTTGAAAAACAAATGGTAGAAACTGATCCTTCCCAATAGAAGTTTGAAAAGCACTGTTTTCAGCTGTTAAGCCCTTTTTAACCTACATATCAAAAACAAAAGTTCTTAGAACTTAGAGGCTGATAGAGAGGACTGCATACTGAACTACCTCGCTAGGCACAGTTACAAGGAAGTGATAAGTCAATACAAGTTACTCTAGCTGATCTTTCCCCCAACTTTATCAGTACATTGTTGGTTATCTTCTATGACAAATTGCTTTAATTATTATTCTTTTTTTTTTTTTAATCCACTTGTTCCAAAAGAACACCAAAAACTTTTATCGCATTCCACTAAAAAGACAAGTTTCTTCCTTCGGGATGTATGTTGGCCCTTTTTTAGCCTGTTTAACTTTCTTACCTTGGAGAATTGCCTGGAATTCACTCAACTAGGATTTTCCTTCTTGCTGCTCTTCCGTTACCCATGGGAAATATTTCAGAAGATGAGAGATACGCTGAATACGAATATTCCAAAAAATGAGCTCATGCAGCATTCTAGCTGTCCCCAAACCCTGTAAGCACCAGTTGATCATACACATAATGAATTAATATTTCAGAATAGTTCAGAAACGCTCAGGTCTACTTGGCATATATAGACCCTTATATTAAATTGCATTCAGTGGAGTCATAATTTTCATATAAAACATTCTTAGAGAAAATGACATTTTAAAAACATTTTTAAAAGAAAAACACTAACTTATGAATTCAAAATTGGCATTCCTCAGTGCTCAGAATCTAGTCATTCAAATGTTATGTTTCCCTTGTAGTGATAAAATTGATGTGAGGAAATAAAAAGCTAGAACTGTGATAAAATAATTTGCTTCTAATTTTAATCTATCTTGACTAATTAAAATATTTAGAATGAAATATAAATTAAGAAAACACTTATTTGAGTATTAGTTTTCTATTGCAGCCATAACAAATTGCCACAAATTTAGTAGCTTAAAACAGTATCAGTTTATCTCACAAATGTATAGGTCTGAAGTCTGGCTGGGCTCACTGGTTTCTCTAAACCTGGTCACAAAAGGCCAAAATCAGTATGTTGGCTGGACTGGGCTCTGGAGACTCCGGGAGAAACCACTTCCAGGCTCATCCTGATTACAACTGGCAGATTTCAGTTATATGCACTTGTAGGACTGAGGTCCCTGCTTTCCTTGCTGACTATCAGCTGGGAACCAGTCTTTGCTTCTAGAGAATATCTGCATTCCTTGTCATGTTTTCCGTGTGGCCCCCTACAGCAATGGTGGGTTGAGTTTTTCTCATTTACCTTTCTGCTGCATCTCTGTAACTCCAGCTAGAGAAAGTTCTCAGCTTTTAAGAGCTCATGTGGTTAAATTGGGCTCACTCATATAACCTCCCTAAATTAATGTATGTAATCTTAATTACATCTGCAAAGTCTCTTTTCTTATGTGAAGTACACATGTTGCAACCTTTTTTTTTTTTAAAGATTTATTTATTTTACAGAAAGAGAGTGTGCGAATGGGAGGGGGGCATGGGGCAGAGGGAAAAGGAGAGAGACAGTCTCAAGCAGACTCCCCTCTGAGTGCGGAGCCTGACAGGGGGCTTGATCTCCTGACCCTGAGATCATGACCTGAGCTGGAATCAAGAGTCAGATGCTTAACTGTCTGAGCTACCCAGGCGCCCCTAGTGTTTCCCTTTAAGTAAGAGGCTAGCTTTAGGATTGAGGTTTATATTTGTATATAGATTCATGCTGAAGAATTATCCTTCCGTTCCTATTTTTTCAAGAGTTTTGAGGTATTGAATTTCATTTAAGGACTTTTCACCATTTATGAAGATAAATGGTTGTTCTTCTTAGACCTATTAATATGATTAATTATAATAATTGATTTCTAACATTAATTAAAGTATAAACCCCTTTTACTCAGGGTGTATGATTTCCTTAATATGGTGTTGAAATCTGTTTGATAATATTTAGGGTTTTTACTTTGATATTTGTATTAGTTATCTATTGCTGAGTAATAAACCACCTCAAAACTTAGAGCTTAAAACATAAACATTTATTATTTCTAGGGGTCAGGAATCTATATATGACTTGGTTGGGTGCCTCTGGCTCAGGGTCTCTCATGAGGCTATAATCAAGATGTCAGCCGGGACTCAACTGAGGGAAGATTGATTCAAAGCTCACTCAGTGGCTGTTGGCATGCCTCAGGCCCTCACTGACTATTTGCTGGGAATATCAGTTTCTTGGGCTTGTCTGGGCTTGCCACAGGGCTATTTATAACCTGGAAGCTTGCTTCCCCCAAATTGAAGGTTCTGAGAGAAAGAGAATTGACATAGAAACCCACAATCTTAGAACCTAATCTTGGAAGGGACATCCCATTTCTTTTGCTGTATTGTTTATTAGATGAGAGTTACTAGGTCCAGTCCATACTCAAGGGGAAAAGATCACATGTACAAGGATGTAAACACCAGGGGGCAATGATCACTAGGGGTCATCTTGAAGACTGTCCACTACAGTATACATAAATAAATTGGTCTAATTTTATTTTTTGTGTTATATATAGCAGATTTAGGTATCATTGTTATACTTCACTAAAAAAATTGGGGTGTTTCCTTCATTTTCTATCTCAGAAACAATCTATATGACATCAGAACTACATGTGTAAAGACTTGGTAAACCCTGTGAAACCCTCTGGGTCTGGTACCTTTTTGCTTTTGATAAGTCCACTGGCATTATAATTATTTTGCCCTTATAAGTTCTTTATTGTTTTTGTTTTTTGCTTGGAGGCCCTGAGTTTTCTCTATCTGTAAAGTCTAGTATTTTACTAGGATATGTCTCAGAGTTGATTCTTTAAAGTCACTTTTCCCGGGTACCCAATGAACTCTCAATATTTGTTGTTTCAGTTCCAGTTATTCATATATTACTTATTTGCTTATTTCTCTAACTCCTTTTTCTTTTTTTTTAACCAATTCTCATTCTCTCAGTTGTTTTCCTACTTTTCTTCAGTGCCCTATATTTAATTTTTATTTAAACCTATTCTCGTCTTTTTCTTCTATTTCTTTCTTGAGTTCAGTCAACTCTCATTCACTTTATCTCCCAGCCCCTGTGGTTTTTTTTTTTTTTTGGTGTGTGGGGGGGATGATTTCTACTCCTGATTTTTAAATTTCTGATTCAAGGGGCGCCTGGGTGGCTCAGTCGTTTAAGTGTCCGACTTTTGATTTCCGCTCAGGTCATGATCTCAGGGTTGTGAGATTGAGCCCCGCATGGGGCTCTGTGCTGGGCATGGGGCCTACTTAAGATTCCTTCCCCCTGTGCCCCCCCACCGCTCTCACACCAGTGTGCTGTCTCAAAAAAAAAGCATTTAAATTTCTGATTCAGTATTTTTCTTTTTCATATAAATTATGCTATTTGAAGATATTGAATGCATTTTGGAGTGGTCATTACCAGTTTTTCTTCTATTTCATGGTTTTACATGGGGAGGGAGGTGCTTTTCATCAGCAGAAATGTTTGAATTTACATATTCTGCTTTATTCTTACAGTAGCTTTTTATAGAATTAGCTTGATATTTTCTATTTCTGAGTATTTTGTGGCTAGAATTCCTAATTTGAGAGTGTCAACTTCTCACAGTTTAGTTTTTGAATGGATGCATTAGGAAATGGGAGAGGAGCTAGCATGGCTTGTATCTCTTTTGTTTCTACAGAATCCTTATTCTTCCCCTCTAATTTTTTCTTTTATTTCTCAGAGGGAATCACCCCTTCTCTACTTATCTGGGTCTTTTTTCAGAAGCTGTGCTTATTCAAACTATCAATTTTAGCCTTATTCATTTTCAAGCTCCTTTTCTATAGCCCATGCTGTGGACTACCAAATCCCCAAATTGTACTCAATTTTTTAGAACATAGTTAGTGTTAGATTTTCTCATTCTGGGGGTGATTTTAACTGTACCTCCTCAAAGTCTTCCCTTTCCCTGTCCTGTTTCACATGGATTTTAACTGTACTTCCTCAAAGTCTTCCATTTCCCTGTCCTGTTTTACATGGATTTTAACTGTACTTCCTCAAAGTCTTCCATTCCCTATCCAGTTTTACATGGATGTGTTAAACCTCCTCGTTATCACTTTGTGCCCATTGGCTTGCAGTAGCAGCAGGAAATCATTTTTTAATTTGGTGTTTATTTCTGTACTTAAAGATAATTTCAAGGATGCAGTATTCTCTGTCTCTGAGTAATCCTGTTGGTGTGGCTTTCTTTCACCCCTTGTTAATTTTGTAATTTGGGAGAGGATGTGTGTAAAGATTAGGAATCAATTGGCAGCAATCTTCTAGACCAACCCTTGAAATTTTAGTTTTTAAAACTTAGCAGATTTATCAGTGAAGTTTTCCAAGCATTTAAGAAAGAAATAACATCAATCTTACATACACATTTATTGAATAGAAAAGGAAGTTATACTTCCCAGCTCCTTTAATGAGTATAATGTTTATTCCAAAATCTAGAAATGACATTTTAAGAAAGCAAATTATAGACCAATCCCATAAACATAAATGTAAAAATCCTTAACAAAATATTAACAAATTTAATCTAATGATAAGATGTCATGACTTACGAGGGGCTTACTCCAGAAATTCAAGGTTGGTTTAACATTAGCAAACCAATTAGTGTAATATACCATATTAACAAAAAAGGGAGACAGATCATTACAAGCTGATAGATGCAGAAAAAGCGTTTGACAAAATTCAACATCCATTCATGATAGAAACTCTTAAGACACTAGGAAGGAACTTTCTTAGTCTAATAAAGAACATTTACAAAAATCCTACAGCAAACATCTCATAATGATAAAAATAGTGAAAGCTTTCCCTCTGACATCAGGAACAAGGAGAGTACTATCACCACTTCTGGTCATAATTATACTAGATATCCTAGACAGTTCAGTAAGGCAAGATTAAAGAAGTTACAAGGATTGGATTATAAGAAATCTTATTATTCACATATGACATCATTGTGATCCAAAAGAATATACATAGCTAATCTTTTAGAATTAATAAGTGAATTTTGTAAGTTTGCTGGCTGCGAGGTTAATAAAAGTCAATAGCATTTCTATATGCCAGCAGCAAACAAATAAATAACAAAATTTAAAAAACAATACCATTCAGAGCAGCATTAGGAAAAAAAAAACCTAACACCTAGGAACAAATCAAAAGGTATGTCAGAATTTTACATTGAAAGCTGGAAAACAATACTGAGAGAAATTAAAGAATGCCTAAATAAATGGTGAAATAGAAATATACCATGTCCATGGAATAAAAGACTCAATTATTGTAAAGATTGACCTCTCCCCCAGAATAATCCAGAGTCAAGGTAGTGCCAATGAAAATCACAGCAAGTTGGTGTGTGTTTGTGTGTGTGTGTGTGTGTGTGTGTGTGTGTGAGTGAACAGTCTCAAAATTCATATGGAAATGCAGAGTACCAAGAACTAAGGAAGTCACAAAGAACAATGTTAGAAGGCTTATACTACCAGATAGCAAACCTGTTATAAAACTAATTTAAACAGATGCTTTTTATACATACAAGGGTAGAAAAACTGACCAGTAGAGTTCAGAAACAGATCCAAAATATATGGTTATTTAATCTAAGACAAATGTGACACTGTTAGTGCATTAGGAAAGAATGGGCTCTTTAGTAAGTGTATGTAAATGTGTAAAATCCATTCAAGATGAATTGCAGATATAAAAGTGAAAGGTAAAACAGTGAAGCTGTCTGAAAGAAAACAGGAGAATATCTTTGTGGTCTTAAAATAGTCAAAGATTTCTAAAACAGGACACAATAATCACTAACCATAAAGAAAAAGATTGATAAATTAGACCATATAACATTAATAACTTCTATCAAAAACATAACTAAAAGAATGAAAATTCAACTTGCAGAGGGAGAGAAGATTATCTCAATATTTATATCTGACGAAAGACATAGTTAGAATATATAAAGAACTCCTTCAAAGCAATAAGACAGACAACCCAGTTAAAATAAAGGGGCAGAAAACTCTAACTTTTCAGAGGATATCTGAATGGCCAAAAAAAAAAAAAAAAGTTAAAAAGCACTGAATTTCATTAGCCATTAAGGAAATGGGAATTAAAATCACACCTTTTTATTACACTCCCACAAGAAAAGCTAAGATGAAAAAGATAGAATATATCAAGTTTTAGCAAGGGTGTGAAGCAACTGCAGCTTTCAGAAAGTACTAATGGGCGTGTAAGTTGGTACAGTGGAAAATGCCCAGTATCTACTAACGTAGAATGTCACATACCCTAAGACACAGTAATTCTATTCCTATGTGTCTGTGGTTGACAGAAAATGGCCTTCCAAGTCCTAGAACCTGTGAACATGTTACGTTATATGGCAAGGGGGAATTAGGTTGCATATGGATGTAAGGTTGCTACTCAGCTGACTTTAGAACAGGGGGATTATCCTGGTGGGTAGACCCAGTGTAAGCACAAGGGTCCTAAAATGCTATAAAGGGACACTGAAAAGTTCAGAGTCAGAAAAGGAGGGTTAGTGATAGAAGCAAGATCAGAATTGATGAGTATGAGAAGAATGTAACCCATCAGTGCAGGCTTTGAAGATGGAGGAGTGTGGCCATGGGCCAAGAATTGTGGTCAGGCTTTAGAAACTGGAAAAGGTAGGGAAATGGACTCCCCTGGAGCCTCCAGAAAGGAATGCAGCCCTACTGAAATCTTGATTTTAAACTAGTGAGTCTTTTGTTGGACCTTGTAACCTACAAAAAACTGTAATAGAAAGCAGGAGGCATCACAGTTCTGGACTTCAGACTGTATTCATCAAGACAGTATGGTACTGGCACAAAAACAGACACATAGATCAATGGAACAGAATAGAGAACCCAGAAATGGACCCTCAGCTCTATGGTTAACTAATCTTCGACAAAGCAGGAAAGGATATCCAATGGGAAAAGAACAGTCTCTTCAACAAATGGTATTGGGAAAATTGGACAGCCACATGCAGAAGAATGAAACTGGACCACTTTCTTAGACCATACACAAAAATAAATTCAAAATGGATGAAAGACCTAAATGTGAGACAGGAATCCATCAAAATCCTTGAGAACACAGGCAGCAACCTCTTTGACCTCAGCTGCAGCAACTTCTTGCTAGACACGTCTCCAAAGGCAAGGGAAACAAAAGCAAAAATGAACTATTGGGACTTAATCAGGATAAAAAGCTTTTGCACAGCAAAGGAAACAATAAAACTATAAGGAATGGGAGAAGATATTCGCAAATGACACATTAGTTAAAGGGCTAGTATCCAAGATCTATAAAGAACTTATCAAACCCCACACCCAAAAAACAAAAAATCCAGTCAAGAAATGGGCAGAAGACATGAACAGACATTTCTGCAAAGAAGACATCCAAATGGCCAACAGACATATGAAAAAATGCTCCACATCACTTGGCATCAGGGAAATACAAATCAAAACCACAATGAGATACCACCTCACACCAGTCATAATGGCTAAAATTAACAAGTCAGGAAACAACAGGTGTTAGTGAGGTTGCAGAGAAAGGGAAACCTTCTCTTGCACTGCTGGTGGGAATGCAAGCTGTGCAGCCACTCTAGAAAACATTATGGAGGTTCCTCAAAATGTTAAAAGTAGAACTACCCTGCGACCCAGCAATTGTATTACTTGGTATTTCTCCAAGGGATATACAAAGTGATTTGAAGGGGCAGATACACCCCAGTGTTTAGAGGAGTAATGTCCACAATAGCCAAAATATGGAAAGAGCCTGGATGTCCATCGACAGATGAATGGATAAAGAAGATGTGGGAGGTGGTATGTATATGTGTGTGTATGTATATACATATATATATATATATCATATATATATGATATATATAATGGAATATTACCGAACCATCAAAAAGAATGAAATCTTGCCATTTGCAATGATGTGGATGGAACTAGAGGATATTATGCTAAGCGAAATAAGTCAGTCCAAGAAAGACAAATACCATATGATTTCACTCATATGTGGAACTTAAGAAACAAAACAGATGAACATAGGGGAAGGGAAGGAAAAATAAAATAAGATAAAAACAAAGAGGGAGGCAAATTATAAGAGACTCTTAGCTCTAGGAAAAAAACTGAGGGTTGCTAAAGGGGAGGGGTGTATGCGGATGGGGTAATTTGGGGTAATTGGGTGATGGGCATTAAGGAGAGCACTTGATGTAATGCACACTGGGTATTATATGCAACAGATGAATCACTAAATTCTACCCCTGAAACTAATAACACATTATATGTTAACTAAATTGAATTTAATTAATTAAAAAAAACCCTAATATAGTATAAATCCAATAGAAATGCATACAGATGTTCATCTACAAACAGGTCCTAGAATGTTCATAGTGGCACCATTCATAATAGCCAAAACCAGGAAATAACCCTAAAGGTCCTTCAACAGTGGAAGTGATAAATCAGAGTAGACAGGGTTAATTGAATTATCTTAATGGTTCATGTCATCATACTATGATAGTCTGATGAATTCATTTTCAATATAGAAATTTACCTGCCAAATATGGAACAATTTAAGACCAGTGTTGGCAGTCAGGGTACACTGTCTTTTGTGATACTGGACATAAAACTGAAATATTATTACTTCATGCAGAAGTTTACTATTTGATTATAGAATATTTATTAAAAGTTAAATCATGCATGGAAATGATTCTCACTAACTTCAGGATATTAGCTGCCACTGGAGAGAGAAAGAAGTCAGGAAGAGAAGGAAAAGGGATGAGAATAGAGTTCAGAAATAAATGTGGCAAAATATTAACATTTGTAAAATCTGGGTAGTGGGTATGTGAGTATGTTATTTTCTGGGTATTTGAAATATTTTGTAATTAGGAAAGTTCTTAGCAGAATACATTAATTCCACCAACTATGATACATACCTTTTTTCACATTCAGTCAGGCCTTAATTAGATTTCTATACCCGTGTTATTCTTAAAAGTAACAGCACAGCAAGGGACCAATCATGCCTTTATATTCTGTCTTGTTTGGGGTTCTGGAACTATGCAGGTCTAGGGTCTACACTTAACGAAATCTGGATTCCTCAACAGGTGTTAAGAGTGCTTTTAACATTCACCTAAGAGTAATAATGCTATAGTTCCAGCAAATACTCATTTTTTCTTCCTAATGGAGATTGTTTTCCCCATGAAGTCTTTACTTACTAACAACTAAAACAACAGAACAAAAAGAATCCTTGAATAGTTAGCCAGGAGTTATCTAGAAGGTGAAAGGTGAAAGGGGGTGATGGTGGTAGTGGGAGCTAGCTGCTGTAGTGCAGGAAAATTGACAGCACCGTGGAGTGAAAGGAAAATCAAGCCTAGGTACTTCCATTATGCTTTTAGGTGGTCTGGTAGACAGCACAATGGCCCCCCAAAGATGTCTGCTCACATTCTGTTCTTCCTCAGAACTTGTTATAAGTTGACCCTGGAACAGCACAGGTTTATACTACATGGGTCTACTTATCCCCGGACTTTTTACAGTACTGTAAATGTATTTACTCTTCCTTACGGTTTTCTAAATATTTTCTTGTCTCTAGCTTACTTTTTTGTAAAAATATAGTATATAATACATATACAAAATATGTGTTAATCAGCTATGTTGGGGGGAACCCCCTATGCATGGGGTCAGTGCCCCTAACGCCCATGTTGTTCAAGGGTCAACTGTATTAACTTTTGGCAAAAGGGATCTTGCCAGTGTAATTAAGGTTCTGAAGTTGAAAACGGGGAGATCATCCTGGATTATCTGGGTGGACCCAATCTAATCACATGAGCCTTTAAGAAATAAAGACATGAGGCAGAATGGGAAGTGAGAGAGATTAGAGGCGTGAGGCTTCCGGGATGGAGAAAGGGACCTCAAACTAAGGAATGCAGGTGGCCTTTAGAAGATGACAACCCCCCAGTTGAAAGCCAGCACAGAAACAGGGACCTCAGTTGTAAAATCGCATGGAACTTAATTCTGCCAACAATCTGAAAAAGTTTGGAAGTGGATTGATCTCTGGAGATCCCAGAAAGGAAAGCAGTTTTGCAGTATATTTAAATATACTTGAAAACATGAATTTAATAAGCATAAAATATTCCATCAGTATGGATGTACTAAAGTATCCTCCTTTGGTTGTTTCCAGTTTTTCTCTATTATGATTAATGCTGTGGATAACTACCTTATATAAGACTTTACTACATTTCCGATTATTTCTTTAGAATAAATCTTGTAAGTAGTTCAAGTACTTAATCAAAGGATATGAAAATGTTCAAAGTTTTTCATACATAATGCCAAGTTATCCTTCAGGAAAGATTCTGCCACTTTATATTAATACCAGCAGTAGATGGGTATCTATTTGATAGCATCCTGTCTTTTAATGAGTATAATCTTTTAAAGCCGCTTTTCTAATTTTGATAACCAAAAATTAAATTTTAATTTGCATTTTTAAGGTTTTTGGTAACGTATAAATTTTCATGTTCATTGGTGTGTGTGTGTGTGTGTGTGTGTGTGAATTGTTTGCATTTTCTTTTCCTGTTTTTCTTTGGAAGATCAAGGATTTAGCTCTTTATACACAGGATGAAAAACACATTTTTATTCCTCCCATCAGCCGTATGAAATAAAATTCTCAACTATGCAATTTAGAGTCTGCCTGTCTAATTTGTTTCCATTCTTTAACACTGTTTTCATGAATCTGAATAATAACCTTGAGCCCCAGGTATTAGCGTTTCCAGCTGCTACCCATTAGTCCAAGGTATATTGCAAAGAAAGGGAGCTGTAAGCATGCTTATCCCAAGGGAGCTACTGTAGGTAGCCCTTTTCTTAAAATATGAACTTTATTTATAAATAAAATGCAGAATATCTATATATAAAACATACACTTGCACAGCCAAATGTGCATGCTTGTGTGTGCGCACACATAGACACAGACACACACACACACACACACACACATATCCCAGATCTCAGAGTAATTAAAAAGCAAATTTCATTTCTGATATGGTAGTGCCTGTTCTCTGAATATGAGCTGTCCACCTCAGGAAAGCAATCACATTGCCTATGTTGGCTTGTTTTGCAGTTACCACCATATTATGTGGAAATTCTTACTTTAGATCCTCTAATATCAAAAAAATTCACCTCTGAGCAGGCTTACTAACTGAATATTAAAATCAGAGTTGGTATCCCAAAACATTTTCCCATCTGCTCTTCCCTCATTCTACCATCACCCCCTTCCATACACAAATACAAAAGTTCACTCATTCAACCATCTACTTCCTTACTCAGGCAGTCTCTGTATAGAATAAATGGAGCCTCATGAGGCCAATCACTTAAGAGTAGGAAATCTACTCTCAGAGTAGATTATGGGGAGATTATGGAGAGAATCTGTCGGTTCTTGCCTTCTCTTTTTCATAATTTGTCGTGGGGTGCGATGTCACGTAGAAAGCAGGGAGAAGGTGCCAGGAAAGTACATGTGCAAACAAGTCAGTGCTAATGTTCGAGCATGATTTAAAAGCATTGTTTGTGATCAGAGGTGCTCTTGCTAATTATATACTTTTTATATAACATATTTCCTCATGTCACCACAATTTGTTTTGTCATCTTTGGCTCTTAACATGTACTGTAAAAGGACTAGCAGTTTCTGGCCGTAGACTAAAATTTATTTAAATCGATTCCAAACTTTAGGTTTATGACAGTGTATTACTTAATTTGTAACATGAATGCTTTCTTTAAAATTTAAAAATATTTATGCTTGTACTTATATTACATAATATTCCTTAAGTTAATCTTAGATATATGTCTATTTTTTTTTTATTAAATCAACTTGGGATCTTTTGTTTCAGCCTTATCTATAGAACACAGTATTATTTCTACCTTTACCTGTAAATAAGAATTGTATATATTCTGTAGTCTCTGTTAACAGATATTGAGGAAGGATAGTATACCATCATTTATTGGGCTCCCAGTGTAAGTATAGTTCTTTTACTTTCAGTACTTTAAGGATCAAGTCATTTTAGTCCAGGAAACAACTTTTTAGGCAGACGCCCAACGACTGAGCCACTCACATGCCCCAGTCCAGGAAATAACTTTATACTACTTTCCTAGCAGAAACACCACTGTTACTTGTAGTGACCCACCTATCAATGCAACCAACTTCATACAAGCTAGTATACATAGTTTAATGGGTGTCAGGCACTGTGAGGCTACAAAATGTATACAACTTTTATATTCCAAATAAAAGTATAATACTGTGCTCTACTGTGGATGTGGCTGAGGCAGATATCACAGACTTTTTTTTCTTAAACATACACAGATGCAACCCTCTAAGATTCCTTCTACTTAAACAAATTGTGGCAAATATATTCTAAGCACCTTTCATATTTTAACTCATTTAATATTCATAATTCTGTGGCATCAGTGCTATTACATCTATTTTATAAACAAGCATACTGAAGCCCAGGGATGTTAAGTAGTTTAATCTTCCTCATCCCCTTTATACCGTGTGTCTTTTTCTTTGCTGTATTTTCCTGGGTGTGGTGCGCAGCCAGTCCAGCGGCAGAGCCAGGCAGTCCGGTTCAAGTCTGTCTTATTTACAGTATGTCTCCCAACATAATTATTGGTTTCTCAATTCTTTATTAACCGAGTTCACTAAAAGTACTTTTACTTAAAAATAAAAAATTTTAAAAACTTTTTTTTTTTAAGATTTTATTTGTTTGACAGAGAGAGACACAGCGAGAGAGGGAACACAAGCAGGGGGAGTGGGAGAGGGAGAAGCAGGCTTCCCGCCGAGCAGGGAGCCCAATGCGGGGCTCATGACCCGAGCCGAACACAGACGCCTAACGACTGAGCCACCCCAAAAAACCTTTTCTAACTTTTACTAAAATATTTACTTTTTAAGCAAAACATGATAATTGTTTTAAAATTGTTTTTCTTGGGGGCGCCTCAGTGGCTCAGTCGGTTGAGTCCGACTCTTGGTTTCGGCTCAGGTCATGATCCCCAGGTTGTAAGATCAAGTCCGGCCTCAGGCTCCACGCTCATCAGGGAGTCCGCTTGAGATTCTCTCTCTCTCTCTCTCCCTCTGCCTTTGCCCCTCCCCCCGCTTGCATGAGCATGCTCTAACATTTAAAATCTTTAAAAAGTTTTTCTTGAATACATTTGTTCAAAGACCTGCAACTTATAGCTAACTTATTAGAAAGTACTAGCACACCGAACAGTCCTTTGAGGTATCATCACTGACTTTGCAACACCTGTCGAAGGTGATACTTTTTCTTACTACGGGTAGTTTACTGTTGCATCCACACAGTAATGAGGAGTGTATCGATACTTGATTAATTTCCTCATCCCCTGTCTACCAAGGTGTCACAGATTTCAAACATTGCCAATAATAATTATACTGATAAGGAGAAGATACTTGTAATTCTTTTACTTGTCAAAATAAGGGAGTTTAATATTTTATAAATTGAGTTTGCTGTTAAATCTTCAGAATTTTAAGATTTAGGTCTTCCAGTTTTCTGTATAACCACTTGCAATAAATTACATTACAGGTGGTACACCTGCATCTAAATTCTAGAAGTAATTAGTGTGTAATCCTGGAAGGTCTATCAGGAAGCTGTTTCTATTTTTGGATGTTGGACATTTTCTTTGTAGATTATGGTTATCAACATTTAAAATTTTATATTTAAATTTTAATTTTTAGATTAATAGAGTTTTGTGAAAGGTTACCATCTGAATGTTCCATATTTCTCTCATTGTTAGAGTAAACTACCTTGTGTTCTTTTGTCATTAATAAATTTTTCGGTAGTATTTGCTAATGTATATTAAATGTGTATCAGTACATAAACACACCTTAGGGATGATATGTAAAAAATGGATGTCAGAGTTTGATCACAACAGGTAGTTTTTACAAAGATTTCCTCAAGATATGTTAGAGTTGTAAAAGATGATTCCAAAAAGCATACTTGACCTTGTAAAATATGGCAGAGGAAAAAAAATACATGGTATAGAAATATTCTTCCCTAGAAGCAGAGAATTCCAAATATCAGTGTGCTTACATAGATAATAACTTTTGTTGTCATAAGCTCATCTACACTGTCCCCACATCTTGGGCTTTAACCAGCTTTTAAATGTTCAGCAGATTCTAAGTGAATGTACTTCTGACATATCCTTTTCTGTATTGTAGGCATAGCTCTGAGCCAACATCAGCTGTCGATTCTAGGGTATAATTTAGAACTGTGACACACTCAATTTATGCTGTGAAAACTTTTATAGAATTGTTTTCAGTATTAACGGTATTCCTATCTCCAAGACTATTGGACATTTCTGTAATTTCTATTCCACTTTAATTTTTGACATTGTTTTCTGTTTATTATAACAAGGCAGTACTCCTCTCACAATTTTGGGCTAGATTCGATTCTTAGGAGATTTGTTCTTTCTTCCTTCCCACTTAAATTTATTGAAAACTACTATTTTCATGGCTATTTGCCTCTAAAAGCAATTGTTCATAATTGAGGCAGATTTTCCCTTGTAGGAGTTCACAGCTGTGAAGAGAAAGTTCTCTTTCCCAGTGGGTTAATAAATAGGCTTTTGTGAGAATTTACTGGAATATTTTTCCTGATTAAAGAGTCAAAGACTAAGAGTCTGTTGTTCTTGGTGCTAATAGAACCAAAACACCTGCAGCTGAGCATTTACACTTTGGAAAGCAGAACTAACATAAGGCCTTCTTTTGCACAGTGAGTAGTTTGACAGCTACATTTTTTCTTAAAAAAATTAAAATTCAGACATGACCTTTGTTCCAAATTAGAGGTTTTAACAGTGAAACCTCATGCAGTCAAAATAAAATTCATAGGCAGTATTTCCTACACAGGATAGCTTTGTGCATTCTGTTAATGGTGTAATGGATATTTAACTGGCAAATATGAAGCCTTTTACTATGTCCACTGATTTATGTTAACACTCCCCTTTCTTGTTCCACTTTGCTTCTAAATCACCCTACTCATAAAAACCTTGCTTTGGAAAAATGCATCCCTGCTATAGGCAATCATTATTGTTAGTCCAACCCATGCCACTGTCCGCTTTCTTAATGGCATCCCAGTTTCCGTCTTAGTCTCGCTGTTAGGTGTACTGTGAGGGGAGCACGCATAATAAGCTAACCTTCCTGGGTTTAAGTTCTGGCTCTGCCATAGTGGCATGGCCTTGAGTGAGCGATTTATTTAGTCTCTGTGGCTTCAGTTTCCCTCTGTAAAATGGCGAATTACTATACCTCCTCATATGCTTGTTCTGAGGACTAGTTAACATTAGTTAATACCCCCAACACACATCTCCTCATTCTCTAGTCCCTTGCCCCATTTTCTTTTTTTCTTTTTTTTTAAAGATTTTATTTATTTGACAGAGACAGCGAGAGAGGGAACACAAGCAGGGGGAGTGGGAGAGGGAGAAGCAGGCTTCCCGCCGAGCAGGGAGCCCGATGCAGGGCTCCATCCCAGGACTCTGGGATCATGACCTGAGCCGAAGGCAGACGCTTAACGACTGAGCCACCCAGGCACCCCCCCATTTTTTCTATAGCACTTATCACCACTGGTCCTATATTGTTCAGTGTCTTTTTCTCCTATCAGGAATGTCAACTGAGCTCAGGGTTTTATTTTGGTCATTCCTGTAGTCCCACACCTAGACAACCTGGCATAGGTAGAGCTTAGTAAGTATTTGCTTGAAGACTGTATAGATGCTGGGTTACGAACCAATTTTTTCCTGACAACTATTGACTTTAACTTTACTATGCGTTTTTTTTTTTCTCTACAGTATGACCCTAACATTTCCTACTCCCGTATTTTCACTCAATCCAGATTTTCTAATTAGGCCACTACTCACTTTAGAAAGATAATTTGGGCTTCTAGAAATAAACATAAAAACTAAATTGTTTGCCAAAGCAAAGGATAAACAAGCACAATAAAAATGCTGATATTGTTTTCAAAGGCAAATATTAAGGACTGTGTAGTAAACTGAATTGTATACTTAGCCAGATTCTTTGAACTTTCAGGTTTTAATGTAACAAATCTACCTATAAAGATCTATGGAGATTTCAGATTAGATAATGAGTAGTACTTTATGACTAAAGCACATATACTTAGTTAGATGAAGTTTTTTCTTTTCTCTTTTGCAGATTAATGACTGCCGACAGTGAGATCAGATTTGTCCACAAAGAGATGGGTATAATACCAAGCTGGGGCGGTACTACCCGACTAGTTGACATCATTGGCAGTAGGCAGGCTCTCAAAGTGTTAAGTGGGGCCCTCAAACTGGATTCAAAAAAAGCTTTAAACATAGGAATGGTTGAAGAGGTCTTGCAGTCTTCAGATGAAACTGCATGTCTGGGAGAGGCACAAGAGTGGCTAAAGCAGTTTATCAGAGGGCCACCGGAAGTAATTAGAGCTTTGAAAAGATCTGTTTCTTCAGGCAAAGAGCTTTGTTTAGAGGAAGCATTACAGACTGAAAAAGATCTTGTAGGAACAGTTTGGGGTGGACCTGCAAATAAAGAGGCTATTGCTAGGAAAGGAAAATTTAATAAATAGTTTTAAAAAAATACAATGTGTAAAACTCCAATGATTAACCTTTATAAAAGTTAAATGCCAGAATTACTTTGAAGGTTACACTAGTATTTGTTTTTAATTGTTTTTTGAATAGCTGAACTCATATTATCAAGTAATCTGAAACATTTAGCTAAAATATGCAACACTTTTGGCTTAAAAGTTATCAATCCCCACAGTAGTTCTTACCCTATAACCAACCCCAATTTTTAAAAGGAAAAACCTTTCCACAAAACCTATTCCTGGGTTGTTGTCTTACCTGGAAATAATTTACAAAAATAACTTAATGAAACTTGCACTAAAGAACAAAAATGGAGAGGGGTCACGGACAAGATAAGAAAAGGTATGATCAATCATTTTCTTCTGCTCTAAGCAGCTGGGGGGTAGATTTGGGGAGGGGGCGCCTGGCTGGGTCAGTTGGTATGGAGCATGTGACTCTTGATCTTGGGGTTGTGAGTTCAAGCCTCACACTGGATGTAGAGATTACTTAAAAATAAATGAAAAATAAAAAATCTTTAAAAAAGAATTGGTGAATGGCTCTTCTTTTATTCCTTTATTTTTTTATGGTTCTTTTGAATAAAAATGCTTCCCACCTTACCTTCCTACAAATTTGGTCTTATTTGATATTTTAATAGTTTTCTTTACTCTCTACTAAACAATAGCCATCATGTGGAAAGTCTACTGACTCTACAAAATTGGCCATTATGTGTGTGCCCTGGGATTTCCAAACTAGTAGTAAGTACTACTTTACTACTGTTTACATAGTAATAAAATTTAACTTTACATCAAAACTTCCTAAGATGTCAGAGGGACTCATGAAGCATCCTGTAACATTTGCATATGTTAAAGTAGCTAACCTTTCTTTTCCGTAACTAGCTATATTTTAAAAGTAGACAATACAAATGCACAACTCAAACTTTCATGATCATCTCTATAATACAGGCTTTAAAAAACATATAAGTCAAAGAATTAACTCCCAATTCTAACCTATCACAACAAGAGATAAAAGATAATTTCAAAGTAGTGACAGTTTTTATTTGCTATGGTAACATTCAAGTCACATTTGAAAAACATACTAAAAATAACTTGCGTATGCTTTGAATTAAAATATATTAAGACAAACTCACATTACCATTTTTCAGATCCAAATTCTGGATTACCAGGTTAACCCAAGACTTCCTATTTTGTCACAGATTCTACATTTTGTGTAAAGTAAATTTGTGTCTACTAATGCTGTTTAAAATAAGCCTACCCATTTAATTCATTAGTATCAGACCACTAATGAAGACTGGCAATGAACATCTAAATACATATATGGTCTCTACTATTAGTTATGTAAGAAATTTAAGTCTCACGAGCTTTAGGTTTATTTCCATACATACTTATTCCATGCAATTGCTTGTAGATTCTGTTTAAATAGTCTCTGAAAAAAATCAAACTTTCCTGAGCAGGTGACTAAGCTGAATACAACCAATTCAAACCGCTACCTGTTTATTGACCTTTGGCCACAAATGTCAAAATGTTTCCATCCTCTTTCCAGACTCAAACAACAGACAAATTATTTTTGATAAACTCTAGTATTTATTAAATTATAAATTCTGTAATCAAAAAGAAAAATGCAGATCAAGAGAAACCTCAAACTACAAGGACTAGACAGCAAAGCCTATGGGAAACACCATGAAGTATGTTACAGACAAGATTCTGAAACATTGAGTTATTAGCTGTTTTCTTCACATCTCCATTTCAGTAACTTTACTATTTAATAGTTGTTATTCATCTATTTTAAAATCCCAGATTCACATCTGTTCTCACATTAAGCTTCCTGTTCATACCGATACAAGACATCTCATAGGTGCCAAATTTTAGTAATGGTTTTACGTCAATCCATGCAGAAAAATAAGACACAATGCAAGAGTCAGATGAGGACTGTTAATGTACAGGTAATACACACACGCTGGCCAAAAGAACTGAAGAAATTTAAAAAAACTGTAAAATAAACAGACATCAAGAAAACGGGGTTATTACTGAACAGCTCTCAACTATTAACGCCAAGTTCCTTATATTAAATAAATTCCTCAACAGAGACATGTTAGACATTTTAATTTACAGGTCTGTCTTCCCCATACCCTTTTCCCACCCCAACTCCCAAAAATGCACTACCAGGGATGAGTATAATGTTATGTGGGCAGAAATTTACAGATAACCATTTTAACTTTGAGCATGGAGCTGAAGACTTTTTTATTTAAACTTCAGTTACTGTGCACTGTCCATCAGGCCTTCTAGATCTGACACCAGCATCCACTGTTCCACCCCCTGCTACTGATCGATCAGTTCCTGATCGATCTGATAGATCAGATACTGTCTGGTTTGCGTTAGGAACCAAAAGTCTCTGTTGGGACAAGGAGTGTTGTGCAACAAGCGCAGATACATCCTCACCATCACTACTGGCGTCTGATTCGGTTTCTTCAATGGACGCGTCTGGTGCCGGTAGCCTGCCTGAAGATGGCGACTCATGATCTTCTTCTCCTTCCCCCCTATGACTCCTTTCAGCGATGCTGTCTCCACTGAGTTGCAAATGAGCAAAAGAGTCTTCCAGAGAAGTGCTTGCATCAGGGGATGGTGTCGCAGGGCTTGTTAACTGACCATCTACTGATGTCAGGGGCCTTACGGAAGACACTAGAGGCTGAACGGAAGAAGCTCCACTCTGTGCGGAGACACTGTCTGCTCCGTCAGCAGAGCTCTCTCGCGCGAGGTTTACAGTATTAGCATCACAGTCCAGCCTAAGTCCAGCTACTCCCTTCTTTGGTATATCTACTATATCCCGCTTAATCTTCCTGCGACGTCCATGTTCATTTCTCCTGTACTGAACCATATTTTCAAGATCAGCAACATACAGAAACCCGGCAATTAACATTTCAGTGCTCTTTTTACCTTTGGAAAAAGCATCTTCCAGCTCTCTACTAGTGCGCTCATCGTACTGCCACCACCCATTTCTTCCTTCATAATACCATGCATATTCACCATTTCCTCTACTCGCAGCCTTGAGTTCTTCTGGTGACAATAAGGTTGGCTTGTCAAGGAAATCTTCAGGAATTTCTTGTCGACAGAGGGCACATCGCTTTCCAAGCCATGAAGCTCCCTTTACACACAGATAGCAGAAAACATGCTTACAAGGCAGACTGACTGGGTGAACACATGTTTGCAGACAAATGGCACATTCAGGGACAGTTAGAGAAGGTGCAGTATTCGCACAGGACTCATTCGCTTTCCTGTTCGTAGGAAGCATGTTTATTGAATGATCAATTTCACCACAGCCAGCCATCCTAAGAAAATAAGAGAAAATACATATAATATTAAAACTGTATTTCAATTCTTCCAATATCTTAATTCAACAACTCAGATTATTATTAAGCACCTATTATATATGTGTGCTACACAGTGGACTATGTGAAAGCAAAAATGAAAGCCCACCTGCTTATGGGGAAGATCGACATTAACAAAATAAACACACACATAAATGTAACTGTGCAATTCTGATAAGTGCTAGGAATGAGAAGTACATGGTAGTAAGCCCTAGATCTAGATTTCTAATGGTCTATTTTAGATTTCTTCCTGGATGTCTTGAGGGCAAAAAAAAAAAACTTAAGTCATAATGTTTCTTCTTTACTCCCTAAAAGCTACCCACCCCCAGTGACACCATTATCCATCTGCTTTTTCAAGCCAGAAATCCACCACTGAAATAGCCCTTCTCCTACTCCTTGTATCCAAAACATCAGCAGCAGGTCTTACCAATTTTATCCTAAGTATCTCCTGAATCCACCTACATTTCTACCCTTCCCTAGCCACCAAGTAAATGCTGTTTATTGAATTACTTAATATGCCTCTTAATTGGTCTAGCCTTACCTCTTGCTTCAAAAGTTGATTTTAGGATAAAGACTAGGATCTGTAAGCCCTGCAATGGTCCTGCCTCCCACCTCCCACACCAGCCTCATCTCTATCAGACTTCCCTTTCCTTTTTTTTTTTTTTTTTAAAGATTTTATTTATTTATTTGACAGAGAGAGACACAGTGAGAGAGGAACACAAGCAGGGGGAGTGGGAGAGGGAGAAGCAGGCTTCCCGCCGAGCAGGGAGCCCGATGCGGGGCTCCATCCCAGGACCCTGGGTCATGACCTGAGCCGAAGGCAGCCGCTTAACCAACTGAGCCACCCAGGCGCCCCAAGACTTCCCTTTCCCTTGATCAGGCTTCCAACTACACTGGCCACTCCCTTCAATAGGTTTTCTCTGTATGAACATTTCTTCACTTCCTGCCTTCCACATCCCCCATGGACAAATTACTACCCATCTTATATCCCTCTTGAGAAAGTCTCCATGACTAGGTCAAATCACCCTATTTTTTTTTTTTTAATTTCTTACTACCATGTACTTCTCATTCCTAGCACTTATCAGAATTGCACTGTTACATTTATGTGTGTGTTTATTTTGTTAATGTCAGTCTTCCCCATAAACAGGTGGGCTTTGTAAAGGCAAGAAACAGATCACTTTGGCTCATCTCCGTACTCTCATACAAGACCTGGCAGATAGAGAACAGTCAAATATTTAGCTAAGAAAATGAGTATGTTTTTCAATGAAGAATATAATATCATCAAAAAAATAGATGTTTTGAGTTTTATTTTACTTTATTTTTTTAAAAGATTTTATTTATTAATAAATAAAGGGGGAGAGAGCACGCATAAGCAAGGGGAGCGGCAGGCAGACGGAGAAGCAGGCTCCTCACTGAGCAGGAGCCCGATGCGGGGCTCAATCCCACCTGAGCTGAAGGCAGACGCTTAACCGACTGAGCCACCCAGGCGTCCCTTTATTTTACTTTAAATAACATTAACCATCTGGTTGACAAACTTTTTTTTAAAGAATTTACCTACACATACCTTGGGAATGTATAAAAATTCTGTCAGTGCACTTAAAGATCAGCCCTGAAGCAGCACACTGAAGACTATAATGATAAATTGCAGATGGCCAAGGGAGAAAGGATAACGTGAAATAAGGCAGCTATTATACAAGGAAACCACTGCTAGATAAGAAATCTAAAAACCTGAGTCTCCCTCTCCCTTACTCTTCTGCACCCAGTTAAATCCATAGTCTCTAAATTTCCTTACCTATAAATCAGAGTTTATAAAACTTAGGTGAGAATAGCCAAAATACACAAAAAACAAAACAAAACAAAAATACCAAATGAAAACACTTTGTAATCACTAAAGCTCCACAAATGTTACAATCAGGTAAAAACAAGGGAGAAATGACATGAATATTGAGGCTGCCCTAAAGCAGAAGAAGAAAGGGAAAGAAACGGACAAAATTTGTCCAACTGGATGGTATCGGGCTTAAACACTCACATAAATTTGTTCATTTCTGCCTTATTGAGTCAGATGAACATTTATTTAAAAAGTACCATATCCATATACAATACTGAGTATTGATGGATCTAAAGATACACACCTACTTTGTTAAATAAGGAAACATACATGCAAGCAAAACAGATAATCACAATATGGCCTAATTCCTATAGTAATGTGTTAGGATACTTATTAAAAGTAATAGAGAGAGGTGAGAAGATGGACATAGGCTAAAAGTATGGGGTGCAGAGGTGGCTGGGGAGTGGAAGAGATTGAGGTCAGAGCCATATACATGGCCTTGAGTCAAATAAGCAATGGAACAGCAAGAGATGAAGGTATAAAGGTAATCAGAAGCCAAATCATTGAAGTCTTTTTGTGCCTGCTAACGAAGCATCTGATTTGATTTTATCCCATAGTACCAGGAAACCACAGATATTTTAAAAGGGCAGAAAATGATAGAGGAAGTGCACCAGTGATATGTAAATAGAGGTAAAGGTCTCACAGAGACTGGCAACCATTAATTAACTGCTGCTTAAAATGAATGACAATCTCTCTGTACCAGTTGATTCTGTTTTAAACAAGGAATATTTAGAATTTAATCACCATAAGGATTTCTGCCATTTTCTAAGATCAAGCATTCAAAAATGGGTACAGTGGTTACAAAAGGTGTAGTCAGTAAAAAATGTTTATTATGCTCATCAAAACTTGAAAAACAGTCCTCTTAGGTTTTCATCACAGCACCTCCAGTCCAACAACCCATTCTCTTACTGCTTTTTTCTGTGTCCCTGGTTCCTCAATAGACAAGGTTCAAAATGATAGCAAGTTTTGGAAAAGATTGTACTTACCTAGAAAAGGAAGTGGCACAGTCTCAGTGGAAAGAACTGATTACTATGCAGTGCTTGATTTCCAAACTCTTTTTCAACCTTTAATTCCATTTCCAATCAATTCCTTTACCAGAACTCTAAGTCACACAAACTAGTAAAGTACAACTTTTTCCCAGCCTATGCTACGTTCTACCAGATATGAACTCTTCATGTGTCAGGCACTTAGAGGAGCCTCAAAGTATTTTGACATAAACCCTTGCCTTCAAAGATCTTGTAACTTAACAATCTAAGTTATAAGTGAAAGTGCTTGCTTCTCAACTGGTTAATCAATGCTGTCCACCTATTTCCCCTAAAAAGAACTGGCCATGCACAATACATTTTGTTAGGCTCCCCACAACTCATATGTATTTCTTAAATACAAAATCTTAGTACTTCCCAAAGTGACGAGAGACAGAATACCACGTATTTCAATTTACATTTGGCAAAAGATTCAGAATACTTTTGTCTGCTCCAGGTAACTTTACACTGTGGTAACAGTCTATGTATATTTCAATTCTGCCAAATATAAGCAGCTCGTAGTATACCTATAAGAGGTTTTTAAAAAATCACACACACAGTGCTTCTGGGTCTTCAGCTTTCTCATCAGTAAAATGGGGATAATTCACGTTCGAATAAAAATTATTGTAAAGTGAATAAATTAAATGAAAGCATAAACCTGTATATGAAAGCCTCTTTTAATTCATCAGGTTCTATTGCTACATTTATTTTTATTTTTATTTATCTATTTATTTTTTAAAAAGATTTTATTTATTTGACAGAGACACAGCGAGAGAGGGAACACAAGCAGGGGGAGTGGGAGAGGGAGAAGCAGGCTTCCCACTGAGCAGGGAGTCCGATGCGGGGCTCAATCCCAGGACTCTGGGATCATGACCTGAGCCGAAGGCAGACGCTTAACGACTGAGCCACCTAGGCGCCCCCTATTTCTACATTTAAACCTCAGTATAACTTTAACTTTTGGGAACAAAAAGAACTAAATTAGCTACAGAATGGGAGAACAAGTAATATGTATATTCTTACATCCCTTTCCATTTAGGTTAAAGAAATTAGCTGTCAATGAAATTCTTGAAAATCTTTTGTATCTCCATATTTATTTAAAGCTCCCATTAAGAAGAAGAAAATAAGAAAGCCATCCATCCATTTTGATACTATTCATGAAGACAAAAATGGAGAAGGGCTAATGCTCATCAGTACTTGGGGAAAAGTAAAATCTAAGCTGAAAAAAGTCTGATGAATCACCTGTACGTGGTTCTTAAAAGACATGAAAATGAATGAATGCCCAAATTAAACCTGTAGAGAGAGCAGACAAAAGGCCCAAACACAGAACCTTGGATTATTTCAATATTTACTAATGAGGCAAAACAGCTTACAAAAGATGTTAAGAAGTGGTCAGAGAGAGATGGGGAATAAAGAGACACCACCACCAAAAAAGCTACAAGGAAGACATTTGAAAAAAAGAAGAGTCAAGCAAGGAGAGGACTTAACAAAAGTTAACTATTAAACTCATGAAAATTTCCACTTTTATAGTGAAATGTATGGTGCAAAAGTTGTGAGCACCACACATAATCAGCTATTTTGATTTCCCAGAGACTATCAAGCCTCCTATCAGTAACTTTTTACTCAGTCAAGACAACTTTCTTTCCCTATTCCCCCAAAGACTATTACACAACTTCTCCAACTTCTTAGTTTAGAGATATCCTGGACTCCTTTATCATTAAAAAATTAGGTAAGAGTGAATCCCTGAAATTTATCTTTATCTTCACTCTACCTTATCATCATTCCTCTTGGCTCAGGATGGGATACTGCTAGTTGTTTTGAAAAGCTAACCCCTCAATTTCTGGTGTTAGTACCATCCCAATTCCCTCAAGATTTTGGTTAATATTCTCTATCCTTAAATTACAAAATCAACTACCATGCTTAGTCTAATGATCTCTTTCAGTCTCAATATATTTGATCCTATTGCACTGAATGATATGACCACCAACTCTTTTTCTAAAACTTTATACTATGCATTTCCATGATGGTACTCTCTCGCAATTCTCCTTTCTATTATATTGTTTTCTCTTTTCTCTATTTGCCCTTAAGTACCAGTATTCTTCACAAAGGCCCTGTGTGTGGCCCTATTTTCACAGTACATTCTATGTCTAGACAATTTACTGAGTATTTCAGATTAATAAATATACCACTGTGACTCCCAAAATCTAATATCCAGAACCATGCCAACTGTGTTTCCAATATATATTCAAAGAATTAACCTCAATATTCTCCAAGAACCCGAAATCAAACAGGACTAAAACCAAAATTATCTGCTCCTAAACCTTCATTCCTCTTTCCTTTTTTTTCGAACTTGCATAAAACTTAGAGCCATCCTCAATACTCCCTTATTCCTTGGCCATTTCTCTTTTCCGGACAGAAACTTCTTTAGAATGTGTCCCCTTCATTCCCAAAGCCTGTGATCCCAATTCTGGCTTCTTGGACACACTCTTGTACTAACCTCCTAAGTGGCCTCCCTGACTTCAGTCCTTTCTCCTCCTCATCCCTTTTTCTCAGTTCGTGTCTAATTAGTCTTCTCTCCAAGCTTCAATGGTTTTCTACTGCCTACATTATCTAATCCAAATTCCTAAGCACTGGCTTCCAAGTACATTGACATAGCCTTTAGAGTAAAACAGACTTAGCTAAAATCCTGGCTCCATCATTTATTCTCACTACACTGACCTAGAAGAGCATTTCCCAGATTTCTCCAAAAGTAAGAATCAGCTGATGTGCTCTACCCTGGAAATTTGCACATATCTGCGTTACAGTCTAAAAAATCTGTGTTTTTAACAAGTGCCCCACGGGATTATTCTCAGAGAAATTTGGGAAACACTGACCTCGGGCAAATGACTTCATCTCTCTAATTCTGTTTCTTCACCAGTAAATGAGCTAACTACCATTTTTCACAGTGATTAATTTCAATAATCCAAATAAAATACCCAGTAAGTACCTAGCAATACAGCAGGTACTAAATATTCACTCCCTTTACCAACTCTGAAGTCTCTTTCTCCCTACCCCACTTTGCTACATGGGACTGCTCCCTGACTCCCCTAAGATGCCCTGATATTTAGGCAACTGTGCCCCTCCCTCATTACCTTGGCTTAAAAAATACTTCCTAATTTTCTCAGCTTGGTAAAATTCTATTTATTCTTTAAGATCAAGCTAAAAGTTCTTCTCACTATGAACCTTCAGATGGACTAAATCCTCTCAGTTCCAAAAGCATCTTATTGTTACCTCAATATGGCATTTCTTCCACTGTTTAATTAATAATTAATTATGTTTCACTTCCTAGACCATAGTCTACTCCCTTGACGGCCAGCACCTATAATATTTAACCTACATATATATATATGTATGTGTGTGTGTATATATATATATATATATATATATATATATACATGGTTTTTTAAATATGGTTTTTAAAAGTCTATATATATATAGAGAGAGAGACTTTATACATATAACGGCAGATAACATATGAACAAGATTAAATAAAAGATATATTTGCCCCAATTTTAAAGAAAAATACATATAGGTTTCATTTTACTTTTATCAAATTCTCAACACTAAGAATGACATTGCCATACTTCTAGTATATAATTAAAGCATCATATTGAAAAGAAGATAGCAATAGTTACATGTCAAACTGAGAGAACATGTGAAATAGTATCTACAGGTTGGATAATGTTCATATTAACTTGGAAGAATACGGTGTTCATCATGTAAAAATATCTATCAAGAATAGAATGACGTTCATAATGGGCACAATCATGGTAATGTAGTATTTTAAAGCATATTTCACAAAAACTAAATGATAGGAAAACACAACTGGTAAAACTGGGGGCTAGAGTGAATTCAGTATTAATTAAAATGCAATATACTCAATTTTTTAAAAATCAATTAATCTAGGGGTGCCTGGGTGGTGCAGCTGGTTAAGTGTCTGACTCTTGGTTTCAGCTCAGGCCGTGAGATCAAGCCCCACGTCAGGCTCTGAACTCAGCGCAGAGTCTGCTTAGGACTCTCTCTCTCTCTCTTTCTCTGCCCTTCCCTCCCCTGCACACTCTCTAAATAGATCTTTATTTTAAAAAATCAATTAATTTAAAAAACACTTTAATTTAGTGAAACAAGCTTTTAATAATAAGTGTTTTTAAGTCCCATTAAGTCCCTCTTAGTTATAAAAGGTGATATTGTCTGCCTAGTTTGGTTTTTAAGTAAGTTACTATGTAAAGAGAAAGTAGAACCTAGAAGATCTAAAAATCTTTCCAGTTTTTTACCCTACGAGAAAATTCTTTTGTCTTCAGTTTCATTGACTTTTATAGAAATTTTTCCTGGTAAGATTTCTGGATATCTACGTTAACAGTAATTTAACGTGAATAAAATTACTAACTCAATAAAACATCTAAAACAATACAAAACGCTCATTTTGTATAATTAGATCTAAATAAAACATATAACTTGGCTTACTGCATTTTATCAGTTCATTTAATTTACTGCATCTTTGGGACAAACCATGATGCCATACTTACATTTCTATTACAAATCCCACAGTTGTCTGGCACAAAAACAAAAGCTCATCTTCACCGGCAGTCAAACAGTGTGTGGTATTTTGTCTTCCACTGCTGGTTCATTCTGTGCTGCAAAAGAAGTTATTTCATCAACTTCTATACAGACTAATTAAGATCAATAAAATCAGTCAATTATGTATGACCCTTTGACAAAATTCAGTGGCAAATTTTAGCTTAGAAATGACAAAATTTCAAGACAAGGATACCTGCTTTCACCACTGCTATTCAACACAGTACTGGAAGTGCTAGCTAGAGCAATTAGACTAGAAAAAGATATGAAAGTCATACAAAAAGGTAAGGAAGAAGTAAAACTATCTCTATTTTCTATATAGAAAATCCCAAGAATCCCCAAGAAAACTACTAGGGGTAATAAATTCAGCAAAGTTGCAGGTTACAAGCTCAATGTACAAGTCAGCTGTGTTTCTACATCTAACAGTCAACAATCCAAAAAGGCAATCAAGAAAGCATTTTCTCAAAAATTTCATTTATAATAGCATCTAAAAGAATAAAATGCCTAGGAATCAACTTAACCAAGGAGGGGAAAGACCTGTACACTGAAAACTATAAAACACTGCAGAAAGAAATTAAAGGAGAGCTAATTAAATGGAAAGACAACTGTTCATGGATTGGAAGACTGAAGATGACAATACTAAACAAACTGATCTATAGATTCAACATAATCCTTACGCAAATTCCAACAGCCTTTTTTGCAGAAATGGAAAAGCCAATCCTCAAATTCGTATGAAACTGTGAAGGGCCTAAAATAATCCAAAACAATCTTGAAAAAGAACAAAGTTGAAGAACTCACTGAACATTGCGATTTCAAAATTTACTCAAAATTTACTACAAAGCTACAGTAATCAAGTCAGTGTGGTATTGGTACAAGAATAGACAAATACACCAAAAGAAGAGACAGTCCAGAAATAAACCCTTACTTGTAGAGCCAACTGATTTTTAAAAAGGGGTGCCAAGTCCATTCAATGGGAGAAAGTATAGTCTCTTCAACAAATGCTAGGACAAGTGAACTGCCACATGCAAAAGAATGAAGTTGGATCCCTACTTCACACCATATACAAAAACTAACTCAAGACAGACCAACAAACCTAAAAAGAGGTAAAACCATAGAACCCTTAGAAGAAAACAGAGGGGTTTATCTCTATGATGTTGGGTTTGGCAATGGATTCCTAGATATGAATGACACCAAAAGAAAAAACAAATTGTGGACTTCATCAAAATTAAAACTTCCGGGCATCAAAGGACATTGTCAAGCAAGTTAAACGTCAAAATGGGAGAGAATCTTTATAAATCATATACAGATAAGGGTTTAATATCCACAATACATAAAAGAATGCCTACAACAACAAAAGGACAAAAAATTTTTTTTGAATGGACAAAAGACTTGAGTAGGTACTTCTTCGAAGATGTAGAAATTGACATTAAACACATGAAAAGATGCTCAACATTATTAGTTATCAGGGAAATGTAAATCAAAACCACAAGAATTGCTGCTTCACATTTATTAGGATGCTATAATTTAAAAAAAAAAAAAAGGAAAATAATAAGCATTGGCGAGAATGTGGAAAAACTGGAACCCTTGTACACTGTCGATGGGAATGAAAGATAGTCCAGCCACTGTGAAGTTTGGTGGTTCCTCAAAAAAATTAAACAGAATTACCATATAATCCATCAATTCCACTCCCAGGTATATACCCAAAAGAATTAAAACAGGGACGGAAACAGATACTTGTACACCAATGTTCTTTGCAGAATTATTCACAAAAGTCAAAAGGCAGACACAATCCAAGCGCCCATCAGAAGAATGGATAAACAAAATGTGGTATACAAATACAATGGAATATTATACAGCCATAGAAAGAAAGGAAATTCTGATACATACTATAACATGGATGAGCCTTGAAAGTGTTACGCTAAGTGAGATAAGCCAGACACAAAAGGAAAATTTTGTGATTCCACTTAAATGAAATATTGGAAATAGGCATATTCAGAGACAGAAGTAGATAAGTTACCAGGGGCTAAGGAGAGGAGCAAACAGAGTTATTGCTTAAAGGATACAGAATTTCTGTTTAAAATGATGAAGTTGTGGAAATAAATAGTGGTGATGGTTGCACGACATTGTAAATGTAATTAATGACACTGACTTGTACATTTAAAATGGTTAAAATGGTGAATTTTATGTTATTTATATTTTACCACAATAAAAATGTTTTTAAAGTGAAAAATGTTTTTAAAGTTAATACATATATGGACAAATTAGCCCATATGCAATGTATTCCATAGCCACTGCCTTTCTACAAGGAAGTAGTGTGCGCAAAGACGAGGCCATCACATTAACTAGAACCTCCTGCTATTTTTATGTATATCCAAGTTTACAATCATTAAGCCAAACTTCTCTCAAGATGCCTCTTATTCAGGGAACCCAGAAGCACCAACCAAAACATCACTTCAGCCATTAATCCTTTCTTCTCTTTCAGTATCCTCTCCTGCCACTTCAGGATGCCCAGTCAGTGCAGAACTCAGAATCCAGCAAACATGATGACTAAAGAGATCGTAAGCCTCACAGTAACAGCAAGAGGGAAGACTTTCTTTGGAGGCTCATCACTGACTATATAATCCCCTACATCTCTTCTAGATTAACCTTTAAGGCAGTGACTTAATTTTCACTGTTCATCATCCTCTCCATCCTAACTCCTGACACATCACTATGAGCCAATTTAAATATGACCCATCCCAACTCCTAACTCTGAGGTTCTTAAAACTTGCCCCACTGAGGCTGCTTATTAGAGATATACTTTCTCAGGCCCTAACCCTGGAGATTCTAGGCCAGTAGACGTGGATGGTGTGTAAGCCCAGGAATCTCACCTTAAGTGAAAGCGATGCAGGTAATCCGTCGAATCCAATTTGAGAAAAACTGTACTATGTTTTCAATTCCTAAAATCCTAAATTCAGTGAACTTTCACCTCCCTGTCCATCCAGCAACAAAATACGATGTATACATTTGGAACTAGAAGCCACCTAGAGTGCTGCCTCTCTAAAATCTTAATCTCACTCTTAGATTACAAGCTCTGGTCCTTCCAGCTAATTTACTCATTCCCACATCTACTCTTTAATTTCACAAGGATCTCTGGTTTCTTGACAGCCTCCTTTTCTTTAGTCAGTTCCCAGTCTCATTTCTTTTCCTGCCCAATCTGGAGCCCAACCATTTTAACTTCTTTCTTAACAGAAGACCTGGCTTTCACATCTGTCTCTCATCTACACATTCTCCACAAACCCCCATGTCTGCATGAATCTTACAAGTGACATCTCAGCTTCCATGCTTTAATCAAGGAATGCAGATGGAAAAAAACAAAATCCTTTTTCTCATCTCCTCTCCAACCAAATTCTGTCAACTTTTATCCCTAACACCTTTGGAATCTATCCTCTACTCTCCTGCCATTGCTAGTGTCCTAGTTTAGACATACATCACCTCTCACCTGAACTACTGTCCAGTGTATCCTGCTTCAGTAATACCCCTCAAATTTATTCACTAAGCCTCTGAGTGATACACTAAAAAGGCAAAATGGGCCTCCCATATGCAAAGCCCCATACTGGTTCTCTAGCCCATACAATAAAGGCAAAGCTCCTAAGGACAGCATTCAAAGGCTTTAATGACCTGAAACCTACATCTCTCTCTAGTCTTACTTATCTCCTACCACCACTCTCACAGATTCATGATCTAGTTATACCAAATTATTCATACTTCTCTAAACCTCTCTTTATAGTTCTGTACTTCCTCCTCCTGGTATAATCCATCTCTTTTACAGCTTATGAATGCTACCATACTACTACTTTCTCTACTTCCCCAAAATTGTTCCCTCCACTATATATTGTACATTCTTCTATTACTGAAGTTATCCCATACACTGAAATTATTTATTTGCTTTTGACTGTTCTATTAAACCATCAACCTCCTGAAGATACAGACTGTCTTTTATCTCTAAGTGGCTAGTAAACTGCCAGTTTTTGCTGACTTGAAGTGTTATTTCTTGGATGAAGGAAAAACTTCCTAAAGTAACTGTTGAGAAAAATACTGAAATAAACTCATTCACATAACACATTTGAGTTCTGTGAACAAGGCACCCAGCCATGAAAGATATAAAGATATCCAAGTTCTAATAATTTCTTTAAAGAGCTTAAAATATAACAGAGGGAAGTTAATACATTTACAAATATAAGATTCAAGCCATCTTTATATCTTTTGACAAGCTCATCATTTACCTAAGGTTTTGTTCACTGGCAATGAATTCTCCAGAATGCAGATAAAAAAACAAGAATAAAACCAGTTTTAGTAAATCTTGCAAGCTACAGTGACTTTTCCAATTCCTATATACCATGGTTAATTTTCAAAGTGGACTCTAAATGGATAATTATGGTTGGGGGGAGGAAAATAAACTAAAATCTATGTAGTATTCTAGATCCTAGCTATGCAAACTGTGTCCCCAACCAACTAAATCAGCATTTACCTGGGAGTCCCTTACAAATGAAAAATCTGGAGCCCCATTCCACCGACAGAATCAGATCTCCAGATGGTTCGTATGCATACCAAAAAGTTCATGAAGCTCCTGATAACCTCAAACAACCCTGTGAGATATGACTACACCCATTTTATAAATGAGGAAACCCAAACCCAAAGGATTTAATCCCAAATCACAAAGCTATCAATATTGGGAGATGGGATTCAAACCCAAGTGTTTCTTTAAAAAAAATCTTTTCTTCAGCGTACTGCATCTCAGAGAAAAGGTCTAGAATAGCATCATCAAACAGAAATATGATGCAAGCCACATTTATAATTTCAAATTTTCTATTAGCCACATTAAGAATAAAAGGAAACAGGTAAAACTAATTTAAATATTTTATTTAACCCCAAATATTTAAAACAGTACCATTTCCAAATGTATTTAATATAAAGAAATTATTAATGTGATATTTTATATTCTCGTGTGTGTGTATAGTCTTTGAAATTTGGTGTGTATTTTACACATATAGCACAACTCAGTAGAGACTAGCCACATATCACGTGCTCAACAGCTCTACGTGGCTAGTGGCTACCATACTGGACAATGCTGGTTTAGAACGTCTTGCATATTAACAATTTTTAAAAATACAAAACTGGCAATTTACTACCAGAATTGTTGAATAAAGAAAATGAACTTCATGTTACTTTATCCACACCTGTGCTGGCACAGATTAAAAAGAAAACTGCATGTTGTGTTGTAATCAAAATTGACTGGTTTCAGTGATACCAATTCTGCCAAACTGATCCATCCACTATAACCTCTGACAATTATAAAGCCAAGTGGGCACAACACAGGGAATAGCATGTAATATTCAAAATGGTCATATGTAGTAGTCCTCAGAAAATTTCTACATTTGAAACCAAAGATTTTTTTTTAAATGAGGGGAAAGGGAGGCTTTTACTTTCATCCAAAGATGTAAGACAAAATTTCTAACTATAAGCCAGAATTAATTTGACAAACCATAAATAATTCAAACATGCGTAATTCTCACTTCAATGATTTATAAATTATATACCAAACTAAAATTTACCACAGTATTTTGATACGCAAATACCAATTAGTGAATGGGTTAAGGTTCTTTCTTTAGGTGAAAATTTATACAGAAAAGAACTATTAGGAAGGTAACATAAAAAGAGAAAAGATTTGAAACTACATTACATATTTCTGCCTCTTAACAATTCTGGGGGAAAAAGGTGACAGACTAAATTTCAAAATATATAAAAGAGTTTAGAGATTGTCAGTGAATTTAAGTCATTTACCCACTCAACCAATTAGTAAATAAGTATAACTGAAAATGAAGTAATACCGTACTATTTATAATTTGTGACCACTCAACAAATTCACACTTCTATTATTTGCATATGCTGTTATCTTCTCTGAAAATACCTAGACTTAATTACAATTCCACTTTTCAAGTCAGTCACAAAGTCAAAAAACCATCATTTTTTTCCACATAATAGATTCAAATAAATGATTATCTTTTTAAAAGAACTAATCACAGAAAAAGATAAGTATATAACAGTTAAAATTTCAAATTATAAAGATTTGAAGACTTCCTATATTTTTCCAATTATGTCATGACAGCTGTTTAATAGTTACTTTTTTTTAATTCAAAATACACAAAACAGGAAATGCTCTATATAAAAGCTAGCACTGACAGAAAAGAAAAATACTTCAAACTTTCCAACTTGTGGTATACAAACTCAAAAAAAAAAAAAAAAAAAAAAAAAGGAAAAAGCAAAGACCAGTGAAAGAATAGAGAGACAGGGTGTAATTTAGCAGATACATCTTAATATTTCTTGAGAAAGAGTCTCAAATTGAGAGAGGTAACTAAATGCCCTAATGTTTCCATTTTTAGCTTTCCCTCTCATCCCCTGCTAAAACTCAAGCTTACAGAAAGCACAGGTCATACTGGGAAACAAAAGTCTTCAGTCAAACCTCATTTCAACTAAATGGGGGCCAATACTTGACACTACACTATTTTATTTTACTTTTTATTTTTTTAAGTAGGTTCCACACCCAGCATGGAGCCCAAAATGGAGCTTGAACTCAGGACCCTAATATCAAGACCTGAGTTGAGATCAGATGTCGGACACTTAACCAACTGAGCTGCCCAGGAGCCCCAACACTATACTATCTTAAAGAATTACTTCCCTTATTGTTTAGTACTTCCCTTAAACCTTAAAAAACCTTAAAAAAACTGTATGGCAATCTATGACCTTCACAATCTTCATATTCAGGCATTAAACCTTTACATCCCCCCACCAACTGTGGCCTTTGCATTTTATTTTAAACAAAACATGAAATGTGAACGTGAACAAATACTTTTAATCTTATCAAACAGAAGTTTCAGAGCCTGCAGCCATTTTGTAAATGAGAAAGGCTCTGTTACTAGTATGTGTGACCCTGGTCAAGTCATAACTCCCGTGTTACTTCACCCTATTCAATATTTCTGTAATTCTAAATACTTTAACAGGAATTTAACAACAGGTTTTATTTAATTAATCCAAAAGTTAATAAGCCATAAACACTAAATATTCCATAAATAGGCACAGGTGGCTGTAGAAGAATGTTAATAAAATGGTTTCCATACCCACAAAGATTATTCCTAATCCAACCTGTTGTTTCACAAATTCATGTTCCTTAGGCACAATCAAGAACCAGGTACGGGAATGGAATAAATGGTCAGCACCCTGTTACTGACACTGGAAAAAAAAAAAAAAAACATTGAAATACCAGCTGACTGTGTCAGGCATTTCATGCTAGTAAATGGCTAATACATAAAATAATATTCTCTAAGCAGACTAATACTGTGAAAAGAAAAGACTGAATACTTTTTCTTCTATACTAAGTCAAAAAATCATTTCTGGATCCTTTAAAAAAAAAAATCTGTCCTATTCTTCTAACAATTCAAATTGGTGGAAACTGTAACAAAATACTTTACCAGTTGACACGTGTCTCCTAAAAGAAAAAAGCCATTTCCTTTTTCGACCTCCTGTCTGATGACTAGCTATTTGGAAAAATAGTTTCCCTGATGACCAAGTTTTTAACAACCAGTAAGTAACAAAAACCTTCAAATATTTACCATTATTTTTATTTTGCCCAGAACTTACATTGGCCCATTTAAAACATAAATTCTAAATCAAAGAGTGGGCTTAACAAAATATTCCAATTTAAGATACACAAGGCTAAAACAAACACATCCAAAAATCTATTTCTAGTGTAGCTTTCACTTTTCTGGTTTTCTCTTTAAAAGAGATTTACTTGACCTATTTTCATGTGTTTTTAGAGCACTCAGACACTCAAGACAAACAGTATTTGCTGGTCATGAAAACAGCAGTGTCAACATCATAAATCCTGTTATTTCTGTGGGTCATTTTCTTCATGTGTCCTATATTCCACGTCTTTTTAAAAGTCTAAACATAGATTCATTTGTTAAAAAGACAAAAAGTCTTAAGTCCTCCAATTTCTGTAATTATACACTGCTTTCAATGCCAGTGTTATACTTTCACATCCTATTTAAAAGTACACACACTGGAAGGGAGGGAGTGCGCCCAAGGACCTGAAATGTCAAACTATAAAGACAACGCTATTTGTCATTTCTTGGCGTTCTTCTTCCCTCAATTCCACACTGTTTCAATATTACAAAAATATTACTAAAAATATTACTTAAACAAAATGTAAGTACTTTCGAAACTTGAAAAGTGTCACTAAACTGGCACTTAGGGAAGAAAAATAAAAACATATACGAAATGGTTAACAAGAGAAGGCTCTAGTTGTCAAAATGTGTGTGTAAACTCAAAACAATTTTGCAGCCTTCTCTAGACTCCTACAGAAAATAAAACAGCGACAACAATGGAAGACCCGTACGTACTCTTTTAGATGGGATTGGTGCGCGGGGGGGGGGGGGGGGGGGGGGGGCGAGGTAGGGAGAGAACTCTACTCAGCTACCAGAACAAAGCAACAGCCTCCGCTTTTAAGATGCACTGAGGTGTGGTGTTTTTTTTTTTTTTTTTTTTTTTTTGGCTCAACGGGTATCAAGAGATCTCTTTATTGTTCCGATGATTTACTAATCATCAAAACAACGAGAATACGCAGCGCTGGGCTTAACCAGGGCAAGGTGGAGGGACTGCTCTTCCTATTAGGCAAGACCCAGACACTGAGCAGAGGAGGAGGGAGAGGGAAGAGAAGGCAGCAGCCAAAGACACTCCCGGAAAAAGACAAAATGAAGGGACTGTACGCCCTGGCTGCGATCTGACCCAAGGCCCGGGCAGAGGCCTCCACACGGGAAGACAGGGAGCAGGATACCCTTCAAACCATAGCCGCCCCTAAATCTTGAGGCCGGAAGTTCCCCGAGTAGAGGCCTGACACCACCGCCAAGGGGAGAGGAGAGGGACCTGGTTGCCACCAAAGGCAGAGACGAGGACCCCGGCGGAAGAGGCTGCGCAGTAATGGCCGCTGCTCCGCCTCTCGCACCCCGACCGTGACCAGCTCCGGGCCGTCGCCCAGGTCAGGGGCTGCGGCGGCCGCGGACAACGCAGCGCCCATCACAGTCTTCTTGCCCGCGACAACAGCCAAGGTGGGGGCGGAGGGAAGGGCTGAACTGCCCTATCCCGCCTGGGCGCAGAGAGCCGCGGCCGCGCCAGCCCAAGGGCGTCCACCTACGTACCGGCCCCTGACCCCGCCGCCGCCCCTCTCAGGCCCGGAGCGCAGGGCCCACCCGAAGCGCGTCGTGGCTGGAGGTGACACCGCGAGCCATCACGCCTTTCCCTGGGTTAGGATGTCGCAGTGGCTGACTCTGACCCTTCCCCGCGAGAACCTCACCCCGACTCCCACCTCTCTAGCCACAGCCGCGGCCGTCTCGCAGCCTTTCCTCTTCGGCCTGGGAGCCCGCAGCGGCCGGGAACGCGCGCGGCGGTCACATGACCGCCCGTCGCGTCGCGGGGGGGGCGGGGCCGCGCGGGGCGGAAGGAGAGCCTTGTACTGGGGCGCTCGCGCCAGCCCCTCCGCGCTGTGTTTCCTCGCGACCCAATCCTGAAGCGAGCGGTTGGGTACCTACATTTTCCTGCCTTTGGAAACCTGCAGTTTCTCGTTGGATCGTTCTAACTGCTTTGTATTATGCTTTACTTGTAATTAGGTGCCGAAGATTGAAAGAGTGCAGGTCCACTAGAGAGAGATTTGGGGCAAAGGAAGTAAGACGCGTGTAGAACCAGCAGGTGGTGCTGCTCAGAAGCCCCGCTTCGAGACTCAAAAGAAGCCTTTGGGCGCCTAGCTGGATTTTGGGGTACAGAGTCCTTGGCAGAGTACTGCTTGTTCTCTTAACAACCACAACAAGGGGGTCCTTTGAGAGTTCTATCTAGTTTATTCACCGTCTGAAGGGTTGAGCAATTTAATCGGAAAAAAATAGATCTTAATTTCCTTTTGGACCCATTTTTCTTAGACTAGAGCATAGGAAGCTGGAAGAAGAGATTAATCAGCAGAAGAATCTAAAACTAAAGGAATGGCTTATCTTGTTGCATTCGTGTGGTTTAAACGCCAAAACCTTGGCAGTATCCTCCATTACATTTTAGCATATACATTGTCTTTCTTGGAACTGACTATATTTTCTCAATTTATAGTAAAGTGAGGAAGGTGGAATAGCATGCGTTTTGTCTTTAAAAGAGTATATATTCCAACATTCCATGGCAGTATCTTACTTTCAGTACTGTTGCATTTTGAGATGTCATAAGCTGTTTACTTAAGGCTGGAAATTTTTAGTGTCCATATAGACATGTTTACATTTTCTTTTATTCTTCTGAAATCAATATATTTCAAGGTTCTTATTCATATATATCAATATATAACTAGTTCTTGAAGAGTGCCATCTAGCTCAATGATGCTTAATGTAAGCAAAACAAGATTTTTTTACAACTTCTCTAAGTGTAATACTGTTGAAGAGTATGTTCTCCAGCTTTAAGCTTAATCCTGTCTTTATGTTCTCCTTAGCCATCCAGTCTTACCCCTCTATCCTACACACCCCATGAACAAATAATACTAAAAATTTGATATATACTTGAAGATTCCAGCTTTAAGATATAATATTAATATTAACTGTGAATGCCATCATTCTAAGTGCTTTACACATATTAGCTCACAATAAACTATGAGGTAGGTACTATTGTTATTCCCATTTTACAAAAACAGACACAACTGGGATTTGAATCTAGGCAGGGACTGTAAGAGTTCACCTAATTCAATGCTTATTTTATTAAGTAAGAAATAGATATAACAAGGTTAAATGACTCACTTAAAGACTTTGTTGTTCAAGATAGAATGGGGTCAGAACACAAGCATGTTTATTGATCCATAAATACTTTTAATTTAGAAAAAGTTATTCACGAGTCTTCCATTGCTCTATGTGTATATTTAGAACAGTTTCTGCAAATAAATATGATTGATACTCTATCCATCTACACACAAGAAAAGAATTAACAAGAATCTCACTACAATGCCCTTTCAGGCTTCAAATTGTCTCTCAGCCACACCTATAATCTTATATCAATGAAAAGCTCCATCTTTCCATATCCAAATCCATCTTTAATTCCTCTTTCTCTTATGTCCCTTATCCACTTTGCAAATAATCTGTTGATTTTTCCTTCAAAACACAGAAAATGGCTACTTACCACTTCTACTACAACCTACATCATCTCTTGTTTGGATTATTGCAGTAGCCCAGGGACTGGTTTTCTTGCTTCTGTTCTTGCTTTCCTTTGAGTCTATTCTCAACACAGAGGACAAAGTAAACTTACTAAAAGAAAGTCAGATCATACCACTCCTCTCTCTGTTCAGAGTCTCTCATGGCCTCCTAAAACAAAGTAAAAACAAAAGTCTTTAAACAGGTACTGTGTTTACACTTAATGGAGTTATTATTTTTTTTAGTTTTTTTTTTTTTTTCTTATTTTAGAGAGAGGGAGCATGAGTGGGGGAGGGGTGGAGGGTGAGGGAGAGAAGCAGACTCTCCGCTGAGTGCAGAGCCCAATGCAGGGCTCAGTCTCAGGACCCTAAGAGCATGCCCTGAGCTGAAATCAAGAGTCGGATGCTTAATCGACTGAGCCACCCAGGCACCCCAATGGGGTTATTTTTATTTTTATTTTTTTTAAGATTTTATTTATTTGACAGAGACACAGTGAGAGAGGGAACACAAGCAGGGGGAGTGGGAGAGGGAGAAGCAGGCTTCCCACTGAGCAGGGAGCCCGATGCGGGGCTCCATCCCAAGACCCTGGGATCATGACCTGAGCCAAAGGCAGACGCTTAACAACTGAGCTACCCAGGGGCCCCTGGGGTTATTTTTAAATGAATAAATATTTTAAATAGTTCTCAGTTTTACTTTCTGATGAACACATATAAACAGCAGTTAATTTTGAGTCTTCTATAATTTTCAAGAGTATAAAGGGATCCTAAGACCAAAAAGTTTGAGAACACTGGCCTCAGCCAATTTCATGTACCCACTCTAAGCTAGGTTTCTTCCTGCATGCCCGCAATCATCTGATAAGTGTTATCAATTGTGTGGACACAACTTTCTCATATGTCTGGAAACAGGAGAAACCAGATTCAGAAATGCACCTGTCATTATAGCTAGCAGATGAATACAAATAAAGCCAAGGGGAAGTTTTGAAATGCAAACTTTTCCATCTCAATTGAAGATTTTGTTCCAAGAGCTAATACATAGCTTGGTCTCTGTCCTACCATTTGATGTCATTTTACTTATAGTAATCAAATAAAATATACTTTCCCAGTAGAATTCCCTTGTAAGTAATAGTATAGTAGACAGTTTTACTTGTGTTTTTCCTTTACCTAATGTGATAATCAGTGCTCTCTCTTTGACTAGTTCTCAATGTTCCTACTGCAGCCCCAGAAGTAACAACCAAATTCTGACAATTGTATTCCTGGGAAATAATGCAACACAAAACAGTCACTGGGTCAAAATTTTACAGTTTGACTGTAAAGTCAAGCATGCCTTTCCTAACTGTTGTATGAACACATGATGTATGTATTGATTTTTAGATGTCTTATATTGACAATATTAGCTATTATCTCCCAAATCCCTGCTTGTTTTGTTGGATGACATGACCACTCATTGAGTATGGTATTGAAAGATAAGTGCTCTGTTTTATTTTTTGACAGAATCATTTGTTGTTTTAAAGCTTGATTATTATTTTAATAAAACTGAAACTTGCACTGTATTACATAAAAGGAAGTAGTTTACATTCATACAGGCAGCAAATATGTTTTGCAATATCACATTTTCCTCAAAATGGCTAGGGTTTAGGGAATCAATGTTAAATGGACTTATAATCATGTGTATTTGGGCTTTTGTTTATTTATGGAATATATGCATATCAGTTATTAGCTTAATAAAATTATAACCTAAAAACTTGAAATACTTTGCATAGCAGTGTATCAGTCAGGGTCCTATTTGGAACATAGAAACCACCTTAGATATTTCAAACAGAGGGAACTTAATGCAGTGAATTGGTTGCAAGTTTTGAAAAAATGGAGGAGCCAAGGAAGGAAGATGAGGATTCCGTGAAATCAGTAACTAGAAAGTCACTAAGCTCTCCTGAGGTCAAAGGAGCAGAGGGCTTTCTGGTGTTCTCAGGACCACTCATGTGTCCCTTAAGCTGCTGGTTGCATGGCTGCAATAGTAAGCCAGGAGCTCATAAGCTCACGGAGGCTGCAGGGATCCAGGAACTTATGGCAATTAGGATTTACTTACCCCTGCCACTACCAGAGCCAGGACCAAGAAAAGAATCAACTTCCCCCTTCCACCTCCTATTTGCATATGAGTGTTTTCCACTGGTAGAACTACACAGGAAACCAACAGTCAGCGGGTTCTGGAAAATGACTCTCCAGCTCCCTTAGATACCAAGCAGAATAGAGAAGTGCCAGTGTGAGACTAGGCATCAACAGAGAAGGTATTTGCTGCTACTATAACTAGTATTGAGTTTCCCCTTTTGTTCTTCCTCGTCCTATGGACCTTCCATAAGGGGTCCACGAGATGCTGAGAAACACTACACCATTCTAATAAATGGAGCATGAAACTGGACTAAGTCAGTGAGTATATACCAACCCAGGCTAATGACTATAAGATGTGGGCATTTGACCCAAGACAGTGCTATCCTGAAATTCTGGGACTTTTGCAGAGAGCTATGGGATGCAGACCCTCTTCCTCCTCTGGATGGCATCAAGTGCAGAGGTTACACCTTGGGCTGCCTCCTTCGTATTGTTACCATGAGGAAAACCAGCCTGAAGATGAAACTGACAGGGACAGAACAACCGGACTGAGAGAATGCCAGAAGCCTTATGGAAGCACACTTCAGGACTGCCTTTTCTCTGAAATTCTCAATTATGTAAGCTCATATAGCCCCTATATTGTTTTAGTCAGCTTGAGTTCACTTTTTGGGTAGTATTTGCAACAAGAAACATCCTGATACATGATACAGTTCCTAGACCTGGCAATAAAGAGTCCCATACTCTAGCTACAAACTTGTATCTCTGGCTCCTACGCTCTCTCATTCCTACTAAGCCATTAGAAATAGGCAAACTGAAAAAAAAAAAAAAAAAACCCATCTGTTTTGTACAACCGATAACAACTTTCAACTTTTTTTTTTTTTTTTAAAGATTTTATTTATTTTTTTGACAGAGACACAGAGAGAGAGGGAACACAAGCAGGGGGAGTGGGAGAGGGAGAAGCAGGCTCTCCGCTGAGCAGGGAGCCCGATGTGGGGCTCGATCCCAGGACCCTGGGATCATGACCTGAGCCGAAGGCAGACGCTTAACGACTGAGCCACCCAGGCGCCCCACAACTTTCAACTTTTGATAGAGTACATAGCTTTTTTGAAAAGATAATGACAAGGAGAAATTGCATGATATTTTAAGGTTGATCAATAGATATACAATAAACTTTATATCCACAAGAGAAGAATATACCTTATATTCAATACCTGTGTAATAATTATGAAACAAAAAGGAAGAAAAGAAACTCATGTACTTAGACTACAAAGAATATTTCAATAAACTTCTCAGGTCATATTTTCTGATAACAATGTAGTTAAACTGGATATTAATAAAGCTTAAATGGGGAAAAATTGCCTATCATTTCAAAGTTTAAAGTCTCTAAATCTTGGGCCAGCAATAAAATCAATATAATTTGAGACAATCTTAAAATAAGAAAAACAAGAACACAATGTGTCAGCATTTTTTTGAACATGGGCAAAACTTACCAGAAAAAATTTCATAGTCTTACAATTTTCTATTACTAAAAATAAAGATTAAAAACAAGAATTTTTTAAAAAAGACACAAGAACAGAGGAATAAAATCCTAAATATAAAAATCAAAGTAGAGTTGATAATCCAAAAGTTTTGTTTGATTTAAAAATAAAAGTAAAAAGATATAAACTGCGAATACATATTATTAAGAATGAGAAAGAAAAACAGCCATAGATATGGAGGAAGATAGCATTACTAAATAACACTATACTAATAAATTTGAAAATTCCAAGTCACATGAGTAACCTGGAACATATTAACCTTCTTTGTACACAGAGAAATTTTTCGTACACTTTGGACTAACTGTGCCTTCTACGTGGAATCCTGTTATGGTCTGAATGTTTGTGTCCCTGCAAGATTTAAGTTGAAATCCTAAATTCCCAAAGGTGAAGGTATTAGTAGATGGGGACTTTGGGAGAAGATGGAGTCATGAGGGTAAAGCCCTCCTTAATGGGATTAGTGCTCTGGTAAAAGATGCCCCGCAGAACTCCCCAGCCCTTCTGCTTGTGAGGATGCAAGGAGAGGTCTGCAACTTCGAAGAGAGCTCACCCAACCATGCTGGCACCCTGATTTCACTTTAGAGCCCTCAGAACTGTGAGTATTAAATTTCTGTTGTTAATAAGCTACTAGTCTGTGGTATTTTGTTATAGTAGCCCCAGTGGACTAAGATAAATCTCTCTGGATCTGTGGTGGTTCCTTCTTGTCAATGATGTCTCAGCTTAAATATCAACTCCTCAGAGAGGTGGTTTATTTTTGTTTTTGTTTTTGTTTTCTGACTACCCATAATTCCTCCACATCCCTCAGCCTGTCACTTCCTATCACATCATACTTTAAAAAAAAAAAAAAATTATTTAGGGGCGCCTGGGTGACTCAGTTGGTTAAGTGTCTGCCTTCAGCTCAGGTCATGATCAGGGTCCTGGGATCCAGCCCCCCGTTGGGCTCCCAGCTCAACGGGGAGCCTGTTTCTCCTTCTCCGCCATTCCCCCTGCCCCACCTTGTGCTCTCTGGCTCTCTCCCTCTCTGTGTCAAATAAATAAAATCTTTAAAAAGAAAAAAGAAAAGAAAAGATTTATTTATTTATTTATTTGAGAGAGAGGGAGAGAGAGAGTGTGTGTGTAGGAAGAGGCAGAAGTAGAAGGAGAGAGAGAACCCCAAGCCTACTCCCCGTGCATGGAGCACAGAGCCCAAGACGGGGCTCGATCTCATGATGCTGAGATCCTGACCTGAGCCGAAACCAAGAGTGGCCACTTAACTGACTGAGCCACCCGGGCGCCCCTCATATCACACTCTTAATCTCACCAGAGCATTTTTCATTACTTGATATTGTAAAGAATTATTTCATGGTTTATTATCTGTCTTTGCTTCTGAGAATGTAAGTTGCTTGAAAAGAGGGGCCTTGAATGTCTTTACTGCCCAAAGCTCATAGAACAGAGGCACATAGTTGGTATCAATAAATGTTATTTATTCTCTACAGAAAACTTAGTATTATGAGTTATCTGAATAAAAATCAAAAGTGAATTACTAAAAGAGCAAAAATAGCTCCATTGAAAACTTCTGATAAGTGAATAAAAAATGTTTTAGGAAAATAAAAATGACTAGCATCATAAGACATATATCCAACAATTATGGAATTACTTAAAAAAACACTTTCAGGGATGTCTGGGTGGCTCAGTGGTTTAGCATCTGCCTTCAGTTCAGGTCATGATCCCAGGGTCCTGGGACTGAGCCCCGAGTTGGTCTCCCTGCTCACTGGGGAGTCTGCTTCTCTCTCTCCCTCTGCCCTTACCCCCCTCCATGCTCTCTCCCTCTCTCAAAAAAATAAATAAAATCTTAAAAAATAAATAGTTCCAAGGCATGACAGTTTTACTGTTGAGCCCTTGCAAGCTTTCAACAAATAAAAACTCTCCATGTTACATAAAATGTTTGCTAGCCCAGAAAGTGATGACCAATTATTCAATTATATATTTAGAACACCTAAAAGAATAAATTTTAAAATTCTTAGAACTAGAAAAAACTTAAGTCAAATATTTAGAAGCAAAACAAATACAAAAAAATTAAATATTTTTATTAAAATATTAAAATATTTATTGTATTAAATATTAATGTTGTTTTAAAATTTGTTTGTTTTAAAAATTATTTGAAGCAATAAGGACTTAATTTGCAATTAAAATTCCAAGTCAAAATCTGAATGTTGTTGGAGATGGACAAGTTATTCTCAAATTTACCCAAACATAGGGGAAATAACAGCTGCTAGTATACAAGTATACAGTGTTTGGTAAAGGAAGAATATGAATTTAAAAAGAAAGGCTATGTTTTCAACAGTTTTGGGGAAAATTGCCTACTTGGAGGGAAAAAATATATTACATTCACCTCTTACATGATAAAGCAAATATTATAAACTGGTCACCGTTGTACCATAACTGGGCCACAAATATAAACTGTTTGTTGCATGGTATCCTAAAAATCAGAAAAATTTTCAACAAAATATAAATGTTTAAGAAAAACTGTGAAGAAAAAGTAAATCAGAAAATATAGCAATACTGGACTGTCATCCCCAGATGGCCAGAATTGGCATGAACAGAGGAGTGGTGGCCCCCTGGGTTCTGCAAATTGGCACAGTTCTTCCTACCTCCTGTTCAATGTCAGCTTGTCTCATGCATTTATATGAATGGCTCCACTCCTGTAGGCATTTGAAATTAAAAACTCCAGATGGACCAAGAGTTAGATTTAAAAGATAAAATCATGAAATAAATTAGAAGAAAACACAGGTGGGTATTGAACTGGTTCTTATGAATTGGCCTAAGCCAATTTGATTTTGTACAGCTCTTCAGTTATTTTTGTTAATTAATAGTAGTCTCCAAGGGTTAGAGGTGGTTGAGAATTAACTACTTCCCCACAACCTCTTTCACGTTATAAAGAAAGTAATTCTCAGACCAAATTCTTCCACACATGCAACCATTTATCAAATTAGTAGTAGTAGGCAAAACACCTCATTAAGGATCAAGTCTTGGTGCCAGCCCTGAGCAAACAGGATATAGGATTCCCTCGATTTTTGTATACTGCTCAAACAAGAACAGAAAGTGTCTCTGAAATTTTTATCTGATGTCATTAATTCCATCAATAAGAATCCATCTCACCAACAGAAACCCTTTTCTACCATTACTATATTCATTAGCAAAATATCTGGTGGTGATCAGAGAGAAACTAGCTGAAGCACTTATATGTAGTCTTTGGAGTGTGGCCTTTCTGACTGAAAGCTAGCTAATCACCCTTTAGATGGGAAATCCTGATTACAGCAAATGACTGCACATAATGTGTAGCCTAAGCCAAGTAGCACCTACCTGATAGCACACTGTGCATGCCAACACCTTTATAGTGAATTATGGACATAATATTGTCTTTTGCAGGAGAGTACTTTCCAAGCATGAAAGAAATAGAAGAAATTACAAAGAAAAAAAACAATATTTGATGCCCTCAAAATGGCAAGCTTCTGTACAACAAAAAGACCTTAAATTAAATGGGGAATGAAAAACTGTTGGGAATATTAGTAGCAATTATTTCCTAAGTGAAATATACATTATGTTTATTATATATACACATATACATATGTGTACACATTTATATATTATATATGTACCTGTGTTTCTGTTTTCTTCTTTGTCTTTTTATACGTTCCCTTGTTATGGGAGAATGGTCACATGGTTTTTCCTAGATGTGCAGGTATACGTGCTTGCTCTGCAGTAAGCGGAGTCTTTCTCTCTGGCATGCTCATCTTGCTTCTGTGTTATGAGGCTGCTGCCGATTCTCTCCAGTGTTTCTCTGCTGGCCACAGACCTTCTACTGATCCCCACTGGGGAAACCCCATCCTAACCGTAGGCAAAGAAAACTCTCATGCAGTCCAAATAACTGGAGTGTTTTGTTTTGTTATGGGGAGGGCATTTTTGGTTTTGTTTTGTTTTTGCCATGCACCAGTTATCTGCCACTCACCCAAGAGGTACCTTCCTTGACCTGGGAGGATTCTCAACTACCATCACGGAGATGGAAGCTTGAGAAAGTAGCTTATCTTTCTTCCTTGTCGCTGTTGCACCTCACACAGCTGAGCTGCCCAGCAGCCGCTGCAAGCAGGAGTAGTTCTAGAATAACATCCAGATGAGAGCAGAATGCCTCCAGCCCTACTCATTTTCTACTCTAGTATTAACCACTTCCTAGAATGATTAATCTTGAGAAAATCTTTCTATATGTATATAAATCACAGTCTTGCATCAAGGTGCAATTGATAATCACAATGTCAATATTTTACACTGGTACATTTCCCAAAACCTGTGTTATTTGGTCATGCAGTGGACATCTGTTGTTTATGGCTGCCAAAAATCCATTTCCTCTTCTTTTGAAATGGTGCCCTGAACTATCGTTGGGAAAACTACTTCTTCGCTATTGGATACAACAAGGAACTATCAATCAAGATGTCCCCATTTCCCTTGGCCAAGGGATGGACATGTGACCCAAGCTATACCAATCAGATGCTTTCCTCTCCTTGGAATTTAAAGCTCACATGGAATGTGGAGAAAGGTGGAAAAAGCAGTTGGAGCTGATCAATCCCATTGGGCTGTGACTGCCTGTTTCTTTCCATTTTCCCCATGGATACCTTTGGCTCCTTACTTTTCCAAGACTGACTCTGAGATTGTGTAAAGATGTCCCATATTCTTCAATCCTCCAACATATTCCTCTGTGCTTGTTAAGATGAGATGATTTTTGTTTCTTGTGCTTAAAGAATCCCAACTGATAAAAGTTCTACTCATGATTGCATTTTTATATAAGAATGACTTTTCTCCAAATTTCCTGTTACTCGGTTACATCTATCTACGAGGAGAATTCCAAATTGATTTTACTGACACCATCCTCCCATCTGGTCTACTTTTCTCCTAGATGCTGGATCTATTCGCAGGATGGGGAGGATGGGGCTAAGATCAGATCATGCCTGGAATATGGTTATTGAGGTCAAATGACTGTCATGACTCATTTTCAAATTCTAATACTTTCATTTTTGCTTTTTATTGCCACAAATCAAACACACTCTTTGAGTCTCTGGTGGGAAGAGAAGAAAACAGATGAAAGCAATGACTGTGATGTGGAGGTGCTCCTTCCCCCTCTTGTTGCCACCTGGCAGCAGTGAATAGGCCAATGCAGGTGTAATCAGGGCTGAGGTTTCTGAGTCTGGAGTAAAAAGATTGAATTTATCTTTGAGGAAGATATTCCTTTGCTTTGTATTAGACTTCTTAAAAATGTCTCTTTAATCATCCAGGTCTAAGGCAAAAACCTACCCATGAATTAATAGAAAAATATATATATATAGGTCTCTGGCCCTGGTTCCTGTACAAAGCTCCTAAAATCCTTATAATTTCCTAGGTGACAAGAACACTAGGAACATCTTTTGTTCTGATATTTGATGTTTAACCCCCGTTTCTGACACAGAGTTCCTAAATCCCTTGGAATTTCCTGGGTGATAGCGGTGTCTTTTATTCTAATGAGATGACTCTCCATGGGCTTTGGGATGGGGACTGGTCACCAGAAAGACCAAGACATGATTAGAAGCTTGGAACTTTCAGCCCCATCCCCTATCCTTCAGGAAGGGGTGAGGGGGCTGGAATTGAGTAAATTATGATCATGCCTACATGCTGAAGCCTTCATAAGAATCCCAAAAGTATCAGGTAGAGGGAGCTTCCAGGCCGTTGAAGAAGTGGAAGTGTCGGGAAAGTTGTGTTCCTGGAGAGGGCATGGAATCTCTGTGCCCCCTCCCACATAACTTTCCCTATGCATCTCTTCCATCTGGAAGCTCATTTGCATTCTTTATCATATCCTTTTATAATAAACTGGTAAACAGAAAGTAAACTCTCTTCCCGAGTTTTGTGAGCTGCCCTAGCAAATTAATTGAACCTGAGGAGGGTGTAATGGTATAGGAGTGCTGACAATACTGACTCCGTCTTTGGCCCTCCATTTTGTTCATGTTTGCTCCATGATGTCTCTTGGGGCTACACATTCCAGGCCCCTGGGAGATTAATATACATACCTTAGAAATGCCCACCAAGGCCAGGATGGGGGGAGCGTTGTTTTGGCCTCCCGTGAATCTGTTAGAGATAACATAGTCTTTCCCCTTCCTGACGCACAGGTGGTGCGCAAGATGTAACTGAAGAGTAGCTGTCAGTTAGGTGCCTGCAACCCTCTGAGGTGCGTGCAGACCCTTTGATCTCACCACAATGCCCTTCTGCATATTCCCCCACTCTATAAAATCTGTGGACTAAGGTCCGGGTTTTGCAAGGAGTAACTATGCAGCTGCCATGCATCATTCTCTGCCCAATGCTCCCTGTCAGTAAGTTCTCCTGAATAAAACTCTGTGTAAACTGTATGGAGTGGCCAGCTTCATTTCTGGTCTCAAAGTGCCTTTTCAGTGTGGGTGATACTTTACTGTCTCTCTTCCACCTTCTAACAAATGGGAACCTCTAAGTCATAGCTGATTGGCCAGAAGTACAGGCAACAACCTGGGCTTGCTATTGACAGCTGAGGCTGGGGGGCCCTCTTGTGAGACAGCCCTAACCTGAGGGATCTGAGGCTTTCTCCAAGGAGATAGTGTCAGAATTAAGTTAAATTGTAGGTCATCCAGCTGCTGTCACAGAATTCCTTGGTGTGCCCCCCCCCATAGCTGGTGTTAGAGAGTTGTTAATGTCGTAGTCATGTGAGAGTAAAGGAGAGACCCAGGAGTAGTGTAGATTTTCTTTATACTACCCACTATTCTTGGAAAAGCCATTTTCATATTTATGTATTACATGCTTTACTCTTCTATATGAATTTTAGGATTATTTCTAAATTCCATGAAAAATCCTGTTGGGATTATATTGGATAATACTGGGTCACTAGATTAATTTAGTATAGCCCAGTAAAATACAAGATGCCCAGTTAAATTTGAAGTCCAGATAAATAACAAATTATATAAATATAAATAAATAAATACCTATATCTATGTGTGTATATATCTAGATAGATAGATGATAGATAGATAGATGTATCCATGCAATAATTTTTTAATGTAAGTATGTCCCATACAATATTTGGGAGATAGTTATATAAAAGAGTTATTCATTATTTATTTGAAATTGAAGTTTAACTGAGTATTCTCTATTTTGTGTTTGCTAAATCTGGCAACCCTAATTTGGGAAGAAATAACATCTTTAAAATATTGAGTCATCCTTTTCACAAACACTCTAAACTCTCCATCTATTTAGTGTTTAGATCACTAAATAATTAAGGTTGTATATTTTGCTTATTTTGTTAGATTTATTCCTAAGTGACTTAAAAATTTTAAAGTTATTGTGAATGAGATGTAATGTTATTGCAGGAGTCCTGTTGATGTTTGTACAGTGATCTCATATTGAATAATCTTCTTGAACTTTATTAATTTGTCTACAAAGTGTCTTGAATTTTTGTATTCACAATAATATCACTGAGAAAGAATGAAATTTCTGTCTTTCTGGTTGATATCCTTTTATTTCTTTTATTTTTTCCTGTACAGAATGGGACCCCCCCCAATACAATGCTGAATAGGGGTGGTAATAGCAGGTATCTGTCTTGTTCCTAATTTAAAAGGAATATATCTATAATCTTATCAAAATATTATGTTTTTAAAGGTTTTAAAGATAGTTTTGATCAGGTTAAAAGTTTTCTATTTCTAGTTGGCTAAGAGTTAATAATAATAAAATATTATCATGAGTGGATATTTACATTTACCAAAAATATTTTCTCTACGTATAGAGATCATCATATGGCTTTTCCCCTTTAATTTATTATTGTGACAAATATAGTAACTGATTTCCAGATATAAAAACATCTTTTGGTTCCTGGGATATTCCCAACTTAGTCATGGCCCACGCCAACAGAGAGAAACACACACAAGCATTGGTGGATTCCATTGTTAGTTAACACTTTAGCTAGAAGGTTTATATCCCATGTGATATCAGCCTATAATTTTTCTTATAGTATTTATGTCTGGTTCTTTTTTAAAAATTATTTATTTATTTATTTTTGCAAGAGAGAGAGAGAGAGAGAGAGAATGAGCAGAGGGAAGAGGCAGAGGGAGAGGAAGAAGCAGGCTTCCCGCTGAGCAGGGAGCCCGGTGCGGGACTCAATCCCAGGACCCTGGGATCATGACCTGAGCCAAAGGCAGACACTTAACCGACTGAGCCACCCAAGCACCCCTTTATGTCTGATTCTGGATGAAAGGCTTTATCAGCCTCATAGGGGAATTTCTTCTTTTTCTAGCCTCTAAAATAGTTTGTGTGACTTTAGATTGATCTTTTCCTTGAAGCAATCATTCTTAAACTGCAGCGTGCATCACCATACAGAGTTCGTGACCTCACACCCAGAAATTCTAATTTAATAAGTATGAAGACTAGTTCTAGTATAGCTCGCTTTTGGGTCTATTTAGTAAGGTATAGTTCTCTAAGAAATTATCTGCTTTTCCCAAGTTTTCCCTTATGTTCACAGAATTATTCAAGATATTCTCTTACAATGTTTTAAATTTTTACTGCATTATGTACTCTTTTTCAGTCCTGATATTATTTGTTTGTGACTTCTCTCCAGTGGTGTGCTAGAGCTGGCTTAGACTGGCTGCCCAGAGCCAAATCTGTGCATCTCTTCCCAATCTGCGTACGGTGACATCATGTTGGTATATTAAAATCAGCAATAGTGGCAATATTTACACTATGGAAGTCAGAAATCTCACAAATTGAGGCATACCCCCACACCAGAGAGAGCTGATTTAACACAACACTCTTTCTCTCCACATCCTCCTCTGCCTCTTTCTCTATCTTCCTGTCTCTCCCATCTGTCTTGTTACATATTTTTCAAAATGGTCTTTTTGATTTACCAGCAGCAGGGAGGGGTAGAAGGAGAAGCAGACTCCCTGCTGAGCAGGGAACCCAACGCCAACCCACCGCAGGGCCCTGAGATCATGACCTGAGCTGAAGGCAGATTCTTAACCCACTGAGCCACCCAGGTGGCTTCCTGTTCTTATTTTTCTAAGTTCTTGGTTGAATAGCTCATTAATTCTTAGTTTTTCTTGTTTTGTAATAAATGCATTTTAAGACTATACATTGCACAGCTTTACTATATTGGGCTTTAGTTATAATTCGCAACTTAATGTTTAATAAACTCTGGAAAACAGTATGGAGGTTCCTCAAAAAGTTGAAAATAGAGCTACCGTACGACCCAGCAATTGTACTACTGGGTATTTACCCCAAAGATACAAATGTAGTGATCTGAAGGTGTATGTGCACCCCAATGTTTATAGCAGCAATGTCCACAATAGCCAAACTATGGAAAGAGCCAAGATGTCCATCAACAGATGAATGGATAAAGAAGATGTGGTACACACACACACACACACACACACACACACACACACGCACACACACACAGGAATATTATGCAGCCATCAAAAAAATGAAATCTTGCCATTTGCAATGATGTGGATGGAATTAGAGGGTATTATGCTAAATGAAATCAGTCAATCAGAGAAAGACATGTGTCATATGATCTCACTGATATGAGGAATTCTTAATATCAGAAAACAAACTGAGAGTTGCTGGAGTGGTGGGGGGTGGGAGGGATAGTGTGGCTGGGTGATAGACATTGGGGAGGGTATGTGCTATGGTGAGCACTGTGAATTGTGTCAGACTGTTGAATCACAGACCTGTACCTCTGAAACAAATAATACATTATATGTTAAAAAAAAATAAGAAGATAGTAGGAAGGGAAAAATGAAGGGGGGTAAATTGGAGGGGGAGACGAACCATGAGAGACTATGGACTCTGAGAAACAAACTGAGGGTTCTAGAGGGGAGGGGGTGGGGGGATGGGTTAGCCTGGTGATGGGTATTAAAGAAGGCACGTATTGAATGAAGCACTGGGTGTTATACGCAAACAATGAATCATGGAACACTACATCAGAAACTAATGATGTAATGTATGGTGATTAACATAACATAACGAAATAAAATTAAAAAAAAATAATAAGCACTGTCTATTGTGTTTCTTATTTGACTTGTGACTTACCAGATATTTGTTACAATAACTTTGATTTATTTACTTTTTTAGGCTGTAAATTATTGGTTTCTGATTTCATTCTGGTAGCAGAGTAGTTATGGAAAGTGGTATATGTTAATTGATTTGCATTTACTGAGAATACTTTGTGGTCCAGAACCTGATCAGCCTTTGAAAATATCTCATTTGAGCTTGAAAAGAATGTGCATTCCCTAATTGTTCTCTAAATTATTAATTTTGTTGTTCATATCTTTAAAAAAAATTTTTTTTTAATATTAACTATCAGTCACTATGGCTTAACTACCAGTTTCTGAGAGAAGTGTGTTAAAATTTTCCATTATGTAAATACTTTGTCACACTTCAATCTTCCGGCTTGCCTTAGAGCCCGAGCACCTGCATATATATATCTGACTGAATACTCTATAGGCCGGGACATCAGCTTCACCTTCCCTCTCTATTAATTGCTTTATTTCTATGTTTATGGCTCCTCTTGTTTTTCTTTCAAGCTAGGAGTTGCATTACACCATTTAGAAAATATTTCATCCAGAATTTTCATTATGGTCAGAGGGAAGCCATCTCAGCTTGCTATTTGTTCATGCTCTTCTACTTTTCCCTTCTAACAGTAATTTCTTTTTACTGAGATGAAAATTCCAACTTCTAGCTTTATTGATTCTTTTCTTCTACATCTTTCTTATTTTTTGTTCTAATCTCTTGGATTCACTCCTCATTTTCTTGTCATTATTTTGTACTTAATTTTATAAAAGTGCTTAAGACTTGATTTCTCTGTGAAGAAATTTTTTTAGGAGAGGTATGTGTCTTAAACATAATTTTCTTAGTTTAATTTGTAACATTGTTATTTTTTTCTTCTGTATCTTTTAAAAAATTTACTGAGGTTTTACTTGTGCAAAATTAGGCACTCAAAAAATTTTCCTATATAAAAGTATGCTTGAAAAGACCATGTAACTGTTGTAGAATTTAGTCAACATGTAATTATTATATAAATCTTATTAATGAGAATATTTAGTTATAATACTCTATTTACAGTTTTTCTTCTAATTGACCATAATGAACCGAGAATGACATGGTACATTTATTTACTCCTTTTGTGCTTCTGAAAATTTTTTCTTCAAATATTTTGTGCTATATTCTTAATGGTATTTATTCAAACGGTATTTATTCAAATGGTAGTTAAATAAATTGGTTAAAAAGTGGTGTGATATATAAGAGATGCAATGGTATATAAAGTTATATGAATTTTTTTTAAAAGATTTTATTTATTTATTTGACACAGAGAGAGAGCACAAGCAGGGGAAGTGGCAGAAGGAGAAGGAGAAGCAGGCTCCCTGCTGAGGGAGGCAGGGAGCCCCACATGGGGTTCAATCCCAGGAGCCCAAGATCATGACCTGAGGTGAAGGCAGACACTTAACTGACTGAGCCACCCAGGTGCCCCTAAAGTTACATGACTGTTAAATAATCACTGTGGCTTTTATACTTTATTACTATATATCACTCATTTCCTGTAATATTTTGCTTGAATTATAATTTGTTACTTCAGGATTCCATGAACAAATAAATAATTGCAACATTTATATTCTATGTTGCCCGTTTATATATAATGGTTAAGATGATCAGTTCTGGAAACAGAAAGATCGTATATACATCTCTTATCTGTGATACAATCACTGTTTATCTCTCTAATTGAATATTTCCTCAATGGTAAAATGAAAATGGGTGTGGAGTTTACTTTATAAGATTGTATTAAAATTAAATATTATATCATTATATGATTATTATATGTAAAGTGCATAACTATGATATTATATATAACCCTATAATATCTATCATCTATGTATCTATATATGTAATATAGCACTTGGAAAATAGTGAACATTCAATACATGTTAGATCAAAAAAATGAAGAGAATTATCCCTCAAGTAGCATTCAAATACTAACAAATAAACTTAAAAACAAAAAACAGGAAGCTAAACATATCCCAGTTTAATACCATTGAGTCTGTGACTCACATTGTTAGTGGAAATAAGTTAGGGCTTTTTAAATTTAGGCGGAGTATAATTCTATTAATAAATAACATTTGTTTTGTGGTTCAGTTTTTAAAGTAATCTAAATTTTGAAAGTTTTGATTTAATTATGTAAGCATTAAAAATATATCTTTCAATTTTGAGCAGGATAATATTATGGTGAAGATAGCTGTAAAGAACAATCTATTCTGCACTGATGGGCAAGAGATCTGACATGGGGTCGAGAGTGGAGCCAGAAAGATCAGATAGAAGTTTATTTTAATCTAAAGATATATGATGGCAAGAGACCTGAGAGATAGAATTGAAAAAAATTAGGAAACTTTCCAGAGAATAACATACATCTTGGTGAAAATCAACAGTTTCCAGGGTTTCAAAGTAAGTCTTTAAAAACAAAGTCCTTCACACATCTATAAATTCTCAGAATTTTTAAAGGGGAAATTAGTTTCTACTTCTATTTGAAAAATAAATATTTTTTCCATTTTTGAGCACATCATTATTTGTTAAAAAATACACTTTAAAATTTTAGATGAGAACTTTCTCTTCTGGTCAAGATGAACTAATAGAGGTCAGATTTTACCCACATCCGTTGCCTTAAACAACTTTAAAAAGAGACACATAAGAAATGAAAGTTTTCGGATACTGGATAGCAAACAGCACAGAATTGTGACCCCTGGGAGAAGAGAAGTAAATAGTATGAGCCCTATGATTTACTAGTAGCTTAGAGAGAGTTTTCATGCTGCAGTCAAGTTATAGGAACCTAAACAGAACCCAAGAGTTGCTAAGTTGGAGAGTAAAAAAATCAAAGATTAGGGAGGCTGAGTTGGCTAAAATTTGCTGGTGAGATCACTGGAGAGGAAACAACTGCACAGAAAAAGTTCCTGAGATTTTTAGAGGGATCTCATGTGTCTTTAGCTGAAAAGTTATCTACATATAATAAGTAAAAGGTTTTGAAAACTACCTGAGGATCACATAAAGCACCACCGTGAAGGAGTAGAAGAATAATTCCTAGAAATCACGCAGGTTTGGGAATGGTTCATGCTCCTACCTGAAAATGTGTGAAGATCACATAATAAAAAGCTCATCTGATAGAATTCTCAAAAGAGTATTACCTTCATGGGACTACATTAGCCCTAGACTGAGGGCTGCTCTGGACACTGTTCTGATGAGCTCCTATTCACCCTGTTGGTGAAGGAGGGGTGAATAGTATAAGATTGTCAGACACAGGGCACCTGACAATGGACAGAAGAGACTGGCAGCAGTTTATGGGCCACATATACTCACAGCTTAAGAGTGGACACCAAATTCTATGCAGGGCTACATGGGGTTACCCTTGGGAGCAAATAACCCCAATGCGGCTATGGGAGGCAGGCTTTGTAGTTATAAGACGTGTCCCGCGGTTCTTATGGGATGTTGTGATTGGCTTGTTTGAATAATTTTATGGCCTGGCAATGAGATGAGACATGTTAATTCAAGGACCAAGTACAGTGCAGCTGGTCCAGCTGATAGGGGAACTAGCCAGATGGACAGCCTTTCCCAATGGGTAAAGTGTATATCTGATGAGAGCAGGGGAACACATAGCTAGGCCTGTGGGGACCTATGAGGCTCAAAGGTAACGAGGCAGTATTTGAAATTTTAGTTTTTACACTACAGCCACACTATAAGAAAGTTAAAAAAAAGAAACCTCAGAATGATCTAACTGATTATGAGTAACTCTCCTGTGGTGTAACTTACCTATAGGTTACATGTTACAACATGCCAGAACAAAACTTAACACAGTCTAAAGGCATATAACAAATTGGAGCAACTGATACTATAAAATCCACAATCAAAATCAGAATTAAAAGTTTTCTGCAAATGAGTAAAAAACTGTGACCCATAGCTATTAGAAAAATCAATCAATAGAAATTGATCCAGAAATAACAGAGATGTTGAAGTTAGCAATGACATATAAATATCTCCTATAAATATGACCTACATGTTCAAGAAGGTAGAGCAAAACATGAAATGATGAGGAGAGAATCTTCTTTTAAATAGAAGCTATAAAAATGGCTGACATGGAACTTCTAGAGAGGAAAAATACAGTATCAGAAAAGAATAGTGCACTGTGTGGAATTAAGAACAGTCTAGATACACTAGAAGAAAAGATCAGTGAACTTGAAGACATGGCAATAGAAACTATCCATAATGAAGTACAGGGGGAAAAATAGATTGAAAAAACAAAGAATCAATGTCCAGTAGGACAATATCTAGCATTCTAATATATGTGTAATTGAAATCCCAGAGGAAAGGGATGGGGTGGGTGAGGGTGTCAGAAAAACATTTGAAGACATAATGGGTAAACATTTTCCAAATTTGATGAAAACTATAAACCCACTGATCTATAAAAATTACTCAGAAAACTATGTCAAATCACATCATAATCAAATTATAGAAAATCAGAAAAAACGAGAAAATCTAACAGCAGCCAGAGAAGAAGTCACATTACAATGGAACATATCTAAGAATAACAGCAGAAACAATGGAAGCCAGAAAACAGTGGAGGGAGTACCATCTTCAAAGCACTGAAAGACAACATGGTCAAACTAGAATTCTTTCGCTAGTGAAAATATGTTTAAAATTCAAAAGCAAAATAGAGGCACCTGAGTGGCTCAGTTGGTTATGTGTCTGCCTTCAGTTCAGGTCATGACCTTGGGGTCCTGGGATGGAGGCTCACATCGAGCTCCCTGCTCAGCATGGAGTCTGCTTCCCCTCTTCCTCTGCCCCTCCCCCACCAATTGTGCCCCCCAAAATAAATAAATAAAAATCTTAAAAAAAAAACAAAAGCAAAATAAAACTTTATTTCAGACTAATAAAAGTTGAAAGAATTCATGCCACCAGATATGTACCACAAGAAATGTTAAACAAAACAAAACAAAACTCTTTGGGGAGATGGAAAATAATATCAGAATTCAATTTGGATTTAAGTTAAAGGATGAAAAGCACCTGAAATAATAAATAAATCGAAGATGAATATTTTATTCTTAACTCATTTCTTAATCTTCTTAATATGTAATGACTGTTTAAAGCAAAAATAGTAACAATGTGCTAAGCAGTTTAAAGCATTCATAGAATAAAATGTATGACAAAATAGCACAAAGGATAAGGGGGAAATGGAAGTAGACAATTTTATGGTTCATATACACGAGTTAAAAAAAAGTTATCTGAAGGTGGACTATAATGTTGATGTATATTGTAAAGCCTAAAGTCATCACTAAACAATTAAATAAAAAGGAGGAGGTAATAAGTTAGTAGTAGGAATAAAATAGAATAAAAAATAATACACAATCCAAAACAAGGCAGGAAAAACGGATCAAACTGCAGATGGGAAACTAAGAAAACAAATAGCAAGGTAATAGATTTAAATCCATTAGTATCAATAATTGTATTTAATGTGAATGGCCTAATACACCAGTTAAAATGCAGAGATAGACTGGATTGTTTTTTAAAAGAAAGACCCAACTATATGCTGTCTACAAGACATGGAATTTAAATAAAAAAGAGCAGATAGGGGGCGCCTGGGTGGCTCAGATGGTTAAGCGTCTGCCTTCAGCTCAGGTCATGATCTCCAGGTCCTAGAATCGAACCCCCACATCCAGCTCCCAGCTCAGCGGGGACTCTGCTTCTCCTCCTTCTGCCTCTCCACCTGCTTATGCTCTCTCCATCTCTCTCTCAAATAAATAAATAAAATCTTAAAAAAAGAAAAGAAAAGAGCAAATAAGTTAAAAGTAAAAGCATGGCAAAAGATAGACCATGCATGGAAAAATAAATACCATGCAAAGGCTAATCAAAAGAACGGTGGAGGACTTTCACTTCTGGCCATGGTGAAGAAACAGGGATGGAGTTTACCTACACATAAGGAAGTGTATAAGTAATACAAAACAATAATTTCAAAACACTGCACATACAGTTACAAGGAGAGTGATTTCTGACAGATGGGAAACAAATGAGGTGAGTACTAAGATATCCTTACTACAGTGCTTTGAGAGAGTTTCCAGGTCAAGAGGAGGGAGGAAATTGTCAAATTCCTTGAAAGACATTAATTACCAAAGCTCATTCATGAACAAATAAATAATCTAACTACTCCTATATCTGTTAAAGAGATTGAAATTGTAGTTATAAAACTTCCCACAAAGAAAACTCCAGGCTCAGATTGCTTACCTAGTGAACTCTAACAAAAATCTAAGGGAAAAACAATATTAATTCCATGCACACTGTTCCAAAAGTTAATGAGTAAGGAATACTTCCCAACTTGTTCTATGAAGCTACTGTTAAACCAATTCCAAAACCAGGCAAAGGCATTCCCAGAAACATAACAAAACAAACAAATAAGAAAAATTACTGATCAATATTCCTCATAAGTATCTTTATAAAAGTTCCAAACAAAATTTTAGCAAATTGAGCCCCCAAATATATTAAATGGATAATTCATCATAACCAAATGGGCTTTATCCCAGGAACATAAGGCTGGTTTAACAGAAAATATATCAATGTGTTCCCTCTATTAGAAGCTAAAAAGGAAAAGTCATATTGAAAACTTATCTCAACAAACACAGAAAAAAAACACTTAACAAAATTCTACATCTATTCCTCATAAAATACTCAGCAAAGAAAGAACACAAGAATACTCCCTCACCTTGAAAAAGGAAATCTATAAAAACCCACCGTTAACATAATACTTAATGGTAAAAGAACAAATGTTTGCCCTCTAACTACGTCAGGAACAAGACATAGATGTCTGATCTTCCTAAATGCGTCATTGGAGGAGGAATGGCTTCATTGTGATGGTGTTGCATATCTGGAGTGAAATTTCCTGTGTATAACTGTGTGTACACGTGCAAGAGCCTGTGTGGTTATTGCTCAGCGATAGGATGAATAGAAAGGTCATAGACTGCATGATGCCTTCCTAGCAGCCAAGAAAATGGAACTTTTCCATGCTTCTTTTTATATAATAACTTTTGGCCAACTGAACAATTTGTAACAAGTGACTGTAGTTTGGATCCCAAATTCCACCCAGCATTCATTCAAACTCCACCTAGTATTAATTCAAAACCATTTTGTTTTAAGAGAAAATGACATTTTTAGGGGGGGTTAGAGAACATTGACAAGAACACTGGTCTGGAATCAAAGATTCTGGTTGTGATCCTGGTTCTGCTGTTTATTCAAGTACCATATCCCTTCTTGGCCTCCATTTCTCATCCAGTAGGTAACGAGCTGGACGGAAAGTCCCCCTAATTCTCTCTAGCTTGCAATTTAATAAATGTTTAGAATAGTATCTCTCAAACTTTAGCGTGCATCAAAGTCCCACAGGAAGTTTGTTAAGACACAGATTTCTGATTCCTGCATCCAGAGATTCTGACTCAGCAGATGGGGTGCAGCCAGATAATTCGCATTTCTGACAAGTTCCAAGGTCTAGCTGCTGCCGCGGTCCCTCAGGCTACACTCAGAGTAGCCTGGGTTAACAATCCAGAGATTACACTAGTTGTAGTTCTGTCTCAAGATACAAGATGATGTATTCTTGGAATAAATTAGCCATAAATACTCTAGTGAGGCTGTATGTTATTTAAATAGCCTGTCATAAAAAATACTTATGTTGCTGTCAAAAGCTAGTATTGATTGTTTTATGGTACCGTCAGTTTTTGGTTGGTTAATGAAGCACATGATTGGTTTATGTGTGGGCATTAGCAGATTTAATCCCTCTTATTGAATATCTTTTACATACACAGTGTTTTGATTTGCATTTTGGCTTGTATTTTGAACATGGGTTTAGGGTCTTCTGCCTTCAGGAGCTTGTAATCAAGTGGAAGAGACAGGCATAAACACAAACAATTCTTCAATAAAGCATCAAGTAAACATGTTAAAATTATTTTTTTTTAAAATACACGATACGCCCCTTAAAAACAAAGGTGTATGTGGGAGAGATTAATTCTCATTGGAGGTTACAGAGAAGATGGAAGAGATAACATGTGATGACCTGGAGATTAGACTCTGGTAATGAACAGGAAATGCCACACTAAGGGGATGCGAGGGTCTATTTTAAATACTCCTCTATATTCAAAGACAACTAGCCTACTGGGAACTTTCTTTTGAGGTACTATATACATTTTTCAAGTGAATTACTTTTAAGTACACTTAGAATAATCAAGAAATCATTGTTCTCTAAAGAATATGCTAAGAGAAAGAATGTCACTTTTAATCCACTGCTTTCCATTAACAACAGTATCTTCTCAATTTTTATGCTCGTGAAGAATGGATGAGCAAACAGATCAGAAATCAGACACTGGTCGGCTCAACGGGGAGCCTGCTTCTCCCTCTGACCTTCTCCCTTCTCATGCTGTTTCTCTCTTGCTCGCTCTCTGATAGACAAATAAATAAAATCTTTCAAAAAAAAAGAACTTAGGATCTTAAAAACACGGCTGTAGGGTCTGAACAAGAAAGTCACTAGGCAGTTAAGACAATATGTACAATGGGACGCGTAAGAACATGCAGACAATCTTTGGGGCCAAGTAATTGTAGCATGTTTAGCTAGTTCTAAACAAAGTGTGTGGCTCTAACCACAAGTCTGTCCTCTTATTTCTTTCCTTTTCCATAATTATCCAACCCTCAGATTCACTAGTTACCTCAGAGACATTTTCTGCTCTTCAAGTTAGCTTCCCATGGCACTTCCTTCTGGAAAGTGTCCAAGGTTTGAATCCCTGCTGGCTTCTCAGACATTTGTGCGTTACTGACCTGTCTCTGCTTGAATGGTATGGCGGATGAAGGATAGCCTCAGATTCCTTGATACTCCTTTTATCAGGAGACAGGGTCTATTTGTCCTCTTCTTGAATTGGGACTGGCATGAGGCTATTTTGACTAATAGAGACTATGTGAAAGAGACTATGGAAATTCTATACCTTGTTTTTTGAGGGTAGCAGCTTCTGCTTTGGGCTCCTAAAGCCCCAAGACACAAAATAAGAAGTCAGACTACCCTGCTGGAGAGACCACATGGAAAGCCTGAGAATACATGAAGAGAGCGAGAGAGCGAGAGAGAGAGATCGATCTCGTTGAGCCCATCCTTCTAGTTGACTGTGGCAAGGTACCATGTATAAGAGGGAAGCTTACCTTAGATCTTTCCACCCAGCACAGCCACCAGCTAAAAATTGGTGAGTCAGCCCTGTAAACAAAACCCTCGCCCGGGTAAGTATGCCCAAATTCCTGACTCACAAAATAATGACATATAATAAAATGGTTATTGTTTTAAGCCATTAAGTTGGGAGTCATTTTTACACAGCCGTAGATAATGAAAACAAGTGGATATTCTGCATCTTGGACTTAACTTCCCTTATGGGATAGTTCACGTCAGTTTCTCTCTTCTCTCTATCCCTGAAGATAGATAGTTCCCTTCAAATCACACCAACAAAGCCATTCCTGCAATAGTTAAAGACGTGTCTGCCTGAATTCTGGTTCCCAGAATCCTTCAGTTGGCACATCCCATTCTTCTTGAGTCTTGATTATTTATATGTACATCCTCTCCCGCCTTGGTTTGTCTATCAGTCTGTCTTTGTAAAGTGTGCATGCCTTATTTTTATGTATGGATATCTCTCTGGGATTGTGTTACAGTATGAGATTTTATATCAATATCACATTGCCTCTGTGGGCTGTGTGTGTGTTTCTCTCTGCTGATACCTTTCTGCCCGAGCCTTAATCTTTCTGTATGGGTCAGTTTTTACATGTTTAATTAACTTTCCATTTTTCCTTCTCAGTCTCTCTCTTTCTACTTATTTCTCTCACTCTCTCCCAGGACAGGCAGCAGAGTGAAGTGGATTAGAGTATCGACACTGGAGTCAGATTGCTGGGACCTAGACCTCAGCTCTTCCACATACTGTGTGATGACCTTGGGACAAACTTAACATCTCAGTGTTGCAGCCTTCCCATCTGAAGTATGAAGATTATAATAGTCCCCAACTCATAGAACTGTAGGTGGATACATAAATACGCATACACGTATATCTCTATGTGGATGTGTGTACAGTTGACCCTTGACTAACACAGGAGTTAGGGGCACCCCCATGGAGTTGATAATCCACAGAAGTTTTGACTCCCCCAAAACCTAACTCCTAATAGCTTACTGTTGGCTGGAAGCCTTACTAATAACATAAATGGTTGACTAACACATATTCTGTATGTTATATGTACTATATACTACACACTATACAATAAGGTAAGCTAGAGAAAAGAAAATGTTATTAAGAAAATCATAAGGAAAATACATTTATAGTACTGTATTGTAAAAAAAAATTGCTTATAAGTGGGCCCACATAGTTTAAACTCATCTGAAATATGATAATAATAATAGTCCCCAACTCATAGAGTGGTGGGTGGATAAATACACACCTCCAGACACATGTGTATCTAAATGTACATGTGTATATGTATATGTGCATATATGTGTGTGTATTCAGATGATACTTGGCCCAAAATCAACACTAAGCATTAGACATGATTGCAAATTTGATTTTCACTGTGTCTCCTTGTCTCCATTCTGCTCTTTTCCTCCTTTTCTTCACCTTTCTCTAGAAAGTAACTGGAATGGAAATTTTATAATTTTTTGGAGTAAATCAATAGAATTCTACATTCCCATTAATAATTTAAAAAATGAATAGATTCTGATTCATTTCTCTCTCTTAAAAAATTCCAACTTTGGTCAACTGTACTTCAATAATAAATAAAAATTCCACAATTAGATGTAAGAATCTTTAAACTTGTATGAACACTCGCTCATTTTTTTTTCTCTCTCTCCTCTGGTACAAAGATTGACTATATAAAAAGATTCTTCATCCAGGCTTAGTTTTGGGAGGATTTCAACATTGTATTTTTGTGGTGACGTCTGACAGATGACATTCTTTTGAGGGACAGTTCTGTGGGTGGACTTGGAGCCCTGTGCCTTTTCTGATAAACCATGTCCAAGTTTATCATTTTCTCTTCTATTCAGGACAGCATATTGTTTTAGGCCAAGTTTCTCAGAAGCATACCAACCCCCAGATACATGAGTTGTAAAGGAAGTGCTCATGGGAGACACCAGGAAGGGAGTAGGGCTAGCAGGACAGGGAAGCAAAGGAAGCCAGGGAGGAGCCTTAGCCTGCTTCCCAGAGAATGTCAAGTCCTCTGAAAGGTAAAGTTCACCTCAGAATTTGTCCCAATTGGAGGGGAAAGAGCTGGGCATTCATATTTTTGTGTCAGTAAGTAATTGGCCAAGGGCTGGGGGGATGGGAGGTGCAGAGGCTCACAGGCACCTTCAGCTCCTTGGCTCGAAGTCTGTGGGCAAAACAGCTCCAGCAGCCCTCAGGCAGGTTTACAAAAGTGTCTCAGGCACGGGAAACTGGCAGAGGGCCACTCAGGGATGGTCAAGGGCATCCAAGGAGGTCTATACGGAACACTAAGTGTCTCCAGCCCTACACATATCAAAATGCAAAAACGAGAGTGCCAAATTTTATTAGGAATAAAATTTGAATCAGTTCAGATTTACTCTTAAATTTCAGTTACTCGTAGGTATTGGTGCTTTAACACTTAGCAAGTGGCGTCCTCCACATCTGGTTGCCATACCATTGAGTCACGACAACACAGCTTATATCTAACTAGATTAGACACTAATTCCATTCTTTCTTAAGAATAGTAACTACAATCTATCTGTGCCTTAATTCAAACTTATTTTCCTTCCATTGTAATTGTACGTAAAAGCTGGCACAAGTAATAATGATACAAGAAAGAGAAGAGGAGTCATTCCAAGGTTAACCTATATCACAGGTTCATTAACATTCTCAGGTCAAGAGGACTTCTAAATGAGATGGCAAGAGCTAACTTCCGACTGTGTTGAGCTATCTGACATGACCCAGGCCACCAAGAAACGATAGGAGTCAAGAGAGGGGCCCTCTCTTTCCAGTTCCCTGACTTCAGAGGTGCCACATGGGCCATTAAACCCACCCCCAGGCTTTTCAAAGCCTCTCCCTGACTCATTCTAAGGCACAGAAAAAGCTGAGCTGTGAGGTAGTGAAGTTATTATTTGGCAGCCTGAATCTCTGTCTTCTGATCCTCTTTTTGGCCCCTCTGGGACACCTGTAAATCTATTGCCTTTGTGGTTATGCTCCTACCAAAAGAGAAGGAAACTGAATTTTAACTATGTTTAACCTCTATGGTATTATGGGTGAAATTGTTAAATAGATACTTTCTCAACTGTTGTATTCAGTGTTGACCTAGACCATGTCATGCATCATATTCATGTTTTAGTCAATATGAAAGTTATTAACCCAGCTAGAGATAACCCCTCTTGCCCATGTTTGTGGAATATAATACCAATGCTCTCTGAGAGCTGTCTCTTTTCCTTTCTTTTTTTCTTTTCTTTCCTTTCCTTTCTTTTCCCATCTTTCTTCCTTTCTCTTCTTTCTTTTTTCTCCTCTTTCTCTCCCTCCTTCCCTTCCTTCCTATCCATCCATCATCTATCCAAGAAAGAGACAGGAAGAGAGAGAGAGAGAGAAGAGAGATCATGTCAAGGTTAAGAAGTAAAGCAGGCTGAAAGTATTTTATAGAACAAATTAGAGGAGTCAATTCTCTATAGAAATCAACTGATCGTGAAATTTGAGCATGTAGATATAAAAGAAAAAGATTACTCTGAAAATAGTAATGAGGGCTTTTAAATAAGACATAAATCCCAACGTAGGTGGCCTGCTAAAAACTATCACAGTCATAGAAGAGAATATAAGAGGATTCCAGATTGAAGCAGTACAGAGACTGTATATCCTCATTTACACCGACTGAGGGGGTCTCATAAACTCCTTAGTAAGAAAGGAATTAAAAGCCAATTTTAGAACTCCAGTATACTAGGATATCAGAACCCCACATACATATGTATTTAGTTGTAATAAAGTGTATGAGTGTGTGAGTGTGTGTGTGTGTGTATATATATGTATATATGTATGAACTGCAAAAGATTTTTATGGAAAGAGATATGGCTAGCCATGGCTAGGACACAGCATCATAAGAACCTTAATTTTATTCTTAACAGATACCCATACCCACAAATAAAACAAAAACGAAAACCATGCACTGAAATCAAAACCAAAGAACACCTTATTACTATGTGGTGTTGGCTTCAAACTCCTTTGGAGAGCTCCGGTGGTTGGGCTAGCCTTGACCATACATTGATTCTTTCGATTTGACTAATTGGGCCTAAGTAGCCTAGGATCAAACTCGTGTGGAAGACTTACTTGCTTTCTTTGCCTCTGCTTCAAAGTTTAAATCTGAATTCGGAATGTCAGCACTCTTTGAGTCAAGGAAAGTACACCGTCTAGCAACAAACAGTGGAAGAAAGCAGAGAAAACCAAGAAAGTGTTTGGCCCAGGCATAGGGCAGAACTGGTCGGATTCCCTTCCTCTGTGTTTTTTGGGTTGGCTGGGAGAGGAACTCAAGGGAGCTCCGTTGGCTCTTCTTACACAGCTGGGTGGAAGAACTAGCCAGGGTTATGCAATATCCATCAGATAAAAGCCCAGCTCAGTTATATGAGGCCAGAAATATAATGCGTCTGCAAACTGTTTTCTTTCCATAAAACCAAAAAATTGGATCTCTTCTCTTAGTCAAGAACATCCTTTGTTCCTACAGAGAAATGAAAAATTCCTTAGATAGATGTTACTCTCACATTATTCCTAAGGAAACATTAAAATTCTAAAATATACACAGAAACCTTTATTCTCTTTTTGCTTCTCATTCTGCTATTGGAACGGATGTTCAGGACTTCCAAGGCTTTAGTATGTCAGCTCCAAGTCTAGCAGACCACTGTTGAGTTTATTTGCTCAGTAGCTTTCCTCCTTCCTCATGTACAGCGCCTACGCATTCCTGTTTTCATCCACCTGGCTCACTTGGGGACTGATGGTGATTGGTCCATGGATGGAAATATTCCCGAAACTGCCCAAATCAGATCCCTTTCCAGGAATTGAATCTCTTTCTCTCTTCTCTGGTCAGGAACGGTTAGGCGTGATTGGATAGCTGGGATGCATTCCACAGATTCACCATAATGAGAAATCCAAGAAAATAAAGCTGACTTCCCCACCCCCCTGAAATAGAAGTGCGAAGTATGGAGAATGTCCTGAGAATATCACTATAAATAGAAGATCCTTTCAGTGTCTGGTTTATCCCTTTCAGAGGCTAGTTCAACACCTGTTCTTCCGAAGTCTTGGTTGTTTGGTATTTTTCTAAGTTCTGAGCATGAAATGAATATTTTTCCAATAAAACTTCCCCTTTTGCTTAGCCTAGGTCAATGTGGGTTTCTGTCACATATATCTGATACATCAAGACTTTCATTCGTTCTATTTTTTTTTTTTTTTTTTTTTTGCATAAAAAACTGCTATACCAGTTCTAACCGAAGCTCCAATTTCAGATTCTATACTAGGAACTCTAGTTGATGAGGCCAGCACACATAAAGGACCCCTTCTGTCTAGACTGGGTTAGCCTGAGTGGCCTAGAACAACACTGACCCAAAGTTGCAGACTTTGCCTACTTCACTCAAATTCGTTTCCTGGCTTTTACCACATGACAGAGACTGTTGGTCGCCTACTCCAGTTTCCATTTTCCTTTTCTTCCTTATAATGGAAACTCTGAAGTTTAGTTGGAAATAAGCTGCCTGGAAAAAAAAGTCTTCATTTTCTAATTTTCCTTGCAGCTAGGCATGGCATGCAGTCGAGGTGAATGAGAAGTCAGGAGAAGGTTTTTTTGGTTTGTTTGTTCGTTTTTGTTTTTACAGATTCTGAAAACTCTTCTTAAGGGGCCACTGGCATATGTTCTTGGCCTCCTTTCTTTTTCAGGTCTCCTTCCTTTCAGCTCGTTGTTAAATAGTTCAGCTGGAACTTGAGCAGTTCCCGTGGACCACGCGGTAGAAGGCACGAGTGGAGGTTCATGGAACCTAGGTTTGGAACCACGGAGCCCCTACCAGCCCTGGAACACATATCTTCAGGCTTTTTTTTTTCTTTTTACATGACACAGAAATAAACTATCTTGTTTTAAGTCACTATTATTTTTTTATACGCAGCCAAACTAATTCTAAGTGATGAGCCATTCCAGTTGGAGAAAATTCCAGTGAGATCACATCTACTAGCAAGAAGGCCCCCTAAAGAGAAGGGACCTCAGTGACCAGACTGTTGCAGATGCATCTTTATTGCACCCACTAGGACTGTGGCCCAATATAGTGCTCTGAGCCCTGAACAAAATTAGACTAGGGTTCTTCTTCACTGTAAGTAGAATTTAAGGTAGGCTGATGAAAGATGTTTGAGTTTTCCCTAAAACCAACATATTTATGTTTATGTGTGGTAAAGAGTACCAACTACTCAATTTCATAAATGGGTCTAGTCATTCTCAACACATTAATTTCTTAATAATGTTTAGGGTCATCTTCTAAAATTGCCATCTGAATACTGTCACCACCCTGCTAAATGTCCTTCAATGACTGACAGCTCTGATCATATTTAGCAAAGATTGTATCCATTTGTTTCCTTACTTGTTTGGGGTTTTTGTTTGTTTTATTCTTCCAGTACTAACCACAAGCTCTGTGAAGGCTGAAACCACCCCTATTTTATTGTCAGCCGAGCCCAGCACCGTGCAGCCTGCAGTAGATGGTTAATGAAGATTAACGGAGATGGAAGAAGGAAGCAAAAGTTTATGAAATTGAGAAATCCTTGAGGTAACATTTTCCTATAATGGCACCTGGACTGAACTGATGATTCAACATAGTCAAGATTCAGGTGTGTCAAAAATATTAAATCAGACAGCTCTTTTGAGAAAATCTTTTAAGTGTCCTTTTTGTAGGAAGTGGGTGTCATGATAGACACGACAGACAGAATTTTAAGAGACCCCCAATGACCCATAACCTTGTATAACCTGCACCCTATGAGTGGGTGATACTGTGACTATAATGGAATTTCACTCTTATGATTAGGTGACTGACCAGTTGACTGATAAATCTCAAAATGGACATTATCCTCAGTGAGCTTGACCTAATGGAATGAACTCTTGAAAGAGATAAAAAAAACATCAGCATATTCACTCCAACTGGCCCGGAAGAAAGCAAAATCGATGTTGTGGACTGACTATGGGAGCTACATGGCAAAGAACTGCAGGTCGCCCCTGGTCACCCACCAACAGGCGGAAAAACAGTGGGTACCTCAGTCTTACACCTGTAAAGAGCAGACTTCTTCCAACAATCTGGATAAGCTTGGAAGAGAACGCTGAGCTCCGAATGATAACGGCATCATGGCTAGCACCTTGAATGCAAGTTCATGAGGTTCTGAGCAGAGAGAGGATCCAGCTAAGCCACGCGCAGACTCCTGGCCATGGAGAATGCGAGATAATAAATTTGTTGCCCCTAAGGTTGTGGCAATATTGCCATACAGCAATGGAAAATCGGTACAAACCCTTTCACATATATTATTTTATTCTTAGAGCAATACACAGATTTATGTTTCTCTCAGTGTCTGCAAATAGTGAAACTGATTTCAGAGAGTTTAAACACCCTGCCAGCATTTATCCACCGAGGAAGTGCATAGAATAGGGAGTTTGAAGAAGGGCATAATGGAAATGGAATGGAAGTACCTGTCTCGTGTGTTCAAGTGATAGAGCTGACCGGGAACTGATAAGTGTAAACCCCGCCACAAGGGGGCGTGTTTGCTCCTAGCCGACTGACGACGTTGATTGAATCTCTTCATTCCAATCAAAGTATAATAACCTAAGCTAAATCTTTTTAACTTTTAATTGCTTAGAGATCAACTATCAGAGCTCTGTCGGTGCTTTTAGGCTGACAGATTTGTATTTATTTGTACTTTTGTCTTTTTACTCCTATTCTCATTTTCCCATTATTTTATTGGAAGTGGTTTTTTTGTTTTGTTTTGTTTTGTTTTGTTTTGAAATCTCTCCCAATCCTGTACAGCATGAGATTTAACAGGCAGAAAGGAAGCAGACAAGGAAGGAAAAAGGAAGAAAGGAAGGAAGGAAGGAGGGGCACCTGGGTGGCTCAGTCGGTTGAGCGTCTCTGGTGGTCAGACCAGCCCTACATTGGGCTCCCTGCTCAGCGTGGAGTCTGCTTGTCCTTCTCCCTCTCCCTCTGCTCCTCCCCCTACTCTCTCTCTCAAATAATAAATAAATAAAATCTTTAAAAAAAAAAAGGAAGGAAGGAAAGGAAAGGAGGAAGGAAGAAAAAGAGAGAGTGAAGATGAGGTGGGAAGACAGAGTGAAAGAAAGTATAGATGAGAGGAAGAAAGAGTAAGATAAGCAGGAAGAAAAAGAGAAAGTACAGAATTATGCCTTGCAACTGGGGAAACTCTGACTCAGAGAGGTTAAATGACTTGCCTAAAGTCAGTTTCCAAGATAGAACGCCAAGTTCCCAAGTCTCCTGGCTTTAAAATTTATGCATTGTTTTTTTCAGGCTGACATAAATATTTGATTCTCTTCATCCTAGGACTTTTCTATTTTTAAAGCAGTGTGTATACTTTCCTTGGGCAAATCATGAGTCAAGTACCTATTCCACCTACTCTCAATGAAAGAGTCACCAGCACCCCCTCTGTTACCAATTAGGCTTTGTAGTAGGTTTGGCTCTTTTTGCTTTGCTAATAGGAGGCCGATTAAGATAAAACATGATGGATTTGGATGAGTTTTAATCCACATATGCTCCGGAAATCACATTTTAACTTCAGGATAAAACCAATGCCAAGAAAAAAAATACAATTTTAGAAAGGAGAAAAGAAGAACAAATTAGAAGGTAATAGAAGAGAGGTGGAAGGTTATAAAACAAAGTAAAGAAAAATAGGTTTTTTTTTTCATAGTAAATCTTAAAATCCATTTGTATTTATACTGTATTTTTCTAAGTCCTAAACAGTTCCTGCCTGTGACTCATTTATTATGGATGCAGTTTGATTTGTACTATGCTTTAGACCATATGGGCTATCAGAGTATCTAGAACACACTGATCCATCCAACTTGTCATTATTTTATTGTACATTTAGAGATGGGATTGCTTGGTTCATATTATATTTTCTCCAGGGATCAAGATTTTTTTTTCTTCAAAGCTTTGATATACAATAACACTTATAGTTCATTGAGGAGAAAGGTTTTGCTTGGAGAGAGGATAAATGCTAAGACCTTACCCATAGTGCTCCCCACTGCAATCAGTTGCCATGCAGTTCCTTCAGTTGCTCTCATCAAAAAATACTGGAGTCATTCTTAACTCCTTTGTTTCCTCCACACCCCACTTACAGCCTATAACCTAGGAGCAAATCTAGTAGCTCCATTTTCAAAATAATTCCGGGATCTGACCTTCTACACTAGCTCTGCTGCTACCACTCTATTCTAAGACACCATCTTTTCTTAGCTGCTTCCTTTCTTCCTTTTCCCCTAACATTCATTCCCAGCCTAGAAGCCAGGTTGATTCTGTTGAAATATTAGTCAGATCAGGGTACTTCTCGGCTCCCCATTTATCTCAGAGCAAAATCCCTGAACTCAAGTGTCACTTCCCTAAAATCTTCTCAGTCCGTTCTATTTAAATTTGCCAACTGCCACCCCATTCCCCTCCAGAGTGAAACTTCACAGCACATGGCTTTTTTTTTTTTTTTTTTGGCATGTGTTTATTTTATTCACTGATGTACTTCAAGGACCGAGAAAAATACCAAGTACAGAGTAGTCAGTATGTGCTGAATATTTATTCAAGGAATAAATGAATGATTTTTGACTTGAGCCTCCTCTGAGGAATACAGCATACCCAGTTATCAGACCTTTTATTAACCTTGGTTGATTTAAACTTTTCTACTGATATTTCGGTATTATTTGAGTATATGTGTTTGCAAGAGATGAGGCTGGAGACACAGAGACCAGACGATGAATTCTTTAATATGCTCTGCTAAAAAGTTTGGATTTTATCCTTGGGGCTCATCAAGAAAAAAAATCTGCCCATGAGAAGCAGTAACACACAACAAGCTTTATTGGGCAGTGCTTGGGCAGGGCTGCATGAGAGGGAAAATCTCTCACAGAATGAGAGTGTCCAGAGGCTTCTGAGCAAAGAAGCCCATAAGTACTTACCTATATAGTAAATGTTTAATAAATGGTAGCTGTTACTAATTTTTTAATGGCAATGGAGAGCTTTGGGGGGATATTTCAATTGGGAGGATACCTGGCCAGCAGCGTGGATGATGAGTACAGCTCCAGTGACATCTGGCAGACACAATGAGGAACGTTTTGTAGAAAACCACATGGAAGGCAAGTGTACAACAGTGACCATAGGATAGTAATAACAAAATTATGGATTTAAGGAACATTATGGAGAAAATGGATGATTTAATCACTGGATAAATGTGAAGGTTGGATGCAATCTATGACTTGACAAAATGGATGGGATGTGGTAGTTTTGCCAAGATAGGAAAAAAAGAAGATAAGCAAATTTCAAAGTAGGAGGAAGATGGTGAGTTCAATTTGGGACAGAATAGTTTGACATGTTATAGGACATCCAAATCAAGAAGGTTTGTTTGTTTTTCTTGAACTATCCATTAGCTACATGCATCTGGAGTGGACCAGGGTTGGATATTTAGATGTTGGAGTATCAGCATTTAATGGTAGTTAAAATCCTATAAATGAATGGGATATTCTCTATGGGAGATAAAGGAGGAAAATCAAGAGTAGTTGATGTCATAGCAATCATATGAGGAAGGAATTTCAAGAAGAAAGATGGTAACATGGGTAGTAGAGAGGTCCTGTAATGTAAGAGCTGAAACATGTCTACTGTTTTTAGCAACTAGAAAGATGTTTGTAGGATCGGATTTAATGGAGATAAAGAAGCACAGACACAGTGGTTAAGACAGTCTTAAGAAATGGGAAAGAGGAGGTAAGTACATATTGGTCTTTGGAGCAACATGGCTCTAAGAAGAAAAGGAAAAATAAGGCGATCACTAGGAGATAAAGAGATAAGATGGGAGATGCCAAAAGAAAAAGAGACATTAAAGATACAGAAGAGAGGAAATACACTTGATATAAGTGAGGTTCCCAAAGAAATGGACAGATGTGATTCAAAGAACAGATGGAAGGATTGACATTCAAAATGCAGGACAACCATTTGGCTAACACAGAAAGAGAAGGGATAAGTCTAGCTCTAACTATACTTACATTTGTTCGTGTTGTACGAAGAGACAGTAAGTGGAGAATGTTCTTGTGTGGTGTCTCTATTTTCTCACTAAAGTACAGTTCATTTGCTGAGTGTGATGGAGAAAATCAGACTGAATGTTTGAAAATATTATTGTGGGGAATGAGAGAAGAAGTGGATCAAAAGTTTTACTGTGTAGTGTTAATAGCTCAACTGGTGGGGCAGACCTTCAGTTGGGAGTGGCCTCAGGCCTTGTGGTTGTGGCATTTGTTCTCAGGAGTGCTTGGCAGTCAGATATGAAACTGGAAAAGGAGTAACTGGTTGATCCAGGGCCAGAGTTTTACTAATTAGATGCAGAAGAAGAGTAAAGGGCAACGACACTGAGAGTAATGGCAAGAGAGTTTCTTAAGTAATAAACCCCAAGCTTTAGGTGGACCAGCATTGATAGTGATCATTTAATGCCTACTCTTAGCAAGGAGAAATTCGGTGTGTTTTATATAACTTATTACTTAATCCTCAGGTCAATTATGTGACATGAGTATGGCTACTGTCATTTATAAAGGAGAAAAATGAAGCTGAGCTGAATAAGTGAATGAAATCAGAAGGAGGATGAGAAATTAAGATAAATTAAAGGACCAAGGATGATAGTCCTTAATGAGATTGAAGAATATTGCCTGTAGACCAACATGTTGAGGGAGCAGAAAATTTAGGACATTGTGGACAGAGAGTGGCAATCCAGAAATTATAAATCCAAAGCTGGGGAAGTTTTGAATGTGGTATGGTCCAGGGTGTCCATATAGAGGGACATAGACAATGAGGTTGGAGTGCTGGAGATATTACCTGCACAGAAAAGATAGTCATCCAAGATGCAGTAGAAAGAGGGGTGAAAAGTTGAGCTGATGACTGGTCTGGTCCAGGATTCTGCTGGATGTCCTGAGTTTCAACGAGAAGTTAAACTTTAAAAACAACAACGGAAATTTCATTCTTCTGGCTCTTCTTCCTCCATGCACACCTCCCCTCACCCTGATCTCCCATCACCCACCAAAATTTGTTCCTTTCCCTCTTTAATCTGTGTTGCTTCAAGTCTGAATTGAATTTCCTCCACTCCTCCCTTTCATCTCTCCCAACCCCATACCTAGAATCCAACACATTGCCACACTCTTTGTAAATTGAGCCCTCCATTTCCTTGCTCTAGCTGAAGTTTGAATGATTCTTTCAAGACAGGGGTGGACAGGAGAGAGGAGCTGGTGATTAATTAGGCAAACCTGAATCCTCTCCCCTCTTGTGAAAAATCCCACCTCATTGTGCTGGGATTTCCTGGCCTCACATTTCCCAAGAAAGCTCAGGGTTGAACTTGAGCAGGCAGTGGCTTGAGGATGCAAGTAAATTGTCACTTTTCAAGATTCCAAACTAACTGTTAAAAGGGATTTTATTATGGGCCTCTGAGAAAATGCCAGACACTCAGATTAGCTCCTTCCCAGGATCTGAGCCTAAGGTGAAAATAGCATTCCTGAGGGACAGCAAGCTGTCCACAGCGCCTCAGCCTCACTACCTCCTTTAGGCACCTCATCAGATGCTCAGCTTCTATTCAGCTTGTGATCAAGTGAAGCTTTTAGGGCTTGATTTTTTTTCCCCCTATGCCAATAGCCATTAATTCCTTTGTTCCTGTGTAGTTCCTGGAACTTTAATGTGGACTGATGCTTTCTTTTCTTATTGATTCTATCATTTAGGTCCCAGTCGATCATTCTAGACTATTTGGCTCTTTTCCATTTTTAATTTTCTCATCCAAAGTATCAGTTATTTCTCTCAGTACTGTCTTTTTTTTTTTTTTTTTAAGATTTTATTTATTCATTTGATGCAGAGAGAGACAGACGGGGCGGGGAGAGAGGGCATAAGCAGGGGGGAGGGGCAGAAGGACAAACAGACTCCCTGCTGAGTGTAAAGCCCCATGGGGCTGGATCGCAGGACCTGGAGATAATGACCTGAGCCCAAGACAAATGCTTAACCTTCTGAGTCACCCAGGCACCCCATCACTGTTATTTTTTTCAAATTTAGGTAAGCATGCTTTCTTTAGCTTCATCTAAGTTACTGAGATGAAGTAACAGTAAAGAATAAAGGACAAAGACTTTGGTGCACCATTATAGAACCTGCAGGTTGACACAGGTAATTTGATCACTATTCCTTACACAGAGTTGCTCAGCCAGATACGGAGCCATCTAACTGTAGCTGCTTTTGTAAATCTTATTCATAAAAATATTCAGAGAAACCCTGTCAAATCCCTTGTTAAATTCAAGATGTGGTCTATGAAATTTCCCTAATTTATTACTTTAAAAACTCTTAAAAAAAAAAAAAAACCCTCCCAAACCAACCAACCAACCAAATGAATAAACATGACAGGAAAGTGCAATTTTTAAGGCAGAGCCTGATGTCTGAGACCTGTGGAGATTCCGGGTGGCCTGTAGAGTTTCCTTTGACTGTAAAGTCTGGTCTTGCGACTAGATCAAAGCTTAATATTAGCTTTAGAATTTTGTCAGATATAAACGCACAGCTTTAGTGTAGTCTTCAGAATCTACCTTAGTTTCCCAGGGTAAGCCCTGTTATTTAGGCAAAAAAAAAAAAATTTGTTTTGAAAATAAGGGAATTAAAAAAATGAGCAGTTTTGAGATGGTGATAAAAGGTAATTCATTGTTTTAAAAAATGTACAATAAATATGAGAAAATTGCTTGATTTTCTGATCCTTGTATACCTGATCTTATGATTTAGGACTTGAAAGCAAGCATTTCTCTCTTTTTTATTTAGGAGGAACTGTGAAGATAGGACATTTTTACTAGTTATCTGAGCTTCTACTGGGCAGAAAACTAAAATTCTATATTTATCATTGGATCTATACTATAAGCATTACGTTAAGTTTCTGTTTGTAGACACTAAATAAGTTAATGGAGACATTTTAGCCCTATTTTTGCTGAATATGCTAAGAACAAGATGCTTCCTGTCAGCAACTAAACACATTAATAAAACATCTAATTTTTAATAGCAGAGCTGAAAGTGTGCCAATAGGTCAAAGACGGTGTTATAAACTGCAACAAAACATAACTGATTTCATTAAATAAGGTTGCATATAAGGGGGCTGCCACTGCATGTATCTGAAAAAAGAAAAGCAAATATAAAAAAAAAAACAAATATAAAAAAAGAAAAAATTATGCTTAATATGAAATAATACTTAATAGATCTTAATTTTTCTTAGTAAATGTTTTCTACTAGGTCGTCATAAATTGCCATAAAAAGTTTTCCTTCTTGTCAATGATTTGTATGCATGATTCAAACACTGGCTTACAACTTGATTGAGGAGGAGATAAGGCATCCTTAAATTGATATTAGTAATATTATTATACTTTATATTTTTATATTAAATATGTATTTGGTGTATTTTATTGTACTTTGTATTTTACATTTTAAAAGGACTACTACACCCCTTTTTATTTTATCCGCAATTTATTTCTAAAGTAACATATACAAAAGTGGAAATTCATAAAGTATATGTAAGCTCTGGGCAAAAAGTTGAGTAGGCAATATTGCCGAAAAGTTGAGAAAGTTAACCTAGGTGTTAAGGAGGGCAGTAATATAGATTAGTCTCAGATAGAAAGGCCAGTTATGGTGAATCCGCATTACTGAATGCTTTTTAAAAGAAAAGGAGACAGTGAAATAAAGGAAAAGGTTAAAAAAAATTATCTTGTTGAGAATTATGAAGTGATACAGGCATTTGAGAGAGAACTGGAAGATGTATTGGGAGAAACAGGTTAGAATGGCAATTCTGTTTTAATCAATATTTGTCCACCTGCTTAATACAGTATTTTTAGTTGCCCTTTTAGTTTATTACAGGTTTACATGATTCTACGCCTGACAAGCTAGGAAATTCCTTTTTCTCCTCTGCTGTAGTGGGTAGTCTGATTTTTTGTTTCGTAAAGCAGACCCACGTCAATCATGCCTTGACTCCGCCCCGCTCCGGGCGCCCCGCCTCCTGCACCACCAGAATGGCTCCTCCCTTGCAGGCTGCACGTTTCACATCCGCAGCTCCCAGCCTCCCGCTCTGCTCTCGGGGCGCTGAGGTCTGAATGCTGTACTTTTTTGAAACAAGTTCTGAAAGATGACCAGATGGTAAATCCCGGGCACACAGCGTTTTTAGGATCGATTGATTTTGTTGTGGCATTTGGTATAATCACACATTTTAATTCCCAACTCCAGCATTTGCGTGTTTTCACTTTCTGTGTTCTTTATTTACCTCCCAGTCTCTCAGTTTCCTTCATCACTTCCTTGTCCTCTGCTCTCTGGTTAGATGGTGTCAATTGTGTTCAATCTCTTCTCTCACCCGTGCCCTCAGATTTATTTGCTAGATGATTATTCTTCAATCGATAGCTCCACGATTCATACATTTTAATCAAGAACAGACCTATATTTCAGACTCCCTTGAGTTCATCTCCACTGAATGTCTCACACGTCTCAAAAAGAACAAAGCAAACAAGCTATCCTCCTCTTGCCAGTGGTGGATTCTCTGGGTTAGTGACCCTGTCCTCCTCAGACCCGCCAAGAGAAAAAACGTGGGATTCACTTCACTCACCTGCTTCCTCCTACTGGCCACCATGTTTTGTGCCTACCGCCTCCAAATGACGTCTATCCCCTCCTCTCCTTCACCTCTTTCTCTGACTTAATTCATGCTCTATTTATTTTGAAGTTGAATAATACAATTTTATACCCATATACTTAAAAGGGCTGCTCATCTGAATCCTCTTTTCTTTATTATTTAAAAAATTCGATCCTTTCATTGCCACCAAAGGCATCTGTGTAAGGCAAAAAGAATCGTTTCATTGCCCTTCTTAACACCCTTACCAGACTTGTCACTGTTTTCAAGATAAAGTCCCAAGTCTTGTCCATGGCATAGACAGCCATTTGTCATCTGTGCCCAGCCCACACGCCTCCCAAGTCTCTTGCCAGAGAACACAAAAGCTACTTAGAGTTCCCCAAACAGCGTATGCTCTTTCCACATCAGACTCTTCTCATGGCCTGTGATGCCACGAATCCTCTCCTACCTTGTTTCACTGGCAAAGAACTACTCATATTTGAGCAATTAGGTTATATAGTCTGTAATAATATATTCGTTTTATAAAAGAGGATACCAGGATTCAAAGAACTTAAATTAGTTTTCTAAGGTCGCACAGTTAGTCTATGGAGGAAGGATTTATTTTTATTTTTATTTTTGAGGGGTCTGGTGGTCTTGTGTCTTCCATGTTTGGAATCTTCTGAAATAAAGTTTTTCTTTTTAAAGGCTCCCCCATCCTACCCCTGGCTGCTGGACGCATGCTGCAGCCATGGGGCAGGAGCCGAAGCCAGAAACACTGAACATCATCTGGGAGGGAGAGGACGGTGGGGCGGGAAGGAACAACAAATGTCCCCGCTTCCCTCTGGAGGGTGCTAGGACTGGGCTGTGCTTCCCAGGTTTGGAAGATGGGAAGGACTCCTACTAGATCCCATCAGGTGCCCAAGCGGAGAAAGCCAAACACATGGGTCAGTTCATGGTTCAAATCCTGGCTCTGCACATGGCAGCTGAGTGTAGCTTTGGGCTAGCCTCTCCAGCCACAATTTTGGGCCTCAACTGTCTCCTCTGGAAAATGGGAGCACCTGGTAGGTTGCAGGGAGGGGAGAATATAGAACTCACTGTGTATAGCACACCAAATGAGCCACACGCTTCCTGTCATCACATCATCATCGGGAACACGGGGGGGTGGGAAACACCTGCAAGGGGGCTACCTTGTTACCCCATTTTACAGAATGACATCTTTTTTTGTGTGGTCACTGTGAGGAACCAGGGAGGTATCCCCCAGCAGAGTGGCCCACGTGGGGACAGCGAGGAAGGGGCTTCAGGCGCCAAGCCTCAGGGATCCTACTCACCCTCCAGCAGCTCTTTGTGGCCCTGGTCCTTCGGTGGTCTTGCTCTCAGGGGCTAGCAAATGAGCTCCTTCTGTGGCCCCAGACACCACCCAGGGTCCCTTCCTCCGCCAAGAGGCGGGAGTGGCCAGCTGGCTATGGGACCCTCCAGACCAATCCGTTTGGGACCCAGCAAAGAGCCAATGCTGACCTGCCTTGCCACCCATCTGTGGTGGGAGGACTTAAATGTAGGTCTTCTGGGGCACCTGGGTGGCTCAGCCGTTTGAGCGTCTGCCTTTGGCTCAGGTCATGATCCCGGATCCCTGTGATGGAGCCCCATGTTGGGCTCAGTGGGGATCCTGCTTCTCCCTCTCCCTCTGCCCCTCCCCCCTGCTTGTTCTCTCTCTCTCTCTCTCTCAAATAAATAAATAAAATCTTAAAAAAGAAAAAAAAGTAAGTCTTCCTATCTCCAAAGCCTGGGCTCTTTTCACTACCTTTCATTCAATAAGGCAACCCCAGACCTATTTCCTGGTGTTCTCAGTGACTCCATTTATTCAACTTGTTACAACTTGTAGCCTGGGTAAATTTGACCTACCTCCAACCTTTGCAAAACTGTATCTGATAAAAGACAGATTAGAATTTAGAACATCCTTTAACAACTGGTGTCTGGGTTAATCAAAAAAATAAAGAAAAAAATATGTAATGAAACACCTGTTATTTTCAAAAGATAATTTTTTAAAGGGAAAACAGAGTTCTCCATTTTGCTGGTATATTGTAGGTCATATGTAAGAAATGCAATAAATATGTGTCATAGGGAGCAGACTGTTAGCAGATGATACTATAGCTCAGACCGTGTCTCATTTTCCTCTGCAAACACTACTGCTTATGGAAAGAAAATAAGTACACTTTTTAAAACTACTTATAAGAGATTAAATATTCTTACATACTTACTTGACTAAATGTGAAATATTTATTATCCCACTAGTTATTAACAAGTTTGTTTCATTTGTTAAAAATCACGATTTATAAACTGGTAACAAGAAATAACAGAGTATATAAGTTAGGAATAATTTAGCTGATTATTATTATTATTATTTACTATAAATTAGGTATAAAGATTTTTTAGGAGGCATTACAATTTACTCACAAATTACATAAGTTTTTAATGCTTTTGTTTTTTTTTTTAAAGATTTATTTATTTATTTGGGAGAGAGAAAGCACAAGCAGAGGGAAGAAGCAGAGGGAGAGGGAGAACAGGCTCCCCACTGAGCAGGGAGCCCGACACGGAGCTTGGTCCCAGGGAGCTCAGTCCCAGGAGCCCGGGATCGTGACCTGAGCTGAAGGCAGACGCTTAATTGACTGAGCCACCCAGGCGCCCCTTTAATGCTTTTGTTTCTTTGGTATTGGACATACAACGCTTATTATGTCACCTACAAAAATTTTATCAGAGCATTACAGAAAATAAGCCAAGTGACTCCTGGGCAAGTACCTAACAATCCTTAAATTTACTAGGAGAAACTCAAGCATTCTATGTAATTATTTTGCACAGGAAGAGAGCCTGACTGGTTGCTGTAGGGTCTCTATAAACAATTGAATGGGATCACCACACCAAGTCGGATTTATATGAGAAGCACATGAAACATGGTCTTTTTGCTTATCATTGCAATGAATAACAATTGAACGTAACAATTACTATATATTCTCTTACAATAGAAGTGTTTCGTTTTCCTACTGTATTACATTGGAGGTTTTGGGTTCCCAAGGCAAAAAGTGACAGTTTCTTATTTACCAGTACCAATAATAATTAGAGCTAAAAATGAATCATTTTCATATTTAAATGTACTGGCTCAGTAACTGAGCACTTACTATCTTAGTCTCAAATAGAAAACAAAAGAATTAAAACATTGCTAAGATTAGCCCAACTTGTGAAAAGATGTTATGGACAGACAGTATTAAATTCTTTGGGATTTCAAATTAAAATCAGTACGTCCTTGGTTTGTGTTTGGTTAATAATGGAAAGCATCTCCTAATTTAAAGAAAAATGAAATCTATACTTCATTATCAGAACTAAGAAAAATTAGCACTCTGTCTCATTCCACCCCATCCAAAGCTTTGGGTCCGGATGTTATTTTGTATTTATTTTGTAATGTTTATTATGGCAGTCCAAGACCTTTATGTTTTCAAGATACATTGGTCAGTTTATTTATAGGCAGCTTCTTGAAGTGAAGACAATTTACTTTGGGTGTGGGTTAAGCTACATAGCACTAGAAAGAATGCGTGTGGCTAGGTTTCTCTAGTGTGTTCTATATTATTCCTTTTATTTCCTTTCGTTATAAGGACTTCCTTTTATTTTTCCTTTAATCTTATAAGGTTTTGCATGATTTACCCTGTGAGAAAGAGTTGAGTTCCTGGAGGTATTATTCTACACAGGAAATGAAAGAAACACAAGGGGGAGTGGGTGGCTGGGCCTCCAGTACATTTGCTTACGAATCTGGCTCCTGTCAAAGGTGAAACTGGAGATTGTCCCAAGGTTCCCAGGATACAGAGAAGTTAGTTGACTTTTGATAGAATCACGGGTGCATCTTAAACCAGGCTGAGGACTGGCTATTGGGCAAGGGGAGGGCGGGGCACTAGGTGACTGTGTTTGTGCAGTAAAGCTCTGTCAAGGTTGTGGAGGCCCCCTGCTGAAAGATTCTGTTATCCTTTTCCTTTGTGTTGCAAAATAAAACAATATTAAACTGTAACACCAGTATGAGAAAGTTCAACAAAGTTCTCATTTTTCCCATTGTGACTAGTTCAATACCACTTTGGTAATACTGAATAGCATTTTTTTTTTCAAAAATTGTTTTGTAATATAAAACAGCAATTTTTCCCCCCCGAAATTGTTTTCCTTACCTCTGCTTTGTGGAGTCCCTCAGAGTGTGCTTAGTCTTCCTATTGGGAAATCCAGCACTGAGTTTGTGGTAGTCCAGACATTGCAAAACAGAAGCTGGGAATGCGGTATCTAGTGAAGGCTGGGGAAGCACTGAAGACAGTTTGGATTAGGGCTGGTGTGGCATCTTTAGAACCAGACGTGCAGCACTTTGCAGTAAGATTGAAGCCTCATCTTGTAAATTAAAACATATAAGTGGGGGCACCTGGGTGGCTCAGTCGGTTAAGCATCTGTCTTTGCTCAGGTCATGATCCCAGGGTCCTGGGATCCAGCCCTGCTGTGGGCTCCCTGCTCAGCAGGGAAGCTGCTTCTCCTTCTCCCTCTTCTCTACCCCACTCCTCATGTTCTCTCTCTTTCAAATAAATAAATAAAATCTTAAGAAAATATATAGGGGATTCCACTTTTAATTTTCTTCTCCTTTAGTATTATTTTTCTTTCTACATTTTAAGAAGTGATTTGGGAATGAATTTGTTTTCTGAAGCATTCTTCTCAATCACCTTTAACTTAGTGATTAAATTTTGTATAGTTTTGCTGGGTAGTGCTGTGGTTCAGTCATGATTGCCTTTATAGATAAAGGTGTTTTCCTTCAAACTGATAATTAAATCACTTTATCTCTATAAAGTTAGACTTGTGTGTTTTCACATTTTCTGATTATTTTTGGCCTCAAAACTAAGAAAGTTACATAACTACAAAAGCAATACTATGTCTTCTTATAATTTGTACAGACTGGAAGACATTAATATTTACTATGAATGCAAAGGTTGGTAAAACAATTATTACAAAATAACACAAGGCCTTTAACCTCTACCTAGAGACCTGATAGAAAATTTTAGGAAAATATCTGTGGAGCCTATACATATGAAAATACTAAGTCTAACTGGGTGGTTCTGTTGCTAGTTAGCTATACAATAAGGATGGCAGAATCTATACTTTGATTATTTATTTATTTAGATGATACCTCATTAATGGATGGTGCTATGGTCTAAATTTCAAATTGCTGGGCGCCTGGGTGGCTCAGTTGGTTAAGCGACTGCCTTCGGCTCAGGTCATGATCCTGGAGTCCCTGGATCGAGTCCTGCATCGGGCTCCCTGCTCGGCAGGGAGTCTGCTTCTCCCTCTGACCCTCCCCCCTCTCATGTGCTCTCTCTCTCTCATTCTCTCTCTCTCAAATAAATAAATAAAATCTTTAAAAAAATAAATAAATAAATAAAAAATAAATTTCAAATTGCTTTGGATTGCAGGAATGTTTATGACCAAGCAATCTATTTTCATGATTGCAGAAAGGATAATTTTCATAATAAATTTGGAAATCTGGAGACCTAGAAGAGCACTTTCTAATGATCTCTTCTTTTCTATAAATAATACCGTTTCAAATTTGATCGGATCATATGGATATACAAATTAAACTCTATTCTCTTGGCCCTTTCCCATGTTGTATATTAAGCTATACTTTAAATATTCCACAATCAACAGCTGGAAATCTTGGTTTACCCCAATAATTCATTTTTCCCCTCCCATTCTAAAAACTCCAACATTTAAAAGGAGACTAGGATGGCAATCGAGAAAGTTAGAATTCATTTGCATGAAAATGACTCCCTTTCCTAAGTGGATTCTTCTTGTCTATGTCTTTTTGGAATCATAAATTATTCTCACTGCTGGTTTGGATAAAACTAAAATCTATTTTCCTGTAGTATTTGGTGTGTTCCCAAAGTGAGTCATAACCATTTTTTTTTTTTTTTTTTTTTACTATGAGAGAAAGATCAGTAGGAGCAAACTTAGTGATAAACAAGATCTGCTTCTAAAAAGTTATCACAGGAGGAACATTCCTTGGATGTTAAATAATGTCAGCTCACAGCTGTGTAGACGCAGATACAGGCCCACACACACATTTACACACACATTCCGAGTTGACTCTTATCCCGGGTTAAGGCCTCTACGATTGGACTTCTTAGCTTCTTTTCCATGAGGTGCTAATTCAGATCACAGGAAAATACTTCCATAATGTGTGTCATGGACATTCTTGGAAATAATAATAAATATGATTGTAATGGGATATGATGTAGGGGAGAGAGCATGGGCTTTGGAGTCAGCCAGAGCTGAGAGGGACCCCCAGCCTTACTTGTTGCTACTTGTGTGACATTGGGCACTCCCCTGTGCCCCAGTTTCCTCATTTTTAAAATAAGGAGATCAGTAATTCTCTCATACTGCTTTTGGGACAATTACATAATATAACTTAGCCAAACGGTGAGTGGCGAGCACGAAGGAGGTTCACTTTTCTTTTGTCTTCTTTCTTTCTTTTTTCCTAATTTAGAAATATAATAAAAAGTAGTACATCTAACTTGGTGAGATGAAGTGTTATGCTTGCAATGGGAAAAGTCTCAACTGATCTGACCACCAGCTTTATTTAATTTTATTCTTTCAGTGAAGGATAGATTTGGCTTCCAGATGAACTCTGAAGTAACAAATCAGCCTTAGAAAGAGGACGTTTCTCTCCTAATTTGCAGAGAAGAGTTGCCATTGTTTTGAGAGAGTCTAGTCAGTTCCTCTTCTATTAAAATATCCATGGGAAAGATGGAGTGTTTTTATTTACGTTCACTGATAAAATGCATATGCATACTTTAAGGAATGAGTAATATCTCAATTTTAAGAGGTTTTAAGACAAAACTGGCATTTACATTTTAGTTACTATTACTGATTTCATTTTGGTGATTCTCACATATATACCTTGAAATTATTACATGTGTACATTTACATGGATATTATCACTTATTATTACTTAAGAAATAAAACTGACTTATATGTGTGGCTAGTGAAATGAGTCATTACTTTTTAGTGACACTTATTTGTATACAGAATAGTTTACTCTTATATTGAGTGATGAGCCTTTCAATTCTCCTAACAACTTTCCAAGGTAGGCGTTGCCATTTCCATTTTGCAGATGAGGAATGGAGGCTCTGGGAGCCCACACAACTGGCTCAAGGTCACACAGTTTATGACAATTAAGTAGCACAACTGGGATGTTAACCCAGACTGCCTAACTTTAGCTATAGAGAACCTCCCATTTTCTTTAAGATCTCCCTTTGTGAGGATATTTTGAAAGCTTTCTGGTGTAAGTTGTATTTATATATTCCTTTTTTTCCTTCTCAGTGTTATTCATTTCAATATTTTAATACCCACTAATGTGAACAACTTTTAATTCAATAACATCAGAGTTCAATCTGTATCCTTTATGAGCCTATACATTTTCACATTTGGGAAAAAGCAGGGTTGAGGAACCCAGAGGACACTGCCACTGATGAGGACTCCTTAGGGGCATCACCCTGAGCTAACAGAGAGGTCACATGCTCCCCTGCCAGTAATCATCTTCAGCCCACCTCTCTCAGGTTGCACTTAAGAAAACGGGAACCCATGGGGCGCGTGGGTGCACTGGCCTTCGGCTCAGGTCATGATCCCAGGGTCCTGGGATCCAGGGTCCTAGGGCTGAGTCCCACATCGGGCTCCTTGCTCAGAGAGGAGTCTGCTTCTCCCTCTTCCTCTGCCTCTTCCCCAGGTTGTTTGCGCACTCTCTCTCTCTCAAATAAATAAAATCTTAAAAAAAAAAAAAAAAAAAGAAAATGGGAACCCAAAACACTCAGGTGATTTGCTAATGGCTAATATCTGGGACTAGAACCTTACTTTGACTATAGAAGACATACCTCCCCTCAGTTATAAAGCAAAATTTGGAGACCAGGAGTGTGGATCAGACATAGCCAGATTTATGTTGCTGCACTCTTTCGATTCTCTTTGAATCAAGAATTTACCAGCCATCCATTACCATCAACAGTTCACCAGATCCTAGAGACATAATCAGAGCAGAGAGTTAATGCTATCTGTGACTAGTGTGGGAAATTTACCAGAAGTTGATCGTGAGTTTTTGCTCAAAGTTGAGTAGGCTGCCAGTTTGAAGATCATGTTTCCATGTGCCTCGAGATCTATTACAGGTACATTTCAAATTGATGTTATCTTTGCCTTCATTTATATTTCCCCAAAAGTATGAATATTAGTGCTACTTTTTATTTCTTCCCTTTGCAGTAATTCTACTTTTATTTAAGTGCTGCATCAAGGATTTAGATTGTCTGCTGTTTTCTGGAGGATTTCAGAAAAGTCTTAAGTCAAAACACATAGGAAGACATGATAGTCATTGGTACAACTGTTGTGTCCTGGTTGATTTAACTCTTTTCCAGCACTGCATTTGCATGCCTAGACCTTGCCAGTAATTGCTTTTTGAAAGAATGGAGACAATGATTAACATAGAAAGAGACAAATAATTTGGCCGCTTATGCTTGACTAGATAAGATTGAGGACAAAGATGAAGTCTGAAGCCATCCAAAAGTTCTAGAACATGGGAATATACTTCCATTTAATATAGTTTTGTAGGAAAAGGTTTATTTCTCCTTGGTGATATAAGCTGTAGTTGAAAATAGAATTATTTTTGTACATTGGGAATAGATCTAGTTAGTTGAAACACTTATCTCGTGCACACTAGGAAAGAAAACACCAAAGTGAGAAACAGAAATGCATCATTCAAAAATTTTATATCTTGGAAGACAACAAGAGAAGTGAAAAATGAATTAAGCCAAGCAGTCCACATGAACAGTACAGTTGGTGGAAAAAGAGTGACCAGAGATAGGCAGCCAGAAGCCAGATTCCATTGCCAGTTCTTCAGAAAGCATTGATCTTTAGAGGGCTAGGAAGTATGGTGGGCAGAGCAGCTGTGCGTCCTTCCACTACAACAGGAAGGTTAAGGTGGGCCACGAGATTCGGTGCTGCTTGCTCAGAGATGTCTCCTCCTGCCCTGGGCTGGCTGTGTCTTCTGTGAAACACTGGTGAGGGCTTCAGCTAGGGTGACTTCAATCCCCAAAAGAGATCCACAGACTGAGAAAATATGGAGAAGAAAAGGCCAAATGTTCAAGATGCAGGAGGAACTGACATACAAGGAAAGATGCTAATTTCTAAGCAATGAAGGGGGAGCAGTGAAATCATTTCGGGAGGCCTATGCACCTAGAATTAGAATTTTGTCGATTAAGGGAAAAGTTGAATAAATATCTCCTAATATCCTATAAGTAAATCTCTATCTACTTACAAAAGGTGGATTCCAAAAGCAAGCATTGAGAAATGTAATATGTTCAGATTACATAGGATACAGAATTCCCTTTCCTAATTCATGAGTTCGTAAGCATAACAAGTTTCCAATAAAACAAACAATAAAACAAAATGAACAAAACTTTAAAAACTATCAACAAATATATTTATTGTGGTGGCTTTCCCCCCTACTAGATACACCTTGTTAGAAAGTAGTATCCCTTTTAGTTCCAGGTGGACCATTAAGCAGGTAATAAAACTGTTTTTCACTCAGAACACACATGACTTTGCAAACATGTTCTATTCTCCTTGCTCTAGTTTTTGTTTTTCTATGAAATCAGAATTTTCTTCTAATAAGTATGATTTTGCTTTTGGAAGTTACAGGTCCATGTTTACAGACTTCTATAACCCGAGGGGTAGCAGAGGCTGAACCACACAGTGCTGACATCGATTGGAGACCTGTTCCAGGTAATCACAACCCTTCACAGTTTTGTAAAGCACAGAAGTCATCTCCAACGCTATGGTTTCTTCCACATTTTGCCCTTCTCCAATCCCATACATAATGCTTAACTCTGGTGTACACTCTCCTGTTTCTTGCAGAAGGACATGGTGAGAGCAATAGAACCGATCTGAAAACAGTCGTTTCTGTGGGGACAATTCCTATGATCCCAAATGCCAGGCCCTAATATTTAAGCACTCTCTAGATCTCCTGGACAAAACAACACCGTACTTTGAAAGATGCTTCTCTTCCCTGATCTCTTATTTACTTTGAAGGGATACTGCATCTCTGAATTTGCAGAACTATCTTTTCGCTTCTTAAAGCAATAGCTTGAAAATGATTTTTAGAGGGAAAAGATGTTGCTTCTCCAGATGTCATCATTATGTTGTTACATCTTATAGCCTATTGATAATTATGTACAAAATTTCTTGTCTCTTAGAAATGCACAGAAGCCTGTAAGATAACCATTTGAAAACATCCCTTCTTTGAACTTTTGGCTCTTTGTTGTTAACTATGCTTGTATGAAGACTATAGCAACTATTTGGAATGTTGTTGAGACTGAGCAGTAACTGACACGTTGTCCATTTGTGGTCCTAATGGCTAGAGCACCTGTCCTGGGCATCTGGTTGAGATAGCAGCATCATGAGTTTACAACGATCTCATGGGACCCTCTAATGTACAGTGCTGACCGATACCGATTTCTGTTGTTTATCTTGGACCTTTCGCTTCTTTTGCTGCTGTTTGTCTTTGTTTTCTCGTTGTTCTGGAGTTTCTCTGCTGGGTTCCAGACCTTTGTTATCAGGTATTGCGTCCTTACTTTCTTCTTTATTAGGTTTTTTTCTTTTCCTCTCCCTTCCTTTTTTCCCTGAAATGAAAGAATACACCTTTTAAAAATACATTCAATCATGTTCTGTTTGGTTATTCTAAGTTTTAAAAAACGAGTTAAATTTCTCTTGGGTTGGATATCATACCCATAGATACCAAGTATCTAACATTTAGATCATTCACGCAGCTACTTTTGTTGAAATCTGTACCATATTTCAAGAAATGTGAACATGGATCACAAAATATAATGAAACAATTAATATATGATAGTTTTGGACAGTAGAAGGTTCTATAGTTATAAGTTTGATCATTATTTTACATGGTAGTTACTTACGAATATTTAATATAAAGTTTTGAATAGATTTCTTGCCATATAAGAAATTTTTAATGTGTATATGTTATCTGACTCCTATTTAAGGCACTACTTTGTATTCAAATTTTTCCAAGGAACAGTTACATATTTGCAATCTGCTGATATAACTGCATGCCATCTACTAAAGGAGAATTGCTTTACATAACAAATATGCAAATACCAGGATAACTGTACTTTATTTCAACGCAAATGTTTATATGTTGAAATTAATTTCCTTTGCAATTACATGCAGAGTGCTAACTATAACTTATCAATAACCCTATGGTATCAGCTATGCAGGCAGGAACATTGTGTCTCTCTCACTCAAATGAGCAAATATTTATTGGATATACACTAGATTCCATGGAGATCCCTGATCTTGAACTGGGTTTGAAGTGTAGATTTAGTTCAGATTCACAGTACGGGGCATTTTAAAAAGTGGAATCAACATGACCTTAAAGGTTTTGATGTGGAAAGGCATACTGCAAGCTAGAGTGGAGCCAGGGAGAAGAACTGAGTTTCATTCTGTTGGCATTGGAAAATTGCTAAGAGTTTTAGGGGAAGAGAGTAATTTGAGCAAAGTGCATGAGACTTGCATCAAATTGGATGGGCTGTTTTCATTTATTTCTTTTTTTGTTTTGTTTCTTATTTTCATTTATTTCTAGACAGTGAATTAACTAAGTATTTTATTATCATGTAAACATTATATATATATATATATATTTAGTCTACAGTGCAAAATAATTTTTGAGGGCATGGTTTTAGTAGCATCCATCACTATATATATGTATATATATCCCAAAGAGAAATTACTGAATTAAGTCAATATCATAGGAAATGAAAACTAGGAACCAACCACTCCTTGATGTGGGACAAATTCTGATAATGTGCATCCCCACAGACTGAGCCATGTAAAATTTGAAATTAGTATCTGTCTGCAAAAAATCATTTTAGACAAAGTATTTTGGAGAATTTATTTGTATGAGAGAACCAAAATATTTTCATGTCCTGAAATAGGCTGGAAATATTGAATACAGTGGTTTGGCTTTCTTCTTCTTGAGCTCTGGTTACAGAATCCTAGGGAACAATATTATTAATACCGCATATGTATCCTGGGCCAACAAAATCTCCTTGGATTAATGATTTTATGCCACAGCGAGCTTTGTCTGAGACTATATTTATAAAATCTTCCAACTACTTTATGAAAACTTGCCTTGTTGGGCTAAACATAATGCACCTCCAAATTCTGGACTCTAAAAAGACATTATACCTAGAGCTTAACTAGTTGTACACTGATTGACCAATGCCATTACTCTTTTCACTTGAAAGAATTTGCTGGATTGATAAAATTTCTGAGGAAGGAATCTAGTTTCTTTTTCTCATTCTGGCTTTAATTATTACACATTTGAGGTGCTGATGACTTGAACTTGGTAATTAAACAGAGAAAACTGAAGAGTAAATTTACCTTCCTGAGTATGCAGCATAATTTAATTTTCATGAAACTGTACAAAGTGAAAGAGAGAAAGGCTGGTTTTCATGATATGTGCTTGGTTTTCAGAAGGACCTGGTCACAAAAGTTAGATTACATAGTATTTCCATTTTGAGGAGCATTTTGGAGGTGTTCAAGTTCAACTCTAAAAAAAATTGTCAGTGAAAATTATTCCAAAGTTCCATAAAAACTACTGGCCCCAAACAAAATGTTATTTTTATGGAAATTATCCAAAAGTTCCGTGTTTGACATTGTTCTCTTGATGATGGTCCAACGTCTTACAGCTGTGATCTTAACCATAATATTCTGAACGCATAAGAAATATATTGTTTCTTTCTTGGCCACAGATTGATTTATATGTTTTTTAGCCACATGTGACAACAATTTCAACTTACAGTGCATTTCTGCTTGTTAGCAAACTGATACGACTATTTCTTAAGACAGGCAGAAACATTTTTGGAAGTAGCATGAAACTCAGTATTATAGTTTTATTAGCCAAGGAATAACTATTTAGTCTGGGCAGTGAGTGTAAGGGGAGGCTCTAGTAAAGTAACAGGAAACTAGCACATTGTACATGATTGTTGCCCAACAGAGGGCTATTGCACAATAGAAAAATGGGATTATTATTTTTTACACACCATGTGTTAGTGGTTGTAAACACTAACTACCCTTTCGCATAAATAATATATTTTCCTCTCGTCCAAGAAATAAAATAGAAATGCGGGAGAGTGGCTGCAATCCACTAAAAATTACATGCAATTTGGGAAATTTTGTAAGGTTTTCATTAAAGCGGACTTCTTTTTCTATTCTGATGACTTTTTATTGATGTGGTCAATTGTTTTATACTTTTTTTGGTAAGTTTGCAAACTAAGAAAACTTATCACTATCTTATATACGTGTTTGCGTTTCAAATCAATCAATCAATATCACTGATATTCAATCAATATCACTGATTATGCATGTGTACACATGCACCAGAATTGGGTTGTAGAGTGTTCTAATGATCGTCATCCCTCGATGTTCCAGGTATGAGGTTGATGTCGGATAGAGACCATCCAAGAGAAATTGCTATTAGCAATCAAGTACGACCTGAGCCTTTATGGTGCAACATTTGTTTAAGACTGCTGTTTTTATGGTCAGAAAAACACAGTGCTCAAATTCTAGGTCTGCCACCAACTAGTTGTGTGACTTTTGGCAATTTGTTGGTATCTCTCAGGATTAGCTGATATTTAACCTGTGGATAATCATTACTACTTTCTAAATGTTGTAAAGTTTACACGAGATGCTTGTAAAGCACTTAGCATAGGGCCTGGCACACATTAATCATGGAAAAATGAGAGCTGATGTTATTAACTCATTACAAAAATATGAATTAAGCTTCTACTCCATGCCAAAATGTGTGCTACAACTTGGGGATACAAATGAGACATGGAGATAGACACAATAATTGTAGTTACAAGCTAATGGTAAAATAGAGAGAGGCGTGTGCAAACTCTTAATGGGAGCACAGCAAGGAAAGCATTGACCTCTGCCAACGGAGATCGAGAAAGACTCCCCAGATGGGGTGATGTTTTTGAGCCTTACAGAATGAGTGAGCGCTTGCCAGGCCGAAGAGGGCAAAAGGGGATGTCGGGCAGTGAACAGTACGTCAATGAAGGCATGCAAGGACATGGTGAATCCGGGGAACTGAAAAAGTAGACTTCCGTGGTTTGATCAGAGTCTAAATATAGGACATTACTCAGAGAAGCTGGAACGATGTACAGGACTCATTTGCCATGTTGGGAGTTTGTCCTGAGGATCAGTGATACTGAAAATGGGAAAAGGGCAAGTATTAGAATCTGAGAGTAGGGCAGAGTTTGGATGTTTCTGTGACTAGTTTAGAAAAGGCCAATAGGATATCCTGACATGTGACCTTATTTCCTATTTCAGGGGCACTTTTGTAATTAGAACCCATAAAGGGTGTGTACACAGTGACAGGTATTTATTTTTGGGCCTTAACTTTTTTTTTAAAATTTAGATTCAATTAACATATAATGTATTATTGGTTTCAGAGGTAGAGGTCAGTGATTCATCAGTCTTATATAATACCCAGTGTTGAGCCTTAACTTTTAAAAGAGTAGCTAAAATCTCTGTGCAGATCAGTCTAGCCACATATTATTTAAGATTTCATTGCAGATCAGTATCACATGATTGAATAGGTGATATTTTTGAGATACTGAAATTATTTCCTATTAGGACAGAAATACATAGTCATTTATCTAAGCACCTCCTAGGGCCTTCTGCAGGCCAGGTTTCCCAGCATAGATGACTTTGAGAAATACATATTCCTAGGCCCCACCCCTGGAGCTTACGATTCAGTAGGTCTTATGAGGGGCCCAGGAACCTGTAGTTAACAAATTCACCCTGAGTTTATTCTGGTAAAGAATAAGACCCACAGCTGTAAACCAATAGAAGGTCCAATTTTTTTAAATGTATACTCTCAAAGTTTATTTCACATCATATGGTTTCTCATTTAATTTCTTTATATATATAAAGTATGTTTTTTGACATACTGTAGCTACTAATTTTTAAGGCAAGTTTTCTGATTAGGTGCATTTGGAACAGACACTTAGATACAAAATGAAAATCAGTTTCAGGTTGTCTTTTTAAAACCTGTTCAAATACAAATATGAACTAAAAGGAATAAACATGTAAAAAAGAACAAAGAGAGAAGGAAACAGTCCTGAATTATTTTTCCTAAATTATGTATTATTTAAGTTCCAAGTGAAAAATGAAAACTATAGAAAATGCTAAATTACCTTTTAAAGTGTAATAGGGTTATAAAAATTTGCTTCCACAGAATCACAGATAGAATTTATTTGTTGGGAATTACTCAAATTGTGAATATTAGTTCACAATTTTCTGAATGTTTAGAAATGTGCACAGAGGTATTTAGGAGACTTCTTGGTGAATTTCTTGAATGACACCACTAAGGGGAGCTATTGAGCTTTCAATAGCTCCACTTCCAAGACAAGCTGTATAATTTTTCTCAAAAAGCTGAAGTGTATCTCACATTCTAGACGGAGGACTAAATATTATTGAATCTATAACTAAAACCAATTAAATAAATAGCCCATTAAAATATAATGTATTGCTAGATGTTTTCTCTTTATTGGTTGTGGAATGAGGTTCAATTGGAAACGCATGGTTTTATACCTTCAAAAAAGCACAAATTGTGCGAAAATGGGGTTAATCTAATGATTTTTAATCTAGAATTGACCTGATTTTTATGTATAGAGGATGAAAATTCCAAATTTTATTCCTTTTAGTTAATATGTCACTGGGGAAATTTTGCAGAGGAGGGGAAATTGCTATAGTCTAACTTCTTCAGCAATTACGATCTGGTACGTAGTTACATATAATATATAAAGGCTTTTGAATTGTGGACTATACAAACACAGAACAGCCTGACCCAGTGGTAGAGAACACAGTTGAAAGTCAGAAAGGCCAAATTCCTTTTCAGCTGTATTATTACCCCGTAGAATTTGCTTCAGGAATGCGTTCAAACCTTTTGTTGTTTGTTTGTTTGTTTTTAAAGATTTTATTTATTTATTTGACAGAGACATAGCGAGAGAGGGAACACAAGCAGGGGGAGTGGGAGAGGGAGAAGCAGGCTTCCCGCCGAGCAGGGAGCCCGACGCGGGGCTCGATCCTAGCACCCTGGGACCATGACCTGAGCCGAAGGCAGACGCTTAACGACTGAGCCACTCAGGCGCCCCGTGTTTGTTTGTTTTTTAAAAATAAAATAGAAATAGGGGCGCCTGGGTGGCTCAGTCGGTTAAGTGCCTGCCTTCGGCTCAGGTCATGATCCCAGGGTGCTGGGATCGAGCCCCGCGTCGGACTCCCTGCTCGGCGGGAAGCCTGCTTCTCCCTTTCCCCCTCTCCCTGCTTGTGTTCCCTCTCTCGTGTTCTCTCTCTCTGTCAAATACATAAGTCTTTAAAAAAATAGAAATACTTATTTCCTTGATATTATTTCCTTGACATTACTCTAACCTAGGAATTTATAGCAAATATAGTGAAAATATGAAGGAATGGATTTGTAAATAGACACTTAATTTCTCCAAATTGAAGTTTAAAAGCTACCTGAATTATTTTTTCTGTAGTTTAATACCTGAATTAATTTAATTGCATTTCTATTTAACTTCCAAGATCTTCTGATTAATTATTCACAGAAAAATAATTTGGCATAGAATTACATAGTCTACCGAACGCTGTTAATTTGGGAAATTACCCTGAACCATTTTTGCAAAGCTAGCTCTGATCATTTAAAATATATTACGATTGAAATAGCATTTTCCCAACAGGTGAAAAAGACTAATACGAGAGATGCAATCCATTTGTGTCACATTCTTTTAGGAATTCAGAAACAAGAGTGTCCTGACTGTAAAACACCGAGTGTAAATTTTAGGAGGTGAAAGGGGATAAACCCAGCTGTCTTAACATGGCACTCAGGGTCCTGGTCCTCTGTCCTGGCCCCTGCTCACTTTGTCACTCCCTTCAGTGGCCTCATACTTCTCTTCTTAGTCACCCCTGCACTTCACTCACCACAACCCACTATGTTTACTGATCCCCTGTGTTGGATACATTCACCAGAATGCATTCTCTAGCATCCCTTGCTCTAACGCAGACTTTGTGTTTAATTCTCTGCCACATGTCACTCCTTCAGGGGGACCTTCCTCTCTCACTCACCTTTTCCTAGATTAGGTTACTGATATTTCTACCCTCTTTGCTCAGTAAGCTCCCAATTAGTAGCCTGTTGCAGTAAGCACAGTGAAAATGACTAGGGTGGTCTGTTTCTAGAAACAGTAAAAGTAATGGTAATTAAAGTTTAATGGACACTTATATGTACCAGGCATATTTCTTCTTCTTCTTCTTTTTTTAAGATTTATTTATTTGAGAGAGAGAGCTCAAGTGAGCAGGTGTGGGGAGGGGCAGGGGCAGAGGGAGAGTGAAAGAATCTCAAGGCGACTCCCTGCTGAGCACATAGTCCCACGTGGGGCTTGATCTCACAACCCTGAAATCACGACCTGAGCTGAAAACGGAGAGTCACCAGGCAGGCGCCCTGTAGCAGGCATGCTTCTAAGTGAGAGCACCATGTCTACAAGCTCTACTATAACCTCCACCTAACACTGAGGAAAATGAGGCTCTTAACCACACCGTGCCCTTCTGCCTCGTGGCACATCTCAACAGAGCACCGTGTGGTATGGCATCTTGTTTTATTTCATGCGTAAGCTACTCAGTCAAAAAAGGGGGGCAAGGAAAGTGTGTGGACTAACCTAATACAACAGAGAGTTTTATAAGAATTATGGCTTAGGATATACTTTTTTAACCTCTTGGAATTTGAATTCTGAGCAGCAATTTGCTCACCAGATCCTAACAACATTTTGAAAGAGATGTTCTATGTCAGCACCAGCCAGTCACCTCATTCTCTCCTCTCTTCTTACAGTCTATGTATTTTTCAGTATTTCCATCCCCTTCCCAGTCGTAAAGAGGTAGGATGTAGTATATGTGAATTTTGGAAATTATTTACCTATTATGTCATTTATATATAACTTAGAAACTTTATTTTACCTTTAAACTACCACTGCTACATTTCTGAAATCCTCATATAATTATCAGAGATTTTTATATTTTGTTACACTTAACAACAAAAGAGAGAAAGAAAAACTGTACTGACTTAGATTTAAAAATCCTAGTGAGTCATGAATGCAGTCCTATTATAAATCATTTCATTTTATAGCAAACGTCATAAACATCAACAGTGACAAATTTTTAGAACTTCTATTTTCATAATCTGCTTTTGCATAATAAACTTTCTTTTGTCAAGTTGAATACTTTCCTTATGAACTGATTACTTTTAGTTCACCTTGACAGATTTTTTCCTGTTGTTCAAATAATTTCATCACTCACTGAAGATTCAGGATCTGAAATTTTGAATTTTAGCTCTGTGCTGACAGAAATTTCCATGGCCCTTTCACCCAAGGTAACTCTATTCCATCTCATTGCTTCTGCTGCCCAGAACCCTAGCCTGGACTCCTTGCACTCAAGAGGGACATTAGTTAGAGTCCAAAAGAAACTTAAAGATACTGGATATTGCATACTAGGCATACTAGGACGTCTTCCTGTTGTAAATCATCAGTGTTAAAAGAATAGTTAAAAGCACAAAGGAGAAAGTGCCCAGAGATTTTTTACTATTTGCAATATTTACAACCTACGCATTATAAAAGTAAAGGGTATCCTGTATTTTATTTTATAATATTTTAAAAACATAGGAGGGCACGAAATTTAAGAAAAGAGGTGAACATAGGGGAAGGGAAAGAAAAATAAAATAAGATGAAAACAGAGAGGGAGGTAAACCATAAAAGACTTCTAACTATAAGAAACAAACTGAGGGTTGCTGGAGGGGACGTGGGTAGGGGGATAGGGTAATAAGGTGATGGGCATTAAGGGGGGCACTTGATGTAATGCGCACTGGGTGTTATATGCAACTGATAAATCACTAAATTCTACCCCTGGATCTAATAATACACTATATGTTAACTAAATTGGACTTAAACAGAAAATTAAAGAAAAATCTATTATAGCAATTTAAATATTTTAAAAAGCCAGTAAAATAGTCTCTTTGAAAATTCCTGTCATATGAATGCATAAAAAGATGTGGCATATATATATATATATATATATATATATATATATATATATAATGGAATATTATGCAGCCATCAAAAAATGAAATCTTGCCATTTGCAATGACTTGGATGGAACTAGAGGGTAGTATGCTAAGTGAAATAAGTCAATCAGAGAAAGACAATTATCATATGATCTCACTGATATGTGGAATTTGAGAAACAAGGCAGAGGATCATAGGGGAAGAGAGGAAAAAATGAAACAAGATGAAACCAGAGAGGGAGACAAACCATAAGAGACTCTTAATCTCAGGAAACAAACTGAGGGTTGCTGGAGTGGAGGGGGGTGGGAGGGATGGGATGGCTGGGTGATGGAATTGGGCAGGGTATGTGCTATGGTGAGCACTGTGAATTGTGTAAGACTGATGAATCACAGACCTGTACCCCTGAAACAAATAATACATTGTATGTTAATAAAAATAAATAAATAAATAAGAAAATGCCTATCATACACATATTGCCAGACTCAAAGTATATAAATAGTATCATGAATAGGTTTTCTCATAAAATTATTTTAAAGCAAAATACATAATTGTCATTCCAGACTACTTATTGATTCCCTTAAGAAGCCTGAAAACATTATTTCTTTAGTATTACATTATAATTAATTCCTTTTTAAAACTTTTCATGTTCGGGCGCCTGGGTGGCTCAGTTGGTTAAGCGACTGCCTTCGGCTCAGGTCATGATCCTGGAGTCCCGGGATCGAGTCCCACGTCGGGCTCCCTGCTCAGCGGGGGGTCTGCTTCTCCCTCTGACCCTCTTCTCTCTCTTGCTCTCTGTCTCTCATTCTCTCTCTCTCAAATAAATAAATAAAATCTTTAAAAAAAAAACAAAAAACTTTTCATGTTCTTGTGATAAATCAGGCTGCCTAATTCTGTGTCAATTTAAATTTTAAATGTGTATTTAACATATCACTAATCAGCAATTAAGTTGAAAGTACTGCCTAAAGTGTAGGTTAGTTTGAAAATCTGAGTCTTAAATATTTTTTTTCCTGGCTAATTTTATTTTCTTGCTCTAAATCTTTCTGAGTTGATAATCACGCTATCCCTGTCCTCAAAACACATTTTAAAGTAACACAATAAAGAATGCTTAAATTTGTGACTTACCCAATTCATTTACCTTAGAAAACCAAAAACCTCAGTTGTATCAATATTTGATTCTGAACGTTAATGTTTTTCAAATCTTTTTCCATCCTTACATATTCCTCTCAGGAGGGAGCACAGTATAATATACTAGCGAGTTTTCATGCAGAGCTTAGAATAACATTGGTATTTGAATTTTCCCCATTTTTCTTTAGTTTGGTGTATAGGCTCACAGTTCAGTCCTTCACATTTGAAATGCATATTCTGGAGTTTGTTAAGGGTATATATCCACCAAATGCCTTTTTTTTTTCTTTTTCAAAGAGAATAACTAAGCCAAGAGCACTGTCTTCATCTTTGATGAAATATAGCTTGCCAATTAACAGGAAAGTCCTTCATTTCAAAAGGCTGAACAAAATGCTACTTGAAAATTCATTCCAGCTGGTTAAGTCGAAGAACTGAAAGAATTCCAAAGAAAGAATATTCTCTTGGCATTTATCATTTGACTTCATTTGGATAAATTTCTGTTTGTTCCAAGAACTTCCCTCAGAATTTTGCTCTTCTGAGACAGAAAGAGAAGTGTTGATAGCCATGTTTGACTGGACTCTACTTCCTCCCTTACTCAAATTGTCTACTCGGTTGTATTGACAGAAAGGGATGGTCTCATACTTGCTGACACGTTTGCAGTGATTGATTATACCAGAAATGTTGATATTATTCTAATCTCTTTCATCATTTTATGCCCTAGTTGATTCTGATGTCTAATTCTTGTTCTACCACAGCCCACTCTTCCTTTCTTTGAAACTTTTTATTGTTCTATGGGGGAAAAAATGAAACTCGAATCTGGAATTACATCACAGAGGGAAAAACAACTACCAAGTCTCCTATTTAGCGTGTGCTACTCCAGGATATTTTTAGTAGAGATGTCACACACATTTATAGCTATAATTTAATATTTTCAGCTATTTATTGATTACCTATGTGAAGTTCACTTTTTTTTAATGTACCTTCAGTACATTCTCAAATGTTTTCACCTTACTTTAGTATTTAAAACATTTTTTGAGTTACAGACTCTATCTCAAACTATTGATTTCTTAAGCTAGGATGGAAAACAGAAAAATCTCATTTAGCCTCTATTAACATTTGTAATAAATAAATTTTATTCATAATGTAAATAAGATCATAAGCAGCATATTTCAAACTGTTTTAGGTACTTTTTATCCTGCTCTCTTGGTGCAAATATCTGTTCTTAGTTAGAAATACTTTCCACATGCATTTTCCAAAACCAGCAAGATAGCTCCTTGCAATTATGTCATCAATACTGGTTGCATATACTTGAGTGGAATACAACTGGTTTAATTTCTCTAAGATATTTTGGCAATTGAATGTTTGCTAACCTAGAAATATTGGCCTTATAATTAAGTGAGATTAGTAAGATTTTACCGTATCTCATTTTATGGCTTTCACTGTCCTTTTGTCACGGCACTAATGTGCATTAGGGGGGGAGAGGAGAGTCAGGAGGGTAGGCACATGTGTAGCAAATGTGTGTGCATGCTTGTGTATTATATATGACTATATACGTACATATTTCTTTATAGGTTCCTTCCCACCATAAATGGAAAAGTTCTATTTTTCTGGTGAATTTAAAATACCAGCTCAAAGACAGAAAGCTTGTTTCCCCATTTAATTTTCAACCAGTCTAACAAGAAGATTCATCCTATTATGAGTGTTCTTCAGAAACTTGATCCTTTAAAATTAACAGGGTCTGCCAGGCTACATGACTTGTAACTTTTTCTCATGAAACGTTACTTCCTATATGTCAAATTAACACTTGCATCTTCTTTTTTCTTGACGAACTTTCAAAATGTTGTGAGGAAAACAAAATATAGGTCCTCTAATAGGCATCTGATTAATGCAGAAGAAATTAAAGAATTACTTTCATTTTTCAAATACACAACATTCTGTATGTGGACTTTCTCTCCCAACACTGCCATGATCATTAGAAGCACAATTTCCCACCTCTTTGCTACTAATGAGTTAGTAGCACACTAGTTCGTTTCCTAACTAGTTTATTTCCTTCCGCTGTTTTGGCTGGGTCCCTAAATGTATCATGATGTATTATCTACTGAATTTTTATCTATATTCCTAGCATTTTTGTAATATGTCAAGGTGATACTGAACTATACTATTTTTTGTAATATTAGGAAGAACATGTAGTAATAATTGCAAAAATGATCAACTTATTTTTGTAGAAACCCAACCTTAATTTTGATTCCCTATAAAAATATTTCAGAAGGAAACACAGTTCACAGAACAGGTTATTTTGGTGGTAGGTAGATAATATTGGGGCTTCTAGCAGAGGGTTTCTGATTCATTTGCATATTTTTGTACACAGAAAACCTTGAGACCTTGAGGTGTATGAGGCCCACATACTAGGTAAACAGGTAAACAATGTTACCGTTGCTCCAACGAGTGTGGTAGCTTCTCCCCCCCTTTTTTTGGGCAAGAACCTGTATGCAGTAGCTACTCAATAAGTATTTGTTGAAAAACTTAAATGAAAGATAAGTAATACTCTCTTTCCCTGATTTCATGCCCATCATTTTATTTGAGGGAAGGTTGGAGAAGGACAGGTATACAGAAAGATGCTTCTGATGTTATTCTCACATATGCAAGCAAGCATGCCATGATTGCTCAGTATTTCAATCAAACAACTTGTCTTTTTTTTTTTTTTTTTTTTTTTTTTAGAGAGAGAGATGGAGGGGGTGGGGAGAGGGGCGGAAGGAGAGAGAGAGAGAGAAAGAGAACCCCAAGAAAGCTCCAAGCCCAGTGCAGAGTCCAACATGGGGCTTGGTGTCACGACCCTGAGATCATGAACAAAGTCGAAATCAAGAGTTGGACGCTTAACCAACTGAACCACCCAGGCGCCCCTCAAACAACTTGTGTTAATGAGTGCCATTTATTATTACAGAGTCCTCAGCCAGTAAGCCACTTCTGTTCCAATATCGGCTTTAAGAGGCAGCAGCCCACTCCAGAGAGCTACATCATGGTCTCAAGGAAATAATTTTGACTTACCATGCTCTAGAAGCTCATCTTTAGGACCAAACCAAAGATGAATAACTAGAATGTCCCTAAGGCTGCTTCAAGAAGAGACCTTAGAAATTCAAATTGCAACAGAGAGGTATCCTACTCTCTTCTATTTTGAAAAGGAATTTAAATCCTAGAACACTTTCAGGGATTTGAAGTTTCTAAAGTTTCCCTGAGGTGGGGAATGTGGACCATCTCCCAGCCCCAAAAGGGGAAACAGTGGCCTAACAAAAAGTTTCTGAGACTGGAGAGTAAGTAGTCAGAGGGAGGGAAAGGGGAAGTGGAAGAAGAGAGGAAGGGACTTTGGATGATTGTGAAAAGTTGAAAGATGGCAAAATAGCCTTTTCTTCCTTAAATTATCTTCTATAGCAGGCATAAATGATGCTTTATTTGGTGGAGTTGGGAATGTAGTCTTCTTTTAAAATAATGAAATATGATCCTGGCTCATCTTGACCCAATCTTGGGGCTTTTGAAGTGGCACTACAGTCTCAGAAGCCTGATTTTCCCCTTGATTTTGAATGACTGTGGCTTTTGTTGTAATCTATTGAATTTTGCTGTCAGTGGAATTCCACCCAAATAGAGGGCCATTGGGTAGTATGATGAAACTTCCAATTTAAGAGGGTGTAGCAAGGGCAGCAAATGGTATGTGTAATGCACTTAATGAGGAGAGAAAGTCCTAAGAGAGACTTAAACAAATGAGCTAAAAATTAAAGAAACTGTGACAATTCCTGAAGGAATGAACTCTGTCTTACTCAATCTCCCTGGAAAATGAGTATTTGTTTGAATATTTAAGAATCAAATAAGATGATCTTTGAAATAAAAAGGCCAACTGATAAAAAAATTTTAAAGGGGGGAACCTGGGTGGCTCAGTGGGTTAAGCGTCTGCCTTCGGCTCAGGTCATGATCCCAGGGTCCTGGGATCGAGCCCCACATCAGGCTCCCTGCTCAGCAGGGAGCCTGCTTGTGCCTCTCCCTCTGCCTCTCCCCCAGCTTGTGCTCTCTCTGTCTCTCTCTCTCTCTTAAATAAATAAACAAAATCTTAAAAAAAAAGTTAAAAAAAAGTTTTAAAGGGATAAAGAATTTTTGATAGCCCATGTTTTTGGTGTTTCTTTTCTGAGCAAAGTAAACAGTCTTCCTGTGTGCCAGAAGACCATATTGAGGTAGAAAGGGAACACGTGATCAATGATTGTATATAAATCCTTCCCTTAGCTTCAGGGAATTTTTAAGAAAAGGGGTAGTAGTCAGGACGTGATTAAAAATACTGAGGAGTAAAAATACTTAAGGAAGGCAGAAGTAGGATTGGCAGATTTGTCTTTCTGCTGTTCTGGGGCTTAGGAGGGTGGTGGATAAGAGGGAGAATCTTCTCCCTTACACCTGGGTCACCCTCAAATCAAATGCATTTTGGGGCCCTGCAAACTCTGTTGGTACTTTTTGGCTGTAGCAGAACCTTGAGGAGTTAAAAAAAGTCTCCTGGACAGCCTTCCTTGACTATAAACACGTCTGGGTATGGGTTTGCAATTCTGTCCAAAAAGAAAATGATACCTGTGATTTCTAAAAATCATCAAGTATTTCCGAGATCACTTAGATCATAGATGGTTTTCACTATCACTTACAACACATGGTAAACAGTTGCATTCTTTATGCATGTGTACTTGACATTTTTGATTCATATGTGGATTAATACATTAACCCATTGCACTGTACTTGTTAAGTGTTTTGAAAATCACTCTTTGCCTATATACATCCTTAAAGATACATTTTAAAGGTTGCTTTCTCCATGAAGCCTTCCCCAATAATTCTCCAGCAGGTAAGCAGGGAAGCAGGAAACTATAGCTTCTGTGACCTTGGACTCTGAAGTTAGGTCTGAGTCTGATTCTCTGTCAAACCATTTAGCCATTGTCTATTCTTGACTGATGTTACTTAAACCCCAAGACCTTATTTTTTTTAAAATGTGTGCTTAAAAATATAGGTGGCATAAAATTAAATGTAAAAAATTTGAAATGAGTATCAGAAAATGTGCATTTTAGAGAGAATTGGCTATATTACTTATCAGCTATGTGACCTTAAATGAAGTACTTTTTTTTTTAATTTTATTTATATATTTGAGAGAGAGAAAGAGAACACAAGCAGGATGGAGGGACAGAGGGAGAGGAAGAAGCAGTCTCCCCGCTGAGCTGGGAGCCAGGCGCTGGGCTCCATCCAGGAATTCTGGGATCATGACCTGAGCTGAAAGCAGATGCTTAACTGAATGAGCCACGCAGGTGCCTCAAAGTACTTTTTGTGCTTCAGTTGCCTCTAATTTACAAGTTAGAGTGGATCATTCTTACTATTCTCACTATTTGGTATAGGCGTGAGGAATAAATGATATATAAGTACTTAGAAAGTGGAAAGAACTATGAAATTATAACTCCTAAAATAATGATGATGATGATGGTGATGATGATGATTTCTGTGAAAATATGAAACATTTGAGTGACTCAAGTCACCTTCGAAAATAAAACAGCCTTAATCTGACTAAGGTTAAACCTCAGGGGAATTTAATTCTTTTAAGACTTTTGGTGGAAGTCCTTAACCCACTCAAATCCATCTGCTTTAGTAAAATTGTGAAAATTTTATCTCTCACATCTCTCTCAAAGGTGCTATTCTCTCTTTATTCTCATTTAGTTTTAGCCTCTTATCATCTCAAGAATGTATTTTTGCAAAACTGGGGACATTGCTGTTCTTTGCTTCCAGTTATTTTCACCTTGCTGACAGGCTATCTTCTTATACCACACGGTGCTGGTCTGTTGTTCCTGTTAGTCTCTTGTTTTTAAATTTCCCTAGTGCCTGTACTCCCAAATTTTATAGAGCATTATTTCTTTCCCTAATTTGCCTCTGCTTCAGCCACACTACATATCTCATGATTAGTTGGTCACATCATGCTCTTTCTTGCTTTTGTGCCTTAATGCTGCTCCTCAATGGAGAGCTTCTTTAGCTGGAAAAATTCTAATTGTTCTATAAGAGCCAATACCAATTTACCTCCTTTGTTTCCAGAACATCATACCCATCTATCTATTTTGCCATTTTTTGCTTACAATCAACTCTCCCATTAAATTATGAACTCTCAAATGAGTCTCATATGTATTTGTGTATCTTCCCTATCATTTTTATTTCTAGCATCTAGCACAGGTCCTGGCATATAGTAATTACCGAATACATAAAATCAAATGAAAGGATGAATAGGCAGAATGCTCAGAGCCAGAATCATGCAAAGCAAGATAAGTGGTGACACCACAAGGCTTAAACTGAAGAGTTTAATGACCATTTTATTCATAAACACTAATTTTCTAGTAGGACAAGTTACTTTATTAGATCTACTTTTCCTCTGTCACAATTATATTGCTTTGTCAGTTTCTTTATGCTATTTTCTTTTTTTTTTTTTAAAGATTTTATTTATTTGACAGAGAGAGAGACAGCGAGAGCAGGAACACAAGCAGGGGGAGTGGGAGAGGGAGAAGCAGGCTTCCCGCCGAGCAGGGACCCCGATGTGGGACTCGATCCCAGGACTCCGGGATCATGACCTGAGCCGAAGGCAGATGCTTAACGACTGAGCCACCCAGGCGCCCTTTATGCTATTTTCATTAAAGAAATCTTTTCTTTCTGGTGATGATATGATCTAATAAATAAAATTTTTCTATATGAGGCATGGTGTCATTGCATCACCCCAGCTGGGAGCAGTGAGGATACAAGACTTACTCATGGTACCACTGCAGGCAGCTTCCAAATTCTAGGCTCCAATTTGTCCTCTGATTAATACACACCACGCATGCATGCTGAGCAAGGGGTGATAGATTTAGTCATATTTTTCTTCAGTCTGTTTATGAGAAGGATTAACTTTCCTCTTTAAATCAGTGGAAGATAGTCAGAGGGGACACAGAAAGAATAATGAAAGAACTGGGCAGACTTAGCTGAATCAGTCAACAATTTCTCATGAAGGAAATCATCACCATTGAGTGTTCACTTCATAAAAATGAGCAATACCAGTTAATGCTTGTCCTTGGCTTGTTGACCACTTACCAAGGGCCCATTAAGAGAGTATTATGTAAATTGGGGGCCCTTCAGATTTCCAAGAAGTATGGCCTGTTTTGCTGGAATAACCCTGTGGTATTATTCTGTAGGCAGAATAAGAGCTTTGCAAAGATGCCCATGTCCTAATCCTGGGAGCTGTGAATATGTCACTTTACATGGCAAAAGGGAATTAAGATTGCAGATGGAATTAAGGTTTGCTAATGACTTTGAGATGGAGAGATTATCTGGGATCACTCAGGTGGGTGCAGTCTAATTTTGAGTCCTTAAAAGTGGAAGAAGAGGCAAAAGGGGGGTCAGAGAGATGTTATGTGAGAAGGACTTAATCTGCTAGTTTTGACTTTGAAGATGGAGGAAGGGGCCTTGCATAAAGAAATGTGGGCAGCCTTTACAAACTGGAAAAGGCAAGGAAATGGATTCTCACCTAGAGGCTCCAGAAAAAAAACACAGTCCTGTGATCACCTTGATTTAGCCTTATTAAGCCTATGTTAGAACTATAGTTCTGAACTATGGAACTGTAAGATGATAAATTTGTGGTGTTTAAGACTCTAAATATTTGGTAACTTATGGCAGCAAGAGAAAACTAATACAGGCCTAAACTTTGTAATGGTTTTCTTATATTTAGTTCATAAAAATATGCCAAAGACTTTTTTGAAGACTTCTATCCGACTATTCAAATGCTCTAGGTTATCTGAATGGATCATCTTAGTTATGAACAGCACCTAACTTGTCTACACAGACCATTAGAAAGCATAAGTACCTTAAATTCCTTTCTGGAAACTCTAATCTAGGAAATTTGGAGAAATTGAATTTATTGATAACAGACACAAAATAATAAATCGGTCAAAGGCAGCCAAGTGTCAAAAAGAAACACATACTATTTTTTTTAAAGTTCATACCTCCTCTCTTTATCCAACCCTTATGAAAACCAAAAGTGTGCTTTTTCTAAAAATTATCTGATAAATTATAAGCCAAACTGTGAAACAAGATGGGTCCTCACCATTTTATTTTTTACATATATGGTGAATGTATTTTCAGTGTCAATTTGTGAACAAGAGTTCCTATTAAGCAGAAATTCATCTGGACTATATCATCTGCATGATCAGCTTTAACAGAAATGAAAGAATGTGAAAACAGGGAGATTCTTTAAGAGTGAAATTATGCCTTCCTCCGTGCACCCACACCAATGTGGTTACAGAACTTTGGGGAATTTATTCCAATGTTTTCTGTACTCTTGGTGTTCATTGCTTCAGTTTTTCCTATCAGAACCTCCTAAGGTCAAAAAGTTTTGCCCTTTTTCAGAGACTTTTTTTTAGCCGGTGAAGGCTTCTGAGCTCCCCAGAAATCAAAATGGGATGCTGCACTATGTCAGAACTGCATGTTTAGTCTGCCTTCCTAGAAAATAATCAAGAAAAGTTATATGTGAAAAGACACAGATGCTCCATTCTCAGCAATATTTTCATACTTTTGAAGTATAATGTGAAAAAATCTAGTTGAAATCTAGAACAATATGTATTTTGTTTATCCACTTATTTTATTAATTTCATTATAGAAGTGCACAAAATATAAACGTCCTTTGGAAATGCCTAAAATTTTATATAATGTAATATAACATAATGTTATATTATATGTAATGTGTAATAGAAAGCAATAAATGTCATACCATGTGGATGTTGATTCTTAGCCCAGCGTATTTTTCTTTGAAAATTCTTAAGAAACTGATACTCTACACTATTAATTCTGACTTATAACTGCACATACTTACAACATGTTTTTATTTAGCAGGCTTCCAATCATTTTAGGGAACTCTTTGAAGGGATACCTAAAACTAAGTTGCTCCCAATTTAGTCATATTACTTATCTTTTATTTTTATGATGATGTGAAAAAATAGTGCTCAAATTAAAACTGCTTTAAGACATACATTTTGTTATGAGTTTAGTAATAAAGAAGCTTGTGTGTATATTTCAGGAAAATTCATGGAGTTGTCTCTAACATTTATAGTTGTTGTTCAGCCCAAACTCTACAAAATGTCTCTATTTGTCAACTATAATATATAATCCAGTGTTTAAAAATCTATATAGTGAAATAGAATTAGTTAGCATTTTGAAATTTGGATTTAAGGTAACTATAAAGATTGTCTCATAGGATGAGCAGTCCTGGAAGAGCAGCTAAGTAAATATTTATTAATATTAAATGAATATCAGGTTTATGTCATACTTCATTGCTATTTCAGAAATGAGTCAAAGAAGGACTGTATCCCACAGATTATGAGACTGATACTAGTGCAATCAAATTTATTATTTTATTCCATTGTTGAAACAAACAAACAACAACAGAACCCCAATAACAAAAACAAAAGAACATTGGCTCTCTCTGACTCCTTTCTTTGGACAGCCATTAAATAATTGGCTTTTGAGGAAAAAACAAACCCATCTGTAACAAGTTTGGCTTCTTGTGAGTCTGTTCTCCCTTTGTTTTTCATCTCTTTTACTCAAGTTATAAAAAGAGAGAAAGTAGATGCAAATCTTGTCAATTTACAATTCTAAAACTTTTCAGTTTTTGTTTCATCATTTCAGTTTTTCACCCAGCTCTTATTATTCATTCCTAGAGTTTGTTATGTACTATATTCACACCTTATCAATAATTCTAATGGAATACAGAGTTAAGTTCTTGGGACAAGCACTTACTACTGTCATGGAACGTTTGGTGTCAACCTCAAATCAATTCTAGATTACATCGGTATCCACATCCTCTTTTTGACAGGGTATTGCTCTCTGCGGTCTTGAGACAAATATGTGGCTCCTGCCTGCTGTATGGCCAACTGGGTTTAAGGAGGTGGCAGAAACTCATAGCTGACAGCTACCAGATGAATGTGCCCCGTCTGTAGAGCTGAGATATGGAATTGCCATTGGTGAGCATTTAGGACAATCTGGTAGCTGGAAGGCTGAGAATTCACATTTGTGATATTTAAGAAGATTCTAGTCTCATTGGCTCAGTCCCAAGAATTGGGTAACATGTTATAGTTTTTGATGATTTGTTGGTTATTTGTTATTCTTTTAAATTCCCAAGAAATGAGCAAAATATCCAGTGGGAACATTGACGTGAGCAATAGACTTAGCAGTCACTTCTCATGAGCTATCAGCCATGGCACATCACATAAAACCCCCAAAGCCAGGGCAATTTTGGGTCAGGATTCTCCCCAGTTGGAGAAAAGATCTACCATTAAGGAAGGACCAAGTTCAAAAGAAGTCTTGGCTTATAATGTAAGGTTTGAGAGAAGTTGTGGATTGGTGGTGGTGGTGGGGGGACAAGAAGTGTTTTTTGAAAATAAAAATTTGCTGCCCCTGGGAATCATTGGGATTATCAAGAGTATAGTAATTTATCTACAAGGAATTCATATTTTGCAAAAGGTGTCACCTGAGCTAATTTAAGATGAACTTTTACTTTTATTTGAAATTAAATAAATATTTAAACCCTGGAGTAGAATATTTCTTCTTTAAATTGTGTCTTGAGCTTTCTTATTGTCCAAACCCTGGGTTATCATAAATTTGTCCTAAAATACTTCCTGGTGACTCCTGAGATAAAGTGCCTTTTTTTCTTCCTTGACAGTAAAACATATTGTGCTCTTTTAAATAAAGCTTGTTTTTTCCACCTGTTTGATCATATCAGTAATGGTCATGAAAAATAGTTAACCTAAACAAGTGGGATTTTAGGACCCAAAGAAACTGATAGGAAGGAGTCAGTATTTTGGTCTATTCACAAAAAAGGAAATAAGTTTCTTCATACTGGAGCTCCCACCCCTTTTGTTAACAGGCTTGTACCTCAGCTTCCTTTTCTGCTTAGTCATTGCTTTAACTCCCACTCTGAGATTAATTGCATGACTCTTAGAGATGAATGATCTTCCACTTAATCTTAGCCAGTGCAGTCTGGACAACCTCAGGATTGGTAAGTCTCCTCTTGGGTGGTTTTCATTTGTTTTAAGAACATTAAAGTATCTCATAAATCTATATTTATTATATTGGTGAGTAATCTACTATAATTAAATATGAAATGCTCAAGACAATGTTAAGGTAACATCGGGGTCACAAACCTTTCTTTTTTTTAATGGTGGTTTCATGGCTGCAAACATACTCTGGAATTTGCTTTTGTCTTTATGTCTGCATCTGTTTAACGTTACAAAGAATCCAAGAGCATATCATCTTCAGATAGGCACTTTATAAGTGTTTTAAAATAATAGTGATGAACTTTGATGATAAATACACAGTATTTATAAGGAAACAATTTAAGATGAATTTTGGAAAGAATATGGTTAACAATACCCTCATTCAATGTAACGTGTCCTCACTTATCATTATTAGCCAATATGGTGAGCCAGTCTTAAAGAATATAGTCTTTAAGAATATCCAGATTTGATACTAGACCTATTCTTAGTAGTTTTCAGACTGAGACTAACATGGAAATGCAGAAATCAGCTTAAGTTCATGAATTTGGAGCCTATGATCTAGAATAGACTGTGATGTGTGCTAAAGTTAACCTTTGCAATACTGTCAAGGACCCTGAAGAAGGGTTTGTCAAGCAATTCAATATTGAACCAAATGGCTGTTTAAATTATCAGAAAGTATAAAGTCTTCCAGCACTTTGTACTCATTTACAAAAATAATCAGTGTTGTCCAGGAAGTATTATTTGATAACTGAAGCAGTCATCTAACCAAGTTCCAATTGGCAGCAACAGATTAACCATATGCAATTTAAGAAAGTAACACAGCTGAATGTCTTTCAAACATATTCTTTAATTCTCATGAGCAAAGCTCTTACTTCTTTGGATTTCTGGAGTTTTCAATATTCAGCAAAATACATATCTTCCCTTGCCCAGAAAAAAAACTAAATAATGTGCTTTGGGACTGTGAAAAAGTTCTCCAATAAAGGACTTCTATTTTCTAAGTTAGACAAATAAACAAAACAAAACCAATGGGAATAGTTGAAGATAAGAAACACAAATATAGGGTTAAAACCACAAATCAATAAATGACCACAGATCAATAAATAACTCTTATACTTGGAAAATGTATGTATTAAAGGATAAATAAATTATAGAATATAAAGAGAGTGAGGTCAGCATTGATTGCTTTCAATAAGCTGGGGAAATCACTTCTTTTCATGTTGAAATGAGCACTAAAAAGTTTTAAGATTGAATGAATTTTCATGCATCTGTGATTAAAGTCAGGAATATAAATGAATGAAGTCTAGGAGTTCCTTACTCATATGATGTCATGGCTAGTTTAAAGAGTAAGATAAAGCTGCCCAAAGATAGAAAGCTTCTCCATAAATCTAAACATTATTTCTGTCAGACTTCCTTGCAAACTGGCCTAAAACAATTTTACTGAATACTTAAAATGGAAATCTATCATATGGCTGAGAATAAATACAAATAGATCATAAAATGGGCTTTGTTTAAGAAATGTGTTGGTGACTATGTTTCCAGTTCTCTGACTCCATACATATTATTGTAAATTACTGTGCAGCACACACATATTTAAACTTTGAGAAAAATGAAGACTAGTTCCATTCTAATGGTTCTAGAGAATATGATGGCAGTGTGGTCAACCTGAAAAGCCATAGGACATCTTCCCATACGGACAACAGCAACAAAACAAAATCCAGCATAGAAGCAGTTTCATATGTATCTATTGCCCTCATTTCTTAACATTTCATGTTTCTTTTGCCCTCTTCACACCTCTTGGTCTTTTCCTGATGGAAGCATATCCACTATGCTAACACTAGGCTAAATGAAGTGTTAAGAAGACATACAAATGGCTAACAGGCACATGAAAAAGTGCTCAACATCGCTCGGCATCAGGGAAATACAAATCAAAACCTCAATGAGATACCACCTCACACCAGTCAGAATGGCTAAAATTAACAAGTCAGGCAATGACAGATGTTGGCAAGGATGGGGAGAAAGGGGAACCTCCTACACTGTTACTGGGAATGCAAGCTGGTGCAGCCACTATGGAAAACAGTATGGAGGTTCCTCAAAAAGTTGAAAATAGAGCTACCCTACAACCCAGCAATTGCACTACTGGGTATTTACCCCAAAGATACAAATGTAGGGATCCGAAGGGGCACGTGCACCCCAATGTTTATAGCAGCAATGTCCACAATAGCCAAACTATGGAAAGAGCCTAGATGTCCATCAACAGATGAATGGATAAAGAAGATGTGGTATATATATATACAATGGAATATTATGCAGCCTTCAGAAAAAATGAAATCTTGCCATTTGCAATGATGTGGATGGAACTAGAGGGTATTATGCTAAGCGAAATAAGTCAATCAGAGAAAGACAAGTATCATATGATCTCACTGATATGAGGAATTTGATAATCAAGACAGAGGATCATAGGGCAAGGGACAAAACTGGATAGGGAGACAAACCATATGAGACTCTTAATCTCAGGAAACAAACTGAGGGTTGCTGGAGTGGAGGGGTGCGGGAGGGATGGGGTGGCTGGTGATGGAATTGGGCAGGGTATGTGCTATGGTGAGCACTGTGAATTGTGTAAGACTGATGAATCACAGACCTGTACCCCTGAAACAAATAATACGTTATGTTAATTAAAAAAAAATACACGAGCAATGCCAAAATGGCAACCACCAATTTGTTCTTATTTCCATTAGGACATCCTTGAATTTGAAAATCTCTAATTCTGTTTCCAGTGCTTTAGATGGCTTAATAGACCACTAGTAGGTTTTACCACATCTTAATTCAAAAAATCTGTATATAATTTAAAGGAAATATATCCTTGTGTTTCTAACTTGCCATTAAGCTTATTTTGTGAGTTCAATTTCATGTCTAAGCAATAATTAAAGGCCTCTTTAAATTTTTAAGCCTTTGCAAAAGCAAGGTATCACAAACACTCACACCATTAGAAACGGGCTGTTCTTTGACAGCCCAAACTAAAGGCTGTAAATAGATATTAATAATACTACTGGAGGAAATAAGTGCTCCCATCTTTTTACAAACAAATAGCTTACTGTGCTCTGTTTGCCTGCATGGGTGAGCATGCTGTACATTTATAATGCAAGGGAGAAATTCTCATTCTATAACAACCAGTTTCCAAAATTAAGTTACTATATTCTAGCAAAAATCTTGCACCATTTCCCGAGCCTCAATCTCACGTGTTTTCAGCAGATGTCTACTGCAAGTGAGAGCAGCATGTGATTTTTCCATACAGTCGTGAGTTCTCAAAGAACAAACCGAAAGTCATGCCGCATCTACTTTATTCAAACATGCACAGCGTGTTCTATCTTGGAACTCTATCCACTTAGATCTTGCTTCAGGCTTGGAAGCCTCCTGGGGTGGGAACTTTTGCTCCCTGTCTGGCATACCCACTAATTCACACAACACTTGGGAGACCATACACACTTTGTAAATTGAGTCAAAAATCTGCACCTTTGAAATACATTTTTTAGTGAATTTCATTTCATGTTTTCAATGCTATTTTAGTGTATTTGAATGGGGTATTGATTTTCATAACCTTTTAAAAAGCCAAATGAGGATCTTTATTAGGATCAATATTTAAACATAACCCTGTGAAAACTGCACAAAGCTCTTAGAGCCTTAATGTTACTGACACTATTGACTGACAGCGTCTTTGTTTAGACAACATGATGCTGCTCACATAAGCATTTACTGCATTTGAATATGATGTTGACAGTTTGTGAAAACCATTTGGCTTTAAAGCATTAGTGTGATTTGAAGCAAAAGGGGAATCATTGGCCAATTTCCTCATTAAGTTCAAGCTTGCTCTTTGAACAACAGAATGTTTGTAAAACAGAAAGACTTAGCAAATTTGGTGGTAGAAATATAACATTCTCAATTTTATCAGCAACAAAATGACAATAATAAGAAATAATGGCTAATGCCAACCACATGTGTGGTGGGTATAATTAGAAAAGGTCAGACAGAAATAAATGATCATCTTGAACATGTGGCAGGAGTTTGGAAAGGGACAGCATGGAACGAAGGTTGGATTAATAGACAAAAGATCCATGTCCTAATCCTGATTCACTTATTTACTAGCTAACACTCTTAAAGTAGTTATCAACAGTTTTCACCTCAGTAACTTGAAATCTCACTGGACTTGGCATCAGGTCTGGGTTTGAGTCTTGTGTCTGCCACTAACTATGTGTGATTTTAAGTCAACTACTCACACTCAGAGACTCAACTTCCTCATTTAAAAGATGGAGTTGATAACAACTATGCAGAGACGCCTAGAGTATTTAAAGGACTACGTGAGCTAATTACATAAAACTGACAAGGCTTAGACAAATCATTACTAAATACAGCCCAATTGAAAAGAATCTATGTCAATGGATTTGGTTATTGCATTTGAGTAAGGAATACAATTTAAGCAAATTATTTTCCTGTCGTTTGCCTTATTGTAACATGATTTTTGGTCCATTGTAATTCCCCTGGAAAGCCATTTTTACTTCTTCTTCAAACTAGAAGTCTCATCTCTATTTTAATCATCTTATCAAGTTCCCAGAATAATATAACTAGATAACTGAACTACTGTGTCCTAACTCTTTAGCATCCAGAGGTGAATAAATTCTCTTCCAGTTATTATATTATTTAATGAGGCTCCATGGAATAAAAGGATTTAAACTAACTCAGAATTTTGGTATTGCTTTTTTAAAACTTCTGATTTAAGAGCTCTACATGTTAAACAATTTGGTTTTAGGTTGGGAGATTGATAGTTAAGAACATATTAATGATTCATAAGCCTCCTTTCCAAAGAAATGCTTGTGAAACAGGCATTTAAATGTAAAGGAATAGAGTTCCATGGCAATCCAATGCTTAATATGATGAATTAAAAATATTTTTATGTTTCCTATGGAACTTTGGGTGTTTGTAGTTAGAGGATTCTGGATCACATATTGGTAGTTTTATTATTTTCATTATTCTAAAAAAATATATATATACATACATATGTATATATATATATTCAAGTCCTTTGGGTCTTAAACTAACTTATTTTTTAAAAGTTGAGTATTGCACACACAATTTTAGTTAAGCAATAAACATCTGTCATCTGCCATTTATTAATATTAATTATAAATGGTCAGTGGCTCATGGGATCCAAGTACAGCAGCTGAGATTTTTCTAAATTTGACCTCCTTAGAGTTTATATAAAAAGTGTTCCTAAGCTCCTAAGCTCCTAGCCAAGTTTAGGCTGATTTGCAACCTAGTATTTTAGATTATGCATTTAGCAATCAAAAAAGGAGAGATAAATGACAGAAATCCTGAAAAAAGCATTGTGCCAGGGGATTGGGTGGGACCAATAATAAGGAAAGATGTCCAAAATGATCCAGTGCCACACATTTATTACAAGTTAAAAGTTATATGTAAAAGTGTATGTGTTAGGAATGTCTCTTTTTCTATAGTTTTGCTGTTTCAGATGGAAGCTATACATCTAGATGGAATATGGAAGCTAGACTTCTATAAATTAGTAAAAGTGAATACAAATTTGAGGAAAAACCAAGAAACAGATAAATACAAAACCCATCATGTTAGTATTTCCTGAAAGAGCTAGTGTTCATAGCTACTTATTTCTTGTCACCCTACAACATCTTACTGCTACAGCATAATATATATTACGATGTCTGACATAACCTCTGCATGACGCACACTGGGGGGCACATGGACATATTTTTCCCTTCCGAGATTCAAGCAATTTTCCTAAGAAAAAATACTGTGCTTTACTCTAGTAAAATGTCCATAGCAATATCAAGTTCAGATTTTACCTGAATCTAATTGCAAAAACAGAAAATAGATTTCATAAACCATCTTGTTTAATGACTTCCTATAGAGTACTCTAGCACATGGCCATTGGTTAGTTAGTCCTACTTCAATACAAGCACTTCTGTATTTTTTAATTATCTCACATTGCAGTAAAATGCACATAACATAAAATTTACGTTCTTAATCATGTTTAAGTGCATAGATCAGTGGCATTACATACATTCACATTGTTGTGCAACCATCACCACCATCCATTTCCAGAAATCTTTTTGCCTTGAAAAACTGAAATTCTGAACCCATTAAATAACAATTCCCCATTCTCCACTACCCCAAATCCCTGGCTACCACCATTCTACTTCCTGTCTCAATGAATTTGACTACTCTAGGTACCTCGTATAAGTGGACTCATACAGTATTTGTCTTTTTGTGACTCACTTATTTCACTTGGCATTGGGTCCTCAAGGTTCATCCATGTTGTAGAATGTGACAATTTCCTTCCTTTAAAAATTTTTTAATTGAGGTATAATTGCCACATAACATTATATTGGTTTCAGGTGTACAACACAACAACTTGATATTTGTATACATTGTGAAATGATCATCACAACAAGCCTAGCTACCATCTGTCACCATACAAAGTTAACTTTTTGGATTTACTCTCTTGGCAACTTTCAAGTATGCTTTCAAATATTACTGAAGTAACCATGCTGTACATTACATCTTCATGACTTTTTTATTTTATAACTGGAATTTTGTACCTCTTAATCCCTTTCACCTGTTTTGCCCACTCCTCAAACCCCGCCCCTCTGGCAACAGACATTCTGTTCTCTGTTATCTATGATTTTTGTTGTTTGGTTTGGTTAGTTGCTTTTTAGATTCCACATGTAAATGAAATCATATGGTATTATTTGTCTTTCTCTGACTTATTTCATTTAGTATAATTCCCTCAAGTTCCATCCATCATCCATGTTGTTGCAAATGACAAGATTTCATTCTTTTCTTATGGCTGAGTAGTATTCCATTGTGTGTATGTGTGTGTGTGTGTGTTGTAAATAATGCTGCAATAAACATGGGGGTGCATATATCTTTTCATGTTAGTGTTTTCATTTTCTTCAGATAAATACCCAGAAGTGGAATTGCTGGATCATATGACAGTTCTATTTTTAATTTTTTTGAAGAACCTCCATACTGTTTTCCATAGTGGCTATACCAATTTACATTCCCACCAACAGTGCATGAGGGTCCCCTTTTCTCCACATCCTTGCCAATACTTGTTATTTCCTGTCATTTTGATAGCCATTCTAATAGTGATGTTGAGCATCTTTTCATGTGCCTCTTGACCATCTGTATATCTTCTTTGGAAGAATGTCTATTCAGATTCCCCGAATAGGGTTGTATGAGCTCTTTATATATTGAGTTGTATGAGATCCTTATACATTTTAGATATGAATCCCTTATCAGATATATGATTTGAAAATATTTTCTCCCATTCAGTAGATTGCCTTTTAGATTGATGGTTTCTGTTGTTGTGCAGAAGCTTTTTAGTTTGATGTAATCCCACTTGTTTATTTTTGCTTTTGTTGTCTTTGTTTTTGGAGTCAGATACAAAAATTTATTGCCAAGACTGATGTCAAGTAGCTTACCAACTATATTTTCTTCTAGGGGTGTCAGGTGTTAAATTCAAGTCTTTTATCCATTTTGAGTTAGTTTTTGTGTGTGGTATAAGATAGTTGTCTCATTTCATTCTTTTGCATGTGGCTGCCAGTTTCCCCAACACCATTTAATTGACAAGACTGTCCTTTCCCCTCTCTATATTCTTGCATCCTTTGTTATAAATTAATTGATCGCATATGTGTGTGGCTTTCCCCTCTCTATATTCTTGCATCCTTTGTTATAAATTAATTGATCGCATATGTGTGTGGATTTATTTCTGGGTTCTCTATTCTGTTCCATTGATCTATGTGTCTGTTTTTATACCAATACCAGACTCTTTTGATTACTATAGTTTTGTAATATAGTTTGTAATCAGGGAGCATGATGCCTACATATTTGTTCTTCTCAAGATTGCTTTGGCTAGTCAGGATCTTTTGTGGTTCCACACAAATTTTAGGATAGTTTGTTTTATATCTGTGAAAAACATCATTGGAATTTTGATAGGGATTGCATTGAATATATAGATTGCTTTTGGTAATATGGACATTTTAACAATATTAATTCTTCCAATCCATGAGCACAAAATATCTTTTCATTTCTCTGTCTTCTTCAATTTCTTTCATCAGTAACTTATAGTTTCAGTGTATAGGTCTTTCACCTCCTTGGTTAAATTTATTCCTAGGTATTTTATTCTTTTTGATGCAATTGTAAATGGATTATTTTTAAATTTCTTTTTCTGATAACTCATTGTTCGTGTATAGAGATGCAACCAAATTTTGTATACTGATTTTGTACTCTGCTACTTTATTGAATTCATTTATTAGTTCTAACAGTTTTTTCTGGTATAGTCATTAAAATTTTCTATATGTAAAATCATCTTATCCACAAATAGTGACAGTTTTATTTCTTTCTATCCAATTTAGATGCCTTTTATGTCTTTTTATTGCCCAACTGCTCTGGCAAGAACTTCTAATACTATGACAAATAAAAGTGGGGAGAGTGGGCATCCTTGTCTTACTCCTGACCTTAGAGGAAAAGCTTTCAGCTTTTCACTGTTGAATTTGATTTTAGCTGTAGGCTTGTCATATATGGCCTTAATTATGTGGAGGTATACCCTCTATACCCACTTTGTTGAGAGGTTTTATCATAAATGGATGTTGAATTTTGTCAAATCCTTTTTGCATCTACTAAGATGATCATATGATTTTTTATCCTTCATTTTGTTAATGCTGTATAACACTTTAATTAATTTGCAGATATTGAACTACCTTTTCATTCCCTGGAGAATTTCCTTCCTTTTTAAAGATGAATAATATTCTATTGTATGTATATACACCACATTTTGTTTATCCATTCATCTGTTGATGGACACTTGGGTTGCTTCTACCTTTTGGCTATTGTGAATAATGCTGCTATAAACATGGAGGTACCAATATATCTTTGAGATCCTATTTTCAATTATTTTGGGTATATACCTAGATGTGGAGTTGGTGGATCATATAATAATTCTATTCTTGATTTCTGCAGAACCACCATGATGTTTTCCATAGTGGCTCTACCATTTTACATTTTTATCAACAGTGCACAAAGGTTCCAGTTTCTCCATATCTTTACCAACAACAAGCACTTGTATTTTTCTCTATTTTATTTATTGGAATGTGCATAAGATTTCATTAAAGCAGAAGGTTCTGTTACTAAAACCCATTTTAAAACTACTTTTCTAATCCAATCTTCTCATTTTGCAAGCATCTATAAATTGCCCAGCAATCTATTACCAGGAGCAAAACAAGACTCAGTAAAATGCCCATCAAAAAGGCCACTCTTCTCCCTATGAGATACCTATTAGAAGCTTCTTCATTACTTTTTTTTTTTTTTTGATCGCTTTTGGTGACCCTTTCCAGACCACATTTCAAAGGAGAACTCTTAGCTCAATGTTCAAATCTACTTTCCAGAATATCTGGCCTTAAGTCACCTCAGGCAATGAGAACAAACTCACTGGGAAAGACTATTTCATTGAAGAGAGACTCTCTTTCCACTGTAGCAACTAAGTAGGTGGTTTCTTTTGTTGTTTAAAAATAGGGCTGAAAAGAAGTGATTCAAACAAGGAGAAAGCAGGTAAAGTTAGTGCAGTGATACATTATTAAATATCTATATAGTTCCACAAAGGGAGTTAATAACATCAACACAGTTGTTAATGGAAAGTAATAAAAGAATACTACAGGAAAATATTGTGTTGATAAAGCAGCATGATATAGTGAAAAGTGCAATGTATTGGGATTCTCATTCCTCTTCTGTCATTACCAGCCTTGTGATAGGGTCACTTGGGCAAAGCCACTTACTCTTTTTAGGTCTTGGTGTCATTTATTGCCAAAAAATGACTGACAAACCATTCATCTCTATGGTGTTTTTGATTCTCATTCTGATGTTTTGTATGATACTACCATTATACAAGGGGAATAAGATTAGTCCTAATACACATGTCCTTTTAATAACATTGCCAGAGGCAAAAGTGAATTTATGAGGGACGTAGGGTGAGATAGCTTATATAAATGAATCACCATAGGTATACCTTAATACATTACACTAGTGTTTCTAGCACTATGTCTTGCACACAATTGCTGCCCAACAAATATTTATTGAATAAATACCCACACATTTAAGATTACAGTATCTAACAAGTTTTTAAAAAATCAGCAACCCAGAAGGAAAAGTTGTAATTACTTAAAAGATAAGAAAACACACTGTAAACAGTCAAATAAGTAAAAGAATAAGAAAAATATTTGCTATCCACTTGACAAAAGATTAATATCTCTACTATACAAAGAGTTCCTACAACTGATTCAGAAATTACTCAATAGAAAAGTGGGTAAACATATAAATAGGTGCCCTATAGAAATCCAAATAACTAATAACCATGTGATTAGCCTTACTAGTAGTAAGGGTAAACAGGAACAAATTTTACTATCTATTACACCATTATGGTACATTGGTATATATGCCATTATTGTATATATACATAATGTAGCATGTATATCATTATTGATATTAAAAAAATGCTTTTGTGAAAACTAAATGAAAACCCAAATAAACAGCAAGTCCAGAGTTGAACTGAGATGGTTCTGCCTTCCTGACTATTGCAGTACTTTTTTATTTCACCAAGCTGACACTGCAAATATTCAATATTATGTTTTGAATTCTGTGAACATGAAAAGAAACGATTCTTGGAAAATTGATGAAGTCCGCAGGAAGGAAAGGATGATAAGGCAGGAGGAGGGACACTAAAGGCATCAAACATGGTAGGAAGCCAAAGGGCTAAAGGAGAGAAATTAAATATAAAAACTCCCTTTTCCTACCCAATTCAAAACAAAATTTGACAAATTGGACAAGTGTGAATCCACCAGAGGTTTGCCCATGAAATCCTTTAGTAAGCTGTGTTTTAGCTACTGAAACAAACAAAATTTGAAAAAAACAAATCCCTTTATGATTTTGGTGTTGGTTGGATATGACATGCATCATGTCAGATGTTTATAGTATGTATTTATTATTCTGAGTGATATTTCACTATCATATATACATATTCTGTAAAATAATTAGCTATCCAATTAACATTCTACTAATTGCATTATGGAAAACTAGGTTATTATTTCTGTCAATTAGGATAATAAGGTTGCAAAATTAATTAGATATTAACTATTGATCTTAAGTATGCATATATTTTATGTCTTATTTTTGGAATTATTCACAATTATTCATATTTCCCAAATGTGGGTTTAGTATGTGGATATTTTCTTGCCTAAAATGTGGTATTATTCAAAATATCAGTGAAAAATAGTAGCTTTATGTTTCTAGACATTAAATTTCATATAATGCAAAAATAAAAGAATATCTTACTTAGAAATTTACATGTCTTGCATTGAGATATAAAATGTAACTGGACTCTGTTCAGAAACTTCCTGAATTTTATCCTTTTCAAAAATAAGAAAAGCAGGCTTTTCCAGCAGAAACAACAAATAAACAAAACAACCATTTACAAGGCATATTTCTCAATTATGGCAGTCTGGGCTCACAGAGGCTAGAGTTATGACCGGGTGGTGTATACACAGTATAAACACAAGAGTTCAGTAATTAGGTTTGAGTTAATTTTAAAGTTCCAGTGACCTGGTGCATAATCAAGCCAAAGGTCATTACCCACACTGGTACATTTCACACAGAACACTCAGCAGCTAGAAATGGAAATGGACACGTCTTTACTTAAGCTTGCACAAATCAATCCCAGGAACCACGCATACGAGTTATGGCTTCTTTTTCTATTCATTTCAGAGCCACTTTACTCACATAAAACTGGAGAAATGGTTTCCAGAAAACCAGAGAAATCAGAAAAAAAAATTAGTCAAAATATTATTAGTATTATGCTGATCATGTTTCTCTAATCTAAAATAGAGGGAGAAGAACTAAAATAGAGGGAGAAGAACTAAAATAGAGGGAGAAGAACTTACTCTTCCTCACTTAAATTTCCGCCCCCATGAATAATATTGGGCAGGGATTACCCTATAAAAGAGTATAAACTTCTCAATTTTTAAAATTTTGAATTTATTTTTTGGAGGGAGGTAATCTGTATCTGTTGTTTTTGTCAGCCTAGCATCCTTATTTCTAGGTAGAACTATCCCTCAAAATGGCCCACATGTCCCTTGGCTTCCAGGGTGGTCATGCAACTCAGGCAGACCAATTGTAGGACTCCAGTTCCCTTGCCAGTGAATGGTTCAAAGGGATGGACATATGACCCTAGCAGGGTCAATTTGAGTCCCTTAGTAAGAATGCATGAATGAACACCAAAAGGGAGAGCACACTATCCTTTTGGATTGAGAGCAATGTGGATATAGAATTAGGACTGCCCAGAGCCAGCTTTCCCCTTGAGTAGACAGAAGTGCTGCAGCAGAGAAGAGCAAGGCCAATAAACAGAGAGAAACAGAAGCAGAATGAGTTGAAATGATGAGAAAGACTCAAATGATATTGAGCACTTAGAGCCAAATGTGCCTAAAGCCAATAGTTTTCTTTTTGCTTAAAGTAATTTGAAATCTGTCATCTTTAACTAAAATGTCCTGATTAATACAGATGGGGTAACAGTGAGCTTGGTGAAAAAGGATTTATCAGTGGGGGATATATACTGATATATTGTTTTCTGTTAGAGAAATAATCACCTATATTAGCAAACAATGTTTTTGAAGAAACTGAAAGAAAGAAAAAGTACAGAAAACGATTTTCAATGTAGGACATGAGAAATGGGGTACTTTACACAAAAAGTAAAAGGAAGTGAATTGAAGATTAAATGGAAAGAGAAATATACATGGAAGGGAGCAGAAACATAGTGGATTAAGATGTTTTGATGACTTTGCAATATACATCCATTTTGTATATGTTAATAATAATAGCCCACTGGTGCCAGACACTGTGCTAGAAACTTTAGGCTTGGATTTGTCCATCATTAAAATTTATACCTCATCCGATGAGGAGGGACACTATATCCTACTTAAAGGGTATCCAACAAGAAGATCTAACAATTGTAAATATCTATGCCCCTAATATGGGAGCAGCCAATTATATAAGCCAAATAATAACAAAAGCAAAGAAACACATTGACAACAATACAATAATAGTAGGGGACTTTAACACCCCCTCACTGAAATGAACAGATCATCTAAGCAAAAGATCAACAAGGAAATAAAGGCTTTAAATGACACACTGGACCAAATGGACTTCACAGATATATTCAGAACATTCCATTCCAAAGCAACAGAATACACATTCTTCTCTAGTGCACATGGAACATTCTCCAGAATAGATCACATCCTAGGTCACAAACCAGGTCTCAACCGGTACCAAAAGACTGGGATCATTCCCTGCATATTTTTGGACCACAATGCTTTGAAACTAGAACTCAATCACAAGAGGAAAGTCAGAAAGAACTCAAATACATGGAGGTTAAAGAGCATCCTACTAAAGAATGAATGGATCAACCAAGAAATTAAAGAAGAATTAAACAAAATTCATGGAAACAAATAAAAATGAAAACACAACTGTTCAAAATCTTTGGGATGCAGCAAAGGTGGTCCTAAGAGGAAAGTATATAGCAATACAAGCCTTTCTCAAGAAACAAGAAAGGTCTCAAATACACAACCTAACCCTACACCTAAAGGAGCTGGAGAAAGAACAGCAAATAAAGCCTAAACCCAGTAGAAGAAGAGAAATAATAAAGATCAGAGCAGAAATCAATGAAATAGAAACCAAAAGAACAGTAGAACAGATCAATGAAATTAGGAGCTGGTTCTTTGAAAGAATTAACAAGATTGATAAACCCCTGGCCAGACTTATCAAAAAGAAAAGAAAAACGACCCAAATAAATAAAATCATGAATGAAAGAGGAGAGATCACAACCAACACCAAAGAAATACAAACAATTATAAGAACATATTATGAGCAACTATATGCCAACAAATTAGACAATCTGGAAGAAATCGATGCATTCCTAAAGAAATATAAACTACCAAGACTGAACCAGGAAGAAATAGAAAACCTAAACAGACCCATAACCACTAAGGAAATTAAAGCAGTAATCAAAAATCTCCCAACAAACAAGAGCCCAGGGCCAGATGGCTTCCCGGGGGAATTCTACCAAACATTTAAAGAAGAATTAATACTTATTCTTCTGAAACTGTTCCAAAAAATAGAAACGGAAGGAAAACTTCCAAACTCATTTTGTGAGGCCAGCATTACCTTGATCCCAAAATCAGACAAAGACCCCATCAAAAAGGAGAATTACAGACCAATATCCCTGATGAACATGGATGCAAAAATTCTTACCAAAATACTAGCCAATAGGTCCCAACAGTACATTAAAAGGATTATTCACCACGACCAAGTGGGATTTATTCCTGGGCTGCAAGGTTGGTTCAACATCCACAAATCAATCAATGTGATACAATACATTAATAAAAGAAAGAACAAGAACCGTATGATCCTCTCAATAGATGCAGAAAAAGCGTTTGACAAAGTACAGGATCTTTTCTTGATTAAAACTCTTCAGAGTATAGGGATAGAGAGTACATTTCAGGGAAATACAAATCAAAACCTCAATGAGATACCACCTCGCACCAGTCAGAATGGCAAAAATTAGTAAGTCAGGAAATGACAGATGTTGGCGAGGATGCGGAGAAAGGGGAACCCTCCTACACTGTTACTGGGAATGCATGCTGGTGCAGCCACTATGGAAAACAGTATGGAGGTTCCTCAAAAAATTGAAAATAGAGCTACCCTACGACCCAGCAATTGCACTACTGGGTATTTACCCAAAGATATAAATGTAGTGATCCAAAGGGGTATGTGCACCCTAATGTTTATAGCAGCAATGTCCACAATAGCCAAACTATGGAAAGAGCCTAGATGTCCATCAACAGATGAATGGATAAAGAAGATGTGGTATATATTTATACAATGGAATATTATGCAGCCATCAAAAATGAAATCTTGCCATTTGCAATGACGTGGATGGAACTAGAGGGTATTATGCTAAGCGAAATAAGTCAATCAGAGAAAGGCAAGTGTCATATGATCTCACTGATATGAGGAATTTAAGAAACAAGAGAGAGGAACATAGGGGAAGGGAGGAAAAAATGAAACAAGATGAAACCAGAGAGGGAGACAAACCATAAGAGACTCAATCTCAGGAAACAAACTGAGGGTTGCTGGAGTGGTGGGGGGTGGGAAGGATGGGGTGGCTTGGTGATAGACAGTGGGGAGGGTATGTGCTATGGTAAGTGCTGTGAACTGTGTAAGACTGATGAATCACAGACCTGTACCTCTGAAACAAATAATACAATATATGTTAAAAAAAAAAAAAAGAAGAAGATAGTAGGAAGGGAAAAATGAAGGGGGGGGGAATCGGAGGGGAGGACGAACCATGGGAGACTATGTACTCTAAGAAACAAACTGATGGTTTTAGGGGGGAGGGGGATGGGGGGACGGGTTAGCCCGGTGATGGGTATTAGGGAGGGCACGTATTGCGTGGAGCACTGGGTGTTATATGCAAACAATGAATCATGGAACACTACATCAAAAACTAATGATGTAATGTATGGTGACTAACATAATAAAATAAAATAAAATAAATGAATAAAACATAAAGCTTTTTGAAAGAAAAAAATATAAAAAAAATAAAAATTATACCTCACCCTATTTGGGGTCTGGTTTGACAGTAATGTATAAAGATTAAACCATTTGAATGGTGAATTTCCATTCATGATGCTAAACATGATATGGTTCTAATGTAAACAAGTTTGAGAATGTTTCTGTTTCAGTGATGTCACAGAATTTGATTGTAATCTGGTTATATTTGCCTGATCACACCTCTTGGGAGGCCTGAGTCCTTTCTGCAAGGCTACAACAATCTACAAAGTTAGTGTAACGCTTCCATGAAGCAGTTGCTGGAGTAGGTAAAAAGAGGACAAGATAATGATCTAGGGAAAGAATAATTCTTTTGTGCCTTCAAATGTTGGGTGTCTTCTCTGCCAAAGAGGTTTCAGCAACACCAGCAGTTTCAAGGAGTGGCTGTATTAGGGAGGTGGGAGGGAGGACAGAAGCATGAAAGGAGGAAGTGTCTTTTTGCTGGAGAAATGTTTACTTTGTAATTAGCAAAGGACAAGAAAGCTCTTTTGGAAACTATACTTGGGGGTCCAGAATTTAAATTTATGCTGATGCTCTCTGAGTCTCTCTCTAGGGAACCCTCCTAATTGGCAGGGATTTCAGCTGGCTAGAACAGGCTGCAAACGAAGCCAAGGTCTTAGGGTCGTTTCTCCAAGGGGCCCGTTAACTCCGCTCTGTTCCACGGCCACAATCTGTATCTTTAACCCTACTTAGCCATCTTACAAACACATATTAGCACATCAACATGGTGGTCACGGAAGAAAGACATATATTCTCCTTGAAACCAAAACAAAAGTAGGCAGAGATATTTCATTTTTGCCAGCATAAATGAATGTCTTTGTGACTGTCTTAGTGAACTACAATTAAGACTGCAGTTACTGATGGAGCAAATCGCAAAGGTGAAAACAACACAGTTAAATGCTACAAGTGAGCTGATAATTGGTGGTTACTACCTTGTGGAATGACATATCATGATGCCAACAGCTAGAAGAAGAGATCCGTGGGGGGAGGGGCTTTTGCCTTTCTTGTTCATTGCTATATCCTCAGCCTAGCCCGTAGCTGGTACTTTAGTAAATGTTTGTTGAGTGTATGAAGGCACCGTGGCCTGGACTTTTACTTATTCTTCCTATTCTTCCCATTACAAACTGGAAAGTACAATAGAAACATTGTAGACACAGAAACAGAAATACAACATCTCCTGTACTAACCACTGAGTGTATTTTTACAAGGGAAGAGATAGTACCTTAGATAGTAAAAAAATATATATATATATATATTGAATGAATGAACAATCACATTCACCTAATTGCAAACCAGAGAAAGACCTTAGGGTAAACAGCAAAAATTGTTGTGGCTCTCCAATCATCCCTGTGTATGCACACCGCCTTACAACTCTGCAGCTTCTCCCACCAAAAGGTGAAATCTATTTCTTCAACTCTTGAATCAGGGCTGGCCTTATAACTTGCATAGGCTAAAAGAATTTGGTGAAAGTGAAATTGTGCCTGTTCTGAGCCTCGCCTCAAAAGGAATTCCTTCTACTCTCCCTCTTGGATCCCTGTAGATCCCCTAGCCACATCATTGATGATAGAGACCTAGCACAATTTCCTCAGTCCTCTAACCAGCCATGAAGGTGCCCAACCAGAACTGCACAGTGAATCTCAGTCTGAACTGCCCACTCACATTTGTTGTTAAATAGACAGTTGTTGTTTTAAGCTTCTATGTTTTGGGGTTAATTTGTTATGTAGCAAAAGCTAACTGAAACAACTTTACCCTCGTGCACAGGATCTAAACAATGGCAAGATCATTGCTTGCTTAGGGATTGAAGAATGCTTTGTATAGTACAGCTACTACTCAATTCAATAAACCGACCAGTATGTGCTATGTTACACATACCAATGGGTTAAAAAGCATTTGTTATTTATAAACATCACAAAAAAGAAGTCTCAGAAAATACAGGCATTTGCAAGGATAATTTATTATAAAGACGTCTTTAGAATAGGGATGCTGAGGTACACACCAATACAGCAGAGAAGCCTAAAAATGATTCTATCACCATAGCAAGGAAGGGACCGCACAGACAGTGCTAACACTTAAGTATTTCCCCCATAAATACATCCACATGAATTTGACCACCATGGATAATGTCTCAAATATCTTAGATAGCCTACAAAAATGGAATGATATAAACTTGGCATTCATTATAAAGAGTTCATAACTTCTGGTTGAATGATAAAAATGGTATAGTGCCTAGGATTGCCAGGCATGAAATAAAAGGCTTCTCATTTTCTGCAGAGATTTTCCTTTAACACTGAGAATTTTAAGAACATACAATGGAATTATAAAATGTGTTAGAGGCATGAAACCTAGTAACTGTCATTTCATTTTTTTTTTTTCAACCTCTATCTAGGTGCTGGCTGTAATCCTTCTGCTTCATTATTACAGAAGGGAGTAAACTGTGCATATAAAGGATCATGGCATGGTCTTCAAACCACAAACCTGGGCAGCAAAGAATCCTCACAAAGATCCTGCCATTGTAATGTCAATGTCAGAAAAAAACAGTGAAAAAGGTTGGGGCCTGTACCGCAGCTGTAACTTTCTTTTATCTGGATGGATAACAAATTCTGACACTTATCCATTGAGTTTGCAAACTGAGTTGATGCTTCAAGGATTCAATGGGAGTTGGTGGGAAAGAAAAAGGAATAAAAGTTAAGTAATACAGCTAAGAAGAAGGAAACATAATCAAATGAATTAAGGGAAGAGGCCATGAGTGACCATGACTGAAAAGGATCTGAAGATGAACTATGAATTTATGGGGGTCATGAGAGATTAATAGTAGTGCCTACATTCTTCAAAAACAGTAGACACCCGTACTATTTTTAAAAGCCTAACCTGAAAATAGGTTGAGGTATATGCGAACTGAATCTTTCAATCAGTAACAACCACACTCTGGAGCTGGTTCTAGTACTTAACAAAATTCAGAGAGATAAAATTTTGAAATATTAGGTTGAGCCATATGAAATTGCTAATATTTGGCCCCATTTATGACCTAGAAAAGTGGCAATTTCATATGGTTCAACCTAATAGATAGGAGAGGGTTTGAAACAAGAGATGGCTATGTCCACATAATTAGTTTTGGTGAAAAGAAAGGTAAGTAGTGATTAAACAACTGCCCAAGCTTCTCCATTGAGGACATTAAATGTTATACGCAAACAATGAATCATGTAACACTACATCAAAAACTAATGATGTAATGTATGGTGATTAACATAACATAATAAAATAAAATTTAAAAAAAGAAAAATTTGGCTTAGCTTTTAAGAGGAGGTATATACATTTATACTAATAAACATCTCTCTGAGAGTGAAGGGTGTTAATTACTGCAATAGACTACCTTTCTTGGAAGTTTTAAATATACCTGAATATTTTTGTGCTGCAATATTTTAAATTAAACTATTAATTTTTAACAAAGTTGATTATTCCCTTTATATTGGGGAGGAAGATTTCCCTCTTTGTTCTACCATCTTGTCCTTCTTACCAAGGATTCACACCTTTTGAGGGTTTTCATTGGTGGCAACTGGCCTGCCCCAGAATTTGAACAAACAACCCATTTCAGTAGGGGCTGGGTTGGCCCCAGCAAGGGATAACAGAGAGATACTGTTGAGTTTATCTCAGGGTTTCTCATGCTTGCACTATTAGCAGATAGTTTTTGTTGTATGCACCTGTCCTGTGCAGTGTAGTATATTTAGCAGAATACACCCTCCTCTATCTATATGTCTGTAGTATTTCCCTCCCCCAAGTTGTGATAATCAGAAATGTCCCCTGGGCAGCAAGATCACACCTGGTTGAGAACAACCATCTCTAATGTCATTATTATTTCTGCTCTGTATTTTCTCAAATTTTCTCTGACCTATCTCAAAGGGCTGGTCTATTAATTGGGTGTAGGGAAAGATCAGAAAGCTCCCATCCTCCAGTACTTACACAGGATGAGTGTCTATAGGCCAGCTGGTCTTCCTCCATGAGGTGAAGGTGGGGAGAGGACATCTAAATACTCTAGCCAACTGGCATACTACAAATTTGAGCTAATGAGTCCATCTATTTGGATTTTGATGAACTGTTCTGGGAATCTTTGCTAAATGTCTTATTTTGAATTTGAATGAATATTTAATATAAATCCTTCCTGTAGAAAACTGGACTGTTCTTTACTGGAATAGTTGTTATAAAGATTTTAAGAAGTAAACTAAAAGAGAAGCAAGTCTAGGAACAAAGCAGACTCATCATTTTTTTATTTGCTTGATTTTTAAAAACTGATTTTGCTGTAATTTTAAATAGAGTGCTCATGATAAACATAATGCATATCTATAATACTGGTATTTGAAGAAATGATTAATAGTGATTATAAATTAACAGATAACACTTTCCTTTATGTGAAACCAAGATGACTTTTACAACTTTGCTTTTAATTTGGGTTGGGCACATAAGGCGACCTATAATATAGTCCAGTAATGCAATAATTCCCATACTTATCTCTTCCCTGGAAATATCTCTGGACATTTTATTTACAAGCATACCTCATTTTATTGCACTTTGCCTTATTGTGATTCACAGATAGTGTGTTTTTTCTTTTCTTTCTTTCTTTTTTTTTTTTTTACAAATTGAAGGTTTGTGGCAACCCTGCATCCAACAAGTCTACTGACACCATTTTCCCAAGAACATTTGCTCACTTTGTGCCTCTCTATCATATTTATCCCTTCAATATTTCAAATGTTGTCATTATTATTGTGTTTGTTATGGAGATTTGTGATCAGTGATCTTTGAGGTTACTACTGTAATTGTTTTGGGGCACCACAACCACACCCACACAAGATGGTGAACTTAATCGATAAATGTGTGTGTTCTCACTGCCATAGACTACTTTTCTTGGAAGTTTTAAATATACCTGAATATTTTTGTGCTGCAATATTTTAAATTAAACTATTAATTTTTAATAAAGTTGATTATTCCCTTTATATTGGGGAGGAAGATTTCCCTCTTTGTTCTACCATCTTGTCCTTCTTACCAAGGATTCACACCTTTTGAGGGTTTTCATTGGTGGCAACTGGTCTGCCCCAGAATTTGAACAAACAACCCATTTCAGTAGGGGCTGGGTTGGCAATATTTGCTTTATCATGTCCACTGGCTGGTTGTTCCCCCATCTCTCTCTCTTCTTGGGCCTCTGTATACCCTGAGATACAACAGTATTGAAATTAGGCCAATCAATAGCCCTACAATGGCCTCTAAGCGTTCAGGTGAAAGGAAGAGTCGCACATCTCTCACTTTAAATAAAAAACCAGATATGATTAAGCTTAGTGAGGAAAGCATTTTGAAAGCCGAGATACACTGAAAGCTAGGCTTCTTGTGCCAGTTAGCCAAATTGTGAATGCAAAGGAAAAATTCTTGTTGGACATTAAAAGTACTACTTCACTGAACAAATGCATAATAAGAAAGCAAAACAGCCTTATTGCCGTTATAGAGAAAGTTTTATTGGTCTGGATACAAAAACCAAAACAGCCCCAACATTCCCTAAAGCCAAAGCCTAACCTAGAGCGAGACCCTACCTTTATTCAGTTCTATGAAGGCTGAGAGAAGTGAAGAAGCTGCAGAAGAAAAGTTTGAAGCTCGCAGAGGTTAGTTCACGAGGTTTACGGAAAGAAGCCATCTCTTAACATAAGAGTGAAAGGTGAAGAAGCAGGGGCTGATGTAGAAGCTGCAGCAAGTTCTCCAGAAGATCTGGCTAAGATCAGTAAGGAAGGTAACTACACTAAACCACAGATTTTCAATGCAGACCAAACAGCCTTATATTGGAGGATGGCGGCATAGAGCTTTCATAGCTAGAGATGAGAAGTGAAACCTGAAAATGTGACTGAATTGTTGCAATCTCATGATCAAACTTGAATGGATGAGTTGCTTCTTATGGATGATCAAAGAAAGTGGTGTTCTGAGAGGGACTCTACTTCTGATGAAGATGTTTGAAGATTATTGACATGACAGCAAAGGATTTAGATTAAGTTTATTATATAAACTTAGTTGATAAAACAGCAGCAGGGTTTGAGAGGATTGACTCCAATTTTGAAGGAACTCTAATGTGGGTAAAATGTTATCAAACAGCACTGCAAGCTACAGAGAAATCATTTGTGAAAGGAAGAGTCAATCGATGTGGCAAACTTCATTTTTGTCTTATTTTAAGAAATTGCCACAACTGCCCCAGCCTTCAGCAACCACCACCCTGCTCAGTAAGCTACCCATCAACATCAAGGCAAGACCCTTCACCAGCAAAAAGATAAGAACTGGCTCATGATGATTCATTAGCATTTTTTTAGCAATGAAGTAAGTATTTTAAAATTAAGGTATGTACATTATTTTTTCAGACATAATGCTGTTGCACACTTAATAGTCTACAGTATAGTGTAAACATAACTTGTACATGTCTGGGAAAGCAAAAAATTAATTTGACTCATTTTATTGCAATATTTGCTTTATCATGGAGGTCTGGAACCAAACCCACAGTTTCTCTGAGATATGCCTGTCTTTATATTCTAATGGTTCCTTTTCTCTTTCTGCTTGGAGGGATGCTATTTCTTCTTTAATCAAGAAAGTAGACCCTGCCCCATTTCTTCCATGACTCTGCTCTTCTTTCTCTTTTCTATCCCAAGATCATGCACTACATGTAATTAATTAGTATCTTCTTAATGCAATTGCTAAAGAACAAAATTTCTTTCATTCTTTGTGAAATTCCTCAAAACCCAATATCTATAGGAAATTCTCTTCAGTTAAAGAAATGTACAAATGATGAGAAATATGTTTAGTGGTCCTCCTTTCTCTGACACCTCCATACCTCTACACACATAGCATCACCCTTTTGCATCAAATACAGGCACATATATATTTCCTTGTCCCATTTCACATCCCTTTATCTAAGATGGTGAGGTCCAGTATATCAAAAGAGTCAATAAATATAAGCTGACAATTGTTGAACATGCATTTTTTTCTCCTTGTTTACTTCCATTTCAACATTGTTTTAATGCACATGTGAGACTACTCTATATGTTAGCCTTTACACTCTCTTAAAATATATGTTATATACTGGACATTTCAGATACATAGTTCCACTGAGATAGACTCAAGTTAGAAAATATTGCAATGGTACTAATTTCTTATTAAAGCTGGTAATTGAGGGAGCAGTTAAGACTGATTAAAAGGTAAGGGAAAAAATTCTAGAAGATGCAAACAAATAGTACATCAGATAAAAATTTAGGGGGCTACAAAAATTACATTTATATCCTCATATTCATTTACTGTATTCTAAACATGAGAAGGATGTTAGTAAAAAAAAGTGTGTGTATAAGATTTTGCAACCAATTTTTTCAACATATATATTAAAATACATCTCACAACTTGAAGAATTCATTCTGTTACTAAAAGCTACTTCCTTCAATTCAGCTTCTTCTTTGTGTACATTTTGGAAAGTCATTTCTGGATCTTATCATTCTTCCCTAGAGACCCTGCTTTTGGCAATTACAACACAGCAGAAAAAAATCCTGAACACATGCTCCATACCTTTTCCAAATATGAGTTATCTACCTCTGTCTATTGTGAGCCTCTTAGACAGGGATGATATACTAAAGTTTAAATTCAAGATTTTCAGGCTAAATTTTATTTTAAAAACTTAATCTTTTAGCTTACTCATCTAGAAATGCTGAAACAATGAACCTAAAAGATCTTATTTTATTATAAGCATTTAGGAGCAACTTGGGTAACAGCTATTCTAGTGGTAGGAAAAATCAAGCCTTTATCACTTTATTGTATTATCTTCATATATCTTAATAAATATTTATAAATATTTATAATATATATCTCAGAATCTAAATGAGAAGACTCCAAGTAACATTATTATTTTCATGTGATGTTTGATATGGTGGCCTGTCCAGAGTTCATTATTACTTTTCTGTTTGGTTTCTTTGTGTTCAAATAGAAAGTTTGGTAAGTTATCATCAAGAGAAGTTAAGAAAAATATCAAGTTAGAGAAGTAAGAAATGAAGGGAGGACTGGTTTCCCTCTTATGTTAAATTTCTGGGCCACTTGAGAAAAATTTTTTGAGACATATACAAAGATGCATAAAGATTAAACAAAAGTGGAACTAAATCTGGAATTATAAATGTGATCTACCTAAATTTTTTTAGTTGGATGAAGTTCTCTTAGTAAATGTAAAATGTCACTATATCCTATTCAGAGAGAAAAAAAAAAAAAAGACCAGAAGAAACTTTTAAGTCAAGCTTATGTCACAGGTTATTATTTTAAACTTCTTGTGGCATTATTTATTTTATCTATAGCTGGTTTTAAAAACTGACATTTTCAATGTTACTATTTAAGTCAAGTCCTAGCAAAATATATTAGAAGACCACATTCTCAAATGAAAAACTAGTATCATAATTTAATTTTTCTATTGGATAAGGTTTTCTTCACTTACATTTTTAAAGTCAAGTATACTGAATACTGATTAGTAATGTAGAATCTTTGTGAAAGAATAATATGAACAAGGGCCACCTGTAAGTCATTAAATTTCAAGAAAATGTAGCAAATATAAGTAAATGTACAGCTATGGGAGTTTACCAACAAGTCGAGTGATGAAATATTGGATTTCCAAATCCAACTTTTAAAATTTAAGATGTTTTAAATTAATTGGTAACAAATGCCAGAAAGACCTTTTTCACTAGCCAACTTTCATTCCTTAAACCTAATTTTAATCAAAACCTCTTACAAATTTACAAAAGCTTGAAGTTCCCTTTAAAATCATCCATGTCTTCAAAATTTTATCACATTAACTATTTGATTACTAATAGCATCAGTAGGCTGGATACATTCTGATAATGGCCAATTCTTTTGGTATAGTGAAAGATATTTTGCAAAGTACCAGTGATCCAAGTTCTTTCTTAAATGATCAATGTTCGAGTTTGCACAACACTCTCCTCTCTGTTCCCTGAATTTTGTTCATGTATCTATAATCTTCCTTTTGTATATGATATTGTGATCGTCTATTTAAAAATCTCAACCATCCACTGGATCCTGATTATGCCTTCAGGATAGGGAGAGTACCCTATTCAGTTGTGAATCCCCAAGACTTAGCACTGTGTGTGGCCACAAAGTAAAAATTCAATAAAACCATGTTGAATGAATGAATGAATGAATGAATGAAATAAAGCAAAGGAAGTTCAACTACAGAGGCAGCCAAACTCCTTTCAAGCTGCAATTCATTGAGAGGATCATTTATTGGCTCAAGAGAACTACCAATAGGTACATAAAGCTACATAACTATCTTTGTAGGCAGTGGAATGGAGGACATTAGTGAGAAAGATGGAAGATTATATTTTAAAGGACCACAACTGCAGATCTTCTAAATTGAAGCTTAATTACCCTAAAACATTATATTAAATGGTATATTTCTTCTTGGCAATCAAAAGACTTCAGAACAAGCTCTAACACAGAGTTATTATTATTTTTTTAAAGATTTTACTTATTTGAGAGACAGAGAGAGCACAAGCGGGGGGAGCAGCAGAGGCAGAGGGAGAAGCAGGCTTCCCATGGAGCAGGGAGCCCAATGTGGGGCTCGATCCCAGGACCCCAGGATCATGACCTGAGCTGAATGCAGATGCTTAACTGACTGAGCCACCCAGGTGCCCCTCTAACACAGAGTTATTTACTATTGATCTAATAGGTTCTATAATCTGGTTTATAAAGTTAGTGTAACATGAAAATAATCTGGGGATCAAATGTCATTAATGCTTGTATTATATATGTAATATATAGCCTTGGTGATTTATTTCAAATGTAAAGTCAGAATTAGAAACATATATTGGGGCGCCTGGGTGACTCAGTCAGTTAAGTGTCCAACTCTTGGTTTCAGCTCAGGTCATGATCTCGTGGTGATGGGATCAAGCCCTGCATTGGGCTCTGTGCTCAGCAGGGAGTCTGCTTCAGATTCTCTCCCCCTCTCCCTCCCACTAATTCTCTCTCTCAAATAAATAAGTACATCTATAAAAAAATACTGTAGAAACATATATCCATTTAAATATTTTAAAAATGCTATGTAACCTTTAAAATATCTTTAGCTACAAAAGCTTACAAACTAATTGTACTACTTAGATTTGTAGGCAGTGGAAAAAAGAAGTAAGTTTATGGCTGGTGTCTCTTCACTATGGTCTTGTACCAAATGGTATGAGACCTTGCGTTTATGAAGCTTCTCAAAAGTTTTTTAGGTACTAAGAAGGATGATAAGAAAGATAATGACCCAAAAGACAAATATAGGCCTAAAAAAATCTATAACGCATCCCTTTTCATCATGATCTAATTAACACACATCTATAGTAGTTTATAGTTTTGATATCAGACTCTATTTTTAAAAATTGCACATCTATATTCTGTAATTTACAGCCAACATATGCTTTGGTTGGTATACATTTTGGGGTTTTAGACACAAGCAATAGCATTAAATGTTTCCTAAGAAATAAGTGAAATTTGCTTCAAATTCTGAGACTTCAAATAAGCACATTTTGCTAGTATGATTGTACCTCGTTCTCCTTTCTGACACTTCTTTCTTTGCACTGTACACTTTCTTGTCTCAGTGGTGGGGGGACACAGGTTACCCTTTGCTGATGGATGCTGTGTTATTTCTCGGACCCGTGTTTCAGTCCCTCTTTTGAAACCACATGTTTTTCCTTTCTTCATGCATGGACTCCAAGGACTCCATTCACTTGCCTCACAGTGCACTGAAACAGAACAGCAGAAGCAGGCTCAGCAGGCTCACAGATACTTTCACAATTGTTCAATAAACAAAAAGGTTTGCTTCTATGAATACTTGCTCAAATTCTGAGAAATCCTGTAGAACAAACTTGGGCAAGATGACTTAAAGAAAATGAAGAGAAAGGGAAAGGCAGGAATATAATGTTTTCATGTTTTTAGTGCTCATAATGTCAGGTAAACTCATTCTTGCATTAGGTTTACTTTTCACTGTAGATTTATAAAGCCAGGCACTAATATAATTACTCACAATTGACCAATGTTTCATAATTCCTAGAGCACTGCTACAATTATTGATTGATCCTGACCATAACTTGATAGACTAGTCATTATTATGTGCTACAGATCTGCTTCTCAAACTTCAGTGTGCAACAGAATCACCTGGAGGGCTTGCTGAGGCACAGACTGCTGGATCCCACCCCTAGAGTTTCTGATTCAGTTGTCTGGGATGGGGCCTGAGAATTTTCATTTCTAACAATACATGTGGTGCTGATTTGCAGGTCCAAAGAACACACTTTGAGAACTTCAGTGCTAGAGAATGGTTAAGCAAAAAAGGCATCCAGGTTGTTGGCCTGGATTCACTGTCTTTCATGTGCAGTTGAATACTTAAATATTATCATTTATTAACAGGTATGGTTCAGGCATAGCAGCATCTATTTTAAGTGGATTCTGGGTCAACTTCAGCTGATAAACTGCTTCTAGAATTAACTTGAAGGAGTGATTTCTAAGATGAAAGGATTAATTTTTCTGAAGCTTCTGTAGATTTTTTTCCCCCTTTTTCTGTATGTTTTAATCTCTTCTTTTCAATCATGGCTTTCCAGAGTCTTGTAACAGATTTCTGCACTTCTTCTTCTTTTTTAAAAATATTTTATTTATTTATTTGACAGAGAGAGAGACAGTGAAAGAGGGAACACAAGCAGGGGGAGTGGGAGAAGGAGAAACAGGCTTCCCGCTGAGCAGGGAGCCCAATCCCAGGACCCAGGACGACTGAGCCACCCAGGCGCCCCAGATTTCTGCACTTCTAACAAAAATAAGTATCTGCAAGATACTATCATTCTATTTATGTTCATACAACTTCCTAATTTGCAATAACTGAAACAGCTTGCAGCAATAATTCTTTAGATGATATAGGATTCTTTCCACAAAACATGTTTCCATTAACCTTTCTTGCTGCCTTCTGATTTAAAGGATCCTTATTTTAGAGCAGAATTCTGTCTTTCATGCAACCCCAAAAAATATAACCTAAATGTTTTAGAAACTTAAATTCTTTTGCCATACATTTTTTCACATGCTTTTATAGTTACCATCAGGTATCTGAAGGTAACACAGAGTTAAATGTAAATGACTAAATAAGTGAATTTAAGTTTCTGTGAACTTAAATGAACTTTACTGAACCACTCTTAAGCTAGTTTTCATGTTCAGTTATAACATAATGATTTTAGTCAAAGAATAGAGCAACAGGGGTGCCTGGGTGGCTCAGTCAGTTAAGCGTCTGCCTTTGGCTCAGGTCCATGATCCCAGAGTCCTGGGATCAAGCCCGACATCGGGCTCCCTGCTCAGCGGGGAGTCTGCTTCTCCCTCTGCCCCTCACCCTGCTCTCATGCTCTCTCTCACACTCTCTCTCTCAAATAAATAAAATCTTTTTTAAAAAAAGAATAGAGCAACAAAGTCACTTAACGATATTATATCTTTTACCAATTAAGGACATATCTACCAACCTGATATTAATGATGCAAAAGCAGTGGATTTTTAACACAAACAAATAAAACCACCTCCAAGAAAGCAAATGGAAAAATAAAAATCAAAGTTTGTGAGCTGTCACTTTGTCTAGTATTCATTTATTGCCAGAACCAAGAGGACTAAATTAGAAAAAAAAAATTACATGATGTGAAAATGACCCGAATATTAGTGCTTTTTCACAATTGCAAAGGTGGTCTAGGCAAATGCGTATTTAGACTTCAGAAAAAAAGATTTTTAAAATTACAACTAGGAATCCTTAGTCAGATGATAAATGGTTCTAAAAATGAAATTCCTTTTTTTTTTTTTTAAGTAGGCTCCACAGTCAGCATGGAGCCCAACATGGGGCTTGAACTCACAACCCTGAGATCAAGACTTGGGCTATGATCAAGAGTTGGATGCTTAACTGACTGAGCCACCCAGGTGCCCCTAAAATAATGAAATTCTAATGACAGTCTTAGATAATTCCATTGAGGAAGAAGGAGGGAAAATATTCAAAACTTATGAGTTCAGATATTAAAAAGCTCTAATAAAAAGGGATAGTTAAAAAGCCTTGAGAGGAAGAGAATTTTTCCTAGAGAAATACCGTAGTATGAATCTATAATATTAGTTTCTAAAAATATTTCTGGAAAATTGGAAACTTTGGAAAACATGTAACGATAACAAAAAGGGTTATTTAAGTTACATTCAGATCATTAAATGAATGGTACAGAACTGGGACATCATTGGTTAGGAGGTAATTAAGAAAAAAATTACTCACTTTCTCTATTTCTTCTATTTTGTGTATTAAAAACAATATTAACACTGGAACTCTTTAACTATTCACTCATGAAGCAAGGGTCTCAAAAAAGTCATTAGCCTCCTGTCCCCCGAAGTGGTCACACTGTGGTAGTCTGGAATGCTCTAAGAGGGATTCTTGAATTGGGAGAAAAGCTGAACTGGATGTTTCACCAATAATGACCTTACAACACCATTATTCGTTTACTCTCATTTTTGTTGACCAGTTGCATGGTTCCATTGAGAACATAACAAGGGCACATTCCTGTTTACTCACTGTTTAAAGTTAGATATCTCCTTCTGTGAATACTTGAGTAAGGCCAACTCTCCAAGAGAAGAATAAGGATGACAAAAAGTGCAGAAAGGAAGCAAATATCTAGAGCATGAAGTAGTAGAACTATATTCTCCTATAAAATTGGGTTCAATGGACAATTTATGCCTAATTTGACAGCAAACCATGAGGAGTGGATACGTTGAGATGTAAGTCTTTCACCTTAGCTCTATATCAGGGTGGCATTTTCCCTGTTTATGAACCTTCCTCTTAATAATAATCTGGGTAATCGCTTCTCAACCTTTTGGCTAAGATCAAGTGTAGTATCTGTTCTTATTAGTTTAATCATAATCTGGGTAAGAAACAGGTCACACAATGTAGATTTCACAAAAAAATTCAGATTTTTAACTATATGAGGTCCAGTTCTGTAGATCTTTGGCTCATCTACTGAGTGTCAATGGGCTATATCCAGAGAATAGATTTCACATTCTTCAATATCTTCGGTGAGCACCAGAGAGCTAGAGTCAAGATACTAATAATAGCACTGACAATAACTCATACTGTGTCCTTGGAATCATTATTTCAAGTTCTTGGTCCTAGTTTCATATCTGTTAAAGGAATAAGCTTTAATGTTCCTTTGTGATAAGCAAGCAGGTCATCATTTCTCGTGAAATTCTGGGGCAAGCCCAGTCATGGCCTACCTACTGCTTGTTGGCTAGACAGCACATGATGGGAGGCATCCCTTATGGCAAGCAACAAGAGATAGCTCTGAACAAAAGTTGTGGATTTGCACTATTATCGGGTCCTAGGTCATTTATACCTAACTGTTCAATGAGCCAGATTCACTAAATAGCTTTTAGATTGCTAACCCCTATTCTTAAACATATAAATTTCTTAAATTTAATTGTGTTAAATCGTTTTTGTCTAAATAGTACTATAAATTACCAGTCAGCTTTACTAGTTAATCTAACAATGCCAGGTGCTAAATGCTCTCTATAATAGAAAAACATTAATACATTTAAGATAAACAGCCTTTCAAGGACTGAATGCTACACTTTCAACAACTAAGAAAATCTAAACATGCTCCCCTTTTCTTGGGTAGAGAAATACCACAAACTTTTTGCAACTTATCCGAATTTCTGTCTTTGAATACTCCACAGACCTGTTTCCTATTTCTTCCACAGTTTGGAACTTATTACCTTTAATCATCAGCCCTCAGGACTTACAAAGAGATGAACTTGAAGTGCTTTCTCATGTACGTTTTACTCTCTTTCTAAGTTGTTTCTCTGCGTCTTTATTGACTAGAGGAAAAAAAAAAAGACTAAACCAAAATGAACCATGAACTGTTTCATGCTTGCTGTTTTCCAGATGCTTCTGAAATTATCTTTAAAATATCATCTATTCGTTTCGTTCTCCTACAAAGTTTGTTTAAAATAAGTGTTTCTTGTGGACCTGAAACAGTTAAACCACCACTTTAGAGTATTACTCTAGCACTTTTGATTCTAATGGATCTATCTGCGGGGACCCCAGGGGAGTCCTGGAGATGATCTTGTACTGAATCAGGAGGACATTTGTGTGCCAATATCACTGCAGCATCAAAGGTTCTTGTAGCTCTTGCCCAGGGGATTCTGGGATTTAGTATGCTGTTTTCCCATTTGGTTTAGCATCTGCTCCCCAACTGTTCATCAAACTCATAGCTGTAGTAGCTGCGCAACATTTAAAAGAGGGAAAATAGAGCCTGACAGTGATCTGTTATTTAGACAAACAACTGGTCTGAGGGACCTCCCCTCCAGAAAATTCAGCCTGCATTTAATCAGACCCTGTGACTTGTGTCCTTCTGTCAGTTTGAGTGAGTCCCAAATCCTCTCCTTGTTTCTAAATACCTGTGCAAGCAGGACATTTCAGCAAAGCAGTGCGACAGAAAAAAGTCAGATTTTTAACTATATGAGGTCCAGTTCTGTAGATCTTTGGCTCATCTACTGAGTGTCAATGGGCTATATCCAGAGAATGCTTTCTCCCCTTGGAAAACAACATTGCTCACTGCTTGACATTAGACCTAGGTGTTTTGTGAAACTCTTGTCCTAATGTGGAAATTTATTTTAAGACCAAATATATACGTGTGTGTGTGTGTGTGTGTGTGTGTGTATATATCTCATATAATACATATGCAAGTATGTCTATAATAAATTACTGTAAGTAGAACTTCACTGTATCATAATGATACAAAATAAATATTTAACGATCAGAATAGCTGAAACAGTTACCAACAGTCTCTAAGAAATAATGGAGCACCCGTGGGGTGTTAAATTGTACTGTGATACATGCTGGGTAAGGCTGTGGGAACTCTGCTAAGATGGTATCTTTGTAAGGAAGGATGAAGAAAGCGTCTTGGAAATAGTCCCTCAGGTAGTTGTGAAATAGGACTTTAAGCAGCACTTCCATGGAGACTGAAATTATCATCTGAGGTGTTTCTCCTCCCCTGTAAATCTTAGAGATCCTTCTCACCAATACTGACGCACTCCATGGTATGGTTGTTGGCTTCCAACCCTTCTGGGCAATTGTCAAGGCACTTTCCAAGGTGTAAGTAAAATCCACTTTTACACTTTGTGCAGAAATTTTTGTTGAAACAGGTATCACAGTCAGCTTTGCATTCTGAAAGAGAAAAAAGGAAAGAAATATGCTTTCATTATCTTCACTTACCTATTGCTGGTCCAGGTCTGTACGCTTACATCACAGGTACATGTGACTTTGGTGTCAAACACATTTAGGATTCAAAATTAATTTGCCAGACCGAATTACGGATTCCTTCACAGTCATTTAGTTGATGTACATCAGCCATTGATTTCAAAATTATTGTACTGATAGCCCTATGAAAAGTTTTTGGCAATATGTCTACTGCCAAAAATGTTTATAAGAGCAAGTATCTATTTATATTAAATGACAGCAAAAAGTTTTTCACCAGAGCTTTAATGAAATATACTAGATATTGCTTTTCGGCTGTTTTGGGAGTCTATTCGTTCATTCAACAAATATCTGATTGTCCACGATGTGCCTAGTACTGTTCTAGATATTGCTTGACAGCAGCGCATACAAGAGATAAGGACTTCACAGAGCTTACATTTTAGGAGGGGTGACACAATAAACAATAACAACATTTGACCCTTACATGGTGATTACTATAAGTCAGATACTGCTGCAAGTATTTTGTAATATTAAGCCACTTAAGAGGTTTAAGTTGTGGAGGTTATTGTGAGGACAATCACCCAGGGAGGTAGCCCCTATTATAACTTCCATTTTACAGATAAGGAAACTGAGGCTCAGAAAGATTATGTAACTAGCCCAGGACCATAGAGCAGAGTGGTTTTGGAAACCAAGCAGTCTAGTTCCAGAGTGATAAGTGCTTTGGAAAGAGTAATGACGACAATAAAAGGTAGGAGAAAGATATGGCAAATGACCAATAAGGGGAGAAGGTTGACTGTTGTGAGTAAGCTGGCCATGGAATGCCCCCGGAGAAGGTGACATATGAACAGAATCTTGAATGAAAGAAAAGAGCCAACCAAGGAAAGATGCAGGCAAAGAGCTTTCTAAACTGGCAGAACAGTGAGTGTAGAACAGTAACTGCAAAGGCCTTGAGGTGGGAAGATCTTGCAAGAAGCCCAGTGAGGTCAGTGCAAAATGGCTGCAGTTCAGTCACAGGACAGGAGTTTGAGAGGAATTTAGATTCTGAAAGGTTACTGGGTCTCTGGTGGGGAGAGCAGACTTCCAGGGTCCAGAGGAGAGGAGATATGAGAGTGTTTTCAACATTTATTTCCAACAGATAGATAAATGTTTCATTTGCTATACTAGAATCCTTCTTGAAGCAAAAGTAGCTGAATTTATTCTTTAAGTCATTAAATACTTGGATGCTGTGATAGTAATGGGAACTCGGCTTATAGTACTTTTCTATAGGTTCCACGAGGAATAACCAGGTTCTCAGTTTTTGCTTTTACAATGAAAAACAACAAGAACACAAAACTCGAGTGCTTTTTATAAGAGGTGAAAAGTTTCCTGCTCTGAGGGTTAAGTCCAAGTATGGTTTAGCCTAATTATCAGGTAAATATCATTATTTCCTTAACGCTGAATATCACAAACATGCTAGAGGCCAGTTCAAATCTGGAAAGACCCCAAGGATGAGATAAAAACATAATGCCATGTAGCACTTACTTGTACACTTATTTATATCTGGATATCGAGTTCCATAATATCCACTTGGACATGAAGAGAGACACACTCCAATCTGCTTCATGCCAATTCTTTCCAGAACAAAAAATAGTCTGGGCTTACATGACAAACATCCATTGTAATCTGAACACGTTGCACAGCCTCCTTGGCAGCCTTGACTGACGTTAGGATGCACTGAAGGGACAAATGCAGAAAGACAAAAACAAATGTTAAATTATAAATATAGAAATCCAATGACATTCTCTAGGCAGGAGATACACTTCGTTTCATTAGCTTTCAGTTGGTGGCAATGGGTGAATGAGTTGGGATTTTCCCCTCTCTTTTCTATGATCTAGTGTTTCCCTTTAATACATACATACATTGGGGCGCCTGGGTGGCTCAGTCGTTAAGCGTCTGCCTTCGGCTCAGGTCATGATCCCAGGGTCCTGGGATCGAGCCCCGCATCGGGCTCCCTGCTCAGCGGGAAGCCTGCTCCTCCCTCTCCCACTCCCCCTGCTTGTGTTCCCTCTCTCGCTGTGTCTCTCTCTGTCAAATAAATAAAATCTTTAAAAAAAAAAATAATACATACATACATTGTTTTTAATTTAATTAGAATTTGGGAATTTGGAAACTAAGAATATACTGCCTCAAACTATTTATAGATCACACACACACACACACACACACACACAGTGAAAATATTCTCATTGAACTAGCACCCTGGAAGATTGGAGACTGGGTAATTTTGCACTGAAATCAGTGCACATTAGTTCGCTTGTCATTTATGTGATGGATGAAAAGCATGCATCTAATTTCTTCAAGCAAGGATGACAACATAGACGAAAACTTAACTTGAGTAAGGACACTTCCTTTTAGGATATCTTTTTTCAACTGTGGTCTATTAGAGAACACAGTTTTACTTTTTGCTCCAATGTAAATTGATTCTGAAATTATGTAGTTCCTTGGAACCCTCCCATGCTTTCTTAAAATATTTCCTCTCACATGAGTTTTATATTTATCAGTTCAAATTGATACAATGATGAAATGTGATATTTATCTTACTAGTATTTCCACATGATCATATGTGGTTGTTTATATTACTAATTATAATTTATAATATTTATAATGTTCAACATTTTATCTTTGGGGATAAAATTCTTATAGTTCTTTTGTCTTCATCTTCCATCTACTCAAGTGAAATATTTGTTTGGTGAGGACATGACACTAAAGACTATTGCTACACATATTCATGTGTGTGGTGAGCTTGTTCATTAGCAAGTCTGCATAAATATAAACATATATGTGGAAGATTAATGTTTACTTAAGATCTTCACAACTTTAAATCTTCTTATGACTATTAACTGGTCATCAACACATACATTTGAGCTGAGGGAAAACTGCTGACTGATGTACATCTCTCACATATCTGGTATTTGGGATGATTTCTTCTCCTTGTGTGTTCTGTGTTCGAATACAATATAAGTAGCTTTATTGTCCTTCTAGGAATCCAGAAGGGAAAAACTGTGACCATTATGAGAAACAAAGGTTGATGCACAGGAGTGCAAAGGCATCTCTGTGTATTCTGACTTCTTTTGTAGGTGGTGGTGGGGGTGGGTTGGGCTCTGATGGGCCTTGACATTGTCAGGTCTGACTTCAGAGTGATGTTTGGTTCTTGCTAAGTTCTTTACCACAAAAAAAATCCCACCAGGCTTAGTTAGAAAGGGGTACCCATAAGCCCAATCAGCCTTACCACAGGGGTGCAAGGGTTAGCTACAGAGAGGTCATTTGGTTGACCAGCATCCTCTTCCTAGAGGAAACCATCCCTGAATCAGCCACAGGAACCACAAGCAGCTCATTCTCATTCCAAGACGTTTTGTAAATAAACTGAGGAAATGTGTGGGGGAAGGGAAGTCTGCTTTTCCTGTACATACTCCTCTATGGGGTGGGGCGGACATATAAAGTGGCACAGGAGGTTTAGCCATTATAGGACCTAGGGGACTTGTAAGTGAAAACTGTTTTCCAAGTAACAGGATCATTTTTCATGCCAGTAAGTCAGCATTGGAGACTTACAGAAAATGTGTACATATTTTATGTAGGGAAAGACCCTAAAAAGAAAAGAGATGAAGAGAGCTTCCTGTGCTCAGAAGCTAGTTTGGTCCATTTTAAGACACGAGAGCTATAGGTAAAAACCTGTGAAAACTTCTCATAAGAACTGTCTATAGAGAAGTGGACCTCACTTTGAAAGAAAATCACTTCAAGCCCAGGGCAGGAAGGGACTCTGAGTTTGAATGAAGATGGGTTTGACTGGTCCACAACAGCCTATCTCTCTATCTCTGAAATGCAGCTGCTCAAAGGAAACACAATTGTAATTTCAAGCACCTTGAAACTTTTGTCAATTACAATATAACTTTAAATCAGCTATGAAAATAAGCATGATTTATATGCGCAAAGCCTCAGAAACTGATAAACCTTAAAATACATTTCATTTAAAATTTTAGATTTTGGATGTTTGGAAACTTTTCCAGGAAAAGGCTCCATAAAAAGTCCCATGGTTGGTAACAGTTCCCACCAAAATTATGAGATGTGCCAAAGTACCTTGCTCAATTCTTTCTTTAAAACTTTCACTGATGAAATCTAACACAATCAACTCATAACACGTTGTGCTATATTCTTCTTGTTTGTTTTTTTCATGTTTTGCCTTTTTAGACAAAAGTTTTTGGCAAAGTAGATTTTTGAAAAAGTAAAGAAGACATAATTGTCCTAATTGGGAAGGAAAATTTCTGTTTGTGTTTTATTAGGAAGTTTTGAATATGGGCAGGCACAAATGGTGGCAAACTTTATTTCTTCAGGAAGGTTTCAGTGTTATGCTGTGGGAAGCGGGAAAAATTGAGACTATGAAGCTCAGATTCTATGATTCTAGATTTTTTTCTTTTACAGTTGAGTAGTGATTGTTTCTTAAATGCTGTACAAGGGTCACTCAAATTATACAGTCAGTATTACACAAGTAGGTACAAATTTCCCAAACTTCATCTGAAGGCAAGTTTTTACTTTTTATATAGAAACCACAAAAAGCTTTGGTCTGGATTGACTGTAACAACTCTTTCAGCCTTAAAATGTTAGGATTCTAAAGTCAGAAAATTAAATTCTACTTTTTCACACTTCTTCTTTTCCATTCTAATAATAACTTCATTTTGTATTTCTGAATCACCTTTTTTTCAAACAATGTTTTTGGACTATTATTTCATATGAGCAATGGAGGTGTTAGTGGTGATGAGGTTTCATAGAATATCTAAGGTTTAAACCTAATCTTAGAAAACAAGTTGAACAAAACTAAAAGGCAACCTATAGAATGGGAGAAGATATTTGCAAATGACATATCAGATAAGGGGCTACTATCTAAGATCTATAAAGAACTTATCAAACTCAACACCCAAAAAACAAATAATCCAATCAAGAAATGGGCAGAAGACATGAACAGATATTTCTCCAAAGAAGACATACAAATGGCCAACAGACACAAGAAAAATTGCTTCACATCACTTGGCATCGGGGAACTACAAATCAAAACCACAATGAGATACCACCTCACACCAGTCAGAATGGCTAAAACGAACAAGTCAGGAAACAACGAATGTTGGTGAGGATGTGGAGAAAGGGGAACCCTCTTACACTGTTGGTGGGAATGCAAGCTGGTGCAGCCACTCTGGAAAATAGTATGGAGGTTCCTCAAGAAGTTGAAAATAGAGCTACCCTGGGGCACCTGGGTGGCTCAGTCGTTAAGCATCTGCCTTCACCTCAGGTCATGATCCCAGGGTCCTGAGATCGAGCCCCGCATTGGGCTCCCTGCTCGGTGGGAAGCCTGCTTCTCCCTCTCCCACTCCCCCTGCTTGTGTTCCCTCTCTTGCTGTGTCTCTCTCTGTCAAATAAATAAATAAAATCTTAAAAAAAAAAAAAAAAAAGAGCTACCCTATGACCCAGCAATTGCTCTACTAGGTGTTTACCCCAAAGATACAAATGTATTGATCCGAAGGGGCACCTGCACCCCAATGTTTATAGCAGCAATGTCCACAATAGCCAAACTGTGGAAAGAGCTGAGATGTCCACCGACAGATGAATGGATAAAGATGTGATGTATATATATACAATGGCATATTACTCGGTTATTAGAAAGGATGAATACTTACCATTTACATTGACATGAATGGAACTGGAGGGTATTATGCTGAGTGAAATAAGTCAATCAGAGAAAGACAATTATCATTTGGTTTCACACATATGTGGAATATAAGAGACAGTGCATAGGCTCATAGAGGAAGGGAGGGAAACTGAATGGGAAGTCATCAAAGAGGGAGAGAAACCATAAGAGACTCTTAACTATAGGAAACAAACTGAGGGTTGCTGGAAGGGAGGGGCCAGGGGAAAGGAGTAACTGGGTGATGGGCATTAAGGAGGGCACGTGATGTGATGAGCACTGGGTGTTATACACAACTGATGAATTACTGAAATCTACATCTGAAATTAATGATGTACTATATGTTGGTCAATTGAATTTAAATAAAAAAAGAAAATGAGTTGAAGTTATCACTATGTAAGTGGCCATGGTGGGGCTAGAGGAGGGAACACCCCAATTATCCACATCAAGGAGACTGGCATGAGTTCAGTGCAACTGATCCCATGGCTTGGGATCATTGATTTTGCAGATTTTATGAAATATCCAGGAAGTGATGCTTAATAGATGGAACTTAATATTGTAATCGTTGCCAGAGATGTAAATGAGAGTCTCTAGCTGTAGCTACTTAATTAGAGAAGACATCTTGAAAGGGGAATTGAAGAATGCCAGAAGAAGGAAACATAGTCCAAAATAAGGGGCATTTGGTAAGAGAAAAAGACATACTTTCAGCTGATTTTTAACAATACTTTGTATTTCTACACCACTTTTGCTTTCAAAGCATGCATCTCACAGGAAGCTAAATTAACTATGATAACTATTGTTAGTAAGGATAGAAGCCGTCACAATTATTTATTTTGAAACCTCAAACTAGGACTCAAAGAAATGCTGAAACTGTAAGACAAATAGCAAGTTTATATCAAAGGTTAGAACCTAGATCTTTGATATCTGGTAACAATCTCTTTATGTATAAGTAAACTTTAGATGTGTATGTAACAAGGTTAAATACGAATGGAAAAATGTGTAAAATTCATGGGAACTTTAAATTGGGACTTTCTTTTTACAAATGTGTCAAATACATGGTAAAATTAGTGTATCTTTCCCTAAAATTGGGAAATAGGAAAGCATCTTTTCTTAACTGGTATACAAAGTTTAAGTATGAAAAGAGTATATATTAATGCATAATTTAAACCAATTTTCAGTGTCAGACTGTCGATACTCCCTGACTTCAATTTCTATAGTTGTTGAGCCTTCCTACTATTTCTCTATTTGATAATCTTGTGATGCATAACTGATGCAACAGTTCATAAAGGCTATTGTCATGAGAGTTAATCCAGCTTTTTAAAAAAGATTTATTTATTTTAGAGAGAGAAAGAGCGAGTGTTGGGGGGGTAGGGGCAGAGAGAAAGAGAGAGAGAGAGAGAGAATCTCAGACTCCCTGCTGAGTGCAGAGCTAAAGGGGACAGGAGGATGGACATGGGGCTCCAATTGGGGCTTGATCTCATGACCCTGAGATCATGACCTGAGACAAAATCAAGACTTGGACACTTAACCGACTGAGCCACCCAGATGCCCCTCAACTTTTTTGATAAAACATCCAGAACATAGAGTTTTAAATGGTAGAGCATTTGGTAAATACATAATTTCTGGGGGTCGCCTGGGTGGCTCAGTCAGTTAAGTGTCTGCCTTCGGCTCAGGTCATGATCCCAGGGTCCTGGGATCGAGCCTCACATGTCAGGCTCCCTGCTAGATGCTCCTTCCTGCTTGTGCTCTCTCACTAACTCTGTCACTATCTGTCTCTCTCTCTTAAATAAATAAATAAAATCTTTTTAAAAAATACACAATCTTTGGCTAGTTCTCTTCAGTATTTATGATGTACCGAACCAACTGCAGCACTGACATCTAAGCTCCATTTCTGTAAGAATTTAAGTGTAAGCCTCAAGGATTTGCCTTAGTTTAATCCCCTTCTAAAACCCAACTGCAAATGTACTCACATCTACCGTAAATTGCTATGTGGAAGAAATCCAATATTGCATGCTGCCAATTATCTCTGATGGTCATTTATTTGTGGCTAGAGAATTTCCAGAAGTACAAAATTTGGTAGACTTTAGGTTTATAAAAGCTTTGACTGAAGTTCACAGTAAGTGCTAAATACATGAAAGTAATGTAGTGATTTTATAATTCAGAGAATAAAAGATAAATAAATTAACAAATTTGATAAAAGTTATTTTTTAATAATAATAATTTAAGGACCAGATCCTTTCTAAAGCACTCTTGTCTTCACAACAGTCACTGTCTGCTCTTCTCCCTGTAGTGACCTTAAGAGACAGGGCAGGGATAAGAGGTCAGTGGAATTCTATAATCAAAGCTAGTTTTACATCTGTCCTTTCTTCCATGTCCTCTCCTTTTATGAGGATGTTCACATTGATTGGAAGCTTCTTGAAAGTCGGTCCTGATAATGTCTTCATAATTTTCTTGATAATTCCCAGCTTCTACATAGGGCAGCTACTCATTAAATGGGTTCTCAACAAAGACTTTTGATTGTTGAACAGACGAAGGCAGTAAATATGAAAGATAAGCTATTTATTTGTGTTTTTAAAAATAATAAAGATGCCACAGAGGTAAATACTTAATAGAAAAGTACAGTAACTATTTTAAGTCGGCTGTGCCCATGAATATCTGATAAAGGAGGAAAGTTTCAAATCACATACAATGTGAGGATACTTAATTATGAAATAAATCATTTGAAATAAAATAATAAAAGTTTTTCCAGGTGCCATTTACTTCAGCTATCTCTTCACCTAAAGGAAATGTAGACTTGTTTCTTGCCTAAGTAAGGACAGCACATTTCTATCATACCTTGGGTCTTGATTGTAATGGAATCATTTTTAAGTTTAATATAGTGTTACGGTCATGGAAAGAGATGTTTCATGCGTCCTCTGGAATGTTTGACATTATTCACTTTAAGAAAAATCTAATGTTAAAAATTTGAATTACTTGGCAGTCTCTTTCAAATTCTATTGAATCAACCCCAGAAAATATTGAGAGTCAATGTGTCTTATTTATAGCAGCCAAGGCAGAACAGACAATGGCTAATTTCCACAACCATTTGTTAGGTATAGACAGCAAAATATCAAAATCTGTTTGAATGAATATAATTACTTATTGGTATACAATACTCCTTTACATTCTCAAATGATGATATCTGGATGAATAGAGGCCTATCATAGTCCTCTACTATTATTTCTGACTAGTAATTTGTTGAGAGAACCACATGTTTATATATACAAACATACACAGATTTTGCTATTTTTGCAGTAGCATCTGATGGTGTATACATATGTGTATATATTGTATATATGTATATATGTAACTAGACACATGATGCCCACATGCATAATTAGACACATGAGACACACATTCTATTTGGTCCTTTACCAAAGTCAATAGCACAGACATTAACTGACCTGAAGCAGTTAGGATAATAGAGTCTGCCATATCTTTTGTTCCAGTGAATTAACCTTGAATATTCTGAAAGTTTGTGTCCACACCAATGGGTTCATCAAATTCCTAAAGTCTCAGAGAGGAATGTATTCACCAGCTGCTGAATACAGCCCAGTTAGGGCTCCACCATTATTATGTGGGGAAACATACTGTTTTTAATGGAAACTATTTCTTTGAGAACTTGGAAAATCTTTCTCTTTCTCTTAATGAATAATAATTTCCTGAAGGGAGTCTAATATTTATATTCTATAAATACTTTAAAATAAAACCACAGCAATAAAACAGACCTAACATTAAATAGCAATTAGCTAGACTTTCCACTAAAATCAAGCCAGCTCAAAATATTATGAAAATGGCTAGCAAATGATGACAGATACAGAATTCCTGAAATCTAAGCTATGATGAATATTTGGTAGCTAGATGCCAACTTGGTGGCCAATGGCTGTGCTCTGTCTCTCCACAGGCTACAGAATTAGGACTAGAAATGAAAGATGAAAATGGGCTGCATCGTATACACATTGTGAAAACCATGATTAAGGTTTTCAACAAAAATTTCTGATAACTCACTATGTACCTAACCCTACACGTGATGTAGTAAATGTAGGAGTGAACAAGACATCTAGTTCCTGATCTTATGACGTTAATCAGTTAATAAGCAAGTGAACAATTAAATGCTTAAAGATTGTGATGAATGTTGTGAGTGAAATAAAGAGGTGAATAAGACAGGGAATAACTGTGGGGAGCTACTTTAAATACAGTGGTCAAGGAAGGCACCTTTTAGAATGTCACCCTTTAGCTGAGACCTGGAGAATGAGAAGGAGTCAACTATGAAAAGCTAAGGGAGGGAGAGTATTCCAGGTGGAACATCAGCAAGTGCAAAGATTTTAAGGCTATGGGAAAAAAACAGGCATAAGGAACAGCACAAGGGAAACCAATGAGGCTGCAGCACTGTGAAGGGTAAGAGATGAGTTTAGAGAAGGAGGGTAGAGCCAGATCCTACAGAACCTTGTGGATCAAGGTAAATAGCTGGGATTATATACCAAGTGTATTATATACCAAGTGCATTGCTAAGTGAATAGCAGAATGAACGGAAAGAACACATTTTGCCTGACATAATCATTCACTTTAATTTTTGTTAATTTCATGGATCATGAAACGGAACCAGCATCTTGTATTCCTCGAAAACATGTTGTTTTATCAATATTTATATTAGAGGAGAATGTTCTAGCCAGCCCGACAAGATAGAGATTTATATTCAGATTCTAATCTTTGAAGAGACTGTGCATCAATCTACATGTTCTTTGCTCTTGGAAACATTTCATTTCTCCTTTGTTTCTCCTATCTTTCTCGAGTAGTAATTTTAGTTTGCTTCAGAGTTTTACATTTTTGTTCTCTTTTCCTGGAGTGTATGTGTGGGGGATAGTGGTGGTGGTAAAGAGAACCAGGAAAATTATGAAATACATAAGAGGTCATAAGAACAAATAAAGAGAATAAAAAATAAAACATTTTGCAATCTTGCATATGATCTTTTCTGTATTTTTCTCAATTTTTACTATTAGTGATGCACATTGACAAAGTCTAGGTAATTTAGAGCAACAACATTATAGTTTTCACTTCTAATCTTCCTTTTAGAGTCTCTATGTTCTTTTTTTCCATTAAATAAATTAATAACTTGTGGGCTAATTCCAAAGTTGATCCTTCAAAAGTAGTGAAAACCATATTAGTTTTCCTGTGACCTACCAGATAGCTATAGTTAATTCTGCTGTTGACACTGCAACAGAAAGCATTTTGTACAACCAAAAAATAGTGTTTTTTTCCTAACCACAAGTTGAAAATTTATCGTAAGGTTAATGCACCCTGCTACGGGTATAAAATGTAAGGTACTGAATCAGCATCTACAGCTGTTGCTAAGGGAGGGAAAACTTCCCCTTTTCCAAGTGGCCATGTTCCCAAGTGGAGGTGAATAGAGGACAGGAGGGAGTGGATAGGGGTAATGGAGACCCAGATTCCGTAGAGAGCCAGGACCTGTTGATGAGTTAGTGGGTGGTAATAACAGCATTTTTCGTGAGACAGATCCAACAGTGTTCATCCAACAGTGGGAATGATTATGTGCTCTGGTCTGGCTGAGAGAGCCATTCCTTTTTTTTTTTTTTTTTAAAGGAGAGAATTAATTAGAAATCAACATAAACAGAAAATGTGATAGTTTAATGGTAATGAATCTGCATGGGTGTGATTCCATAACTACTAAGTTTGCATTCTTGAACGAAACAAACTTCAGTTTGTGTTAAAAACAAACTCTACTTTGTTATATTATGAATAAACTTGGATCTTCTTGCCACATAGCATGCTAAAGTAGCATATCTGATGGCTGAAGTCTTAGCATAAGCAAACAGCAGGCGAAAAACTTGCGGTATTTTAACAGGCACAAGAAGATGTGCAAATAGTGGGTATACCATTAAATAAATCCAGCTTTATGTGTCACATCCTGAGCAGAAAAAATAAGTGGATTTTTCTCCTAGATTCACAAAATTGCTGACAGAGCAGAAGGTGCTGACATGCACCTTTGTGAGTTTGATGCATTTTTGTACTTCATGTGCATGGTTTACTGCATCACTACCTCATTCAGAAATGAGTCCTGCACTCTTCCCAGACGAGCACAGGGACTGGGGGATGGTGAACTGGCTTTGGACTCATACAGAGTTCTGACATTTGCTAGCTGAATAACCAAAATTTATCTCTTTATTCAGCTACTCATTTAGATAATTAAACTATCCAACATCCACGCACAGCTTGTGAATGAGCATCTAAAGACGAATAAAACCAATCATCTGTATCAAGGAGTTCACAGTCTGATTATTGAGACACAAGTTGCTCAACCTTTTTGAACCTAAGCGTTCTCATCTGTAACATGGGAATATCTACTTGACAGATACTGGGGCGATTAAATGAGATCACGTGTAAGCACCTAGCACTCTTACAGGCACTAATAACAAGTCAGTATGTGTACGGCATTTCATTTTACCCAAGAAGTACTAACTATAACCTTGTGCTATCTCCACTCTTATTCAAGGCAGCTGTGAAGCTTTAGTCAATAATGACTCTCAAAACCTCCAAGCAAGGAGGCTGTAGAGAGGGCAGATGCTGATGCTTCTTCTAACACAGGTGATTTGGGGAAATTTGGAGAGCCAGGGACTCACTAACAGTCATAGAAAGAGGCTACTTTTTAAGGACCACAGATGCAGCATTTAGTGAGTATCAGATATGGTGGTCTCACACAACATTTTTTTTTTATATTTTATTTATTTATTTGACAGAGAGAGACACAGTGAGAGAGGGAACACAAGCAGGGGGAGTGGGAGTGGGAGAAGCAGGCTTCCCGCGGAGCAGGGAGCCCGATGCGGGGCTCGATCCCAGGACCCTGGGATCATGACCTGAGCCGAAGGCAGACGCTTAACGACTGAGCCACCCAGGCGCCCCGGTCTCACACACCATTTTGAGCAGGAAGGCCTCTGGGACTCTAGCAACCCACTGAAGACAAGGACCTGCTCAAACAGATGGAAAGAGGTAAGGCGTGCCATAGAAATGATACCAGAATGGTATAGAGAACCTGAAAGTCTTTGCCAGTAAGGCTCTAAAACTGAAACTGTACTGTGTGTAAAATTGAGCTGGAGTACTTTTGAATAATATGAATGCATAGGTTTCATTCCAAAAGATTCTGATTCAGGAATGAAGAGGGGGTTCCAGGTAGTTGCATCTCGGTGAAGCATTCCAGGTGAATGTGACACAGGTGATACCCTACTTTTAGTATCACATCATTGCCATTTTCACAAATAAGTATTTATTCAGTGATTACTCTTCTAGGGACTCAGAAACAAAACATGGTCTCCAACTCAAGAAGTCTACTATACAGTTAGTAAAACAGTCTTTTTATATTTTAAGGCCCATAAATATATAGACTAGAAATTTAGCACAGCAGAAATTCCAAGGCAGGGGCAGTTGCTGATGGCTGAGATATGTGAAGATGCCAGAGAGCAATCAGGAACAGTTATGGGACTTGAAGGAAAAGAAGGCCTTAGGCAAATAAAAAGGAAGGAAGACAGTGTTAGGAGCAAGAGTGTTATGCATGAATACATAAAGAAGATTTGGGAGAATGGTGAATATAATGGTGGAATTTAAAAGGATTTTAGAGCTCTTCCTTCTCTCTTTAATTTCAGATGAGAACACTGTGGTCCACATAGTTAATTAGCTTCTAGCTGATAGAATCATAAACCTTTGGAAGTTTAGTGGGATTTGGTTCAAACAGCCTCTCCAGAACAGTCCATTTAATCATGTCTAGTAAAATAAATCCTATGTTTTGGGGGCAGCCAGTATAATTATTTTATAGCATCTCTACATATTGAACATCTTAAAACATCTCCCCATTTTGAACGTAGACCTGCCTGTCTTTCAGGAAGTTCTAGTACTATAGAGCACACCCAATCCATTTTCTCCTTTTTCCTTAAGGGAATTTGTTAAACAGTGCTTGGTGCTTTGGATGGAAAGATGGATAAAACCTAGGAGTATGAAGTATGGTGAGAGACCATAAACAAAGTAAAGCCAGTGCGGTAAATATTATGTACAAGGCCTTAGCAGAAAGGAGACTACTAACCATCCGGAACCATCTACTTGGGAATCCTGACATCTGAGCTGGATTTTGAGAAATATGGGGAAACTGGTGGGGGTTTGAATTTAATCTTTTTTTTTTTTTTTTTTAAAGATTTTATTTATTTATCTGAGAGAGAGAATGGGAGACAGAGAGCATGAGAGGGGAAGGGTCAGAGGGAGAAGCAGACCCCCCGCTGAGCAGGGAGCCCGATGTGGGACTCGATCCCAGGACTCCAGAATCATGACCTGAGCCGAAGGCAGTTGCTTAACCAACTGAGCCACCCAGGCGCCCCATGAATTTAATCTTTTATATAACTTGAAGGAACTGTTTATAGACAAATCAGTGACATGATTTAATTTGGTTTTAAGCAAATTCTCTGATGACAAAGAGAAGAATTTCTCGGGAGGAAAAACTAAAAGTTGAGTTAATAGGATGTTATGTTATGTTTGATACCTGGCACTGCTGTTTGCTGAATTAGAATAGCATTAATGGGAGTAATACAAAAAGAGGGCATGGATTTTAAAGTTATTTCCGAAGAAGAATGGGCAAGGTTGACAGGATTTGACAATCAATTTTAAACGGGTAAATGAAAAAAAACTAATAAATGGGTAAATGAAGGAATAATAAATGTTGATTTGGGTGTTTCTAACTGGGGAGATAAGGAACAAAATGATGTAATTAATTGAGATATAGGGATTCAGAGATATCCAACTAGAAGGGCAGGTGACTGAGGGAGGGAGAAAAGCAGGTAAAAGTGATTATATTGAGGTCCTGGGGGCTTGGACTTGTCTTATTCTCCCTTTATATCCCAAAGAGATAGACCAGGACCAGGCATATTGATGGGTTCATAATAAACCATAAAGAACAAATAAATTCCTTCATTTTATAAAAAATAAAACCCTCTAAATCAAGAACTGAGACTTACGGAATTTTAGTGCCTTCACAAGGAAGAATCACCTAGCATTAGTGGCACTCTTCAGGGGTTTTTTTGATTTCACTAAAACATAAAATTTATGGAGAGAAATAAAGGGGAGCAAAAGTTAAGACCAAACATAAGGAGCATGAATAGCAGGCTAAGGAGTTCAGTGAAGATAACAAGGAAACATTATGGTTTTGAAAGGTGATGGAATTTTAGGAAATGTTTATGTGTTATAGGAGTTCAGAAAACAAAGTTGGGGGGATTCTTCTAACCCAGCATTTCAACCATCACACCTGAGCATGCATGAATTTAGAGAGCTTTCCAAAGCCGAAGAGAGCCAAAATGCTGAAGCTAAGCTTAGTTTCTTATGGCATCAATATCCGATTACATTTTCCAGAGTTTGAGATCAGTTCCTGATGTTCAGTCCTGGTGATAGTCACTGTGGAGACAGGACCTGGAAAGTTAGTCATGAAAACTGCCCAGAGGAGGAGCAAAGACACCTGCTGGTTATTCCTCTGGTTTTCTGCCTTCCTCACGGGATAAAACACATTTTCCTGGGGTCCATTATAAATAATCACTCTACATTGAGACTACAGAGCCAAAACCTTTTGTTACAAAAAGAGACACATCATGGCTCATTTTGCCTCATCATACCCCCAACAGGCATGCTGGTTTGAACACTGTAACAGCAGAAGGTGCACTGATCAATTTTTATGAGGGAGCTGATTTCAGAATCATAATTCATTACTCTTTAACAAAAATACTAATTATAGACAGTGAAATAGCAAAATGGGAAGGGTCTTTTTTAAATCATTTAACAGAATATTATGGTCCACCACCCCCCCCACCCGCCTTATCCGCGGTTTTGCTTTCCAGTTTATCTGTGGAACCATATTTTGGGAGCAGATGATCCTCCTTCTGACACAGTGTCAGAAGGTCAATAGTAGCCTAGTGTTTGTTATTTGCCTCACTTCATCTCATCATGTAGGCATTTTGTCATCTCATATCATCACAAGAAGAAGGTGAGGGGAGTACAGTACAATAAGATATTTTGAGAGGGAGAGCACATTCACATTACCTTTATGACAGTATGTTATAATTGTTCTATTTTATTATTAGTTATTATTGTTAACTTCTTACTGTGCCTAATTTATAAATTAAACTTTATCATAGGTATGTATGTGTAGAAAAAAACAGTACATATAGGGTTTGGTACTATCCCCGGTTTCAGGCATCCACTTGGGGGGTCTTGGAGTGTGTCCCCTGCAGGTAAGGAGGAACAACTGTATATCACTACAAGTCTCTATTTTTAGTTTCTTTTAGTTTATAAGGACTATTAGGGGAGCTGTGGGCTTAGATTTTATTTTTAGATTTGAAAGCGTTTTTGTTTAGTCTTTAAAGTGGCTTATTTACCAGTCTTTTCCCTCAGCGTGTGTGTCCCCCCTACCCCAAGGGCTCACACATGGGTATTTAAAGGCAAAGGACCTTAATGATCCACCAATTCACCTTGTCAGCCGGTAAGAATAATCTAATCCATAATAGAGATTTCCCCTAATTTACATGCTTTTACTGTGAAACACCAAAGAAATTATACTAATAGAAGGAACTTCACAGGAGATAAATGGGGATTGTGGTCATGCAGGAAAGGCCAAGGACTTGTAGTAAAACAAAACAAATATGCCCCTTTCAGAAATTTGAGATTGAGTTCTGCTCAAATTTACTAGCTTTGTGATACTATACAAATCACTTAACATCTTTAAGCTTGATCTGTAAAACGAGAATGGTAAAACCTGCCCTGCTCGTTTCGGGGCGCGGGTATTGAAAAACTCAAATAAGACAATGTTCATAAGCTGTACAAAATTATATTGATATGTTATAGTTAACAGTGGGCATAAATGATCCTTTACCAACTAAGGCCAGATCTGAATCTAACCATTCCCAAGAATAGAGTAAAAATACATTTGATGAGAAAACTGACAAGTGTATTTGATGAGAGTATGTGTAATTGGTTTGTTGTTTTAAAATTGTGCCCTATCATGAGTCATGTTAGACTAGGGTAACAGGTTATAGTAACTTTTTAGATTTGCATCTCTTGGAATAAGGAAATAAGGAGATTGTGAAATAAGTGTTGATCCAGTGAGCAGATAATTCTCTTTGAAATGACAATTAATTAAACAAATAAGAATCCAATTGCCAGAAGATCCACAGAACGCTTCTCTGGAAGGCCATTCCTCGAACCTACCTGCTGTTTGGCCTTTGTTGTTATAGAATGGCCACAGGAGTTGTTTCTGCTCTAGGGTTTACTACAAAATGACTTCAGTCAGCTGGCCTACTTCCCTGGCTCTTTTTTCCCTCTTAAGTAATTTGAGGGGATTACGCTGCATACACTACTCCCCCAAATCTTCCTACCTACTAAAACATGTTGTACACCTAATCCACATGTGCTCTTTCCCTAATATTTTCTATTGACATAAATGGCATCAATCTAGTTGCCAAAGCCAGGATTCTAAGAGCCCCACTCACCCTCATCTCCAACCACTCTTCCCTATGGAATCTACATCCTTAGCTAAGAGAGCTCACATCTTTCCATTTCCCACCACGACTAGTGCTACCATTTAGCAATTAGAGTAATCTTTTAGGAACAATGGTTAAGATTTTATCAGGCCCCTGCTTTAAAAACAGCTTAAAGACTTCTCACTGCTCTTCCCGAGTAACCACTTCGGTCAGTTAGCTCAGTCTACTCTCTCTCAACCTCATTTCTTGTCTAAGGAGCCATTCATAGTACCATCTCAGCTGTAGAGAGAACTCTCCCTCATTTAAACCTCCTCCGGCATTGTCTTCTTGATGAAAAGCAGAGTGTAATGAGAAAGCTGTGCTTTAAGTCAGAAGATCTGGGTATACTCTTACATCTACCATTGCTGGCTGTCACTTTGGTCAATTGCTTAATGGTTTTGAGCATCAGTTTCTTCATTTATAAAACAGTTAAAATATATTGTGAGTTGTTGTGAGGTTTACAAGAGATAATACATATAAGAGCACCTGATATTTACCTTTCTTTACTCAAAAGCTTTCACAAGTTAGTAAAACATACAGAAAAGAATTGGATCATGCTATTTTTAAGGCTCTGAATTCTGGCAACTGACATCTTTAAAGCTATCAATTGATGTTAAGAAAAGTCATCAACAGACTGACATAAGAAATCCAAATAACATGTTGATATGTGTTTGTCAAAATGGTGCTTTAAGTAGGCTGGATGGTATGTTCCATGTAGTGGTCAAGGGGTTACCATAAACGGTTTGAAAAATGTCCCCATGAGATGGACAAAAATGTACTATTTTTAAACACACACTATTTTAATATTTGTTTGGTAGAAGTAATTCCAGTTAGTGAACTAGCATGAAAGTTCAACTATAGAAATTAGTCAATGTGCTGAAAAGGGAAATTTGCTCAGCCAAACTATGTCATTCCATTACAAGCTTTACCTAACAATGCCAACTACGTTTATAGTACGCATAGCATACTTCCTATGATTGTCACAGACGTCATGCTAAACGATGACTCTTATTCATTGGTCATAAATTTTCAGACAAGATAATACTGGGAGGCCCAATAAATTCCAGTGTTTTCTGTTGATCTTCCTTCCACCTTCCTGCTTCATCCTCACATGCTGTCTGGTATCCTTGTTTTCTAGAGAAAAATCTGGGTGTGCATTGGCTCATTTGTAAACCATCTCATTAATTTCCAATTCTGTTTAAACAAGCCTTAAAAAGAAATGTTATACAGCTTAGAAAAAGTACCTAACAGCTGATTTATCTTCAGCCGAATAATGTTTAATTCTAGGCTCATTTGTTCTTCCTTTAACCACTGTGACATGCCACAAAAGTAGGTTTAATGTGTGCTTTGCTCACTTTTGTAATCTTAGCACAAACTAAATATTCAATAAATCTCTGCTGAATGAACTGATGTTGTTTTAATTAGGACTAAGTTTAATTTCAATTTTTCCTCATATTTTTCTCCCAAAAGAATGTTTCACTTGTTAGCTTTAAAAAAAACATATGGTCTAAAAAACTCCATGAAAGTATAAAGAGAAACTCATGCTTTTGAATTGAAGCCCTAACTCCACATTCTTTAAGTTGTGACTGACAACTATCTAAGGGTACAGCATGCTACAAGAAGGAAAAGGAAGAACTTTTTGATTTTCCTGTTAGGGGTACTCTGAGATCAGTCTCTTGCTTTCAGATAAGTAACAGATTATGAGTCCCATTTTATAGTAGGTGCAATGGAATCACAGACTAAATAAATGGTTTATCTAAATTATACAGCAGAAGGTTATTAGAAATCAATCCATCTGCCCCCTAACATGGGATTTCTTGAACTATAGTCCAAACTCCAGAAGATCTGGATCCAAAAAAGGCAATTAGAAAGATGTTATTCTTCTGTAACTAGTTTATGAAGTTTCCATTTCTTCTACCTTAAATTTCTTTTTATTACTTTCTTTGCTAAATTGTGGATAAATTTGGGATTCAAGTGGGATTCAAGTGAGGACTCAGCAGTGAATGATTGTAATTACACATTTGAAGCGAAACTAGGAAAAGTAAAATCCCATTGTAGATATTTTAATAACATTATTTACATAGCATCTTTTTTTCTAGAGTACTTTTCTACAGGGGAAAAAAATCCTATGTAAAAAAAAAAAAAATCCTACTCCTATAAAGAAAGCAAACTGCGATTCTAATGAGAAATCTGAGATAGTGACACCAATAAAGGAAGTGAATTAAAATTCAAGGTTTTTTAGATTTTAGTGTAGGCCCTAAATCATCAAAGGCAGGGAGAAACAATGACTAGTCAAAAGATTATACACCTTTTTTAGTCAAGTATCATAGTAATCATTAATACTGTATAATTAATTTTAAATTCAGTCAATGAAGCCTCTGATGCTTTAAATTACTTAGCTGTGTTATCCCCTAGTACATATAAATACCTGAAAATTCCTTGCAAACAGGAAGGCGCAGAAGTGGAACATGGGGGAGCTTTGGCCCCTTGAGGCTAGGGTACCACCCTATTTTAACAAGTGATATTTGATATAAGCACCAGAGCCCAGCCATTATCCCTTTTATTAGTCTTTAAACAGTAATATAGAAACCAGAGCTTATAAAAGATAGGATCTCAGATGTATTACTTTATTTTGGAGGGAACATGGAGAAATAGGTAAGAACTGCTTTTGAACATATTGATAAAGAGATCTGTAAACACTGCCACTCCATCTTTTTTAAACTATTAGAACACCAGTAGCAAATTTTTATTATTTTCAATTTAAATGAACTCATTTCTCCTACATTCTGTGCAAATTAAACCATGTCTCCATAGCGATCATTTAAAATAAAATAATATTTTGCAGTTCACATTAGGTACAGTTACATGTAATTCCTGTCTTGATTCTTTTACCCTTAGTCTTTTCCAGTGTATTGGAATCTGTGCATCAGATAGCATAAGGCTTGCTGTTGCAAACATTAATAAGATCTATCATTTAGGAACAGTTACTTATACTTTGTTTAATCTCTAATGGAAAGGATTTCTCTAAATATTTACACCAGAACAGTTGTCAGAATGAATCCTGCAAAATTGCTGGCATACTCCCAAGAGCAGAGAACTGGCAATGGGGGAGGGGAGATTCCTGGTCCCTGGTCCTATAATTTTAAGCAGCCCTAGAATTTCAGGGAGCCGCTTGCTTGACTATGAAGGGTTTGTATTAACAAAAAGGTACTTCAGTGTGTAGACCAATTCAAGTAAAGTATCTCAACAGCCACTTCCATTTATTGCTCTTGTAAAAATGACCCTCCATTTGCTTCAGGTTTAAACTAAAGGGATTATTTAGGTTTCAGAGACCCAGTAAATAAATTGTGTATGAGAAAAGAAACTTGTACAAGAGGTGTGAAGAAACACCAAACTTACTCTGTTCAATGGCTCCCAAGGTGCTTAATATATAGAAATGACTTGTTGCTTCCATGAATTGCTGAGTGAGAGTTAGCATGCAAGACTTAGACAGGAGAGAATTGAAATCTGCCAAGATAAATGCAGCAGTGTTTTATAAATTAACTCAGCTGTCTGTGTGTTTATTTTTTCTTTGGAAGATTCCAAAATTAAGACCGTTCAACTCATCTTAGTATGGGTTTGGAATTTGGAGAGTATTTGAGGAAGTGTTTTGGGGCTAGGAAGGGTAGAGAAAATATCCTGCACTGGAAAATCTTGGCAAGTTTCATCTGAAATGTGTTCTTCCCTGAAGAACAGTAGCACTTTTGCCCCTCAGCCTGTTAATTAAGTGGTTTGGTTAAAAGCTATTATAAAAAGCTTTCTGGGATTATAAGCTCTCCATTTATAGTATGGGCAATATATTAAGTTCAGAGGTGGTTTTCAATGAATTTCTGAAATGTCAGTGAGATGTCCACATGGGTGCTGAAAATGGCAGTGGTAGCCTGAAGTGTTTGGGAGCTCCTTTTTCTGGAACTCTCCTTTCCTCTATTAGAAATTAAACTTTGAGGTATGGACACATAATGCTCACAAGTCTGAAAACACACATGAATCAGGGCTGGGTCCTGGAAGTGCAGTGCCGGGTGGAATGGCACATGCTATTGATTATTGATACTAGGGTCAATTATGCATCGACATGATCCTGCAAGTGTAACTGGCTTCCAAGGGAATCCCACTGATTTTTGTTTACAGCTTGGATCTACATCAAGCTCTGGACAGAACTGGAAATCTGGGTGGATGTCTCGGAAATGTGCTATAGGAAAGAGAGATTGCCCTTTCTTTGTGGAAGGGGCTAAGAGTTACCTTAAGAGTTACCTTGAGGATGGCATGAGGTGACCAGGTGAATGGAGGGCAGAAGGGCTGAAGATGCTACCTGTGGGCTTTTTCTCTTGTTACCAAACAGTAATGAAGGTCCTTTTGGACTTAGATCAACAAGTCGGTCATCAATTGGAAAAGCAAGACTGAATTCTGTAAGAAACAAATCTTCAGCAGCTCAATATGTGCTCATATAGTTTGTGGCCAAGCAGCATTTGTCTATATCTTTTGTATTTCATGGCAGAAATGACATGCCATCAAAAAGTAGTGACACAAGTAAATACAGGTTACAGTCTTTTTTAAAAAGATTTTATTTATTTATTTGAGAGAGAGAGAGAAAAAGAATGAGCATGAGCGGGGAGGGGAAGGGCAGGGGGAGAAGCAGGCTCCCTGCTGAGCAGGGAGCCCAATGCAAAGTGGGGCTTGATCCCAGGAACCTGGGATCATGACCTGAGCAGAAGGAAGATGCTTAACTGACTGAGCCACCCAGGCGCCCCTAGAGGTCACAGTCTTGCTGCTAAGTTTTCAAAAATTAAATTCTTCTATTCTTAGATTGTCTCATGGTCAAATTCAAGACCAAAGAAAATCAAATATATAGTGCCACTAAATTGGTAATATCATATTGACTGCAGGTCACTGTAACTCTTCAGTGTGCACAGTGCAAGAGGTCAGGGTTTATCTGCCAAATGTTACCTGGAGATTGCCAATTGCCAGAGAAGGCTGGTCAGAAACAGAATCTGACTGCATGCCTCTTTGTGGATTTACAAGAAGCAATATCAGCCATCCACATGTTTAAACAAAAAGAGCTAGTGATCCACGCATAGGAATATTGAAACATACTGAAATCATTCTGAATTATAAAGGAATGTGAAACTTACCACATTTAAGGGCAGTGAACAGTGGCATCCTCACGTGAAGCAGACAGTGTGTCTTTTCTGGATAGTTGAGGCAATGCCAATAGTTTCAAAGGCGGACTTTCACTTAGGTTATTAAGCACAGATATATTTGTGCTCCGTGAATATTTTCCTATAAAAAGGTTTAACAATCTTCTAATTTCTAACATGTTGAAAGTTTAAAATTAGAGTGCCACTTACTGATAACTTCTCCTTAGCTCCTTACAGCATCACATTTCTAAATGGTATTCTTTTCAGCACAAGAAATCATAAGTGAGCTCTTGGCCCTTTTCTAGCTCTGGAGGTTTTAGAACCCCTGTCCTGGAAATGTACTACGATTTTCTTATTTCCAAATGTTACTTCAGTAATATTATACCTAAATTGACCTCAGGATGTTTACCAGAATCTCTTCCCTTCCCATCCTAATCAGACACCTCTTTTACAAAGCCTTAGACTAAACTCCTTGGGTTCTTTTTATCTACTAAGGAAGGGAGGAGAAGAACTTGCAAGTGGAGACAGCAGGAGTTCTGTATGTGTGCATTTGCACCCCGGCAGGCAGACAAAGTGGTTTATAAGATGATGGTGACGTGACCTGTACACGTATACCAGTGGCGTATTTCCATCTCTTGCCTGCTTAGGGTGAATAATCTATTGAAGAAAAAAAAATTGGTGGAAAAGCATTGTTTTCTAGTGGATTTCCTGCTCTCCATAACTCATGATTGCTCCCAATCCTTAGGGACAAGTAACTAGGTCTGACCACGGAGCAATGGCTCAAGCGTGCTGTGATGACCTTCCTCCCAAGGAGCCTGGCTTTCCTCAGTCTAATTACTTTTGGCAATTGTGGTTATTGGGATTTGGCCTAGTGACTCACTAGAACCCAAATTCTCCCAAGGAGCCCCCTTAACAAGCAGAATTAAGTCTGACAGGAAGCCCAGACTTCCACTTCACTTTTACATGGAGATTTCCCTGGTTTATGACAAGGTTTGGAAATCCTTCATGGACTAGAAAAGAATAATAAATGAGATGTAATGAAGACAACCACCCAAAGAAGAGCACATTAGGAGAGAAGTAAAAGCAGTAAGTTCATGAATAAACAACCTACCACAAAACTTAACCCATTAAGATGGAGTTCAAACTATGTTATTTATAGTAGTTTTACTGATCAACAGTAGTCAATCTGAAGTTAGTCAGGAATTGTAGAAACTATAAAAGAAAAGAATGTTTATTTCTTGTTAGGCAGTTTTCTAACCATTACGAGTTTTCTAAAAACAAAGAGTACTCTAGGGCACATTACCAATTATCTAGTAAGACATGAAAACAGTTGTTTATCATTAAGTAGCTTTGAAAAAATTTTGGTATGGCTGATACCCCATCTTCTATCCATTTACTGCCTCACTCAACCACGGAAGGGTTCAGCAACAAGCACACTCACTCTGTTTGCACCTCACCCAGCTGCAATGTTCTTGTCCTATGAAGTCAGTGTCTGTTAAACTCAGTATCATGTCTTACTGTGTGCACTTTGCTCTTTTTTCTTAGACTCTTTGGCTGAGACAATTCTCTATCAGATAATCTTGTCTGCACTAGTCAGTGCCACAAGTTGAACAATACTGTATTGATAAACAATATGAGGCTATCGGACTACTTTATATTTTAAACTACTATCTGCTCAGATGACGTGTATCTCATCTCTTATCACACCCCACACAAGTCCATTTTGTCTGTCTAACCCCCATGAAACTGGCATTGTTTTTAACAGTTGCTCAGCTGTAATAGTTATTCTTGAATTAAGGGTCTAATAGTAGTTCTCACTCTTGGGTGCAAAATCATCAGGACTACCTTTGAAAATACAGTTGTCCAGGCCCCATCCCCAGAGATTGTTTCATTTGGTGAAGGGTGGAGTTTAGCTTTTTTTTTTAAGATCCCCAGGTGATTCTAATTTGAATTCAGGGTTGAAAATCACTGTACCAAGGCCCATAAAGAAAGAATTTAGAGTGAAGGTTACTGTTAATACTCATGGTAAAAGTAATATAAATAGCAGATTTTATGAAGCACCATAAAGATAACTTTTCTGGAAAACAAAAACTAGCCAGTGAAATATCTATTGTCGTTGTAAATTACATAGAAGGATTTTGATATTTCACTGCAAAATTATAGACTTTGCCACATCCTCATGCCTAAGTTAATCTTCTCTTGGATATGCACAGGGTAGATGAGAAGAATAATCTTAGAGTATTTCATATAAAATGTGCTATTCTATTGCTCCTAAGGAAAAAAAATCAGCAACTTCTTACGTTTAAAAACCATCAATAGGGTAAGTTTAAGGAAAGAGAGCAAAGGGGTAGAAAAAAGAAAGAGAAGTGGGAGAAATTACGAGAATACCAGAAGCAACCTCTATAGTAAATGTTTGGGAAACACTTGTGGTTTGTTAAATGATGAGGAAGAAAGAATGAGCAAAGAGAGAGTAAGGGAAAGAAAGGGTGAGGTGGGGTTTGAGAAAATGCACCTATGACTGCCTCATGTACTAATCCCAGTAGTTGAGGAGATGTGAAGAAATCAGGGAAGGACACTGGCTTTGGAGCCAAACCCGGACTGAAATCCCAGGTCTACCACATCTTTGTCGAGTGATCTCAGGTGACTAACATGGGGCTATTGGCACCTTCCTTACATGGTAACTGTGAGGACTAGATGAGAGAACATTTGCACAAAAACATCAAATACAGGATCTAGCACTCACAGGTGATTAAAGCATGGCAACTATTTAAATAATGGTCAGTATCTCAGCACTTACTTTAACAAATAAATATAAATGTGTAGTAAAATAACATATATATGAATATAACAGTGGCCCTCAGAACTATGAAACTATAATTTGCTCGGAGGCACTTAGACGCATTTTGGCATAACATTTTTATCTCTTTCTTATCAGTAAAATGTGACTGATACTGCCTTTCCTTATATGACAGCCTTTGTCAAGATTACCGCGTTCATACTTTTGAGGTCCCTTTGTATAAGAAAAGAACATAACAATGAGAAACTAGCTTCTCTTTTTCTTACCAACTTATCAAGCATATGTTAAAAAAACAGTATTCTAAAATAAGCATCTCACAAATTCTGTTATTTTATATTGTGTGGTGGTTGTTTGTATTATGTGGTTATAAAATGGGGGCTGCTTTACCACTTACTTCAGGAATGTGCTTTGTATTGGGGTATAATTATAAATATGCTTACCAGCTAGTTTTCTGAGGACAGTTTTTGGGAGTGAAGATAGTGCATTGCATTATTGTGTATTCATTCTAGAAAGATGTTTTAAGGTAACTGAATCTAATCCCATGCCCATGCCAAGTGCTCAGACGATAAAGAGGAGAATAAACACACTAGAAAATATTACCTGCTTCTGATGCAGAAGGCCAATATTGAATTGGAGGAGAAAGAGGGCGTGGGGCCTAGCTGTTACTAGGGCTGGATAATTACTTAGTGGGGATGTTGCAGAGGTAATCCACCCATTGTACAGATGGACTGGATTCCTTCAAGTTCCATCCCATCCTCAGAACCTCTTTTTGTAAGAGAGCACACTTTGTAGAGAAATCGGCTTGAAAGGAGAATGCCCTGTTATGAGTAGATGTTAGATCCAAATGGAATGATTTAAAAAAAGGGGGAATGTATCTTTCATTATCATAAAGTTTTTCAAGTCTCCTATGATCTGTGGCAAAGTAATATGGTTCCACAGGTGAGGAGATTTCTAAGTATGATCTTTAGTTGCATGATTTGGCACCTTAAAATTGAAGCTCAGTGACCATTCTCTTATATAATACAAAGAGTACTATAAAAATGAGAGGCTTCAGTTGAGAATGATATATATAGACAAAGTACCTTAATGTAATTAATCTTATTTTGATACTACCAGTAAGAGTCTCAATGTCAGCTATGCGAACACTTTTAATAACAATAAATATGGCACTGCTAGATTTTATCTCATGCATTCAACTATCCCCTTTATAGGACTCCAAAATACTTATCTTCAGCCCTGATACTCTTGAGACTTTGATCCTGAGTTACTAGATGCTCTACTGGCCCTCAAAGTAAAGACAGCTCAAAAGAAAAATAAGTTTCCTACCAAGTCTGCTTCTCTTACTTTCCCATCTTTTTGTTTATCTCCATTACTTTTCCGTTCACCTAGATCTGAGTCCTTACACTACAAAGTCTGGTGCCAAATATGTCTCTCCATCTCTTTTCCCTTCATATCCAGTTAGTTGCCAAGACCCATACATTTGATCCATATAAATTATCTGCTCTATACACACCCTTGCTCAATCAGTCACTACTATCATAACACAGGGCCTTATTATCTTAAACTTGGGCCATCACAATTGCCGCTTCCATACTAGCACAGGCCACTTCTGACAGCCTGCCATGGGTGTGGGGGGCGGGGGTGGGGAGTGGTTCTGCAGCATCTCTCTAGCTGGATTCCGAACCAGCTCCCTGTGACTCCAAGCCCAAGGACAAGATGGACCTGCTGAAGACTGATTATGCTGATTGATGCTATGGCTATGGCTTTTGGGCACTAGATATTGTGAAGAATGAGAAATATCATAACTAATTCCATCTTTACTTTGATAAGGTGCTTATTAATTAATCTTTACATGCATTTCCTTATAATAAATGAATATTTATATTTGTTTGCATTCTCAATCTTCATCCACTAAACTTGGTTGAAAAAGACAACTAAGTTTAGAAGAACTGTTTAACTATGACTATTTAAGTCATAGCCAGGACTTATGTTTTCAGACCAAAAGATGATAAGTTGAAGAGACTATAGGAATCACTTAGACATAAATTTTTGACCGACTACCTTATTTCGCAGATGAGGAATTGCAACCTAGTGTGGTAAAGGCACTTGCCTGGATTATTCAAATATTAGTAGCCGTGCTGGATCTGGAACCCAGGTCTTCTACTTCTCAGTCTACTTTTTCCCAACAGACACTGGGGATTCTCCCTTAATGGCATCTTAGGTCTCAGTCTCTACCATGAACTTATGATGCTTGCTACTCATCAAATTCTTAAAGGTCAGATGGGACCCTAAAATAAGGTAGTGTTTTGAAGACTGGATTAGATTCTTGCATAAGACATAATGACAGTTAAAAGCTATTAAATATATATTTAATTGGGCAATCATATTCTTTAGTACCATTGAGTTTTCTCTATAAAACTTCCAGAATAATTTTAGTGACAGCAGATGGTAACTAGGTCCCTTGCCAAAATTACAAATAAGGAAGAAATGCTCTTATCAGATAAGAGGCACCTGTAATCATATTTTTTAAAATGAATTTTTGAAAATATTCAAACTTTTCAAATGTGAAAAAATGTAGGTATTTTGCTTAAAAGTTTCATGTTGTTGAAAACTCTTTGCAGCAGAAAATGGGATTTCATAGCACTCAATGGCATTTAAACAGTAAGCATTCTCAGCACCCCCACAATCCTTGAGAATGGAACATTCCATTCTTTTCAGTATTGCTGGATAAGTACTTTAAGCAGAATGCTAGTAATATTCCTGAATGGAAAGATCTGATGGGCAGGATTAAACAGAAAAAAAAAATGGTTAGTAAATTTTTACAGATGTATATTTTACGCTTTATAAATTTTGTTAAGGTATAACTGCAAAGTATTTCAAACTTACTAGATTGTCCAACAGATGGTAAATTTAAGATAATCCAATCATTTTAAACCTGAAGAAAATATTCACAATAAGAAAGTAACCCACATTTTTCCTCAAAATCAAAAGCAAGGTAAAAAAATCTATATAATTTATGATGCAACACTTCTCAAATGATCATTCTCAAAAGCATGCCAGTGTACCTTGCGCTGTTCAGAGAAGAAATAGTTCTAACCAACTAAAACACGTAATTTCAACACACTGTCTTGCACGATCCTTACCATGCTCTCAGAACTGAATGATGTTTTCCTAATGGTAACCAAAGTTGATTCTTACATTTCATGAAATATAATACCCACTCTGATGGCATTTCAAGAATTCACTACTTGGAGGGGCGCCTGGGTGGCTCAGTCGTTAAGCGTCTGCCTTCGGCTCAGGTCATGATTCCAGGTCCTGGGATCGAGCCCCGCATTGGGCTCCCTGCTCTGCGGGAAGCCTGCTTCTCCCTCTCCCACTCCCCCTGCTTGTGTTCCCTCTCTCGCTGTGTCTCTCTCTCTGTCAAATAAATAAATAAAATCTTTAAAAAAAAAAAAAAAAAAAGAATTCACTACTTGGAAAAGGATTTTTTTGGGGGTGGGATGAGTGGATAGCGGGGAAGTAGGAAGAAAGGTTAGGACAACATCCAAAATGAAACATTTAGATAAAGTGGGGAAAGATGATTTAAGAAATCACTATATGCAGAATAGTCTTATTTTTTGATACTTCATTCTTATAATTGCAGAGGGACAATTTGGTCTTAACTCTGCTTAGGGTTCTGATAATTCCACATGATATACCACCAACATTACATAGAATTTAAAAGAATAACTGCATTAAAAAAAAGATTAACCATGTAATTAGAAAATATTTTTAGATATTTAATAGTAATCTGGAGATCTCTGTCCAGATTTAAATATTTTAAAGTGATCAGATGACTAATAAATTTGTTTTGTAGTATCGTGGTATGTATGGTTTCCCCATAATAACTTGAAAATCAAATGTAACTACATGTTGTAATTTCTATTCATTGCTTTCTGGGAACCTAATTTGTAGAATATTAAATTCTGGGTAAATATTTAATGGAGAAATGATTTAGCAAAATTTATCTACTTATAAGTTGAAATACTGTTCACTTTTCATGCTTAGAGGAAAAATAAATCAATTTCACACTCATTTTTATATTCTCAATTACTTTACATGGAATAATTCAGGATTAAAAAGACAATATTTAAAAATTATCATCCTTAATGTTCTAAGTAAAATCCTTCTATTTAAGTAATAAACAAAGAATTAAAATAGTATAACAAAAGGATATTTTAAGAAATAACTCTGATAGTGTATTAGTGAATATATTAGAATTTACAAAAATAAATCTTTTGCTTGTATTTAGATATTGACATTACTGCCTAAGAGTTTAAATTTGTGACTTTAATTCATACAGATATCACATGATATGTTGCAGAATATGCTTTCATTAGCAAATTTTACTCATGTCTCCTATCTATTAAACATTTCTTTCTTTTTTTTTTTAAGATTTTATTTATTTATTTGACAGAGAGAGACACAGCGAGAGAGGGAACACAAGCAGGGATAGTGGGAGAGGGAGAAGCAAGCTCTCCGCTGAGCAGAGAGCCCGATGTGGGGCTCGATCCCAGGACCCTGGGATCATACCCTGAGCTGAAGGCAGACGCTTAACGACTGAACCACCCAGACACCCCTAAACAATGTTTCTTTCAAAAACAAAGTAGACTGGTAACTAAAGTAGACAGGTGAGAAAATGCATTGTAGCCAATCTCCAAACCATACTTCCATTCAGAATTAATATTACAAAATGCATAGTAGAATGAAAGATTTTTCTACCCTATGGTTAACTTGTTATTTACCAGAATTGGCAGTGTAATTACCAAGAGTGTATCAGAATCTCAAAGAATGGCTCAATATCTGAAACAATGTCATGAGCAATGACCAGTATATTCCAATAAGATGGTTTTATTTTATTACCATTAAAATTATTTTCCTTGTATTCTTACTCCTTTATTTCAGACATATTTATGAACGATTTTTAAAAGTTTCACAGATTGTGCAACGGGAGCTTTGTAATTATTATACACACAATGGTTTTTTAAAACTTGTGTGTATCTAGAATCCAGACAATTAAAACCCAATTAATAGATGGCATCAAATAAAAAGGATACTACAAAGACATCTGATGTTTCTAACAATAATCTCCTGGAATAATATGATCCTACAATATCTTCTGAATAATCAAATAATGTTATTATATTTAGCAAGCTTCACTATTGCTATTCATTATTACTGTTATTACCAGATATTTAATTCTTTGACATTGGTTACTAATGTATAATAATATAAATATCAGTTCAAAAATTTCCAGTCAACTAGAACAGCTTATTCTCCAAACAAAGTGGATAAATGATGGTCTGGAGACCAACAGACTTATTACTTTAACATACCTGACATCTTCTCTGTGACCTGGATCAGCAGGGAGTGTAAATAGCAGGATACAAGCTCTACCTACTAGCTGTATAGCTTTGTATAAGTTACTTAGCCTCTGTTATTGAGATTCTTTCTCTGTAAAATGGGAATATTAATACCTGCACCTCAAGTTACTATTTAGGAGTCTGAGTGTATAATTCAAGGGAAATGCAGTGCAATACAATAGTAAGGTATTGTGTTTATTATCATTATGGCAAATATGATCTTTACTTTTATTAGCAGATAACCTGGAATTCAGAACCTAACTGTACTAGTTGCAAAGACTGAGCTGGAAACGAATTAAAAACTGGACTTGGGGTTCTTGATTCAACACTGTACTTAAAGTCCAAACCTTGCCTCTGAAAACATTGCTGGTTGGGGAATTTTGAATAAGGGCTGCATTTCATTTTTATCTTAAATAAATTCAACTTAGTCATCTCTAGGAGCTGTATATGAATCCAAATAGGTAAAAAAGTTATTGTGTATTTACTCACCCATAACTCCACAGGTATTTTTTAAGGTACAAAATTTATGATTAAAATGCTCTTTCTTTTATAAGATCACTAGTTTTCACAACGTACGGACAATTGGTATAGCAGTTGTTTCAGGAGAACAGGACAATACTACTGTGGCTTTATCTGCTACATCTGAGGATTAGTCATGATTCCTTAGACTTGACAATATTGAACACTACAAGCAAATGTCTTTTTTTTTTTTTTTTTTGGCAAGAAACTTTGCTACTAAAACATTCAAGAGACCACTTAAAAAAACTTTGAAAAAAGTTCTTACACCTTAATTTTCTACCTCTTGTATTTTAAAAGTTTAGGAAAGTGAAGATATTTAACTACAGGCCAAAAGGGATACTCTTAAATTTTCACGTTAGTTGTCTCTTTTAGGAAAAAGTAAAGACGGCTTTTTTCTAAAATACCTTATCTTTCACTAATTTTTTTTTCCTAGACCGCATTGGAGGAAAAGTTCTTATACGTTTCTTTCAGAAATTTCCAAAAAAAATTATGTGCACATGCAATTTGGCCTTGAGTTTCTGGACATTTAACAAAGATCTCTCCTTACCCTCCACTCCTTCCCCATTCTCCAAAAACCATACTGCACCTGCCAAGAGCCTGAGTCTGTCTCCTAGGAGGACGCAAGGGGTCGCCCCTCTCCCAGGAGTGTACCAGCAAACCCAGCCACAAAGGCCGACTCAAGGGCGAAGCAGCAAGGAGCATCCCTTGCTACGGGAGCTCTCTCCCAGCCCCACTCCCACAGAATAATTGGAATTTTAACCCAATGCCACCCACTCCCTCTCTCACCCCCCGCTACACAACCAGAGGGCGCCTCTGACTTGGCCTTGAGACGATTAAGGCAGGTCGAAAAGCAGTTCGCCTTTTGACTGCGATTTCTCCGGAGTATGAACCTAGAGGTGCGCCATCCCGTTGGTCCCCGCAGCCTTGGGGCAGCATCACCGGGCAGCTTCCTGCACCGCTGTTCTCGGCGGTCAGCTGGGGGAGGTGGGAACCAGTGGATGGCCAGGTTTCTTTCCCGTATCTTCCTTCAAAAACAGGGGCCCCCAAACTGCAATCGGAGGCACCTCTACACTGATACTCAGGACTCTGTCCCGCCCCAGCAGTTGTGTAGCTCCAGGCCCTGGGGTCCTCGGTGGGATGAAGGAAGTAGTGCGTCAGAGCAATGTAAAGCAAGAGACTGCCCTTGGCCCCGGCATCCGTCTCCCCACCGACCTGAGATGAAGTGTCCGCGGACCGGCAAGGCGAGGAGACAGGGACCACCAGGGCGCAAGGGCAAGACTCAAGCCCCAGGCCGCTCCTTCGGTGAGGCGGCCGCGCGGCTTGAGTGAAAGGGTGGATGGAGGAGTTCCGAAGAACACAAACCGTTCAGAGGCCAAGAATAGTAAATCGGATGCCCTGACATGTTTAGCTTGGGCCCTCCTGCCCCTTGCTACGCGGTCCCAGAGGTGGTGAGACCTAGCCGGAGCCCCTGGCGCTTGGTCCCAGCTACGATTTTTAAAGGCAATTTTCAGGTGAATCAGACCTTGTCCGCCCGAGGCTAGTGGCACAAAGGGAGCTTTCAGGGGACCCTCACGTCCAGGGACAGGGCAGAGACAAACAGCGTCAGAGAAGCGATCACTAGATCTCCACCTCAAACAAGCCTGGGCTGTGTCCCCGCAGCTGGACCCGCGCCCGCCCCAGGGGCTTCACTGGCCGGCGCTCCGAGAGGGGGTCCTCGCGCGGGACCCGTCGCCGCCAAGCGTCACTGGCTCCCCCGCGGCGGCGGTCTGAGGGGCCACGGCAGTAGCCTCGTTCTCTGCGCCCCGCGAGCTCCGGGAAGGGTTCTCCCTCCGTGACCCCACCAGCGTCCCCCGCGCCGGAGCCAGGGTCGCCCGCAGCCCTACTATTCGCGAATGGACTCCCCACGCGGGCACAGACGCCAGAGCGCCAGCGCGCCAGGCTACCCGGGAGCAGGGAGAGGTGCCATTCTCGCGCCTGTCTCCTCATCTCTGGAAGACGGCCACCTTTCAGACAGACCAACCCAGGTTGAGGGTGCCCTGGGGTACCCACCCGTTCAATCCCAGGGAGGGCACTGTTTTGAGACGACTTCACAAGCCATCCTTCCAAGTGACAGGAGACAGGATAAGGGGCAGTGAGATGGGGAGCCTGAGTCCTGAGGGAGAACCCCACCCTCAGTCTGTCTGCCCCAGGGGACCCCTGAAAGAGGCTGAAACGGTACAAGCGCTCACGCGTGACAGGCAAGATCGTAACTGGAAACGCGGCATCTCAGGCTCCCAGCGGCGGGCTCGGCAGTCCTTAGACCCTCCCCGGAGTGGGATCGCGAGCGGCTCTGCAAGCGCGTAGACACGCGAACCCTGAGCCCCCCGCGTGCCTTTCTGCTCCATTCGTGCATGGTTGCGGGGAGCGGCCGCGCAGGCGCTCGCTCTCTGGTTCCCCGGCTGGCCCTCGAGCAATTCGCAACCCGAGCGAGGTGAATCGGCGCCGCAGCCGCACCCCCACGCCTCCCCGCCCCGGCGCTTACTCAGTGGTCAGAGACATCTCGCGGGCTGGGTGTCTAGGATGCCAGGGGTTCCAGGCCCCCATCCCAGTCACGGAAGGAAAGCACAACTACCTAGAGCTTGTCTAACGAAAACCTAAACTCTTCCTCGAACCTGAAGTAACATGGGGGCGGGAGCCACGTTAACGCCCAATCCTCCCGCTTTGGCACCCGCGAGGACGCGGAGGAAGAGAGGGGCGCGTAGAGGAAGGCGTGAAAGACGCCGTCAATACCGGAGCCTGAACTATTACCTCCCCTCGGAGGCGTGGGGTGCAGGGCGGGAGGACCGCTGACGCTGGGAACCGACTCCGGACAAGCAAAGAGACCCGACAGGTGAACGCGGCGGGAGGGAGCAAACGTGTAAAAAACCCTGCACTTACTTCTTCGCTGGCGCCTTCCCCGGGAGGCGTTTTGGCTGCCGATGTATTCCATAAAGTTCAAAATGATAAAAAACCAAGAAATCAGTCGCAAGTGCATAGTAACCCAGTAATGTTTCCCTTCCTTTTCTCCTTTTTCTTTTGTTAATTATATTAAATGTTTTAGAAGTATAGGTAGGTGTTAGGCGTATAGGGAGGGAGACCCCAAGCAGCGGACAACTTCTCCACTCAGATCCGATAGGCGTGCTGGGATGGCAAACGAAGCGGGTCGGGTGCAGGGAAACCAACTATTGTACTTTCAAATTGTCCGAGCCCTGAACCGCGGCGGCTCCGCAAGGGTGGCTGTCAACACCGCAAGCGAGGGTTCCACGAGCAGCGAGCGGCCTCGCCGGGGCGGCCGCAGGTAGCATGGTGAGGGGCGGCGGCGGGCGGGATCCGGGCGGGCGGGTAACGGCGGCGGCGGCTCCTGGGGCTCAGAGGTTGCGGCGGCTGCGGCGACAGCGGCGGGGGCCCGGGGATCGTAGGGGAGCGGGCGCCGTCGGCACCGCGGCCATGGCCAAGGGGCGGCGGAGAGACCCCGAGCTGCTTCTGCTGTTCGCGAGTAGGAGCCGCTCCAGTGGTGGAGGGAGGGAGGGAAGGAGGGAGGGAAGGACGGGACGAGGGAGGGGGAAGGGGGGGATGGCTGCGGGGGGCGGGGGAGCTCGGGGGCGGGGAAGGAAACTGCTGGAGCACAACCCTGAGCGACCTCAATAACTTTCAATTTCAAGAGGGAAAGAGGGAGCTGGAAAAGTACAGGCGTTGCGATTTGGCAGAGGGACGGGAAGAGGCGCCTAAGGGGTCCCGGGTCTGCGACGGAGCATCTCTGGACACTGCAAAGAAGGCGGAGAACGCGAGCCGGGGGGAGTGGGGGAGGCACAGCGCGGCGAGAAGAGCCCCTCAGAAGGCAGCTCTCGCGGGGAGAGGTGGGCGCGCTCGCGCCGGGAGTGTTGAGGCAGAAGGTCCCGGCGGGCGCGAGACCCCCGCCCCCCACTTCTGAGCCCGGCTGGTCTCCACCGCCTCAGGCTGGGCGCACCAGGCTCTCCCAGCGGAGCACCCCTGCTACCTCGAGCCTCCACCCCCCGCGCCGGCGCGCAACGGCTGGCCCCAGGGCAACTCGCCCCTCGCCACCTAGGCAGATCGCTGGAGGGTTTCTGTCTGCGGACTCCTTTCCAGTTTTCTTGAGCACCCCTCCGTTGCTTTGCTCCCTTTCTTTCTTCCTTTCAATAAAGGTGGCTGCAGTTGGGTGCCGGGCGGCTGGTCCGGAGGAGCTCAGTGGGCGCTGACGGTCACTTCGCCCGCGGGTTACCTGCCCCGAGTGGGAAGGACCCAGCGGTGTGTGCGTTCAGGACCGTCCCTTTGGAAATGCAGTTGTGCTGCCGCTTTCTTCCAAACTGAGCCTTTGCTGCGGCTCCGGGAGATTCCTCCACCCCTCAGGCAGTTCTCTCCTTAGTCTGATTGCCCTCGCTTGGCGCGCGCGCTCTCTCACCCTCAGTCTCCCAATCTTGAGAAGATCTGTTGTGCAATTTGGTTTCTCGTCTAGGGAAGAGGAAATGATATTCAGAAAGATCTTTCCTAGTCTTAGGGGAGGAGGGGAGGGTCCTCTACTTCCTCTGTTCCCAGCGCAGGTAAGGGCCCCATGGCAGAGGAAAATAAGTCAGCTGGTCCACCCAGGGATGGGAGAACCCAGGGCCGGCATTTCTGAGCGGTGTACACCCTGGCTGTTATTAGTCAATGGTTAAGCTTCCCACCTCTTTTCTCCAGTAGCACAAGTCGATGAGCTTCCAGAAGTTACTGAAGAAGTATTATTTAAGTCACAAGCCCCCAAAGTGATTTTAATATAAACTAATAGGTAGTTGTATTTAACAATATCTGAAGGACTATACATTATAGCATTACAGTTTTACACAGCCCCCGAGAGGTCACTTTGAAAAAGTCCCTGATTCAGAAACACCTTGCTAATTCTTTTGCTCAAATAATTTAGGTTTAGAAGATAGCCAAAGCCTTGCTGGAAATAAGTAAGATTTGTATTTCTTTCTTTTTCCTTCATTTATAATCCCTAAACTGGATTGCCTTCTATTTATGTGTTTATAAATGAGGGGGATAAAAAGGTCACCGCTCCTACCCATCCCATTTTGTAAGCTTGCAATGCTTCAAATTGTTGTATTTCTCTGAAGTCTTCAATGGTGTAGTTGTTACACAGCCCAGAAGAGAGGATTGAGGAGATGAAATGGCCTGGAAGCAAAAGGAAAGGAACATGAAATATACATTCTTGTTAAAGTGCTAAAAATTAGAATCTGAGAGTCTGGTCTTTCCATGATAATTCCTTAATTAAATTATTAATTACTTTGCTTACCTGTATTGGAATTTTGAAGGTAAGAGTAGTTTTCTTTAGATTTTATATTATGGGAAAGACAACAACCCCATTAAGGTTATGATTTTTGGCTTATCTTTAAGAATTCCCATTTGCAATTCTTTCTCTGTGGAGGAATGGTATTTTCTGTACATTGCAGGCACACGCACACATACACACACACACACAAACACACTCCCCATCTTTATCTGTTGCATAATGTCCAGTTGCAAATGACTGGGTTTATCCGTTTGAACCAGAGAAGTTAGAGATAACAGGACGAGTCCAATAATGATTATCCAAAAAAGGAGCTACTCTATTTTTCTATGCCCATCCCAGTCAGCTTTGCTTTCCTTCTTACTTAATACCTCAGATCCTGAATATCTGCACCATAAAATGTGGGGGATTTAAAGGCTGTGGGAGGCTCCCTTTGAAAAGGACTCCAGAGACTGCCTTTCTAATCCAGGATACTTGAGCCGGATGGGATGAGATTGCAAAAGGGATGTAAAAAAAGCAATTTAGTGAACAACTTCAGGGAAATAAACATGAAGACAGACATTTACTTTTCACTCTGTATCGTGCAGACATATGTTAGTTTGGATGAGAATAGGAATGACAGTGTAAATAAATAAACAAGCAGAGTGAGAAGCTGCAGCTCTTGAGCCATCCCAGGAAAGAAGTACTAGATGCAGTATGCAGGAAAAGCTTGTCAAGGAATAAGCACTGTTCTGAGGAAACATAAGGAAAACATTAAATAAATGGAGAGTGTATTCTTTCTCTCTTGACGCTATGCTTTAGAATAACTTTTTCCTGATCCATGTTGCCATACTATTAAATGTGTGTTTACTTGCCTGGCTGAGTCGTCCATTCCCTCAAGTGTTCTAGAAGCTTATGGAAAGCATGCCATGGCCTATTTTTGTGCAACATAGTACCTTTTTAAATTTTTAATCAATAAAACAACACTCATAGAAGCCTGTGGCTGCCTATGGTTTCCAGGGCCCAAGCCTAAAGCAAGTTAAAAACCATAGGCTCAGCATACAAGTCAACATTTGCTTGTTGTTTTTCTCCAGAAAACATTAAAATACTAGGGAGTTTGAATAACCAGGAATTTAAGAAGGTTGGGCCAGGAGAATAGAATAGTTTTGGATAAAGATGGGGGCTTAAACACATTCAGACTAGTTACTACAACTTCTCATCTCCCCTTTACCACCTCCCCCCACCAGGCAGTGACAATAGTAACAAGTTATTTTTGTCCATTGCGAGTGGCACTTTAAGGAAAGAAAATGATTGTCATATTGTTGAATCCATACTCAAATATGTGAAAGGGGGTGTGCTCCAGAAAGAGAGAGCAAGCCCAATCGTTTGGAATGGGATATAACTAGTAGTGATGAGAGATATTTGGCAAAGTTCAGGCTGACATCAGTCATTATACCACAGAGCTAACATGCAGATCCTGAAAATGCTCAGCTCTCTAGTTACTCAGATCTGGAGGCATCTGAGTAAGTCAAACAGGGTATTGCTGGCGGGGTCTGTGTAACTGATGCAGCTAGATGTCATCCTTGAAATATAGAGCGGACAGCAATATTTAAAAGCCATTGAAATTAGCAGATGAAGGACAGCTACTATTTTTAGAGTGAGAAATAAAGGAGACAGAATTATTATAGCAATTTTAAAAAATGATTAAATGGTTATATAGCATTAAGAAAATGAGAAAGTCAAGACCCATGATGGATTACTTTCTGTCAACAAGAAAGAATGTTCTTCCTCCCAGATGAAATTATGGGACACTTATAAAATTGTGGTGAGCACTGTCTGGTGTGCCTATTTTTAAAAACTTTTCTCTTTCACAAATAAGCTAATTGCAGGGCTCATTTAAAAGTGAATATCTGGTAGTATTTAATATAAAGAATTTAATACCTCAGAAATTTTTGATTATAGAGCTTTAATATAAAGAGGTTAAGTGTTGCAGTAAGACGATTGACTAGTAACCTAGGGACCAACGTGAAGTTCTTGTTCGTATTTGTCATTGTGTTTCAGATTTCTTCATCTGAAAAATGAGAAAATTCAACTAGATGATCTCCAGAGTGCCTTTTAGCTCTGAAAATAATGGCAACATATCCAAAAAAGAAAAGCAGACTTGTAATTGCAAATGTCAGTGCTATTTCTAGTTATGTAACAACACAGCTTTCACTTACAGAATTGTGTTTAATTGAATAGGCCCAGATTTAGAAATCTTTTCACAAACTTGTTGATTTTCCGGAAATGCCTAATCCATTAGAATCCTAGATGACTCTGGCCTAGCACAATATGTCCAGAACAGTTTAATCTCTTTAGATGTCTCTAGACTTTGGGATAAGGAAGAACAGATTTTAAACCTCAGATTGTGGGCGGACACCTGGGGTGGGTAGGAAAAAAGACTTATGAACTTCCTGCAGATACCACTCAGTCTCAGTTCCTGTTTTCAGGAATCCTAGGTGAGAAAGGAACAGGGATTTCATTGAATGAGGACTTTCCTTTTTATTTTGTGTTATTCCTTTCCTTTTCTATCCATATCTTCGGATGAGGGTTTATATCCATGCCTCTTCCGTCTCAGGAAACTTCAGAAAGTCAACAGTGAGGTTTAAAGTGGCTGTGGTCACAGCTTTAGGTGGAGGGGTTACTGTCAAAGACATAAAAGTACTATAAGATGGAGCATGCAAGACTAGGTGAGGGATAATTTTAATGAGCATTCTTTTATAGTTGTTTTTGCATGTATTATCTCAAAACACTTGTTTCATAGAGGAGACAACTAAAGCCAGCGAGGTAAAGTCACTTACCTAAACTTATATAGAAACTATTCTTGTGATTTTATATTACCTCAACATCTATTTTCTCTGTCTTCCCTGACCCCAGGATGTTGACTTCTATGGACCAGTCATCTGGTCACGGTCTGGTTAGGTTCAGTCAATGGGGACAGCAATGGAAGCATTCAGGGAAGAGTGATTCTGCTCCCTCACTGCTTTGTCATCATTCTGGAAATTGATGTATTCCTCAGGGTGACTATAGCTTTGTTAAGCAGCCCTATTCCCTGGCTCTAGCTCTCAACCAGGTTTTGATAACACCATCTACTCACCCTGCCTCTTTAGGCCTACGAGTAGAAATGCTAGTGCCTGGGTTCCTCAACATCTCCTGTTGCATCCCTTAACTCTGCACTATTATAAATAGTCCTTTTGTAAAAGTACCTTCCAAAAATTCTTGCTGGGTCTTTAAGTGACACACAAGTATCAGAGCTGGGGCTTGAAAGCTGATTAAAATCCAGTGACTTTTTTCATGTTATCTGGCTTTTCCAGAGGATGCACCTTGATTAAAACTGAGTTGGGTGAAGGGGAGGTTGATCAGGGAAGGCTGGAGGGTTACAGCCAGGAATGCTTATCAAGTAAGGAAGGTGGCATAAAACAGACATCTGAGTAAGGTCATGGGCTAAACCAGAGTGAATAACTAGAATCAGAATGGCAAGAAGCAGAGCAAAGCTCATGTTCAAAATTGTAGCCAGGCATTAGAAATAAGGTGAGAAACAGGAAAGGAAGGAGCAAGGCAGGACACAGCATCAGCAAAAGATGAATGACATTGATTGTAAGGCTGTTTTGATTAAGTTGCTTTTTATTTATTTATTTTTTTCCTGCTAGATCTAAAACCAGTCTTGAACACTCCATAGGTAAGTAAGGATACCTTACTGGACAGGGTAGTAAAGGGTAACAGCTAATGTAAATCAGTTGTCCATTCATCCCACAAGTATTTGTTGATGCGGCCTGCTATGGGTGTCTCCAGGCTAGACAAAGAAGCAGAGTTTTATTTATGATCCTTAAGACAAGAATACTGAAGAGATGACTTTATAGTTTGTGTTGGTGTTCTGGTTAAAAGCAGTGTTACAGTTTATGACAGAAATAAAATGGCATGTAGAGGCATTATGGTCATATTCAACAATAGGCTTTAGGAAACATCTCTTTAAAGCATCTATGTTAAAAAATAAAATGCTTTTCTCCATCCCTATAACTACCTATCATTTATGGTTTACATTTGTTACTACTGATGTAGTAACAACTACATGAGTAGTCACTTTTGGTCAGTTGATTACTCTTACTTCAGCATTTACTGACCGTGTAGCAAACACCATGCTAGCTTCTAGAGATACAAAACTATGAAGACTAGGGCCTTGCCCTCAAGGAGAACACCCTCAGTGAGGAGACAGGCACAGAAAGCATTGACACTTACATGAAATAAATGCTATGTGATAAAGACTATGTGGTATGTTGTGGGAAGAGGAAAGAGAAACAAAGCTTGGGTTGGGGGGTAGAGATAAACTCTGTGTCTAAGACGTACAGCGTTTAAAGGACTTGATGGTGAGTCTTAATGTGGATAAGGAAGGATTCCTTCCTTTGCTTTAGGTTGGTACTGATTCAGAGGTGGAGGTATAAGCTCTTTTGTCTTATTTTCTGGAGGTCAGTGGTCACAGTCGGCTGCCTGCTTGCTAGGGAGGCAGCCATACCCCGGGAGTGGTATCAGGCCTCCTCCTCCCCCAGCAATTCAATGTGGCTCAGTATTGACCATGTGGGAGTGTTGTTAATGGCTGATACATGTGCGGGGGTCTATGTAGGTTAATGATTTGACTAGTTTATTTTAGATACACTGTGGGTAGATTCTTCTCATGTGAGAAAAATGACACTTCATTTCTCCTATTTTCTACAAGTGTCTGAATGTATTTAGAGTAACAAAGAGGGCCAGCGTTGCTCTCGTTCTCCGACTCCAGCCCCATGCTTCACCATTCCCCACACATTCTATAATTCCTTTGCAACTTGTTCTCCCCAGTTTTTTATGACCCCAACCTCACCCAGAAGTCTCTTGCTGAGCCTCATCCGTTTGGCTGTCTATCCCTCTCCACATTAGAAGATCCCTGCTCTGAAACCTAGCCTTAGCTTACATGGTACTGATAAAGGGCTGGCCTACCTCTGCCCTTCTCTCTTTCTTCTTTTCTTCCATATAATTCTTTCTTTCTAGAAACATATTTTGATTTCATAGTGGCCTGTGGGGTATGCCATAGATGTAGGGAGTTATAACCATTATGAGGAATAGAAAGGGTTCTCAGTGGCTGGTGCTTCTGACATTTGCATGCTAACCATCCTGCCATGCTTTCCAGTTGCCTCAGTGAGAAATATTCTGCAAGAAAATGAAGAAGAACAAAGGACTTTCCTCCCAGGGAGATGGTATTCTGTTACATATTGCTGTAACCACCCCTAAAACTTAGTGCCTGAAATTATTGACTATTCATGGCTTCTCACAATTTTGTTAGTTGACTGGTTCTCCTGCTGGTCTCCCTGAAGTGTTCAGACACTTCATTCATATACTGAATTCAGCTGTCAGTTACTGAACTTGGGCTCATCTGAGATGCTAGGGAAGGTAGGCCTCTCTCCTCCTGTGGTTTTTCATTCTCTGAGCATGGAGCTCTTTGGGTTCTAGATGCATAAAAAGGGGAAACTGCAAGGCCCTTTGGAAGTCTTCCAGTGTCATTTCCACTACATTTTGTTGGTTAAAGCAAGTTACATGGCTACCTCAGATTCCATGGTTTACCCAATAGACTCCATCTTTAATATGAGAATTATTGGCTGTTTTTAACCCATCAAGAGCTGGTGAATGGGTTACTGATCTTTGTATAAAGTCAAGCTTTCAAACCTCTTGGCAGGTCAGAAAACTGACACTGAGTTGAAATAAGAAAGCAAAATTAAGTTTACCATATATTCTATCTGTAAAGACTGTTCTGGTTCTAGATTAGTTCTTTCTCTGGATTCAGTTTAAATTCTGGTTGGGACACCTCAGACTATTAAATCAGTACAAAGTTCCAGACTACTTTTATGATGAAGTTTTGGCCTTGAGTCTATTAGTAGAGAGCTGTTATGGTTTGGAACTCATAGAAAAAAATTGCTGGGGCATTCTGATTGTGGGGAAGTCATAAGGGCTTCCTTTATGTAGAGGTAAACTTCAGCCTGTTATTTTCCTTCTTTTCTTTCTTGTCTCAAGAGCTAAGATAGCATTACTTAAGATTTGTGAATACAACATAGAAGTCTCCTCATTAAAAGAGCCACTGTGTAAATGCTTTCTTGCTGGGAGGTCTTTCTTTGGTCTACTAAAATTGACTGAAAGACTTATAATTTTAGTGCATATGAACATGAAGTCACTATCATTACATTCCATAATTCTAAGATTTAATGAAATAGATACACTCATTTTGCCCTACCAAATAGATAAACCTTCAGGGTTTAGGAAAAGAGGCAAGTAAACTAATGGATTTACTCCTTCACTGTTAATTGATTCTCTAACTTACTTAGGAATGATACATTGATTTTGCATGACTTTAAGGTGAATTTTCATTATTTGTAATCATAAGAATCAATGCTTTTTTAGTAACATTATAAATTACATAAAATATGGTCTTTCACGTTTTTGTTAAAGATCATACTATAAGAGTTAGAAATTAGGCCAGCCTAACTTCTAATAGGTAAGTAATAACTTGAGGATATTTGCCCCAAATAATGATACTTAACACGTATAGCTTGCTTTCCTCTGTGTATATGAATGTGTATATGTATTTTTCATCTATTCTCATTCGTGAAATTATGCACATCCTTATGTACACTACTTGAAATTATCACAATTAGAAATTTATTTTAAGTGCAAATATTCTCAAGGAAGTTCAGAACTAGTGAATTATTTTAATTAGATCATTTTCTTTGTAACAGATCTCTGACATTTGGCAAGGGGAGAAGGTCCAACCTGTGTAGGGCATTATGAAATGTGAGTATTTGGGAGATTTGTATCTAATAAGGATGCTTAGTGATTATGAGAGGTGAAAAGTGAGGGCAGAAACAGAAACTGCAAGAAAAAGCAGCAGTACAAGGGAGCTGGAGTGTTTCAAGGATGAACTTATTTTTATATGAATGGCGCAATAATGCATTAATGAAAATTTAGATTAGACACTTGATGGCAGTCTCCTTAATGTAGGAGGAGATTGTGTTAGAATATAAAATGGATTGCTCTAAAGAAAATTTAAATTCCCTGATGCAGATTCACCTGAGGAGGGATGTCCTATGACACAGGAAAATTATCCAGAATATACACTGGAGACTAAAAGTAGATGAGTACAGATGCACAGCAGAACCATAATGAGTTATCACCTCCCAACAGTCAGAATGACTAGTATCAATAACAAGTGTTTGCAAGGATGTGGAGAAGAGGGAACCCTTGTATACTGTTGGCGGGAATGTAAATTAGTGCACTATGAAAAATAGGAGGTTCCTCAAAAAGTTAAAAATGGAAATACCATATGATCCAATAATTCCACTACTGGGTATTTACCCAAAGGAAATGAAAATACTAATTTGAAAATATATATGTACCCTTATATATACTACAGTATTATTTACAATAGCCAAGATATAGGAGCAACACAAATATGTCCATTGATAGATGAATGGATAAAGAAGACATGAGATATTTATATATATTACATATATATAAAATAGATACTCAGCTTTAAGAGAAGAATGAAATCTTACATTTGTGAGAATGTGAATGGACCCAGAGGGTATTATGTTAAGTGAAATAAGTCATACCAAGAAAGACAAATACCGTATGACAAAGAAATCACAATCCAGTCTCTTACTGACAGTCAATCATTCATGTTCCTTTTCATATAGTAGGGGTAGAACTGTTGTGGATACGTAAGACCTTGTGCAAAATGTCCATAAGGAACTTATAATCAAAGGTCAGAGGAGGAACAAAATTCCTCCCCATGCTGGTGAGACCTAATATAATAGTTCAAGAACAGATTTACTTGGAGGCCAAAGACATCTCATACAGCACTCAAATATGGGTGAAAAATAACCAAAAGAACTTTCTCTATAATGCTGGCCCTGACATGGCCTTGTGGCGTAGCCATGAGGCTGTTCAGCAAAGTTAGGCACAGAATGTATACATGGAAAGAAATGAGAGCAGAAGTGATACTAAGTCACTTGAAGATAAAAATTTTAAGAGTCAGGGTGCCAGAGTGGCTCAGTCAGTTAAGCATCTGCCTTCAGCTCAGGTCACGATTCCAGGGTGCTGGGTTCAGGCCGTGTCGGGCTCCCTGCTCAGTTGGGATCCTGCTTCTCCCTCTCCTCTCTGCTCATGCTCTCTCTCACTATCTCTGTTTCTCTCTCTCAAATAAATAAAATCTTTAAAAAAAAGTTTTAAGAGTCAGGGTCAGGTTTACCACATTCTCTTTCTAATGCTGTGACAATCACGGAAGCATGGACAAAATTAAGCCTTCATCAGTTTTGGTCACTGTGGGACTACAGTGAACAGCCCTCTCACTCCCTAGACCCTCCTGACTATGCTGGACATATTACATGAGTGAGAAACACACTTTGTAGTTATTGGGCTTCTGAGGTTACCCTTAAGTCAGATTCTGATTCTTTCCATCAGCATAGGACCTAGTGTAAGTAAACCAAAATGAGTATGCAGAAGGTGAGTAAATAAGGGAATTAAAGTAGACAATTTGCATTGAGATAACAAAGAGGGAAGTAATGAATAATTTACAGGGTAAGATTCAATAGGTCTGTACAGATAATGGGCAAGATTGACTGAAAGATGGAACATCCGAATCCCCCGGAATAAAATATATTTTCTGTTGTTGAATTAATTGGTATTTAAAAGTTAAATACAAGAATGGCTTCTTTTATTTTATGTACATTGTTAAAGATGATTACCTTTAATACCAAGTTGAAATACATGTATTTTAGAGAACTTGAAGGGTTTGGGAGTTAATTTAATCCTTCACGCTTGGCAAATGTTTCATTCTGGTACCACAATTCCTTCCCTCTGAAGTGCACAGCACTGATATGATCGTGGTACTCTGAATCACCAAGTGCTAAGGGGCTTTAGGATCCTTTACATGCAGGGCTCTGTGCTGCGACCATCAATCAATGGGAGTTGGAGTACAATAGGGAAACCTGTTTGCCACTTAAACTTGAGGTAGGAGAACTTTTTTTTTTTGAAGCATCTTTGAGAGAGGAAAGTGTCTACAGTTTTTAAAGACTTTGGGAGAGGGAGTTTCCAATATTCTTTGCAGGCTTTTAAAGTTGCAGAACAAATTTTATTTCCCACTAATACAAGCTATGCCAGCATAAAGTTTCTGTACTGCACTGGAATTTCTCTTTTCAAAAAGATTTATTTATTTTTTAGAGAGAGAGAGAGAGCACGTGCCAGAGTGAGGGTGGGGAGGGACAGAGGGAGAGAGGAAAGAATCTCAAGCTGACTCCCGCTGAGCCTGGAGGCTGAGGTGGGGCTCATCTCATGACCCTAAGATGAGCTGAAATCTAGAGTCCTATGCTCAATCAACTGAGCCACCCAGGCACCCCCTGAGTTGAAATTTCAAAAGCAAACTAGAATCTTTGCTTAGAAACTGGTAAAACTTCAATTGTTAATGGAAGTTTCAGTTTAATTTGGCTTGTAAAATTCGTAGAATTCTAGAACTGTAAGGACTCTAAGAGATCATCTAGTATATATTATTTTATTTTGTATATGAGGAAACTGAGACCCGAAAGCTTAAATGGCTCGCCCAAGGCCATACTGCAGAGCTGGGAATAAAACCCACTCCTTTTCATTAGCAGGATACTTTTGCCCACACCAGGATTCTGAACACGGTTTCATCACTCATGCTATACTATTTTAAAAATTCATATCCTTTTGTTTCATATCAGTGGAGTTTCAGGACAGCTCATTCATTCACTAGTTCATTTATTCACTCACTCACATTTATTCAGTATTCCTTTAGTACCGTCTTTGGGCCTTGACCTGGATCATCATTACCATTTTCCAATGAAGAACTCTTCATAGAGTTTAAAATAATTATGAATTTATTCATATTCTTGGGTTAAACCTTTTAATTTTTGTTCTTTGACTAATTCTTCATTGATATCGATATACTTGCATTTGTAAAGTCTAGGGTCAGGTGAATTCTGAATATAATAGAAGGAAGTTCTAATATTTCTGCATTTGCTTTTGTAACTGAAGCCCCCATATTTGTTTTTAGAATAGAGAACACCAACCTGAATTTGCTATGCAAGTGGCCCTGTTTTTATTTTTTCAGTCATACTTAAGGAAAAAAATTATAACCTGCTCAAATAAATAAGGCAATGTGTTTATTCCATGTATTAAGCTAACTTGTACCGTTAAAATTTATTCATTTATTTTCACATTACTGCAATGTATAAAAGTCACTTGGACTCCGCTTCCACACTGCCAATTAGCGAAAGTGCTGAGTGTCTACTGTGTAGGCAATAAGCATAAATTTATTAAATGTTGTGAGAGTAACCCCGAAGAAATGAAGGGCATAGGCCTCCAGGAGCTCACAACTTAGTCAAGAGGAAGATACAAAGAAATATATGAAAAAATGAAGATTTTATGTTATATATACTTTCTTATCCCCAGAAAAAGATAACTCTTTAGCCTACAGATAAATGAGCAGTTCAGTCAAGGTGCCAGTCTTTGAAGACTTGAGTGAAAGCCAGACTTTGAAGCAAATCTGAGGGAGATATAGGGAAAGGTCAGTTCAGGTGTTAAAGTTATTACTGTTCAAAGGAAAGATTTAGGCTTAAATTTTTCCCTCTTTCTTGAGACCAGTTGAATGACCCACTCTGTGCATATGGCCCCTCACAATGTTCAGATTCCTATTCAGAGGCAATTTCTGAGAGCTCACATTCCAGGCCCTACGTCAGGCACTAGGGCCCGTTGTCACATTCGTTCACCTAATAGTTCTCCCATCTGGGCAGGATGGCAGGTTACTCTCAATCTTCTCTTCCATGCTATTCACTTCACTCACTACTGGAATCTAGAATATAGAAATAATGTGTGGGAGAGAGCGAGGGAAAGGGAAGGTGAGTGAGCGAGCACTAGCTCTAGTTCTAGTTCTGGCTTCAGTCCCAAAGATACCAATTAATAGTCCTGGCTACTCACATGTGGTCCACAGACTAGCACCACAGACATCACCTTGTTAGAAAATGCAGAATCTTAGGCCCCACCCTAGATTTGTTGAATAACAGTCTACTGAATCATTTTAACCATTTCCCGGGTGATTTGTATGCACATTAAAGCTTGAGAAGCTGCTTCATGATATAATCATTTGGGAGAGCTTTTAAAAGTACTGATGAACGGACTCTGTTTCAATGTAATTAAATTAAAATCTCTGGTGATTGGGGCATCTGTATGATTTAAATACTTCCCAGAGGTTTTAGTGTGTCAACAGGGTAAAACACATTTCCTACTCTTTCCCAAATATGCCTAAAGATAAGAATCGCCTAGAGCCCTTACTAACAAAATAGAGTCCAGAGTCTAGGTCTAGGACCTAAGGAATCAGAAATCAGAATTTTCAGTGTATTGAATAAGCGACCCGGGTGACATTTATTAACAAGGAAGCCTGGGAAACGCTGGTAATCTTATGATGTTCCATTCCTTTTATCTGGTAGCCTTGTGGGGGATCATTTTTGTCTCAGAGCTCCTCTATCCTTTTACCAGGTGAGAAGAGGGAATGGACTCAGAAAGCAGGGAGATCAGCATGGAAAGGAGAGAATGTGGGATGAGATTCCAAAATATCTGATAGGGTAGGAGCAGAGGTGGAGATGGGACTTAAATGAGGCATCCTTTTATCTTTATCATGAGCCATTGCTCCTCCTAGATCAGTGAATGATTCTCAACACCTCTAAGTCTCTTTGTCTGGGAAAGGGCTGGTGCTGAAAGGGAACATTTCAGACAAGATAACCACAGTTTTTACGGGAAGAGGGAGAGCAAATCAGAATGGTTAACTTGACTCTGAGTCTTAGCATTCACTATGAAGGGAAGGAGTAAGGACTCTTCAGTACTGTGAAAAGCTATCCTCTGGATTCCGTTTACTCTTATTTAAACCCCAGATTGAGGAATACTTATTTCAAGAATACGTAGTCTCTTTATTGATAAATGTGCCACAAAGGGAAAGAACCCATTTCTAATACTGGTGTGGATAACTCTTATAGTCAGTTTATCTGCCATCTTGACATAAAACACGAGGTTGGTTTGACAGGTTTCTTCTTCATAAAATTGTCGGTTGTCATCCAAGATCTTGCATTGATTGATAGAATTATTTATATTTTTATTTGTTATATTTTGTAATAGGAAAATACCCTGTATTTTAAGTATCTATATAGAGAAATGTATGGAGCATTCTTCTAGGTGTTACAGATAAAAAATATTAGAGGATATAGCCCCTACCTCTGAAGGGCTTAAAATTTACTGGCATGGGTAGGGCGGTTGGTGTCAGAACTAGTATGCTCCAAAAATAAACAACAGTGGAGTAGAGCACAGATTGAAAGCCAAATGGGAGATTCAGATGGTATGTGCAAAAGAAGTTGAGAGTGCTGTTAGGCCTGCCTCTGGGTATTGTGCCTCGGACTCTCTCTAAAAGATGCCCATGTTAACCAGGAGACTATATTCTGTTTCATCACCTATTCTCCTTTATAACTGTAACAAGTATTTAACTTCTCTGACTATCAGTTAGCTGAATGCAAATGCTTTCTGGATTTCGCCCGGTCCTAAACGTAAAGGCACTTCAGAGACACACTGAGTTATCAAGTTTGACTATCTAGGGAAATTACAAGACCCTAAGATAATTAGCCTTTGTAATATGCTCACAAACTGGACATTTGGCAGATAACTATTGTCCTGCCTTCTCATTCTAGCAAGGGGTTGTGATTTCCCAACAAAGGCAGAGGAGTTGCAAAACAGCAGGACTTTGCTATGGTTAGTAATTAATGAGGTGCTAAAAGTGCCAGAGCAGAGGCTCCCAGACACAGTGTGTGACTCAAAGGGATAAGAAGCACCCAGAATTTCAAACAAGAGTGTCACTTAAATAAACAGAAAGTCAAGTGAGTCTAGTCTGTGGAATGGAAAATGGTCTATTGACATCAGGAGTCATCATACAACTGTGTAATATAATATAATAAGGATTAGTCACTACATTTTGCAACTTGTGAAAAACTGGAATTTTTTCCTCAATCCTGCAGAAAGTGAGCAATTATCTACTTTGCAGTATTCAAGAAAGTCATAATGAACTCTTAATGCCCCATAGTGTACAAATAAATAACCATTCGGTTATAGGTTCCCACCAGCATGACTTTCCTCTGCCCCTTTAATGTATATTAATCAATCAAGTTAAGTAGTAGTATTAGTAGACAAGCCAAAGCACTTTACTAATCAACTAATAGCTGGGGACCCAAGGCCTAATGAGAGCTTTCTGTACTGGGAGGAACATTACTGAGAAAGAATGACATAAGGGGTAATTTTGGACCATGAGAACTGCCTAAAATGGAATGTGTTTTCTGGTACAGTGGAATTTCTGCATGAATTCCGATGAATGTTAAAGTATTTTCAAATTAAGATTTTATGGTTTCTTCTCCCATGTTATATTCAAATTTCTTTAAGTACACTATTTAAATTTGGGGGTGGTAGATAGTAAAATAACACTATACTTGGGTCTACCAATATAGGTTAGCAGAAGCTCACTAAACAGAGCTCACTAATATACATATATATCCATAAATACTGTATCTATATATATTTATAATATATATATATAATATATATATATATATATAAAGTATATATATGTATATGTATATGCTTTATGTATGTTCCTTGCTAGAATGGGAAGGAACAAAAAAAGATTGGCGGTAATTTGATTATCCTAGCATGGATGTTATTCCTGTGAGGGAGTTCATAAATACTTCTATTATTATTGATATATCATACTTAATGCTTCAGTGACATTGAGAAAATTTTTATGTTGAATAAGTCTACCTTAGACCAAGAATGCAAAACATGTGAAAGAAATCTCTTAAATGTATTCAAGGATTAAGATTTTGGGAGAATTAAGCAAGTTCTTGAGTTTCTTTTTTGCAATACGGAGCTAATACCTTCATATCCTGCCATAAAAGAACTTATGACATTTTCACATTTACAAATGAATATATGTTTTTTATATATGTGAAAAAGCTGAATCTCATTGAATTTGGTTAATGAACTTTTGTTGAAATTGTGGAAAGAAAAAAGGTTTCACAATAAGTTTATTTGATTTGATAGCATTTATTAAGTTCTAACTCATTAAAAAGAACACAACCTGCCCCATACTAAAGGTATTACTGTGAATTTGGAATTTTAATACTTTAAATCACAGAGCCAGTATTTAATGATGTATTTTATAGAGATCTCTGGTCCTGGTACCAGTAAGTGAGTGAGTTAGAGATATAAATCAGTAGTTTATTCAGCAGAAACATTTTAGCTCCATCTGTTAAGAAAAACTGAATTGTTTCTGCCTTTTTTTTTTTTTTTTAAGAACACTTACAGATTTTGTGGGAGGAGGGGAGTATTGTATCAAGAACTTTCCATGTTTTAAAATGTGTATTGAAAAAGAATTCACTGGATCAAGTCTTTTCCTCCAACATACTCTAGAGGGAGTCAAATCTAAGAAAGTTATGTTTAATGCATTTCAACTGCTATTGGTTCTTTTTAGAAATTTTCTTGGTGACAACGTTGTTTTGATCTTCTTAGTTAAGGTGTAGTCTAGGAGTTAGTTTGAACCTGGGAGCTAACAAGGCCGAGGTAGAGACTGACTCCCTATATGAACCAATTAGCATCTTACAGAGAAAATACTCTCTCCCTTGGTCATAGACTGCATGGGTCAGCCTGTGAACCAATGCATATTTTGGCAAGATTAAGGAGAGAGTGGGAGGTAGGGTGTGGAGCAAGAGAACATTTATGGCCTGGGATAAATCCTTCCTCCTGGACCAGAATGATAAACTCCACACTTTGGGTCTCAGTGCCGCCATTAATTAGCTGTATGAACTTGCAAATGCCATTTATCCTCTTTGAAATTCAGTTTTTCAATTCCGCTAAAATAAAGGGTTGAGCTAGAAGCTATCAGATGTAAATGTAATGATATTATTCCAACAGAAGATAGTTTATGATTTGTATACAAGCATGCCTTGAAAATCTGAGTATGAGCCAGTAGCTCCTAAAATCATGGAAGTCTAGCATTTTGTTCTTAATATACAGAACATATACACTAAACATACACAATTAGACTACATGCTCTTCCCCCAAATACTTCTTGGGCTTTTTCATGTTTGCTCCTTGTATTGTATTATTTCTTTCATTTGGAATTCCTTTAGGTTTTATCTATAATTATAGAAATCCTACATGTTCTTCAGGGCTCTACTCAGCTGGTGTGTTTTCCATGAAAAACACCTTGCCTCTCCCAACACTGCGAATATTTTCCACTTCCTCTGAACTGTCCTTGCATTTTGCTTTAATATTTAATTTTTCTTTTGACATCTTCTGCTTTACATTATAGCTGTTTTTCTGGATGTATCTTACCTTTTCTGCAAATCTTCAAGATCCTTAAGTGTAGGGATCAGGTGATCTAAACTTTACATTTTTCATTTTAAGCAACACGGCTTGCCTATAGGAGATGCTCAACAAAACGCACTGACAGAATGAATAAAAGAAAGCTATTGAAAAAGAACACCTAGTTTTTGAAAACTGAGTTGAGGAGACATGGAGTCTATTTTAGTGCCCCTAATTGCAGTTCCTCAGGCTTCATACTCGAATGGTACAACAGCTCCTGTGTTTATGAGGAAATTAGCTTTAGGACATTTGTTCTTTAGGAACTGAGGGAGGAAAAAATATTTTATATTTCTTTTTCTTTTGTACTTTACGTATTTATAAGAAACCATACAGCTTCAGTTTTGGTCCGTGGCAATGATAAGCTGGTATTTACTCAAAGCAGATTTTGAGTGAATGTTTTTAATATTTGCATAACATTTTCATATAGTCAATCTCCTGTAGGTGTAGCCCTTGGAGATGAGTAATAGCCAGCATTTTTCTCATCAGGTACCAATTTATTTCCATATTTCAATAGGATCAAATCTCTAAATAGAGCTGACATGGAATTAGAAATTCTTATATTTAGTACAAGATGTGTTTTAGGATTTTGTTTCATGCTTTCTTATTGTTGTAACTTTGATTTCTGTTATTATGCCTTTTTTCTATCTTCCTGCTTCCATTTCTACATTTTGTTTCCTCCTTGTAGCCCACAGCTACAACAAGCCATTTGTAGACGAGGTGCCCAATGCATACTTTATTTGCTTTGATTCTCACTGCTCCTTTTCCTTAACCAGGGTACCGAAAATTCAGGGAAAAGAGTGACATATGTGGAATATTTGTCTTTTCTTTTTTCTTTCTTTCTTTTTTTTTTTTTTTATGTACAGTTACCTACACTCTCAGTGGTCTTTTTTACCACCAACTTTTCATTCTGTATTTAGCTTTTCTATATTTCTTTTTCAAGTGGCTGACATTCTATTCCTTTTGGGTGTTAGCTTACACTGCAGGATCTGCCTCCCCTTGGTAATTGCAAAGGCTTAAATCCCTGATGATAAAATGTCAAGGGACGGGGTTGAGATTTTTGAGCAGGAAGTCCTTGTGCATCATCATATCCTTCATATTATCATGCCGTGAACATATATAGTTTTACCAATGGATATGGGCAGAGTGTTCTTCCTTCCAGCGATGTTGAATCTTTTCGACTTAGTTGTGGCTTCCTCACCTCTCAGCTCAGCTCAGGGCTGGGGCAGAACTCTTGCCAGGTTGCTTAATTTTTCTTTCCCTTACCCCTTCATGCCTTTCTGAACTGCTGTGATGACAGGGGTAAGAAGGCTTTATCCTTATCCAAAAATATACCTGAAAATAGAATCTTATGTTAGTGGTTACATAGCAGAGTAGGGTCATTGACCAATCACAGAATCAGAAGTGTCAAGTAGATTGATGTTAAAGGTCAAAGAGAAATACAGTGTTAGAGAGAGAATAGATGTCATTGCAAGGATGAGCTCTGGAAGGAGTTTATGGCAGCCTGGATTTTAGCTCTGTCCCTTGGATCTATGTTCTGTTCAACTGCTTTTTTTGGAGTTGCATTGAACTGAGTAGTGTGGAATGTGCAATCTAACAGAAACATAGACTGCAGACAATTTGAAATAATTTCCCAGCTTAATTTCTAAGTCTTCATTGTAGAATAAAGATGTTTCCATATGAAATTAAACTACTGATATGACAGAAAACAAAAGTTTTTATTTTTTACAAGAAAACTTTGAACAGAATTTCATAATAGGGATAATTAGCATCATGCATAATTTTAGAGTCTTAGTTTCTGTATCTTTGGCAATTCCTTTCACAGTTTGAGGTATGCCTTTAAATTACAGAGGAATGTTTGAGTACCAAAGTCAGTGTGACACATCCTAAGAAACAGCTGGTTGGCTGTCCTTATGGCATAGTTGGTATCATTCTTTTCTCTTGGCTTCAGAGCTGACTTCAATTTCAGGCTGGCTCCTTATGCTATTGGTAATGATATAAGTGGTGGTAAAGCATAACATGTATATGGCCAAGATTAATAGAGTAGACTTAAATCTCATCATAGAATTGGTCTACTATCAGTATTTCAGGATTTTAGATTGTGTCATCATCTTTTCTTTCTTCCTTCTTTAGTTTCTTTATTTCCTTTAATAGAGAATGTAAAAATATATTAATAACTTTTACTTGTTTAGTTACTCGCTTTCAATTCTATAATTAGCATATTTACATAATTTAATATACCGATAGTGGAATTAAGCATTCATGTACCTTCCTACATTCACTTGGCCCCATCTGTTTCCTGGGGTCTTGGACACTTGTTCAGTAGAGATCTCTATCACCCTGTGGAGTCACCTTATTCCCAAATAACACTTGCTGTCTCAGGTTCCCCTGGCAGGAAGTTGGGCTTTACTGTACCTGATGAGGAGCGACCTGTGGCCGCATCTAAACCAGGCTCAACTCAGCTAAATACATGACAATTCTGTCTCTTCCCACTGGTTCTGCATTCAGATGAGCACTGAATATTGCACATGAGATCTGTCTTTCCCAAAGATACTTCACATGCAATGAGTAACATGACCCAGAAGTTCAGGGGAGTTCACTTTTGGGGAAAAAGTTGACCACTGAGGAATAGGAGATGAGAGAGAGCTGATTCTCTAGTCTACTCCCCAGCCCACCCCCAACTGTTCCAAGGTGCAGATGTTCCATGTGGCCTGCCAGGACATGTCCCCAGCTATGCTTTCCCGTGAAGCTGTGCCAGCTCCAAACTGCCCCATGTTGTTTTTGCTTTCTTTGCTTCCCTGCCTCATTTTCTGGCTTTTCTCACTCCTGCAGCCATTGAGGAGTGCACTCTTCCCCTCAGTCTTCCCCTCTTCCCCTCAGTCAAGTATTAAGATCCAAGCTTTACCTTAGCCTCTGTGTTTTGACAGATATATTTTTATTTTATTTATTTATTTATTTTTAAAGATTTTATTTATTTATTTGACAGAGAGAGACACAGTGAGAGAGGGAACACAAGCAGGGGCAGTGGGAGAGGGAGAAGCAGGCTTCCCGCTGAGCAGGGAGCCTGATGCATGGCTGGATCCAGGACCCTGGGATCATGACCTGAGCCGAAGGCAAATGCTTAAGGACTGAGCCACCCGGGCACCCCATATTTTTATTTTAGAATAAATCCCATAGAGAATTACAAAATGTCAGAATAAAAAAATAATTCCCATTCTTTCTCCATTTTTCAAGATTTTTAATAGACACTTTCATGTATTTAAGGCAGATAATAATATGTATCTTTTTGCCGTGTGGAGTTTTTAAAAAATAAATGGAATAATCTTGTATGTATTTTCCTGAGATTTGATTTCTTCATAAAACTATGAAGTTGAAGAGTGCTCTATGCCAGTGTATAGTGTTCATTCTCATTCTTTTATTTTTATTTTTGTAGAAGATTTATTTATTTTTAGAGAGAGAGAGAGAGCACGTGCGCGTGCGTGCTCACGAACGAGTGGCGGAGGGGCAGGGGGGAGATAGAGAATCTCAAGCAGACTCCCTGCCCAGCACAGGATCTCATGACCCTGAGATCATGACCTTGAGATCATGACCTGAGCCAAAACCAAGAGTTGGATGCTCAACCACTGTACCACCCAGGTGCCCCCTTCTCATTCTTTAAACACAGTATTCCATAGCATGGATGTACCATATTGATTTAACCCATTCCCTTCTTAACTCACATTTACATGTTTCCAATTTTTTGGTGTTACAAATAATGCTGCAATAAATATTTTGGAAGTGCTTCTCTGAATAGAGAAATACTATGAGATTTTTGGACATGAGCATTATGCACATTGTAAATTTTACCTGCTACTCCAAAGTCCTACATCTCTCATCATCTGTACACATTTTTACTGTGATCAGTTTCACTGATTTTCAAACTCAATAGCAGTGGATGATATAAATCTCTACTTTATGCCATGGCCATATGTGAAAGAACATTTCATTGTTATTTTCATTTATATTTCCTTAATTAGGAGGACAAATAGTTTTTCATATTTCCCAGCCACTAAAATTTCTTCTTCTAAAAAAGCCTCTTCTTACTCTTTCACCATGGTATCTTTCGGGGCCCATGTGTACGATGAGCTCTATGGTAATATTTTATTCTCTTTAACCCTTTCTGCTACTGAGGTATTGATTTTTTTAAAAAAATATTGACTTTTATACAAGATTATTATTAACAAATAATTATTTTTTCTTGTGGGTTCTCATTAAGTTTTACTATCAAGTAAGTATTTCAGTTTGGCTCTATGCTTCATAGAGTTCAGCACTTAATCATAATTTTTAATATTATGATTGCCTATTAAGTTTCTAATTTTTATTAATCTGTTTCCAAAAACATTTTTTATTTTAACTTTCATTATTCTTATGGCATAAGCAATTGCATACTACAAAAATGGAAATTAAAAAAAACCCTTCATACCCTTCATACATGATAACATTTCACCATAAAAGGTTTTAGATATTTTCCATGAATGTATTTGCAAAGATACACGTTTTTTTCAAAAAATAGCTTACATAATGCCTGTTGTTTTATAACCTGCTTTCCTCACTTAACGGTGTAATGCAAACATTTCTTGAGTATGTGTGGTCTTTTCATAAGTGTTGCAAGGGAGGGATGTTTCTGAACATTTGAATATCTTCTGTTGCCTTCATAGATGAATAATAACTTGGCTTGAATATTAAACTATTGAAACAAAAAGTTTTCTCTCAACTCTTTTTGCCAACTATTATTACAGGGAAAAAAAAAGCTGTGTCAGTGATTCTTTTTCTTTATAGTCATCATGTAAGATTTTTGTCTAGGTTATTTTTACCTTTATGGATAATAAATCCATAATGTAATTTTTCAAATCCTTTATTAGTTAAATTCCCTTTTTTATTTGACTATTTCTTTTCTTCTAGATATTCTTTTTGAGAGATAGTATAACATAGTGACTAATAGCCAACTTTGATGTCTGATGGCCTTGGTTGTAATTCTCTTCCTATTTGCTTTGTGACCGTGGGCTAGTTATTTTTCCCAGTTTCTGATCCAATGAGTTGTGATGAATTAGTTTCTTACCTAAGCACCTACTATAGTACTTGATACAAGGTAAGTACAAATGTATATTACTTCCTCTTCTTTATGGTGGGCAGTGTCACTGACTTTGCATTTAGTGAGGATTCTTCCCAAATGCTTCCTAAATTCTGGCATTAGTTTACTGTCAGTCTTGATTTCCAGTGTTACGTCATCTTTTCCTTTCCTTTACATGGTGAATAGTGAGATTCATCAGACACTTTCAGCCTTTTCATACTGAATTATGTATGTATGTTTTAGAAATAATGCTCTGGTATCAGATAGGGAGTAAATTTGAGGAAACAAAAGTCGTTAGTAGGCTACATTCATGATCTTAACCCCAAGTGGAAAAGACTGGAACGTTAGTAAGAGAATTAAAGAAAAGAAGAAAGACTGAAAAGATAGTTGGGTGGTATAATGACAATGCTTAGCAATCAGTTATTTGTGATGTCTGGGGAGATTGGTGAATAAGAAGAAGGGGCTGACAATGGCTAACAGATTTTAACTTGCACTATTGATTCAATAACAGTTCAGGGAGAAGTAGGTTGCAGGGCAGGAAATTTAAAATTTTAGTTTTTGACATGTTAAGCATATGAAGTCTGCTGAATGTCCATTTGGAGATATTCAGAAGGTAGTTGTAACTGTGGATCTGTGTGGTTTAGGAGATCAGTCAGGACAGGGTTTGGAAGTTACCAGCATATGGAAGCAGGATTAGAGTGGATGAATGTTGTATGCAAGGAGGCAAATGATAGGGAAAAGCAGGAGACTATGGGCAGGGAGATCAGTTAGAATGTTCAGTATTCCAGGGAAGAAATTATCACTGATTTCTCCAGAACAGTAACAAAGTAAATAGAGGGAAGGATCAAATTTCAGGAAGCTTACTTTGAGTGTGCAATTAAGAACAAGGTAGGGAAGTTAAATACCTAACTGGAAGAAATCTTCTGTTTGGGCTGTGGCAAGTGCATAGAGCCTAAGGAAAGATGTGAAAATTTGGAATCTCCAACATGAGAGAATAGGAGGCAGGGATAAAGACCAGGGTCAAATGAAACATTGTAAACCCCACTGAGGCCAGAAACCAGAAATCTGTAGGGGTCACAATTTTCACAGTAAGTGACTTTCTCCTTATCTCTTGGTTGTTAAGAAGGAAGAAAGTAGATTTGTTGCCTTGGTAAAAGTTTGGAGATTTTCTCGATAGGCACTACGAAAAGACCAGGGACCATGAAATGGCAAAAACATAATAAAAATATGAGGCTATAGGGGTGCAAGTTGTGTACAGAAGCAACTGAAACAATGTATGTTGGAGGTGGGGGGAGGTAGTTAATATTCTAGAAGAGAAAAGATGGGTAAAGGAAACAGAGACCTAATTTAGTTGAAGACTGTGTGTCTTAGTTCTTGTAAAAGTTTGGAGGAGGTTAGAGTTGCAATGAAAGGTAAAAATTAGATGTTTGTATTTAGATTTCATTTACTAATTTTCTTTCCACCTAGGGCAATGCCAGATATTAAGTGCAGACCATATATGAATGGCATAAGGTGGTTTTACTGTCTGAAACAATGAACAATAGGATAGTGGTACATTCTGGAATGTGATCTTTCCATTTTTGTCCATGTGGCCTAGGATCACCTATATAGGTCTATGTAGATTTCTTAGTTATGGTTTGCCTATGACCTGATATGTCGATGTAATAATTATCTTGTGTGCAACAGTAGAGGTGGGTGTCATAGGATGAACCCCAACAATAAATAAATCAGATGAGTGCCTGATGCTGTTTGATAGCTGTGGGAAGAGACTTCAACATGTATATTATCTGTCTATCTTGGCCATGCTATCTGAAACTTCCTTGGATTACTTTCCCTGGATTCACTTTCTCAAAAATACAAACCTTATGATGGCAATGTATTCACAAGATGAGAGTAGCTTAGCAGCACCTTTACACAGGCAGAAAAGAGTGACCAAGTCAAAGTGTTGGATGCATGACTGAAGAATGAAGATTATAGTGGTTATAGAAAAACCATAAGTTATTATTGCTATTATTTTTTTAATAGAGGCTAGTTTTTTTTATTTCTAGTACCTTACAATTTAATAACAATGAATTACAAGAATGAGTCTAGCCACTTGTAATTTTGCTTCACTTTCAACTTTGCAAAAGTATATTAACATACATATGTAAACATATATAAATATATTTTATGTAAATATAATATTTATAAACATTTTTTATTTTGATAGGTCAAATCATTTAATAAATGTAGTAAGTTAAACCGACTAACAACCTAAATATTTTTGTTGGAGTGGCAATTTGAGTGTGCTTCTATGATGGTCTGTTTCCAAAGATAACTGCCTACTTTAAGTTCCTTTAGGGCAGGGATTTTGTTTTATTCATCATTTGGTACTCTGTGGTGAGTAAAGTGCTTTAAATATAGTAAGTGATCAATGACTTTTATTGCATGAATAGCAGAGAGTGAAAAATTATAAACTAAAAAGAAAATTAGTTTAAAATGTAAATTCTAGGGGTGCCTGGGTGGCTCAGTTGATTAAGCCTCTGACTCTTGATTTTGGCTCAGGTCATGATCTCAAGGTTGTGAGATCAACCCCTATGGCTGGGTCCACCCTCAGCAGTGGTCTGCTTCTCTCCTTCTCCCTCTCCCTGCTCCCACTGCTCTCTCTCTCTCTCTCAAATAAATAAATAAATCTTTAAAAAAAATGTAAATTCTAGGGGAAAATTTCCATTGATAGAAATAAGAATCCTGCTTGTTACCCAGGGCCCTATCATGCAGTCTTGAAGAAAATGAAAACTGTGAATTCCAATATATAATTATTAAAATAAACATTTCATCTTTTTTGTGACACCAAGTTAAATAAGCACATAAATCTGGTCTTGGCCAATTTGGTGTGGCCAGAAAGATAGCTTGATTCTTAACATAGACTGGTTGGGATGGGCACACTATTTCCCATCATCTCTGAAACCTCAGTCCTTTCGTCTGTGCTCGAACAGCCTTTTTGGCGATAATGCCTTTGCTTTTGAGTAGGAGGACTTGTTAGACCACAAACTTCCAGACTCAATTTTTGTATATCCTGATGAAAATTCTCAGATTTCTCTACTGAATGTAAACAGATGTGTGATGTGTTTAAATTGAAACTTACTGACTGTTGGCAAAGATTTGCTCAAGTGAATAGGGTGGTGCATTTGTACTGATCAAGTTGTTTGGAACATTAAAGTGATAAGACACAATAATCTAAACTTGGGATATACTAGCATGTCTGCCTCAGGCTACCACCTGCTCTGTCACTTCTGCCCCTTCTGGATTTCTCTGGAATTTACTGATCCTTTTGCCTGTTTGCCTAACATTCAACTTAAATCCCTACCTTTTGTTGTTTCTTTCACATTTACATATTATGACCCTTCATCCTCTCCACTTGCATCTTTCTCTAACTATATTCTGGGGTGACTGCCCCAATCTAGATACAATGCTGATAACATTTAAAAATGAATTAAACTCTTTTGTCTGGGCTGCCAACATGCCATCCAGACTGAGAAAGATCCGGAAACTTTGGGGCCACGTGAGCCATGGACACAGCGACATTGGCAAGCACTGGAAGCACCCAGGATGCCAGGGTAATGCTGGTGGCATGCATCACCACAGGATCAACTTTGACAAATATCACTCAGGTTACTTTGGAAAAACTGGTATGAGGCATTACCACTTTAAGAGGAACCAGAGCTTCTGCCCAACTCTCAACCTTGATAAACGTGGACCTTGGTCAGTGAGCAGACACAGGTACATGCTGCCAAAAACAAGACTAGAGCTGCTCTTATCATAAATGTGGTAAGATTAAGCTAATATAAGGTTTTGGGAAAGGGATAGCTCCCAAAACAGCCTATCATCATGAAAGCCAAATTCTTCACTAGAAGAGCTGAGGAGAAGATTAAGGGTGTGTGTGTGTGTGTGTGTGTGTGTGTGTGTGTGTGTGGCTGGGGGTAAGGGGGGGGTTGGGGGGGTTATGTCCTGGTAGCTTGAAGCCACACAGAGGGAGGTTCATTAAATGCTAACAAGTGCTTTAAAAAATGAATTAAAAAATTCCAAGTGATCTTTATAAAAGGTACCATATAGATATGGTTGATATTTCCCAGAGTTTTTAACAAAAGGCTTACAATACTGACCTAGACAAATGTAGAGATGATAACTGAAAAACAATAGGTTGATATAATTCAATTATAATTGCTACTGTTTGAGATTAGCAAATGAACATCTTGAGGACATAAATAAAAACTAAGTGCAACTAATGAATCGTTGAACACTACATCAAAAACTAATGATGTACTATATGTTGGCTAACTGAACATAATAAAAACAAAACAAAAAAAACAAAACAACAAAAAAAACCACAGAAGGATTCCATGTCCCTCTAAATGTCTGCCTACTTATGACACAATAAAATTTTCTCATCTTCATTATAAAAAAAAAAACTTAAATTCAAATTGGAGTAGAAATCAAGAATAAGTGAGGTTATATTTTGAAACTCAAAATCAAAGGGGAAAACTCATAAGATTTCTAAACCCAAGTTTTATCTACCAAGAGGAAATCTTGTTTAGGGTAGAGATAATGTACTCAATATGTATTTAAGTATGGATGGATTTAGTTTTAGTAGGTATGCATAGGCTTCTGAAGTACAGTTGGGTAAAGCCAATATTTCTGGTGTCTAAAATATAACAGACAAATATCATATAAAGTACATGTAGTGGTTAGTCTAAACCTTTTAGTTTTTCCAAGCCTGTGGTGAAGTATTGCTTCTCACTAAAGGTAGTTAACAGAGGTGAGGTAGTTAACAGAGGTGAGTTTATCTTAAGATGGCTCTTTTATAAGCAAGTTATTTTAAATTATATTTATTCTCTTTGAAATTTTATACTCCTTGCAAGCTAATAAGTTTGCCTGTCACAGTTACATAAATTCTGGCAGAAGATACAAGACTTCTGGTTCAGAAACAAATGATCTTATCAGCAATAGCAATAGCCAGAGTATCAGCATTTTCTTGTGCTGGTTCCCCACACCCCAGTTCCCACAAGACAGTGCACATATTAGGTAATGCCGGTCCATACACCAGTTGGTGTTAAACTAGAGGTGTCTTGAGATTAGGGAACCTGAATCTTTTATAATAGATGTAACTATTCCTGTCTTTTACTCTGAAGATAAACATGCTTTTTATTATATAAGACAGTAGGCAAACCTGCTCTTTGCTTTGGGAAACACAGTCTTCGTCTTTCGAGGTTCTTCATTTTACAAACACCTATGAAAAGATAGTCTGGAAAAATGATAGAAAGTGCCTCTGTGCTCAAGATGTGGAAAAATGGAAGAGACTTATGAACTGTCTCTCAAAACAAAATTTGACAAAAATGGCTATTCCTCTTGTCTAGGTAATCTACATTTAAATTATTGAAGGGTCTGAGAAGCCTTTTCCTTTTATTCTCCCAGAACAATGGTACTAAGGTGACCTCAGATGGTCCAGAACATCTTAAGAGGATTTGACATTTTTGTCATCTCCACTGGATAACTACAGTGACAAACATACAGCCGAATACTTCTTTAAGCTGACTAATCTACCTATCATTCAATAAAAAAAAAAAAAAAAGATTCTGGCAACCTTGCTTCATTCATGCACAGCAAAGATAGCAATATCATAAATATTTCACTACATCCTACCTTCCACTCTGATTCCTGACCAGTTCGTGATCCCTTTAGGTCCTGACTTTTTGCTTTCTTTCCTGTTATCATTACATTTGTTTCTGTTTAATAATATTCTTTTGGTAGTGACTGGTAATCCCTGTGATAATATTCTGTTTAATAATATTCTTTTGGTAGTGACTGGTAATCCCTGTGATAATATTAGTGCTTACTCCTTGGCTTACATCTGTTGTCCGATGCTCTGCAAAACAAATCTGATCCAGCCAGACCTCCTGGATTCTATCTCATGCCTGAGAACTGGTCCACAGGGTTGAAGTCCACACCCAGTTTTCACCAGCTTTTATGAAAAGAAGCCAGACTCTGCCCAAAGTATAAACACCTTCTGTAAGATCTCCACCAGATGGCCATCAAGCTTTTACTTGATTTGTATCTTCTGGGTTGTTAGTTCAGTCAAAAGAATCAAACAGTAACATACATTTGGAAGTTATATTTTAAAAAACAACTCAATAAAGATCCAAACCTTGGATTGAAAACCTATTTCAGTGTGGATCAGATGTATATATGCATTAGAAAGTATAGAGAATACATTATTTTTGTAAGACATGTAGAATTGTCCAATCCTTAGTGCTTCAAATATGTTCTAGAACCTAGGAAATACACGGCGTGACAGGGCTTTTCCTGATTGCAATATATTTTTTTGTAAGAAAAGACCACAAATATTTGAAAATATATGACTTTGAATATAATAAATATAGTTTCACTACCCCATACAAAAGTTTGTGATCTTTAAGCATGCGTAAAACGGTGTGAGGACTGACATATTGAATGTCAATGTTAATAACAATATGGACTTTATCAAGCTATACATGACTTTTTTCTGTCTTTCCTTATGGTCTTGACCTTCTGTTCTACTCACAATTTGCTTATTTTAATTTTTTGATATTGTAATTTTTCCATATTGTTTTATACATTCTTCCAAGTTGTGAGTTAAAGCAAGATATGAACATATACATAACATCTTCATTGATTTTGTTTCTGTTTATTTAATTCACCTGGATTGGAATACTTTGAAAAAAACATGGCTTTAGCTGTATGAGCTGTAGACTCTAGATCCTTTTACTTTCCTATCAGAGTGCAAGGAGAGTGTATTGTACTGAGAAATACCACCTCAGTTTGGCAACATAGGAATTCCTGAGGATTGTTTGGAAGTCAGAAAATCATAGAATTATAGAAAATATTAAAGCCTTAGAAATTAGAAATAAACATTTTTTTTTTCTGAACAAAGGATAAAACTGACCTCCTTCTGAACAAAGGATAAAAATAGCCTGATACAATCAAGCTTGATACAGCTGTACATTTAATTAATAAAAAAGACAGGACCTCAATTCAAGTCTGCCTATATTAAATTCAACATTTTCCCCCTATAACCTGCTGTGATTATTTTATCTGGATTTTGAAATGTGAGTTAGAATTGAGGAATTAAAAAATGAAAGCCAATGCTACTTAACAAAAGACAAGATAATACTCTTAGGGAATGTGGAGCTAATGCATACTGAATTACGTGGGGGAAATTGAACTTATAACCAGTATGTAGAGACAGGTCACCAGGTTCAAGGGTGAATCAGAGATCTTTAAAATGCTGGGTATTTTGAGACCAATAGCATTTGAAGTTATAAAAATCAGATAAAGATAATCAAATCTCATATCACAGCACGTAAACTGATTGCTCCAGGGATCCAGCGCCTCCTTCTCTTTCTCCCTCCCTCTCCCTAATGAAGTAATTTCTTGGCCCTTAAAAATGTTTTTAGGATTTATTCAAAGTGTTGCTGCCAGAGTCCCATCCCATTTGGCAGAAGGAAGGGAACAAAGCCCCCAACAACTGCACTGCTTTCTACAAAGAACTAGACTCCCACTGTCTCTTCATTTCTTGGCTTTGAGCAATGACAGATTGCAGAATCAGATGTTGCACAGAAGTCTTGATAACTTAGAAAGATGACCATTGCTTGCTTGCTCTGTCAGGTTTCTTTTTTTCACTGGAAAGTTTACTGTGTATGCTTCTAAGCACAAAGAAAGATTCTCAGCTCTATCTTCATAAGTACCTAATTCTCTCTGGTAGCAGAGCAACTATTGACCCTCCAGAAAACCAGACTGATACTTCTGTAGGTGTACTAACTTATTTCACAGGATGCTAGTGCATTTCAGTTACTCTGAGAATTCTTTTGTATTTGAACCTGATCTGAAAATAAGAATCACTTTATCTTGTAAGTAATCAAGCTGAGGGCCGTGTGCTTTCTATAGCAGGAAGAGCACATAGGCACTTGAAGACAGAATTTCTGGGTTTGAGTAGACAGGCTCAGCTGCTTACCAGCTGGGTTACCCCAAGTTAGTCACTCCTTAGCTTTACTCTTCTCATCTACAAAATGAGGTAATAATACCTTGTCTTTCTACTACATAGCAATGTGTGAGAATCACATGGGAAGATGTGAGTGAAGGATTTTCTAAAAACTGTATAGCCCTGTGCCAGTGAGAGTTATCATTGTTACCATGTGAAGGCTGTGGGTGGATTAGAGAACTGTTGTGCCACAGCCAGCCAGACCAATGAAGAATGTCAACTTCAGTTTGTTTTCAAATGATTGTGTGTTTAATCATATCAGCTCTGTAATAGTGCTATTTGCACTTGTGACAAAGAATTACTGTTGCCTTTTCATGAGGACATTCATCCTAATTGACTGTGGGAAGAGCAGGGTTGCAGAAAGTACATATATGGTGATGTTTATGAAGACAGACTTTCCAGTGTTGAGGTACCCAGGAAGAAGGCATTCTTCAAGCCCTACTCATGTGCAGTATCATTAACTTAAAATTCTGTGCAGTACCTTGAAACTAAAGTGAAAGAATACTGAAATAGGACTCATGAGACCTTGGTTTGAGTTTTGCCTCTGACTAGGCCTGAATAACAAGGCTGCTACTGCTGCTGCTGATAGTAGTAATAATAATAACTTTTATTGAGCAATTAATCTAGGTCAGGTACTATGGTAAGTGCTTTGTATACATTAAATTATTTAATCATCTCAGGTAGGTACTGTAATTATCCCCATGTTCCAGATGAGTTGACTGAGAATCAGAGAATCACACAGAAGCCATTGCTATTAAAAGCCAAATTTAGTCTTGACAGTCTCATCCCAAAGCCCATGTGTTTACTGAATACCTTATTGCCTTAATGTTTCTGTAGCTTGGTTATTTCCTCTGTAAAATGCAAGGATTTGGGTAGAGTCTCATGAAATTTCTTCTAACTCCATAATTTTGTAGGTATGATTTATTATGAAAATTTTGTTGAAGAATACAAATTCCTAAAGCACACTTTGGGTATTTTATACCCCTGGAGTGAAAAAAAAAAAAAGTAATGTCACCTGAATTTACCAACATATGTTTATTACCATTTGAATCATTTCTCATTTAATGTCTGACCCTGCTAAGTCCTTTTCACAGAATAGGCAAAGGTTCAGACAAGGAACTTTTTTTCAAAATTAAATATGATGTATTTACTGAATTAAGGATGCATTTTTCCCTTTATTTTTATTTTTATTTATTTATTATGTTATGTTAATCACCATACATTACATCATTAGTTTTTGATGTAGTGTTCCATGGTTCATTGTTTGCTTATAACACCCAGTGCTCCATTCAGTACGTGCCCTCTTTAATACCCATCACCAGGCTAACCCATCCCCCCACCCCCCTCCCCTCTAGAACCCTCAGTTTATTTCTCAGGGTCCATAGTGTCTTATGTCTCATCTCCCTCTCTGATTTATCCCCCTTCATTTTTCCCTTCCTGCTATCTTCTTCTTCTTCTTCTTTTTTTTTTAACATATAGTGTATTATTTGTTTCAGAGGCACAGGTCTGTGATTCAACAGTCTTACACAATTCACAACGCTCACCATAGCACATAAGGATGCATTTTTAAATGAAAGGAGTGTGAAGATGAGGTGTTCCAGAGAAAGTAAAGGAAGTAGGAAGATCAGGCACTGGGAGTACCAGTCAAAGGGCCCATTTAATTTTTTAATTTTTATTTTAAAAAAGATTTATTTACTTATTTGAGAGAGAGAGAGAGTGTGGGAGGGAGGGGCAGTGGGAACGGGAGAGAGAATGTTAAGCAGACTCCTGTGCTGAGCGCAGAGCCTGATGTGGAGCTTGATCCCATGACCCTGAGATCCCCACTTGAGCCGAAACCAAGAGTTAGATGCTTAACTGACTGTGCCATCCAGGCACCCCCAAAAGGCCCATTTAAAAACCCTGTTTCACCATCAATGAATGAATAAGGTGAGCTGTCCAATGATGTACTTATATAATGGAGATACAGAAAATGTTAGAGTTGGAAGGGGTTTTAGAGAATATCTAGTTCCCTAATTTTATTTTACAGATAAGGAAAGAGTGGAATAGAGAAAGATCAAGACTTTAGTGTCTGGCATATACACATTTAAATCTTTATATTTGCTACATAGTAGGTATTTGACTTTTGGCAAATTATTTAACTTCTGTGAGGCTCTTCAAAGAATGAGAATAGTACTCTCTACCTCACTAAGATATATATATAAATCAGCTAGAATGATGTTGTCTAACTAGCATTCTGTAAAAATTAGTTCTCCTCCCACTTAAATACCTGATTCTTTGTGAAAGAGTCCCATGTTCCACCTCACCAAGCTCCCCCGTCCTCTGACCTCCACAATTAGCAATGCTCCCTGAGCCCATTGTAGATTTGTCCCACCCTGCTAAAAAGGGTTGCAATGCCTTCTTTGTTTCTTCTTCAAATGTCCCTACCCACCTTGAGGTGGCACTGTGAAAAAAAGGGCATTATTTAGTAGGAGAGAGAGAAAGGAATAGGGAACTTTTATATTCAAACAAAACAAAACAAAAAACAAAATAATTGATCTTATCTTTTGGTCCCTCTTGGGAACTTCTTTCTTTAATTTCCTGTTTTCCCTGATTCCTTATCTTTGTCTACAAACACACTGAACAACACTGCAACTTGTTATCCCAGTGCTTTTAAAGATTCACTCAAGGGCTTCTTTTTAATTAATTATGAACATTTAAATAATTTCAGTATTATAAAAATTTTTTACTTACTAAAATAACTGAAATAGTAGTAATCTTTACTTATTGTTCCTTGTTTCTCATCCTTCATTTATTTTGTAAGCATTCTTATTCTTTAAAAAAATTTTTTTATTAACATATAGTGTATTACTTGTTTCGGGGGTACAGGTCTGTGATTCATCAGTCTTGCACAATTCACAGCACTCACCATAGTACATATCCTCCCCAATGTCCATCACTCAGCCACCCCATCCTTCCCACGCCCCTCCCCTCCAGCAACCCTCAGTTTGTTTCCTGAGATTAAGAGTCTCTTATGGTTTGTCTCCCTCTCTGGTTTCATCTTGTTTCATTTTTCCCTCCCTTCCCCTATGATCCTCTGTCTTGTTTCTCAAATTCCTCATATCAGTGAGATCATACGGTACTTGCCTTTCTCTGATTGACTTATTTCACTTAGCATAATACCCTCTAGTTCCATCCACATTGTTGCAAATGGCAAGATTGCATTTTTTGATGGCTGCATAATATTCCATTGTATATATATACCACATCTTCTTTATCCATTCATCTGTTGATGGACATCTAAGCTCTTTCCGTAGTTTGGCTATTGTGGACATTGCTGCTATAAACATTGGGGTGCATGTGCCCCTTCGGATCACTACATTTGTATCTTTGGGGTAAATACCCAGTAGTGAACTTGCTGGGCCATAGGGTAGCTCTATTTTCAACCTTTTGAGGAACCTCCATACTGTTTTCCAGAGTGGCTGCACCAGCTTGCCTTCCCACCAACAATGTAGGAGGGTTCCCCTTTCTCCACATCCTCGCCAACAGTAAGCATTCTTATTCTTACCAATTCCCCTAGGTATAGGCATATTCTATGCCCTTTATCTCTCATACAAATAAATCCAAGTTTCTCAGCATTTCCTTTATCAAATCCATACTTATGACTTCAATATTTTTTTTTACTCGAACTTTACATTCATTTTTCCAAGTATCTCATTGTTATTAAAGCAAACTATTATTTTGCCGGTTCTCCTTGTTCCCTGCCTCTTTGGCTCTCTACTCCCTTCAATTAATTAACTAATTAATTAATTAACTAACTTATTTATTTTTGAGTATCATTGACATACAATATTGCATTAATTTCAGGTGTACAACATAGTGATTCAACCAGTTTATATGCTATGGTAGCTACCATCTGTCAGCACACAACACACAACACATTTTACCTTTCATCCCTGTGACTTATTCATTCCACAACTGGAAGCCTGTATCTTCCACTCCTCTTCACCCATTTTGCCCAATGCCTCCCACCCCTGGCAAACTTCAGTTTGTTCTCTGTATTAATAGGTCTGATTCTGCTTTTTGTTTGTTTATTCATTTGTTTTGTTTTTTAGATATCACATATAAGTGCAATCATATGATATTTGTCTTTCTCTGACTTCTTTCACTTAGTATGATACCCTCCAGGTCCGTACATGTTGTTACAAATGGCAAGATCTCATCCTTTTTTTATGTCTGAGTAATATTCCACTGTATATATATCACATTTTCTTTATTCATCTATGGATGGACACTTAGGCTGCTTCCATATCTTGGTTATTGTAAATAATGCTGCCATAAACATAGGGGTTCATATATCTTTTCAAGTTAGTGTTTTTGTTTTCTTTGGGAGCATATTCAATAGTGGAATTATTGGATCATATGGTAATTCTATTTTTAACTTTTTGAGGAGTCTCTCTACTCTTTTCCACAGTGGCTGCACCCATTCACATTCCCACCAAGAGTGCATGAGGATTCCCTTTTCTCCACGTTCTCTCCAACACTTGTTGTTTCTTGTCTTTTTGATTCTAGCCATTCTGACAGGTGTAAGGAGATATCTCATTGTAATTTTGATTTGTATTCAAAGAAATTACTGTCTATGTTCTCATCTAAGAGTTCTATGATTTTAGGTCTTACATTTAGGTCTTTAATCCATGTTGAGTTTATTTTTGTGCATGGTATAAGAAAGTGGTCCAGTTTTATTCTTTTGCATGTAGCTGTCTAGTTTTCCCAGCAGCATTTATTGAAGAGACTGTCTAGCCCCCTTTGTATATCCTTGCCTGCTTTGTCATAGATAAATTGACCATATAAGCATAGGTTTATTTCTGGGCTCTCTGGTCTGTTCTGTTGATCTATGTGTCTATTTTTGTGCCAGTACCTTATTATTTTGATTTTTACAGCTTTGTAGTATATCTTGAAATCTGGGATTATGATACCTCCAGGTTTGTTCTTCTTTCTCAAGATTGCTTTGGCTATTCAAGGTCTTTTGTAGTTCTATACAAATTTTAGCATTACTTGTTCTAGATCTGTGAAAAGTGCTGTTGGTATTTTGATAGGAATTTCAATGAATCTATAGATTGCTTTAGGTAGTATGGACATTTTAACAATATTAATTCTTCTAATCCATGAGCATGGAATAACTTTCCTCCCTTAAACATTTGACGTAATATTATTTTTATATTTCCCATTGCTATTCATGGCCCAACAACAATATGAGATTTTGGGTGTTTTTTTTGAATATCTCACTTCAGCAACAAGTCAGCTACTCAGCCAAGTTAATTCTGTCATCACAAAGTCCTTCCTTTCCATTATCATAGACAATATTCTAGCCCAAGTTGCTACCAAATCATTTCTAAGATATTGTAGTTTTTTTACTATTTGATCTGTTCTTCCTCATTTGGTCTATTTGCATAGCTTTGGCAGAAAATAATTCAGCTTTGATTTGCCCCCTCTGTCCTCAACTGTAAGAACTTAAGAGTGCTTTTACATTGCCCACTGAAATAATGCCAAATAGTTTTTTAAGATTGCAAACAAAACCATTTGACCCTAATTATATCTATTAACTTGACTTAACAGTACTCCCAATAAGTTTTCCACTCCAACGGAGCTAGTCTTCTTACTGTCAACACTCCTCCCATACACCAGGCTCATGGGGCCTCTGAGTCTTCACTTACATCATTTCCCCAACTAAAAGTGTATTCAAGACTGTAGCATATTCATGGTTCTTTGCAGTTTCCAGAGCACTTCTGCAGGCATTATTTCATTTGATCCTTCCTATAATTATAAGACATAGGTAGGTATTACTATTGTTCCCATTTCTCAGATGAGAAACCTGAGGTTCAAAAAGGTTAACTGGCTTTCAAAGATCTCAATTGACCCAAAGTCTTGTGATTTCAAAAAAAATGATGTTTATTATTCCAGAACACTACTTAGAATGCTTTCCACAGCTCATCATCTTTCCATTTATTATTCAAGCCCAACTAAATTTTCTCTCTTTCTTAAAATTTCTTATGGCTACAAAAGCCTGCCAAGAACTCATCTCATGTTAGATGACTATACCATAGATGGCTTATAAATATATTTATTTTTTATCTCTTAATATTCCTTCCTTCTCTGTTATTTTTTTTTTAAATTCTTTTTTTTTTTTTAAAGATTTTATTTATTTATTTGACAGAGAGAGAGATAGCGAGAGCAGGAACGCAAGCAGGGGGAGTGGGAGAGGGAGAAGCAGGCTTCCCGCCGAGCAGGGAGCCCGATGTGGGACTCGATCCCAGGACCCTGGGATCATGACCTGAGCCGAAGGCAGACGCTTAACGACTGAGCCACCCAGGCGCCCCCCTTCCTTCTCTGTTAGACCACGAGTCTCAAGTGCTAGGGGTGGGGGGAGTCTTTTTATTTTTTTATTTTTTTTTTTTGAGTGCCTCTTGTGGTGCTTTGATGCTCAAATTATTTTTGCTGAATGAATGATTTCTGCTCTGTCTTTGTAGGTCAGAGTTTTCTATGCCTACCACATATGAAGCATGGGTTCACCCTTGTCTTTAATTATTATTATTAATTACTATTTAAATAAAAAAATATTGTCAGTGTTCAAAACAGGCGTATTTAAAAAGACAGCTTTTGTTTTCCCCAGAACAATTCAGTGGTAGAATTAATTCAAGAATTTAGACAGTTGATTCAACAAAGCCTAGTGTTTTTGCCCCTTGTCTAAAGCTTTTAATTTTAATATGAAAAATACAACTTGGCTTTTCAATCTCATTCCAGTTCTTAGTTATTAAATCTTTTCTGAGAACAAGGTGTGGTTTATCAGTTTTCTCTGAAAATGGAGGCGATGTGGATTAGCTAAGTAAAAGTGTTATTCCACTGTGATTAACCCCACAATTGACAAACAAACTCCAATTGGCTATGTTATGTGACCTTAAATGATCTTTCTGAGCTGTCATGGTACTTTTACATAGCTAAACTATCTTTACTTGGCTTGGACCTATTTATATGACACAATTATACATAACAAGCCAAGAACAGACAGTATCAAATACATATGAACTAACATTTCTTAGTCTTTTTGCATTCAGCCAATCTTAAGAAACACACCAAATTGGAAATTCATTTTCATATATCAAAATTGCATTATAAATATATAAATATATTTTAAATGAAGTAGGTCCACATTAAATTATCCACCTTTAAAATACTTACCTGTAATAATCACTGCCTTGTAGATTTGTCCAACTATTCTGCCTCAATTATATTTCCTAGATTCTTATTCAATGCATAGATGACACATACTCAGATTTAAAAAAAATACATACATAATCACTTTGAATGGAGTGTAGAGGTCATATATACTGGTAAGAAATGGAACCAGCTCTGAGCCATGCCTCCTCTAAGAGATGTTTCCAAAATTATCTCATCCCCAGATTGTAAATCAGGTGGTTGGTCTCACTTGCAGAAATTCTAATTAGTATGTGGGGGATGCCATTTAGGCATTTATATTTTTTACAATATTCTGCAGATGATTCTTTTAATTAGTCAAGGTTTTGAATTACAGTTTTAGAGAATTGCCACCACTTTTACTCAGGATTATTGTTTTCATACAAGACTTTTGCAGGTTGTTTGCCTCTTGCATGGACATGTCTCGCTTCAAATGTGCTAAGCATGGGAAACTCTGACCAAAAAAACAGAACAGAATCTATCCATTTAACAAAAGTTGTTTGAATTAAAAACACTGTTGTAGGCACTCAGGATCCAAAAAAGATGCTATTCTAGCCCTTTGCCTGACTCCATAGTCTTTATGGAAACCAGCAGTCTATTGAGATTAAAAACATTTTTTAAAAATATTTATTTATTTATATTAGAGATGAGGGGTAGGGGCAGTGGGAGAGGGAGAGAAAGAATCTCAAGCAGACTTCCCACTGAGTGTGGAGCCCAATACAGGGCTCTATCTCAAGACCCTGAGATCATGACAGAAGTCAAAATCAAGAGTCAGATGCTTAACTGACTGAGCCACCCAGGCACCCTGAGATTAAACACACTTTAATTATTAATAGTAGTGAAGTTATAATTCTTTATTTAAACATGGATTTTTGAGCATATACTTAAAAAATGGCTGTATTAGATTTATCAAAGAAAGCCACTATAGGTAAAAAGTAGCTTCTGCTGCTAAAAGCGTACCATAATAATAATAAACATCTGCATAGGACATAGGAGGATAAGAAAAGAATACAGAAGAGTATAATTAAAGGCTAACTCTAATAAGAATGACACAGGATTTTAAGAAAGGAAAGTTCACAGCCAAATTAAATGTTCAAGAAAGACGGCATGAGGAAAATGACATTTAGGGTAGCAATGAATGATAAGTAGAAATTTGTCAGATAGAGATGAAAAAGGACAGTGCTCCATCAACAGAAAGAAAGAGCTTAAGCAAATATTCGGAGACTGGAAGACATAGGGCATATTTGGGAAACATTACATAGTTTAGCTTGGTTCAAGGTTATGGCACAGGAATAACATGGAATGAGTGGAAGGTCAATGAACTAAGTACCCAAGTGTTGAACAGGCACTGAAATCACCTAACATAATATAGAGTTAGTGGTAAAGAGAAAGATGATAAAGTACTCACTAAATGAGAGGGAGTGACCTGGAAGATGATAGACATTTGCAACAAGGAGGGATTATCACATATCAGAGTCTGATAGCATGTACTTGGAAGTAGCTATAATTCTGGGGAGGTTGAAAGAAGCAATAAAGAGCAGAGAGAATATCTAACTCCTCCCTGTGAGTGGAACAAAAAGCCATCAATTGAGAGGCATGTAACGTAAGCTGGACCTGATGATGAAGAGAGCTAATAGAGAAGAGGTTGAGAATATTGGGTTTATTGATGGTGACAAACCATGAGTTTCAGAGGGCACAGTACAAGAGTTGAGTGTTGACAAGATGTGGAAGCTTGAGTTAGACTTGGGGATATACATATCCAAATTAGAATAGAAATCCATCTGATGCACAGGGAGGCTGGCCTGCCTGTAGTGACTGAAATAAACCAGAATGTAAGGCATGGTGTGATTCAACTTAGTCATCTCATAGGGAACATAATCATTTCTGCTACTTATTTAACACTCAAAAGAATCCTACAAGGTACATATTTTTTAGTATAAATTTATACATAAAGAAAGCTAGAAACCAAGGAGTTACTTGTATAAGGTTCTATACCAGAGGAGTCTTATTTGAACTTGGGGTTTCTGACTCAGAAATTTTTTCTTTCTTTCTCTCTTCCCCTTATCCTTTCTCCTTCCTCAAACCATGATCCTTCCAGAACAGGCCAAGAAAGTACAATTATAAGAGGGTGGAATAGAAATGAGATGATGCAGTCTCTTAAAAAACAAGGGAGATTGTTTCAGGAAGAAGTTAATCAGTAGAGTAAAATGTTTTAGTCAAATCAAGAATGATGAAGACGAAGGCTAGACCTTTGAATATGACTAAGACATAAGTATTCCAGTAGATTAGATTGGATATGGCATGATTGTATAACCCTTATAGTTCTCAGAGTCCTCTCTATATAATTTCCTCTTATGTTGACTATAGACTTGTGAAAAAGATATTTCTCTATCTTGCATAAAGAGACTCAGATTAATAGAGTAACTATAGCTAGAAAGTGGTGGAGGAAAGATTCCAAACAGAAGTCTTCTGAGTTCAAGTCCTCTTCCCTTTCCAAAATCCCTGAAAATAAAAACAAATAAAGAAAAATCCTTCAAGTTTCCAGTTATACTAGCAGATCTAATGCCTACAGAACTACGTGTAATATATTTTTACTGGTGGCTTAGTATTGTTATTCTCAAAGATAAAATTGCCAAAGAAGTTTGCAAATTTTGCTTAGAAAGATACCCCTCTGTCATGCTGTCTAATAGAAGGGAGTGCGAAGATCAAGGGAGGAGTTACATACATGTTCTTTTTAATACTTTAGAAACATCAATGATTAACAACATGGAGACATGCAGCTATTTTATGAAATCTTTTAACTAGACTGTATCTAGCAAGGTAGCCCTAGTGACATTGTATAAGCTTTACATTCAAAAGTCTTTTCCAAAGCTTGTATTTCATACTTTGACTATATACATTTATTCTCATTATTCATGGTAGTTATGTTCTATAAAGTCATGGCAAACACTGAATTAGCAAATACTGAACATTGCTCCTAAGGGAAATACAGTGTTATGTTCCTCTGGTCACAATAGTTTTGACAACTGATCAATATATAACCTTGTTTTATTCATTCTGCTTAAAGACATCTTAATTAATATATATTCTTGGTTTTAACATTGAACTCATGGTCAACAGCACTCTCATGATAACTCATGCCTGAACAAAGCTTAACCTGTGCACACATTTTCTCCATTAATGTACATCACAGTCTCTTGCACTAAGGAAGACTAAACAGCACATCAATACTGCACTTGGTGATTATTTGAAAGGGCAAAATCCTCTCTCATATTTAGGTCTTTAATCCATTTTGAATTTAGTTTGGTGGTTGCCAGAGGGGAGATGGGTGGGAGGTTGGGTTAGATGGATGATGGGGATTAAGGAGGCACTTGTGGTGAGCACGGGATTTTGTATGGAAGTACTGAATCACTAAATTGTATACCTGAAACTAATATTACACTGTATGTTAACTAAGTGGAATTTAAGTAAAAACTTAAGTAAAATAAAATAAAATGGCAAAATCACCAACCGAATGCACAAAAATTAAAAAGGTATTAAGTAGACTGTGAAAAAGTACTTGCTTACAGTATGAGAGCTAAAATAAGAAGACAGGGCATCTCCTTGTTTAACCTCAGCTGGGAGATGTGCCAGCTAGAGACTCAAATTCTTCATTGTTCTGTACATGTTTATGAATGACAGGGAAAGCAGTGCAGATATTGATTTGGGGAATATAAATAAATTTTAGTGAGTAGGCAAATTCGCAAATACAGAATCTGTGAATAATGATTTTGGACTGTATTAGAAGATTAAAAGTCTTATATTAACCAAATCAACCTATAGATTCAATACAATCAAAATTCTAATGGCATTTTTCATAGAAGTAGAAAAAACTATTCTAAAATTCATATGGGATCACAAAGATTCCAGATAGCCAAAGCAATCTTGAAAAAGAACAACAAAGCTGGAGGCATCACTTCCTAATTTCAAATTATATTACAAAGTTATAGTAACCAAAACAGTGTGTCACTAGCATAACAATATATACGTACACCAATGGAACAGAATAGAGAGCCTAGAAGTAAATCAATGAATATACAGTCAACCAGTCTTTGACAAGGGTGTCAAGAACAAACAATGGAGAAAGGCTGGTCTCTTCAATGAATGGTGTTGGGAAAACTGGCTATCCACATGCATAAAAATGAAACTGGATACCCATCTTACACCACTCACAAAAATTAACTGAAAATGGATTAAAGACTTGAGTATAAGACCTGAAACCATAAACCTAGAAGAAAACATAGAAAAAAGCTCATTGACATTGGTCTTGGCAATGATTTTTTGGATATGATGCTGAAGGCACAGGCAACGAAAGCTAAAATACACAAATGGGACATCAAACTAAAAACTTCTGCACAACAAAGGAAACAATCCATAAAACAAAAAGAAAACCTATAGAATGGGAGAAAGTATTTGCAAACCATATATCTGATAAGGGGTTAATATCCAAAATATATGCGGAACTCATACAACTGAACTGCCAAGAACCAAATAATCTGATTAAAAATGAGCAAAGGGCCTGAATAGATATTTTTTTTTCAAAGAAGGCATACAAATGGCCGATAAGTATATGAAAAGGTGCTTAATATCTCCACTCATTAGGGAAATGCAAATCAAAACCACAATGAGATTATCACCTCACACCTATGAAGATGGCTGTTATCAAAAAGGGCAAGAGATAACAAATGTTGACAAGGATGTGGGGAAAACATTCCCACTAAAATGGGAATGTTTATTAGTATAGCCACTGGAAAACAGTAAGGAGATCCTCAAAAAATTAAAAATAGAACTACCATATGACCCAGCAATTCCACTCCTAGGTATATATCCTAAGGAAATGAAATCAATTATCTCAAAGAGATATCTGTACTCCCATGCTTTTTGTAACATTATTCACAATAGCCAAGGTACAGAAACAACTTAAGTGTCCTTCAGTGGATGAATGAATAAAGAACATGTTGTGTGAATATGTACAATAGAATTATTATTCAACTATAAGAAACAAGGAAATCCTGCTGTTTGCGACAACATGGATAAAACTGGAGGGCATTATGCTAAGTGAAATAAGCCAGACAGAGAAGAATGAATACTACTAAGGGATATCATTAAATGTGGGATTAAAAAAACTGATCTCATAGAAGGAAATTGTAGAACGAGGGTTGCAAGGGGCTGGGAAGAGGGGAAAATTAGGGCGATGTAAATTGAAAGGTACAAAATTTCAGTTATAAGATGAATGAGTTCTGAGATCTGATTTATATATAGCATGGTGACTATAGTTAATAATACAATATACTTGAAATTTGTTGAAAGTAGATCTTAAGTATTCTCATTTCTCACACACACAGAGTTAACTATATGAGATGATGCATGTGTTAATTACTTTCAACTTGGAAATCATTTCACAGTGTATATGTATATCAAATTATCAGGTTGTATTTTAAATATATACAATTCTATTTGCCAATTATTCCTCAATAAAGCTAGAAAAAAAATTAAAAGTACATGTAGCAGTTATCAGTGATCTGAACAAAATAACACAAAGTAATCACTTCTGGTTGAGGGAGGCAAAGAAAATGATCACTTTAGAAATATGACTTCTAAAATCATTTCTGGACATTTGATTTTAATTTTCTAAAAATATTTTAAAAGGTGTGATAGAACCTCAACAACTTTTCCTCCAAAAGTACCAACCAATTTGTGGCACCTCCACCTGCACTTCTTTAATTTGTAACCTTGTGTGCTATGTAATTGTTTAAGATGGTAAAGATAAGTCATAAGTATGTTGCTAAGGTAAGGATGTAGGGAGCAAAATGCTGAAAATTGGATTGGTATTAAAGTAAACATTCAAGGTACATTACTATGTATCCTGTGAGGCTCAACATATATTCATTTAATGTTATGTCCTTTGCATTTGGAGAGAGCCCATAAAAAATCATAGATTTTATATATATACATATTTATGTGTATGTATGTGTGTGTATGTGTATATATATGTATTTCATTAAATTATGTTTTAAGATGTTGTTCACTCTCTTATCCATAGGCCCTTGTTAGAGAACCTAAGTCAATTTTTAACTGTTCAATTGTAAGATAAATTTGCCTTTGTGGAGTGAATTGCATGCTTTCCTTGACAAAACAAACACATAAACAAATGCACATTAAACTCAATGTGTTTTGCTTTTTGTCTTAGCTTCCAGGGAATTTAGAGATAATGTTAACCAAATTTTTAATAAGCATCTTTATCTTGATGCTTGGTGGTATCTATCTTCTTTGTAGAATCAGAGAACCTAATAGCTGGACAGGGATTTGGAAATAGTTGAGTGCAAACTCCTCAATTCCCAAAAACCAGATATCCAGATTAGTCACAATGCACACTTCTCCCTTTATCTACCCCTCCATAGCAAACCCATCCTTAATTTGCCTCCCACTTCTCTCTTTCTACCACACCCACAATTTAAATTTGGCTAAACTCTATTTAGAGTAGAAAATCTATTCTCTGGGTACTCATAAAAGAGGATGGGTTTCTTTTTAATTTGCAAGTATTGACCAAATCTCCCATCTTCATTCCAGGCTAATTCCTAACATATAAATACACATTTTTCATTTATTCATTTATCCTTTTGGTTGTTCATTTCTATTTTTTTACATTACTGTGTGTCACTGGTGAAATAGCAATGAAGAAGACAAAATATATTGCCTTCAAAGAACTGATGTTTCAGTTAGTAGAAACAGTCAACAAAGAAAAAAATAATTATATAGAATCTTAGACCTTGAAAGTGCTGTGGAGATAAAGCATGGCAGGGGGAATAGGAAGTGTGAGACAGGGAGGGGTTTGTAATTTTAAGTAGGGTAGCCAGCACAGGACTAATTAAGAAGAAGATAAAGCGTTAGTCATGAGGTGGGGTGGAAGAGGGAGGATCTAGGATCATTTTCCAGGATCTGGCAACAGAGTAATTATAAAAGCACTGAGGGGAATGCTTACCTAGACTTACCTAGACTACTCAGGAAATAACAAAAAGATTGTGTGGTAAGAAGAAAGGGAGTGAAGGGGGAGTACTCAAAGATGAGTACATCTCAGGGAAGAGCAGGAACTAGGTCACATTAGGCATCTGTATGGATTGGGGATTTTACCTCAGGTAAGATAGTCATTGAAGAGTTTTGAGCAAAAAGTATTTCTCTGACTGCTCTTTTAAGAAAAGATTGTAGGGAGCAAGTATGGAAGCAGAAACCCTATGGAAGGTTTTGCAATAATCTGAGAGAGAGACAATATTGATTTAAGACAAGTTGTTTGGGGTGGGCGTGGTGATAACTAGTCAGATTCTGGATCTATTTAGATGGTAGAGCCAACAAGATTTTCTGTAAAATTGAATGTGGGATATAAGGAAAATAGAGGGGTTAAGAATGACTCCAAAGTTTTTGTCTTGAGCAACTGGAAGGATGGAATTGTTGTTTACACGGATAATAAAGACTGTTGGAGGAGGAGGGTTTGGGAGAGAATATCAGAAGTTCATTTTAGATATATATGTTTAAGAAGTTAAAGTGAAAATTCTGAGTAGGCAGTTGGATATATAAGCCTATAGACAAGTAGTGCAGGGAAGAGATATGGGTGGGAATATAAATCTGTGAGCGTTCTATATATAGATAGTAAAAGATGAGCATTATTTTCTCCTTTTTGATGCTCTTCCCTAGGAGCAATACTTCCTAAAATAAAAATGTGGTCTTCCCTTTATCAATAAACTATTTTAGATTGAGATTGAGTGGCAAGATAGGAACTGATTTCTCTCCTCCTTTCTTCAATATTGTGATGTGTTCAACAAAAGTAGTTTATGTTCCTTTGAAAGGTAGAGTATACATTCTAAATGAAGAAGAAACACATTCTATTGTTATTAAGATAGATTTATGATGGCATTTAGAAATTTTTCATCAGCAGGTGGTTTATTGATTGAGTCACTATTCATTAATAAAAAACACTTCTTAAACACCTTCTATGTGGAGTGGAATTCATAGGATTTGGTAAGCGATTATGTAAAGTGTGAAGGACAAGGAAGATTCTTGAGAGACTTCTGAGGTGGTCAGCTTGGGTGAATGGTGGTGCTATTAACAAAGACAGAAATAGCTGGGAGAAAAAGCAGGGTAATTGGATTTGTATGGAAATTACAGTTCAGTTATATACATCTTAAAATCAAAGATATTACAGATTATTCAAATGGATTATCCTTGATCTTTGTTAGACTGGATCTTAATTTTTAGATCTCAACTTAAATGTCATTTCCCTTCCTCCTACTTTATTCTCTTACTTGTGTCCTACTTTTCTTCCTTGCCAGCACTATTGTTATTTTATTATTATTTTTTCTTTTATATATATATATACATATATATATGTATATATAATATATGGCTCCAGTAAATGACTTTAAGTTGTAAGATGGTGATGACCATGATTATTTTGTCCCAAAATTTCTGGACATATAAATAATCAGCAAATATATGTACAATAAATGAATAAAATATATGTTTGGGGAGTTTATAGTACATTGATGGCAATTGAAGCCTGTGATAATATTGAAATTTCTAAGACTAACAAAGAAGAGGACCAATGAAATAATTTCGGGAAGCTCCAACATCAGAGTCAGTAAAGAAAAGAATCATTAAAGAGCATTTCAGAAAACAGGAAAAAGGCAGTACCTTGAAACCAAATGAGGAAAGTATTTCAAGAACTACACTTTTATTTTTCTTTTTTGGTCCAAAGGAAAGCAAAAGCCACACTCCAACTCTTGATCTTTATTTCTGTACGACAAGCAAACAAAATAACGCACAAAACAAATGGAAACAATCTCTTAGAATTTGTTATTTGGCCTCCATTCTTCTGATCAACTCTGTGAACTAAGGCTATTGAGTATATTTTTGTGTGCATTTCTAATGCTTCCTTTGCATTTAGGCCTGTATCACTTACTTAGTTTGAAATAGTGGTCTTACTTTCCTTAAATCAATGTCCAATATAATTAAACTATAAAGTACATATAATTGTGTGTCTTTGTGTATATATTTGTGTATGTAAATGTGTATGAAAGAGAGTGTATGTGTGTGTTCATGTGTGTTCTTTTAGATTAAGGGAGGGTTTGAGTCAATGAAAATATTTCTTGAGTTCTATGTAGTTTTACGTAAGAGAGCTCTGAAAATAAAAAGTACATAGGGCCTAAATGTACTGATTAGAAGATCTAAATGTCACCAGGAATGACCCACGGAGTGAATAATTTGTTTCCCTAGGAACATATGGAATCCACTGACTTCAGGAAATATTTTCAGAGTGCACACATATTTCTTCAAGACGTTAACATCCCAGGGGAGGAGGAGGAATAAAAACATGACAAGGAGTAATTTAAAATGGCAGGTACTGCAGTTTTCTTTTCCTGTGCTGGAAACCTGATATTTGATACGAATGTAGATGATTTTCTTATGATTGCTATAAAAAGTTGATACTATTCTTTCCAAAATTCTCTAAGATTTATTTTTTCCTCCTCCTTTGTGGAATTTTGTTGTTTTTGAATGTCTTAGATTGTGGGTACAAAGAAATCAAAACATTGCACATTATTTCTTATAATGTAACCACAAGAAAATGCAAATGCTGAAGCTCTGATTCACAAAAGAATATTGCCTATTAGTTACGGTATGGTTCAATGGGAAAATGGAGTCCAAAATTAAATTATATTTCACTAGACTGTAACACAATCAAACCTTGATTTTTGTGCATCAGTTATGTTATTTCCCCTTTTAATTTTAATCTTTTCAACATTTTTTATAAGATTATAACACCTCAGGAGACTTAAATGCTGGACTTGGACTCAGACAACCTAGGTTCCAAGTCCCATTTGCCACTAATAAGATACGTGACTGGGCAAATTACTTAAATTCTCTGAGTTTCATCTTCCTTGCCTATAAAAGAAGAATGATATTATCAATTAGAGATTACTGTGAGGATTAAATCAAATAATGGAAGGGAATAAATGTGTTTTTTTTTTCTTTCTTTGCTTCCAAATGCCCACTCTTTGGTGGATGTTGCAAATGCTTGAATTGCTGAGTACATTATCTATAAGTCCTGGAGAACATAATCATATAGAGGGATCTGAGCTTGGAAAGGCAACATTTTGTAGAAAATAGTTGTCAGTATGACTTAAATGAATTTGATTTTCTTTTTCTGAAATGAATCTTTGTTACAGTATAGAGTTCCTGAGTTTAGAAACCATAGACTTTATCTTAGGACACAGATTTTAATGACAATGCTTTCTAAATGATAAGCCCAGGAAGAAATACATCCTATATTGCAGCCTATTACTTTCATTTATATATATATATATGTATAATAGGTCTATGTACACCTGAAACTAAAGTTTCATAAAATTATACATGTCTTTGCTATATGTATAGCACTCTGATCTTTTCTATTCTTGTCTATTTCATTATTTAAAAAATTCTGGTTACAACCTAGTAATTTGATTTCAGTATCTACTAATGGGAGTGCCATCCCATAGCTTGAAAACCATTTTTTTTTTTTTTACTTCAGATATGAAGTATCTTTGTAACAGAGCCTTTTGTCTGATTGGATTACCACAAATAGCATCTATATAAATTTAAAATTGACAAAATTTTTGGCAATCAACTTATTAGCATTCCTTTCACAGTCTAAAAGGTCACATTAGTTTTAGACACAAATGAAAGTAATCAGGAAAGTTTTCAAGTTCCAACTTAAGGCAAAACTTAAGTCACCTACCGTCTAATGCTAGTGACATTTACAAGCCAATTGTGTTTGACCACTTACTTTATTCTGTGGTTGGGGTTGTGGTCTAAATATTATCAGGAGGCCCCATACAGGGTTGGCTTCATGGGTTTACAGCCTATTCAGGTCAACAGGCTTTGCCCTCAGAAGGGCCCTGTATTTAATTTAATGCTTTGTTGTTGCAACTTCAATTCTTAAAAACTTTATCTTAGAACTTGTGTTTTGTAAGCAGAGTTTGATGGATAATAGATCATTCATGTGAGCAGAGATGATATTGAATAGTATATGTGACCACCATTCCTTGCCATCCATTTTGCATATATAACCTTTGTGATGTCCCATCAACACAGAATTCCATTGCACTCACAATGCATTGGAGTACAGACTCAAAGCAAGTACAAGGTAAACACGTTATAGAAGCTGCTATGTTATAAAAGGAAAAAGAAAGATAAGGCAATCCATAGTTCCTTTCCTTTCAGTCCTTCCTTACTCCTGGGTAAGCTGCAAATAGTGAGTTGGTAGAACGTGTGCATATCAAGAAGTGAAACAAGATAGTTGCTAGTTTTATGCAGAGTATCCTTTGTTCTAGCAGCAACAAAATACATATGCATATACAAGCTACAAATTGAAATTGTATAATTTCAATGATTCTGCATGAAGGTTAGATTTTTTTATATTTGCATTTAAAACTGGCATTGTGTAATATGAAATTAGTAGTAAAATTTATAACAATTTAAATATTCTTTACTTAGGATGACATTAAATAGGAAGTAAAAACACCATGACAGTTTAAAATAGAAAACTCAAAAGAAAGGGAAAAGCTTTGTATTTTGTAATTTATGGCATTTTTTCCCGCTTTATGAACAAGGAATTCCACATTTACATTTTGTGCTGAGCCCTGCAAATTATGTGGTTAACCCAGGCCATATATACATATAATTATGTATATATATACACATTATGTATATAATAGTCTAAGTTATATAATAATTATTATAATTGGTAATTATTTCACAAATATGTTAAGAGATAAGAAGAGAAAATCCAAAATACCATGAAGTAATATAACAAACTATATCTGAACTGCTAGTATTAATTCAAGAACAACTTTAAACTTCTACTTTTCATAAGTTTTTACATCCCAGTAAATGCTAGTATTGTGTGAGGCAATAGGAATATAATAAACATTGGCCTTAAGGAGTTTCCAGTCTATTACAAGTGTTATTTGTTAGTTGTTAATATATAATAATGGGCAATTGTGTTATGACAGAGATAGATTCAAGGTGGAGCAAAGATGAAGTAATTATTCTTTTGGGTGTTAGGTAATGGGGGTGATGGGGTAATGGGGATCAAGAGCTCTCAAAGAAGCTTTCTACAAAGAGGAATGTGGGAGCAACAACTTTTGTAGGATTTGAGATATCAATGTTTTAAATAGTGGCACTTTTATTCAAATGGATCAAAGCTAGGATTAGTGAATTCTTTTCCTGTAATATGTTGCCTTTCTCTGGGCTCTAATGAGAATGTTTCCTCAGATCTTTATACTTCTTCCTATTGAAACAGAGTTTTTACTATTTCCTCTTCTGGAAATCTCTTTGAATCACAAGTAATTTCACCATCAACTATTTAGAAAAAATTTAGTGTTAGCTTAGTCAATATTACTATGTTCACAAAAGTGATAGCAGCATGCTTCACCTTAGTAAGGGTTCTTTGTTTGATTGGTTATTGTGCGTTATCGGCCAAAAACCTTATTTCCTTTCTTAATTTTCATGATGTCCTAAGATATTTCTCTCACATTTAGTTTCATGTCTTTTAATGTTTAATCTCCAGGATTATACAGTCATTTCTAATTTTTCTACTATTAGATTCTAACATAGTAAAGAACCTTCCATCTACTAAACCTTTTAGAACAGTCAACAGATTAAATTTTATTATTTATTTCATTATTGCTTTGTATTGTGCTGAATAGCCTACAACATTCCAAGTAATGAAATATTTTCTCTCTTGATTCATAATGAAATGATATGTAATTACTCTGAGACCAGTGGTAATTTTCCTTAAGAACTTGATTTTGAGGGATTCCATATTAATTAATGGAATATTTATCTGAAATGCTTTTTCATTCTTTTCTTCAGTACAACATGTTGGTCTTATATTTCACTCCATCCATCTTAAAATTCATGACCTCATTTTCCTAGATTCCCTTTCCCAGATTTCTTAAATCTCACATGTCTACTGTTGATCTGGATACCACTTAACTGCCCTTGTACAGTATATTTTCTGAAAATGAATATTTTGTTCAGATTACTGTTTAATATTATCTTATTTTTACATCTATATTAATTTATAATTATTGTCTGGTTCCATCACATGTTTTTGTTTTATTTCCCTCCTTAAATGTTAGTCTCAGGCTACTTTTAAAACTTGCATAGTTTGACAGACATCTAGAAAAAAATGTTTTGAATGAATGCATAAGTGCATACATTTGAATATTTCTAAAGCAGGCTTAAATTTAATGGGAACATTTTTCTAAAAGTAATGAACCCATTAATGAACCCATTTCCTTTTGTAATTTTATAAAATAAGAACAAGTTTTGTTTTTTTTTAAGATTTTATTTATTTATTTGAGAGAGACGGAGATAGTGACAGAGAGCATGAACGGGGGAGGAGAGGGAGAAGCAGGGTCCCCCTGAGCAGGAAGCCCAATGTGGGACTCGATCCTAGGACCCTGGGATCATGACCTGACCTGAAGGCAGACACTTATCTGACAGAGCCACCCAGGCGCCCAAGAAGAACAAGTTTTAAAAAAATCTTTAGGGGAACCTGGGTGGCTCAGTCAGTTGAGCATCCAGCTCTTGGTTTCAGCTCGGTCATGCTCTCAGGGTCATGAGATTGAGCCCCATGTAGGGCTCACACTCAGCACAGAGTCTATTTAAGATTCTCTCTTCCTCTCTTAAGGAGGTCACATGGTATGATGAGCACTGGGTGTTACACGCAACTGATGAATTATTGAGCACTACATCTGAAACTAATGATGTACTATATGTTGGCTAATTGAATTTGAATAAAAAAAGCTTCTCTCTTCCTCTCCCTCTGCCCCTTCCCCCACGTATTCTCTCTCTCTCTCTCTCTCAAATAAATAAATAAATCTTTAAAAAAATCTTTAAATTGTAGGCAGTGAATTAATAGCACCTGTAGAACCTGAATAACCTAGTTACAAGCACCTCAGAAGAGACTCCTTGTCATAGATACTAACAAAAATGTCACTAAAGTTTCAATTTCTTTTGTTTCTGAAGTATAAGACCTTGGGTGCAAAACTCTGACACTTATAAAAATCCACCATCACAAAAACCTTTGACTAAAATCATTTCTAATAGCTTTCTTTATAGCACAAGGATCATAGTGCCAGCATTAAGGATTTCTATGATTTTAATGATTTATCTAGAATCACAAAATAAACCAAAATTATGAAATAAGTCACAAAATAAAATTTCCTAAACTCTGCATTCTGAGAAGACCAAGGGAAGACGAGCAAACCATGACAGAAGGAATTGGAACTGGCATCTATTCTTTCACCTTTTTTAGCTTGTGGTACACGATTTTGGAGAAGAATGTCCAGTATGAGGATGGAATGAACTGACTAGACCTTATGTCTATACAGCTCCACTTATCAATGAGCGTAACTGCACCTTCATCCAAATGTATGAGAACAAATTATCTTACTTGATTGAAGGCAACAAACCAGGGCATTCCACAGTCTGACCCGTTCCTCAGACATATAATATCACCATGAGTGATGTTTCCAGTGCCCAACATACTGTGAACACCCCACCGAACAAAAGACTGTCATCACTAGGTAATATATTCAGAATATGATCGATGGAATCTGACTGAAAAGTATCTGTGCTGTTCTGATTATTCTAACTTTCAAAGCACAGTTGTTTCAACAGGGAAGAGAAAAAAAGAAACAACCAAGATCAAATTACTCAATGACTAAGATAACAGGAGGACATGCTGGGAGAATAAGCCCAAATAATTCAGATCAGATATCATGTTCATTCTTCTTATATTCAGTGCCTAACTTAGAAATGAATCGTGTATAGTAAGTTCATTTGGCTTACATTATTCTATAACAACAATATTTATGGTGGTGGTTAGTTTTCTAGGATTGATACAAAATACCCACTTGATACAATAAAACATATGCTTGAAGTATCAATATTTACAGAAAATGTTTTAAGTTTTTCACAATAATATTATGTAAGAAGTGTTTTAAAGTATTTCTCAATAGGTTGGTTCTTGAAGAAACATACACTTCAATTAAATGAAGAGTTAGAAAATGGCAAGTTTGTGCAGGTTTTTAGGAGGATTCATGGGCATTTTCAAGGTCTTTAAGGATTAGTAGCATTCATATAATTTGGGCCTAATTTTATTTTAAAACTTTTTAAGGTTTCTCTTTCCTTGATATGGGTAGTTCCACAGATCCCCAGTTGTATTATCAGCCATGACAATACAATGGAAGTTAAGAGTAGGAGAAAGGGATGATCAATTTTTTTTTCCTGAAGAAAAGGAGCATGCAGTGAAAGATATATAAGGGGTAAAGTGGTTAAAGTGGTATATTTATAGACAAGGGAAAATTACCCAAGATGGAATGATCTCTATTGTCATAAAAATGAAAATACGAGAATCTTACAGCAGACACAAATCTCCTCAGGCAAAGAGGTAGTTTGTGGGGTGCAAAGATGATGAGTCAAACATTGGATTTAGAAAGCAGGGCCAGGGTAGGCCAGAAACAGTCCCCAGTGCAGACCAAGAAAGAACATGGAAACCAGGACCTGGACTGGAGAAAAATTGCATGTGTATAATGAATATAATCAAGAGTGGTTTCAAACTCAGCCAGGAAGATGAACTAACTCAATACAGAAACAATACTCAATTATTGAGTTCTAATTAAATGCCAGTTACTGCATCAATTCATTCACATGAGTTATTGTACTTAATCCTCAGAAGAGCCTCAGTGTGATATTATGATCATGAAGTTCTGTATGGGAATATTATTTTATAAATGAGAAATCCAATTTTATAGATGAAAAACTGCGACATAGGGAGGCTAAATGATTTGTCTAAGATCATTTGGAGGGCAAGTGGCAGATTTGAGATTTGGATCTGGAAATTTTGATATTGGGGCCCTCACTGTTGTATGCAAACATCCCCAAAGAGGATTAAATGGTCTAAACCCAAGACAAGAAGATCTAGGTGTAAGATTATCCAAGGCCTAGATTGGACTCTGCTGGGGATTACTTGAGGCTCCTGCTGTCATTGATAACCTCTAATTCCAAATGTTTGGACCTCCCAAATGCCTTGAAAGTGCCAGGTAACACATTTCAAATCAGATAGTTCCTCATCCTAGCCACTAGGTGGTGATTAGTACTATCAACTTAAAAAGAGTATTTGCTAATATGAGTAGGGTGAAAAAGGACAACAGATTTGCAGTTTTCCAGGTCGAACTAGGCATTCATTTTGCATCAAGGTGTTGAGTTGCTTGTGGTGAGAAGAGCAATTATTTTTAAAAAGAAAAAAGTAATATAGAAGGGACAGGTTCTCTCATTCTCTAAGAATTTATTGAGTATCTACTGTGTACCAGTGAAACAGACACCGCAAACACAGATAAGCAGCGTAGAGTATCATGAGAGAAATAAAAATTAACCAGGGTTACATATCAATGTGGCAACTGGCTAGAGAGAGATATATACTAGATGATGAAATTGAATAGAAATACCCAAAATTGAGATGCACCTATGCGGGCATGCGTGTGTGTGTGTGTGTGTGTATTTACATGCATAGTTAGGGAAAGATTATAGAAGTTTAGATATGAAGATACCAAACCTAGGTAAAGATTTTACCAACTATGCTGCAAGATTCAGTATCATTTATAGAACAAACTAGGGCTGTATCAAGGGTGCTCATATCAGAGTATGAACCAAGAAAATAGAAGTAATCTTTAAAAAAATTGTTTTAGTAATCTCTACACCCAGGGTGGGGCTTGAACCATGACCCTGAGATCAAGAGTCACATGCTCTTCCAATTGAGCCAGCCAGATGTCTCTAGAAATTATTGTAATCATTCTGCTGTTATTGGTGTATAGAAATACAACATATTTCTGTACATTGATTTTGTATCCTGCAACTTTACTGAATTCATGTTATCAGTTCTAGCAATTTTTTTGAGGAATCTTTTGTGTTTTCTATATAGAGTATCATGTCATCTGCAAATAGTGGAAGTTTTACTTCTTTGCTGATTTGGTTGCCTTTTATTTCTTTGTGTTGTCTGATTGCTGAGGCTAGGACTTCCAGTACAATGTAAAATAACAATGGTGAGAGTGGACATCCCTGTCATGTTCCTGATGGTAGAGGAAAAACTCTCAGTTTCTCCCCATTAAGGATATTAGCTGTGGGTTTTTCATATATGGCCTTTATTATGTTGAGGTATATTCTCTCTAAGCCTACTTTGTTGAGGGTTTTTATCATGAATGGATGTTGTACTTTGTCAAATGCTTTTTCTGCATTTATTGACAGGATCATATGGTTCTTATCCTCTCTTTCATTAATGTGGTGTATCACATTGATTGATTTGTAAATATTGAACCATCTTGCAGCCCAGGAATATAACAGCATTTTCAACAATAGCCAAATTATGGAAAGAGCCCAAATGTCCATTGACTGATGAATGAATAAAGATGTGGTATATACATAAAATGGAATATTACTCAACCATAAAAAAGAATGAAATCTTGCCATTTGCAATGATGTGGATGGATCTAGAGAGTATTATGCTCAGCAAAATAAGTCAGTCAAAGACAAATACCATATGATTTCACTCATATGTGGAATTTAAGAAACAAACCAAATGAATGTAATGGAAAAAAAGAGAGGCTGACCAAGAAACAGATTCTTTTAACTATAGAGAACAAACTGAGGGTTGCTGGAGGGCAGGTGGGTGGGGGCATGGACTAAAGGGGTGATGGGTATTAAGGGGGGGCACTTGGGATGAACACTGGGTGTTGTATGTAAGTAATGAATCACTAAATTCTATACCTGAAACTAATACTACACTATATGTTAACTAACTGGAATTTAAATAAAAACCTAGAGAAAAAAAGAAATTATCTTAAACATCAATATAAGCTATCTATTGGAAACAAGAAAATTAAAGTTTTCTCTTTACTTTTATCACTGCATATGTCTGTAACTTTCCTGAGAAAACTTAAGTATGTCTCTCTCACTGGAAACCACACTGTAGCAAAAACAGGCTCTCATCAGTTTATACCATAAAGAATAATTATAACCACACAGAATGATTAAATGTCTAGTTACATGCATGAAAATTAACCTATCACTCTGAGGGCTACTCAAAATTTATCCAAAAAATTAGACTTCATTTTATTCTATAATTTGATCGTATTCATGATAAAGAAAAACTGTAATTTGAAAGCTAAAAGGGCTAGTAGAGCAACTCAACTGGTTTTGATTGTTCCAAGGTAGACCCAGTATTAGTGGAGAAGATGGAAGAATATAAGTCATTTGAATAATAGAAATAGAGGAACTTTAAATATCTGTCAGCTGAATGAATGAATGAAAAGATGGAGTCTTAGTTATATAGACTTTTCTTTTTCTTAATGGGCTAGAGGTGGGTGAAGACTAATATACTTTAAGAAATGTCTAATTCAGTTTTATGTTGCCGGCTGTGCTGTTATATTTTCATCACTATCCTCACTGTCCTACCATTACCACCAAATTGTTAGTAAAAATTATAAGACAGTGGTCTTATCTGCATGGTGTTTTAAAGAAATCTTTGGTCAGTAGTTGCAGAAAAAAATTATTACCCCTGAACAAAATTAGAAGTGTAAGCTAAAAAACACTTCTTTGCTCAGGAAGAATTTTTTTTTTTTTTCAATCTAGACTCCGAGGAAAAAAAACCCACAAACTTGTATTGATTTGTAATGCTAATTTGTATTACTTCTGATTTTCAGGAATGCTTCTATGGTAAGAAATTAATGAAATAAATTATCTTGAATCAGTGATACTCCCAAATCACCTGGGAGAAATAACTAAGAGGGCACTTTCACACCCCAGGCCACATACAGTTAACACAGAGAAAATAGTTTCCTCTATAAATGAGCTTACAATAATAAGTTACAAACCAGATGAGGGGGAAAAATCTACTATGAAAAGACATGACAAGAGAATTAAGCACACAGAACTTTAGAATACAGAATTAAGAATACAGAATACAGGTTAAGAACTGTAAAGTAAGTACATTACATTGATAATACCAACACAAAAATAAACTGAAAAGTATAACATGATATGAAAAAAATAAGCAGCTTTGAAAAACAACTAAATAGGACCTCTAGAAAAAACAATGTTTTTTTTAAATTTTTTTTTTTATAATAAGACCATTGAAGGCAGGTTAAGTACAGTTAAAAGGAGGTTCTCTGAACTGGAATATAGATCTGAAGGGTTACCCAGAATGCAAGACACAGAAAAAAATTTAAAAAATGGAAGATAAATTAAGATACTTGGGAGTAAGAGTGAGATAGATCCAGTATTTATATAGTGTGATAGAGCCAATATAGGAAGAGATTTTTCTCAGAAGTGATGAAAATCATAAACACTTTTATATTAAAAAACAACAACTTACTAAGTCTCAAGAAAAATTTATAAGAATAAATCCATATCCATAAATATTGTAGCGAACTATAGAATCACCAGAGATTACAAGAAAATCTTAAAAATAATCAAAGTAAAAAAAAAAAATACTGTCCACAGAATGTAACTGGACTTCTCAACAGAGAAAAGACCACATGTAATGGATTGAATTGTTTCCCCTAATAATTTATATGTTGAAATTCTAACCCCCAGTACCTCAGAATGTGACCTTACTTGGAAATGGGGTCGGTGCAGATATAATTAGTTAAGTAAGTTTGAGGGCATACTAGAGTAGGATGGGTCCGCAGTCCAGTATGTCTGGCGCCCTTATAAAAACGTGGAATTTAGAAACAGGTACACATAGAGGGGTGATGGTATGAAAAGACATGTGGAGGAGATGGCTTTCTACAAGCCAAGGAGAGAGGCTTGGAACACATCCTTTTCTCATAGCTCTCAGGAGGAGCTGACTGTGGTGACACATTGATTTGGCACTCTGGCCTCCAGAACAGTGTGACAATAAATTTCTATTGTTTAAGCTGCCCACTGTGTACTACTTTGTTAACACTAGCCCTAGTAAACTAATATACCAGATAATAACGGAATTACAGCTTGAGAATAGTGATCTAAAATTACATGCCCAGTTCTTATTCACATATGATGGCAACAGGAAGATAACCTTAAAGAAGAACAACTTTTCCTTTCAGAGATTCTCTTAAAAATTTCCCAAAAGATGGATCTCAGGGAGAAGAAAATTGCATTCAGAAGGAAGAAATCGGCTACATATATGGCATACAGTTTGGTTTCTAAGCATGTAAATAAATTTAAACAATCGTTAGCTCAACAAAGTAAAGATTATAATGATTAATTTTAAAGATACCAAACAAGGTACCAAAGAAAGCTCTAAAATAAATATAAGAGAAAAAACATGTTTGTTTGGAAAATAATGATTAAAATTTAAGCATAATAAGATTCCTATATTGTTTACAAGGAATACTGGAAATACCTATAAAAAAACTCGGGACAGAGGAGTCGCGAAAATAGAAGGAGATTAAATGAACTGATAGAACTCATATTTAGGAGAAAAGTGGAAAAAAAGTCAGAGATGAATTTAGAAAGAATACTAGGTATGAGAGACACTGGAGAAAATAGATGATAGAAATAAGAAACCAAATACAGTTAAGTGGAAATAGTAAAAATAAATAAAAAATAAATAAATAGAGAAAGCATGACAAATATTGAATATGAATGCAAAAACCCAACATATGCATAATTGGGGTGTATGAAAAAGAAAAATAACGGAAAAGAAAAAATATAAAAAGATATAATTCCAGTTTCTCTTTAAAAAAAAAAGCCACCTAAATCCACATATTGAAGTGCCACTATGTTTGCCAGAGAAAATTGTTTCAGAAGGGTTGACACTGAGATATATTCTAGTAAAATATAAATTTTAGATATAAAGAAAAAAATATGAGTAGTCAGAGAACTAGATAAAGTCACTTGTAATGGGTCTATTTGGGGGGGGGGAGGGGAATGGAGGCTATTCTAAGTTCTAATTTCACTGTGGCAGTGTGAGTTCTCTGCACCTCATCCATTTAGCAAGTATAAACTCTGGACAAATACAAAAGCAAACATGACAAGAAAAAGATCCCCAAACTACCTAAGATTTCTGAAAAGTAAAGAAAAGCAGGCAGTTTGTGGAGGAGAGTCAAACATGGAAAAGCGACTGGCATGGGAGGGGAGGTGGTATTTTTCTTGTTTGTCATGGCTTTGCCCCAAGTTCAGACTCAGTTATCAGCAGTGCTTCGTTGATAGCTCACACTTCAGAGGCAATAGTGACATCTTTCTGGCTAAAGCAAGTAGTTCTCAACCAGGGGATTTTGTTCTGCAGGAGACATTTGATAATGTCTGGAGACATTTCTGGTGTTACAATGGGGGTTGGAGGTTGGAGGTGTTCAATGTCCTACAATGCAAGGGCAGCTCCCTACAACAAATAATTATTTGGCTCAAAATATCAATAGTGCCAAGGCCGAGAAATCCTAAGGTAGAGCAACCATAGAAAGGAGCCTTGGCAAGCCAGAGAGATCAGGGAGAATTGTAGAGTAGAGAGAGCCACAGAAGGAGAGTCCCTTAATTTAGCATATGAATCCATTCAGAAAAGTGATAAAACTCAAGTTTACAATGTATGACATGCCCCAAATAATCACACCCATATAACTACCACCAGGGCAAGAAGTAGGATATTACTAGTGTCCCAGAAGCCTCCTGTGTGGAGAAATAACTTTAAGAAACCCATTTTCATTATAGACAAACCTGCTTTTAACAATTATCAACTCAGGGTGCCTGGCTGGCTCAGTTGGTAGAGCATGTGACTTTTGATCTCAGGGGTCTTGAGTTCTAGCCCATGTTGGGCATAGAGATTACTTAAAAATAAATAAAGTGTTAAAAAAAAACAATGATCAACTCAAGTCCAATCTTGTTTTGTTTATACACTCACCCACTTTTCTCCCCCTGTGTTATTTTGAAGCAAAACCCAAACATTTTATACTTTCTACTGTTACATGTATCAGTACATATCTCTAGAAGATAAAATTCTTAAACAAGTAACTGTAATAACACTAAAAACACCTAAGCATTAACTATAATTCCTGACATTCATAAAAACTCCAAAAGTGTCATAAATGTCATATAATTTTTAGTGTTTTTGTTTGAATCAGATGCAAACATGTCTTTAAGTCTCTTTCAATCTGTATTTCCTCCCATATGTTTTTTTGTTCCTTGTGATTTATTTGTTGAAGAAATGGATCCTTCAGAGTTCAGTAGTCTGAAGTTTGTTGATTATGTCCCTGTTGTGTAGTTTTTCATGTTCCTCTGTCCACTGTATTCCCTTTAAATTGTCCCTTGGATTTAGGAGATTGATTAGATTCAGATTCAATTTATCAAATTATTTTTAGGGGGCAAAACCTAATGAAGGTGCATGTCTTCTTTAGAAAAATGTCAATTCAAATCCTCTGTCCATTTCTTAATTGGGTTCTTTGCTTTTCTGACATTAAGTTTTGTGAGTTCTTTGCCTATTTTGGATATTAATACTTTACTGGATGTATGATTTACAAATATCTTCTCCCTTTCGGTAGGTTACTTTTTCATTTTGTTGATGGTTTCCTCCACTGTGCAGATTTTTAGTTTAATGTAATCCTATTTGTTTGTTTTACCTTTTTCTGCCCTTGCTGAGACAGGTCCAAAAAAATATTGCTAAGCCTGATGTCAAAGAGCTTACTGTCTGTGTTGTCTTCTAGGAGTTTTATGGTTTCATTATGAAATTCAATCCATTTTGAATTTATTTTTGTGTATGGTGTAAAACAGTGGTCCAGTTTCATTCTTTTGCATGTAGCTGTCCAGTTTTATCAACACCATTTATTGAAGAAGACTATTTTTTTTTGCCTCCTTTGTCATAGGTTAACTGACCGTATATTCTATTCTATTGATCTATGTGTCTGTTTTCATGCAGGTACAACACTGTTTTCATTACTATAGCTTTGTAATATAGTTTGAAATCAGGAAACATGCTATCTCCAGCTTTGTTCTTCTTTCTTAAGATTGCTTTGGCTATTTGGGGTCTACTGTGGTTTCATACAAATTTTAAGATTCTTTGTTCTAGTTCTGTGAAAAATGCTGTTGTATTTTGATGGGAATTGCATTGAATCTGTACATTGCTTTGGGTAGTATGGACATTTTAACAATAGTAATTCTTCTTTCCATTGTCTTTCCATTTATTTTTGTTATTTTCAGTTTCTTTCAGCAGTGGTTTATAGTTTTCAAAGTACATGTCTTTCACTTCCTTAGTTAAATTTATTCCTAGGCATTTTATTCTTTTTGATACAATTATAAGTGAATTGTTTTCTTAGTTTCTTTTTCTGATATCTCGTTATTTGTGTATAGAAATGCAATTGGTTTCTGTATGCTGATTTTGTATCCTCTGACTTTACTGAATTCATTTCTTGTCTACGGCCATCCCACCCTGAGTGCGCCCGATCTTGTCTGAATTCATTTCTTAGTTATAATAGCTTTCTGGTAGAAATCTTTAGGGCTTTCTATATATCATATCATGTCCTCTGTAAGTAATGACAGTTTTACTTCTACCTTTCCAATTTCTATGCCTTTTATTTATTTGTTTTTATGGCCTAATTGCTCTGTCAAGGACTTCCAATATTATGTTGAACGAAAGGGTAGAGAATGGGTATCCTTACCTTGTTCCTGATCTTAGAAGAGAAGAAAATTTGCCTTTTGTCATCTTTTCTTTCTTAATGTCTGTGTCTTTAAAACTATTGTTTCATATATTTTGTTCAGGTTTTTTGGTTGTGTCAGGTGGGAGGCTAAATCTGGTCCATTCCTATTATGTCATCTTGGACAGAATAAAAAGTTGCTTTATTACCTATCAATAGAACTTCATAAATTTTCCTTTACAGAGCTTATATAGATTTTGTTAATTCATTGCTATAGATAAAATGATTGGTTTAGAAACTTTTAAGCATTTGTACAACATATTCAATCATGCATTTATTCAGTAATATTGTTTGGGTTTGACTACCTCCAAGTTTTATTCTAGATAGTCTCCTAAATATAAAGATAAGTCAGAAATGATCTCTGCCCCAATGAGCTAATGAGAAACAAGACTCTCTCTCTCCATATATATATATAAAACAAAACAACAACAACGAAATATATACACACACACTCACACACCGATTTAATGATCAAAGGCAAGGTGGTTTAAATGAATTTTGGTGATTTGGTGATTCTTTTGAGGAATCAAGAAGGTGTTTGGAGGATGTGTCATTTGAATTAATACCTGCAATCTATATAGATTTTTGGTATAAAATGATGAAAGTAAATGCTCTCCAGGGAGAGAGAACAGCAGGATCAAAGACACCAAACTGTGAAAATTTAAAGTTTTCAAAATATGCAGTAAGTCTTCCAATTTGGCTAAGATGTTGAGCTATTAATTGAAAAACCTTGGAAAATAAGATAGGCAAGGTAGTTCAGTAGTAGATTCAAGGAGACTTGGGTTAAAACTCATTGTTTTGAGCTTCATTCTGTGGGCAATAGGGACTTATTGAAAAGCTCTGTGTAGTACAATAATAACTAAAGAGATGCATTCTAGACAGAATAGACTGGCATCTGTGTGTGAAACAAAAATTCAGTCTGTTGCTACTGAGGAGGACAGGTCATGCATTAACATTTTACTAAGACTTCATTTGAACTCTCCCAAATATGTAACAAAGGGAAATTTAATCAAATAAATTCTAAGATAGAATTAATGTATATTGATTAGTGAAAAATAATTGTTAGGCTACCAGAATAAAAACTACCTAAATTACACAATGTTGACTTCGGTTTTTTACCATATTAGATTTGATGATTCAGGTGGTGTGTGTGTGTGGAATTAAAAAGCATCAGTGAGTTAATTTTATCTTTTATTTGTTTCTCTACCAAAGATAACTTCTGTGTGAGATTTTTCACGCCAGAAGATGATTTGTTTCACATTTTCAATTTATGGTTAGTTCACTGCTAAAGACCACATCAGGAAACCTAATTTACTTATAAAGCAGCTTGTGCTTTCTAATCATTTGTTTTAAAAACCTCTTATATTCAACATCAAAAATATATACCCATCTCAGAGAAAAACCTCGAAACATGATTGTACCATGTTAATGATATTAAGTGTATCATATGTGATACTATTTCAATTATTTTGCCTACTTTATAAATTATTATTAATCTCATCAGTATTGTCTTTGGTTTCATTAAATAATAACACTTTAAAGCTTAAGAAAGGTGGCATTCAAAGTAAAACCATTCTCCTTTATCTCTACTGATCTCTTCCACAGCCTTCCTACTTATCAGTGTTACCTTGGCAGGTGTCAAACACTTAGAATTGCTTCATGGAGGAAAAAAAAAAAAAAACTTATGAGAATGTCCTGAACTCCCTGAGGAAATGTACAGGGAAAAGGGATCTTAATCTAAATTTACACCACTTTTCGTTTTGAAGACTGCAAAGAGAATACTCCAATTTCGGGAAAGGTCTGAGGTTTTGATTGGTCTGTGCTAAATTTTACACCATATTAACAAACTAAAGGAGGAAAAAAACGCATATGGTCATGTCTTGAGTTCTTGACCTTGATACCAAAAGCACACTCCATAAAAGGAAAATTTGATAAATTAGGATTTATCAAAATAAAAAAAAATTGCTTTGTGAAAGACCCTGTTAAAAGATTGAAAAGACATGCTACATCCTGGGCGAAAGTATTTGTAAATGATATATCTGAAAAAGGACTAGTATCTAGAATACGTAAAGAACACTGAGGGGCGCCTGGGTGGCTCAGTCGGTTAAGCTTCCGACTCTTGATTTTGACTCAGGTCATGATCTCAGGGTCATGAGATTGAGCCCTGTGTTGGGCTCAGAGCTGGGTGTGGAGCCTGCTCAAGATTCTCTCTCCCTCTTCCTCTGCCCCTCCCCCCACCTCAAACATAAAAAAAAAAAAGAACTGAAAATTTAACAGTAAAATACCAAATGAATTAAAAAATGGACAAAGGACAAAAGATGTTCCACATCATTACCAATTAGAAAAATGAAGTTAAAACCACAATGAGAAAGATGTCAAATAAAGATTAGTGTCCTAAATAAGGAATTGAGAGTTCAGGTTTATGGATGGAAGATATATTGTGAAAATGTCAATTCTTTCTGAATTAATTCATCAATCCAACTTTTTTTTTAAGTAGAATTTGAAAAAGTGACAAGGTGCTTTAAAATATAAAATATAAATGTAAATAAGCTAAGGGACAAGAATAACCAGACAACCACTGAAGAAGAGCACAGGGTGAAGTGAAATTACTCTACAAGACATTAGGACTTATGATGAAGGTATAGTAATCAAAAGAACATGGCATTAGTGCTAAATTGAAAAAATGATGAATGGAATAGAATTAAGATCCAAGAAGTATACTTACACATATATGGAACTTTAGTAAATGACAGAGGTGTCATGACGCATCAATGATCAAAAGAGAGATTGCTCATTAAATAATGACAGAAAAATGGACACTGATAAAGAAGATAAAATGAGATCCCTACGACCCACCATACACAAAAATTAACCCAGATGGTGCAATGAACTGAAAGTTTATGTCCCCATCCCCCCTAAATTTATATGTTGAAATTCTAACACCCAAGGTATTAGGGTGGAGCCTTAGGAAGGTGATCACAAGATTAGATCACAAGAGCTGAGCTCTCTACAAGATATTAGTGTCCTTATAAAAGAGACCCCAGAGAGATCCCTCACCCCTTCTGCTATGTGAGTACATAAAAGTTGGCAGTCTGCAACCTGGAAGAGGGTTTTCACTAAACAGTGTATCTATTAATGCCTTGATCTTGGACTTCCCAGCCTCCAGAATTTTGAGTAATAAATTTCTGTCATTTATAAGCTACCCAGTTTATGGTATATTGTTTTAGCAGCCTAAACAGATTAAGGCACTAGGAAATAAGCTATTCCAGAGAAGATTTTTAAAAAAATGTTTCCAACGTTTACCCCTCTCAGAGGGAACAAATATTTACCCAAATTCAATAGTTTTACATAAATCATTCTTAAATGTATAACTTTCCCTGTTCTGAACTAAAGTGTATTAAAGTTGATTTAATATGCCTTTGGTGTTATTAGGTTCCCTTTTATGAATATAACCAATGTGATGGATGCAGTGATGTCCTATTAAATCCTTTAGGGATATTTATTCCTATGCTAAATAGTCACCGAGTGCTATGTTTTAGGGCTCATATCCCAAGTTGTATACTTTTATTGTTTCCTTCTCAAGTACTGTCTGATCTGGTATTTGTATTTTGCTGGGAAGTGGGAATTGTACAACCATACTTGATAGAGTTTTCATAAAATATTGACTTAAATAGTTTTCTCTAACAGGACTGTGGGCCTCCTAGAGTTGGATAGTGAAAGCCTTCTTTCCCTTCCTTCTGCATTTGTGATCACCTACTAACATATATAAAATGCTGGATAAGTAGCTAGCAATCAGTAAAATAGTAACATTTAAAACTTTTTGGAGTTTAGTTAGAAATTGCTGTTATTCTCAGAGTTTTCCTAAAGAACGGAACTATTAGGATCTATGTGAGAAATTAATTGTCTGGCAGATTATGATATTTTAATTCTACAAAGAACAGAGCATTTGCATTTATGGGTTTCTTTCTCTTCTAATGAGACATCACATGATTACTTTTGACAAAGAAATGAGTGAGGGTAGCAGTTGGGAATTATGAATTGTATGACACCCAGGTTCAGTTTAAACAGAAGAGTCTAAGGATAGTAAGAAAGCTACTTCAGATTATATGTTGATATTCAGATATATGAAAGATTATTCTCTATATACCAACTCTGCATTACATGGATTTAGAACCTTTGAATATTGATAGATTTTAAGTGATTTTCTATTTATTATCATTCTAAAACATTTATTTCAATTACTGGAGGAAGAGGAATAGTTTTTTCTTTTAACATGCTTTTAGCGTATTGCTACCAAAATAATCTTAAAGGAATGTTATTAGTACTTTGAACCAATTTCTCACTGTGCATTTAAGCATATTTTTATTAACATGATTTTATAAGAATATGGAGGAATTCAAATGAAACCAATTCTAATTATCAACAAAAGGTCCTTCCCCTATATACTGATATGTATATAATTAAATTCAGCACTGCACTGAGTTCCTAGACTGGCCAAAAAACAAACTAGTAACACAAATAAAACAACATATTAGGCAGGATGTTTGAAATACTGTGGGAGTCCAGGGGAAGGAGAGATTAATCCTGACTAGAAAGATTGGATATTCTCACTAAGAAATGGTATTTGATAGGAATCTTGAAAGGTTAGTAGGACTTTACGTTGTAGATATTGGAATAAATATTGTTCCAGTAAAAAAAAAAAAAAAAAAAAGAATCCTGAGATACAAGAACACATAAGGGAGAACTTATCAAGGAAACCGAAAAGCAGGTGAGCTTTTCCATGGGTAATGTGGGATTTGGAGTATCACAGTAATTTATATCTTCTGTATATACTAGTTGCAAAGAAGGTGCTTTATAGGCATGACCACATTTAGTCTTCATTTCAACCTTGTAATGTAGGTACTATCATTAGCTGTCATTTACTGGTGGGGAATCCCAGGCCTCGAGGGTTTAAGCTGCATCCCTGAGGTCATAGCTAGTTAGTGGCAGAGTTTGACTAAACTCAGTTTTGCTTAAGTTTAGAGCCAGTACTGACTCTTTTGGAGGTGCACTTTAGAAATTGAAAATTTGAGCTGAGGTCATATTCTCAGACTGATTGTATCCTTATTACAGTAAACTATATTACCATATTCTTCATCATATATACTTCTCAAAGTATTCTTATGAGCTGGGATTGCAGTGAAAATGAGTTACAGAGACATGACACTCAGAGAACACAAAGTCAGTAGCCAGATGAAAATGTCCTAGGGTGCATTTTACTGCTAGGCAACAAGAGTTGCAATTTGCCTTTCCTTATGTACCTGCTATGTTTGTATCACCCCATTAGTGCCCTTCACATTGGTATACAATGTTAAATATTTGTTTAGTAAACATAAGTGTAAGAGGCATGTTATTTGTTCTCCCAGAATTGCTTTCTTGAAGAAACCATTTTTAGCCTGCCCTTGTGGTCAGGAGGGACCACAGTATTAGTGCTGTAACTCTATTTTTCTCCTAGAGAGTCCCATGACCTGGACTAAATGAATAAAGTGCTGTATTTCTCTGGACACAATAATTGATCCAGAAGAGGCATATCATCCGAAGAGGGCTGATAGGACAATGTTTCTGCTATCGGTTCCTGCATACCAAGAAAAAAAATGTGTTTAAACTGAGATGGATTATTTCAGAGCATGTGAGTCTTTGGCTGCTGGTATACATTTTGCTTAACACTTGGATTGGCATGAGTGTAGAATGAGGTTAAGCAGAAATGAAAATTGCTGAGAAGTGGAGAGGGGAAAGGGCCCCAATAATACTGTCTAAACTCCTGGATTGACTCATTCATGCTTTTAAAAAGCATTTGTTGAGCACCTACATTACTCTAGACACAGTTGGGGGATCTAAGTGTACAGCAATGAACAGAAAATTTTTCTGCTCTTTGGAAAGAGACACGAATCCATCCATCATCCATCCATCCATCCAAAGTCAAGTGGTTATAAGAACACACAAAAGGGGAGCCTGGGTGGCTCAGTCGTTAAGCGTCTGCCTTCGGCTCAGGTCATGATCTCAGGGTCCTGGGATTGAGCCTCGCATCGGGTTCCCCGCTCAGCGGGAAGCCTGCTTCTCCTTCTCCCACTCCCCCTGCTTGTGTTGCCTCTCTCGCTGTGTCTCTCTCTCTGTCAAATAAATAAATAAAATCTTTTAAAAAAAAGAACACAAAAAAAATATATAACAAGGAGCAAGAGAGATTTTTTATTTAAGAAAGGATGATCAAGGGAAGCAATACTGCAAAGGCGAAATTAGGGCAGAAATTTCAATGAAGGGAGGAAGAATGTCATTTAGATAATCTGGAAGAAGAGATCTTGGCAGAGGAAACAGTGATTTCAGAGGTCCTGAGGTAGAGCAAGGTATTCTGTGCGGCTGAAGCAAAAAGAGGGAGATGGTGGGAGATGAGGAAGAGGGGAGGCAAGACTATGGAGGGCTTGTAGGCTCATTATTTTATTCTGAATGACATGGAAGACATTTAGATGATTTGGTCAAAGGTGTTAAAAAATCTGAATATATTGAAAAACAAAACCAGCAATTTGCCACACCACTATTCAGGCAGACAAGCAAAGGGTTTTAAGCTATAGTGAATGATCAGCCATGACCAATGGTGCTAATAGGTAACACAGTATAAACCCTAAAATTTGACTGTTGGTTTGCAATGTGAAAGTCATCTGTGACCTTGATAGAGTGATATATGTAAAGTAATGGAGATGAATGCTCAAGAGCGAATGAAAGAGAAGCCTTAAGACAGTACCATCTCAGGATTTTCAAGTTAAGAAAAGATTCCTTTATAGTGAAGCTATTTGGAATTAGGTTTCTGTCTTGTGAGAGGCCAAGAGACCCAGTTAATTTTTAAAGAAAGGCATCAGGCTGATTTCTGTTGTAACAGTTATAAACTACAATGCTCCAAGCTCTTAGAAAAAAACAAAAACAAAAACACCTCTCTACAGGACTACAACATAGGAAAAGCTCTGCTCAAAGAAAGAATTTCTTTTTCATCAAAATTCCTTGTCCTGATTACTGGTACAATTATTAAAAGCTATGCAATTTGATATTTGAATAATTTGTCCCTAATATAGATCTTATTAATGCTACATTACAGACCTCTCAGATTTGTAAAAATCTTTTGTGTTTAGTTCAGTAATATGTGGTTTAGCTTCTGCAATTCTGCGTGTAGTAAGCTAATCACTGACTGAAAATATGCATAACTTTGTTTCATGCTATTTTATATTTCGCAGCAATATCCCTATTAACATCTGTCAAGAAAGTTGCTATGGAAACTGAAGTATAACACACCATATTATACATACAGATTTAACATTTTGCTTTATATCCTTTCTAGTGGAGGTTTTGTGCATATGTTCAGTTTCATATTACTCTGTATTTTAATGTCTTAATTTTCTTTTCAATAAAAGCAGAAGTTATTTGATATTCTAGCACTCCACTGTCATACAGAGGGAATTTCTTTAAGCTTTCAAAAGTACTTTGGCAGTATGGTTTTAGAAAAAAAGAGAATATAGGAAAAGACAGCTAAAGCAGATCATACTCCATAATATGCTTCCACATATCTGGTGTTTAAGGAATCTTTGAATATTAAAAATTTATAACCCAGAAAATATTTGGATTATTAAGAAAACTGTACCATTCAGAAAGGGATTGCAATGTAGTTTGAGACAAGATGATCTTTAATCTTTAGGCTTTTATTGAAAACATTATGTAGTAATGTAAGAATCAGGGTAACAACCTTTGATATTGCACTTTAAAATAAGAAGCAGATAAAACAGAGTAAACATTTATAGGACAATCATTTAAAATTATTTAATTGGACATATTAAGTTATTTAGCTGAAGACATTTATTGACCACTGAACTGAGCTGTTAATGGATTAGGTGTTAACATTGCACTTTTCAGCATAGGTCAAAGCTGCCATGTTGCAGGTCATATCAACCAGCTTAGGTCCTTTTGGAAGATGAGAAACTGAAGTTGGGGAGATGGTCTAGATTGGATTACCCATCTGGCAAGTCACAAAGCATACTACACTGACTATTTGTTGTATTGTAGGGTAGTGTATTTAAAATTAGCAATGTTACAGGGCACCTGGGTGGCTCAGTTGGTTAAGCACCTGCTTTCGGCTCAGGTCATGATCCCGGGGTCCTGGGATTGAGCCCACATCAGGCTTCCTGCTCAGCGGGGAGTCTGCTTCTCCCTCTGCCTCTGCCCCTCCCCCCGGCTCACTCTCTCTCCTGCTCTCTCAAATAAATAAATAAAATATCTAAAAAAAAAATAAAAAAAATAAAATTAGCAATATTATAATTTTGCTTCAAAAATATTAAATCACAATTGTTTGAACACTAACTCCTGATTTTAAGAAAAATAATCTTTCCTATTACATCGCAGCTAAATTTTAGTTTAAACAGCTTGATGCCTTAGTTTACTTTTCCTGAGTTTCATATCTATTTTTTATTTTTGCTAAAGATTCAATTCCTGTTCTTCAGAGCAGAAACTCTGTCTTCTATGCATTCATAAGACATAAGGGGTCAATAAGCCATACTTTTAACAATATATTAAAATTCTCCTTGTAACTACTGTGTGGTGAGCAGAATCCTGAGATGGCTTCCAAATTCCTGCCCATTGGTATATATGACCTGCATTACTCCCTCACCTGGAGAGTGGATCAGACCTGTGAATATGAGGGACTGTCACTCCTTTGTTTAGGTTGTGCTGTATAAGACTGTTACAGTTTGGAGGGAGATTCTCCGGCTGGCTCTAAAGAAGCAGCTGCAGTACTGTGACAGGGCTGTGTTGCTAGGACCTGAGAGTTAGGTCTAAAAGCTGAGAGCAGTCCTCAGGAACTTCAGTCCTACAACTGCAAAAGAATGAATTCTACCAAGAACCGGAATGCGCTTGGCAGAGGACCCTGAGCCCCAGATAGAATACAGCCGAAGCCCATATCTTGTTCGCATCTTTGTTAGACACTGAGCAGAAACCCTGCTCACAGGATGTGTGGACTTCTGACCTACAGATACTGTGAGACAGTAAGTGGGTAAGGTGTTAAGGCACCAAATTTGAATTTGTTATGCAGCAATAAAAAACTAGTATGATCTGACTTCCTCTCCTATATTCCTTTCACTTCTCTTCTGCCATGGATGTGATAATAGCAGCAGGAGGCTTTACATGATGAATCTCAAAAGGAGTCATCAAGACTAATTGTAATGGAAATGCGGCAACCTGAGGCTGACTTCTGATGGCAAAGCAACCATCTAGAAGTGCTGCTTACCTGTGCCACTTGTATACTTACACTTGTGTGTTTTCTTATTTCGGACATGGGTCTTAAAAATTCCTAGAACAGTTTTTTATTCCCAAGAATGCCTACTGAAAATGTAACATTCCCTATAAATGAAAGATTTGATAAAATGAACTATTTGCCTTCACTTAAACAACTCCCTAATATATTTGCATATTTTCTTGACCATATATGTTTTGTCATGTTTGTTTCTGAAACTGGGATACAATGCCGAAATCGATGTCAAAAGAAACTTGCTTCCTGAAGGCAGAGGACTGAGTTGTTTTGTAGCTCTCTGTGCCTGCACGTGTGTGAACTTAGCCTTGTAGGAATTTTTATATTTATATAATTGTCAGTTCATTTGACTTATTCACATCATGATCACACAAGCCATTGCCTTATAAATGAATATATATCCTTCATTGTTGCTTAACATGACTTCATAAAGTCAGTGTTTTGAAGCAACACTGATGTGAAGAGTTTTTGTCTATGTGGGAAGGTTACTTGTCATGGGCAATAATTTTTGCTCACTATGTGTGGCCAGAATGTAGAACCACGTCTCGTATTAACTGTGGAGTTGTATCTTTGTGTCTTGAGGCAGAGTTACGTTTTGTGTCATAGCATAAGGTAAAAGTTACATGTTGATAATATTACCTTTGAAAGTTTACTTAAACCAGTCCCTGTTAGATCAGATTGATGTTACTAAGGTTGAGTAATAGTTAACTAGTTGTAAGGTGAACTCATTCTAAATTCCTGCTTTAACCATGCTTTGTGTGACTACATTTGTTTTATCACCTTAACTATGCTTTGTATGACCATATATTTTATCATCTCACCTCAGATAACCAACCAATTCTTCATTATAAATGGGTTTCTGTATGCACAAAATCAAAGTAAGTTATAAAGGTTAAAAATAAAATATGAAAAAATTTATATCAAATAAATGCAATGAAGATGATGCTTTAGGTCTCAGTATTGGTATCAGATGAGAAAAAATTTGAGAAAAAAAAGGAAAAGCATAAAAGTGAGCAAAGTGGCTATTTTTTTTAGTAGGTGAGGATATCGAACAAAATGAAGTTTTAACAAAATAAAATTTTTACAAAGCAAGTAGAACATCAACATTGATTAAAGAAAAAGGATTAGAACTCAAGGAGAAAATGAAAAAGAAACAACCACAATTGTTGAAGACTTTACTGTAACACTGTCTTTCTAAATGCAACTAAGTAAAAGAAAAAAAATAGACAATCTAAGTAATATAATCAATCACATTATTTTAAACATTTCTACATGTCAAATTCAGAAACTATAAAGAGGGGCTAAGTCTTAAATACTATTTATATCATTTGGTGGTTCAGTTGTAGGAAATAGAGATCACTCTAGCTATTTTAAGCATAAGACATCTGACACAGATAACTTAGTTCGTACAAAATGGTTGGGAAGGCTGGAGAAGTAGGCTGTGAGATGATCCCCAGGGATGACTCCCAGAATGACACTGCCAACTAGGCTTTCGAGGTTGCAGCTACCTTTGCTATAATCAGAAATGTGGATAATCAGGTGAACACCACCTGAACTGTCAAATTGAAGAATACACCACTGGAGTTGTGATCCAGGCATCAGGAAACTGTTGCTGATACCTCCACTGCAAGTGCTTTTGAAGTTAGCGACTGGGTACTGGAGTGGTGCCATCTTTGTCCTCATTTGCCAGTAGCAAGAGGAGAAACAAGAAGTGTTCCCCTCTCTGCCACCCCTTGCCCAGGCAAACTGGCACCTTCCCAGTCTCAAGGGATGGGGTGGGGCATCTTTATTGTAATCTAATTCACATCTCCATCCTGAATTGCCAGTTAACTTTGGAAATGTGGTTTTTAGTTTTCCAGCCTCTGTAGTACAAGATTCCTTAGAAGTAGACAGAATGGATGCTGAATACCAAATTCCCACATCCATGAGACAAACTGAAACTTTTCAAATAATGGGTATATATTTGGATGTAAATAATATATTTTTTAATGTTAAAAAACTGAGTTAAGCAAATCATAGTCTCAGACCATGAATTAATAAAACTAGTAATCAATAATATGTATATGTATGTATATGTGTATGTATAATAATATGTATATGTAAACAAATAAAAACAAAGACCAGAATTAGAAATTATCCTACGCAATTGTTGGATCAAGTATGAAATTGAATCTGCAGGATCCTTATAAAACAATGATAATAAAATAACATTTTCAGAATGAGGCCAAAGGTATAGTTAAATATATAGTATCAAATGCTTTCATTCTTATAAGTTCTGAATTCCTGATCTTCTCCCTGAAACCAGCTACTCTTAATAACTCTGCCTGTAAATTAAGGAGTGAGATAGTTTTTATATATCAAAGTTTCAGTTTTAAGAAACTGTAATTCTCAGGGTCATCAAGGGTAGAGTGGCAGTGATATATTATACACTCTTAGAAAAATTAGAAGTTGGTACAAAATTTTTAAAGGGTAATTTGATAATGTATATCAATAGTCTTTAAAGTATGAATAAATTTTAATGTAGCATTTCCATTTTGGAAACGTTATCCCAGGAGAGTAATGAGAAGTATACACAAAGAACACAGAATAGGTTATTGAATATAGAACTGTTTAGCAAAAATTTCCAGTTGTAGCAATGGTTAGATAAAACATGGTACAACTTTAATTCAATGTCCTATAACTATTATAAAGTGTTTGGGAAAATATTTAATGATGGGGAAATGTTCACTAAGTATTATTTGGTGAAGATAAGTTTACAAAATAACATGTACAACATGATCTAAATTTCTCACTCTATATATAGAAAATAATACTGGAAAGCTAAATGCAAATATATTAACAATTTTTATATAGTGGTTGATATATCAGTCTCAGATAGGTCACATTATGATTTGGAAACAAAAATACTAAAATCCCAGTGGCTTAATACACAACAGTTTATTTATTTGTTCTCTCAAGGTCTGCTGAGGGTACAGGCAACTTTCCAGGGCAGCTGTCTTCCATGTGGGAGCTCAGAACCTCAGGCTAATTCAATCATGTGGCATGTCCATAAGTTCTTCCATGATTGCTGTGGCAGTGAAGAAAGAGTAGTCTGCACAATCCTACAGGTACTTTTCTTCTTGGAATTCATATTTCACCCATATACAAGTATGAATGATGAACAACCTAAGTGTCTCAACCTAGAATCCGAAACTTCATTCACCCCAAAGGGTTGAGTATTTCAAATCATTCTAGTGCCTAAAAATTAGCTTCCAATTCATTTCATTCTTTGGAAATAAGGTGCTGGCTAATCTTGAATGTGCCATGGACTCCACCAGAATCTCAATTACCCTAGGTAAAATGAGAAAGAAATATTTATGTCAAAGCCTTGATAAAAATTCTCAAATATCTCATCAATAAATAACAGTAACTGCGATGTAATACATAACTTATACTTGTCTTTTAGACTTCTTTGGACACTTTCTGCTTTTTCCTTTAGATAATGCTCATAAACGTTAAATACAATGGACTCTGGAGTGGTTTTATGGATGGAAATTATATTGTTTATTTCAAGTGACCTACCTTTATTTTCCCCACTGGCTGCCATTGTTTTGTATTTGTTGTTCTCATAAGTTTTCCAGGGATTTTATGCACTCTTTCAGGCAGCTTGTCTTGCCCAATATTGATTGGGGGCAGGATAATATTTTAGTCATGCTCCTCATCTTGTGTATAACCTTGTGTTAGCCCCTCTACATCCTGGATCATGGCTTATTCTGATGTAAAGTGAAGTTGATTTTCATCTTAAAGGAGGGAACTTAACTTCTAAAGTGAACTTTAAAGACAGAATCATGCCCTTTTGTTAGAACTGGATTAACAGCAACTGGGCATCATAGTTAGAAAACCATTGTAGTTGGTATATAAACATAACAAATAATAGAAAATATACCGACATTGAGCAACATCCCAAATTACTTGATCTGCATTAGGAACAAATCTTAGATCTCTGCTTCAATTCCATCTTCAATGTAAGATTGATGTGGTGTAGCAGAGATTTTTAAAATGTGCTGTACAACTCACTGTCAGTTAAAGTACTCATGCATGTATGTTACATACAAGTGACTTATTCAGAACAAGTCAGATGGGATAAATGATGGAAAAGGAAAAAAAGACAAAAATTTTGAAAAGAAAATTGTATTTAGTATTAGATGTATAAGATATATGTGATTTCTTGATTCCTTCTGCATGTGGTTATAATCAAATCCAACTTTTCCTATTTCACATACAAAATGAAGTTGGGAATTGGGCTGGGAAGGGAATTTCAATTGGTTTTGACAGATTGGAGTAATTTTCAACATGGCTTTGAGATAGTGGTTTTGCTTGGCTAATACATATTTTTCAATTTTGTCAATTGAGACAGAAACCCCAAACATTATAAAAGTGTTTGAATACTGGTTGTTTTTTGCCAGGAAGGCACATTGACTTTGGTGTACAATGTTAAGATCATGAATTTTGCTAAATACAATTGCAAACACATGTTCCATTGCAAAGCAGGCAATGAAGAACAAATTAAAAATAAACAACACAGAAATGGGTTTCACTAAGAAACACTGAATAACACCAAGGGTGTTTTTAAAAATTAAAATTGTACAACTATTGCAACTACTTTTTACATTGCTAAGATATTAAAGAACCATATTGGTTGTGCTGTTTCTTTCTATTTTTTAATAATTGAATCAAAGATATTGAGTCATGAAAACTAGTGTCTTAAAAATTCAGCCCTTTCTTTATTAGTGAGGACATTTTAAATACACAAGAAACTAATTTTGGGACAATTAAAATTTAATGTAATTATTAATAATAGTCTTTTCTGAAAATTTCTTTTGGTCAGATCAGAATAGTATGGATTTTAGACAAAGACCATTACAAGACTCAAAGGAAAAAAGCATAATTACAATGTGATCTCTAAAATAATGTATAAATAGAATAATTCTGATGGCAAAATAGGTGACATTTTAAAACTTCATAAGTGGAGTTATATTTTATTCTCTACCCATCATTTCATCACGTTACTCTTTTCTTTGAAATAGTGCAAAGATATCCTATCATACTAAAATGTGGAATCATTATTTATGGAATCCTTAAGAATCTGTGGGCACCATGAGTCTTCCTAACTCCTAATTTAGAATTTCAAATCTTCTAGCTTCCTAATCTTTCAATTTGCTCAGATAATTTTCTACCATTACTGGAATAGTACCTTCCCAAAATCATTCTTGTGAGACCAACTGATGGTTAAACTCCAAACTCAGAACTCCAAGGATTTACCATTACCCTTTTTCTCAACTAATAAATAATAGAAAGAATTTAGTTTATTTATTCCTTCATCCATTCAATTTAAGTCTTTCTTGAGGTGCATATACTTGTCTATGCTTCTCTTACTTTTGTCTTGGTAACGTAGTCTGTCTTAAATCATAAGTTCCTATAGGACAGGGACATGCCTATTTAATTTGCTTTTAACACAACTAACCCAATGCAATGAAAATATGTGAATTTAACACATGATTCTTGATGATGATGGTGATTATGATAATTTATGTTGTTTCTCTTTTGCTTCTCAGTGGCACTTACTAATAATTCACTCTTGCTGACAGCTAAGTTTTGTGTATTTTTTGTGTACATTTTCATATTTCTTTCAGCAAAAATATTATATAAAGACATAATGCATAAAATTTAACTGCAATATTCCTTTAACTTCATCCTACTCCTCTGGCTCTTTTCCATTTATCTGGCAGAATTATACATGAGGCCAAATCTTTGAATTCTTTGCAATTTTCTCTTTGGATTTACAGCACAAGTCTGTTGATTATTCCATATCAGTCACTATTACTATAAGGCAAACATTAAAGAAATGGGAAAGGGGCAGTTAAAAGAAATATGCTGCAGAACAATGCATGGTATTTCTCTTCCCACATTCTAATGTAATTCATCATGGCCAAAACTTTACCAATCTGCTGGGTTCCCAGAGAATTATGAGCATTTTTTTCTTTTTTGAGATTTTTCTCTTTTTTTGCACACTCAAGAAACTACAAGCTATCCTTATTTTTCCTCAAAGAGAAGACCAACTATACTTGAGAAAATAACTTACAGAGAGTCACATTTCAATATAAATAACTACTAATAAACCCATTTGATAACATCAAGTTTTCTCATTGGAAAATCATGCCAATACTGTTTATTAGTTGGCATCTGTAGGTTCTCCTACATTGTTTCATATGGTTATCCCTAAAAAGATTTGAATTTTTAAAAGCCAATATCATGTTATATACATCTTTTATACATCTACTTTACTATCTTGTATAGTTCTGGAATATAATGGATTCCAATAATATTAAAAGTTACATTTTTAAAATTAATTAATTAATTAATTAATTAGAGAGAGAGAGAGAGGGAGAGAGGGCACACAAGCAGGGGGAGTGGGAGAGGGAGAAGCAGACTTCCTGCTGAGCAGGGAGCCTGATGCGGGGCTCCATGAGGGGCTCGATTCCAGGACCCTGGGGTTATGACCTGAGCTGAAGGCAGACACTTAACAACTGAGCCACCCAGGTGCCCGCAAAATTATATCTTAAACAGAGTTATTATTATTAGTTAGTATGGTATGCTTATATGTTAGCTTATGGAGTTAACCCCAGGTCTCAAACAAAAGTTAAATTATAAATTCCTAGAGCGAAAACCCCTTAGGTCATGGATCTTTACTTGCATATTTCCTACATCAGTAATAGATCTCAGGGAATTCACTCTTCTATCTTTCCCTACCTCAATGTCATTTTCTGTATTCTTTCATTATTGAAATACCATAGTAGCTCAACTTTGCATAGATCTGCTGCATAATATCCTCTCCTGTGTGAAACAAAGGAGGTAAGTATGTTAAGGAGCTTTTAGCAGGTGAAACAGGTGTGGCAAAATCCATGCATTTAATTCATAGAAGAACACTACCAACGTTCACTCAGATCTTATTTATTCATTGTTTGTACAATATAAAACATTATATCTGCCATAAATACAAACTAGGGGAAGTGTACAGGCTGTGAAAATAGAAGTGAGGCAGGCCTGTCAGCTTTGTATCAAAAGAAGATACTAAAAACGAATCTATATAAAACAGGTATAATTCAAAAGGCAGTGTGGTCTTTGTTCATTTTGTATAGGTATAAACAGCCTGTAACTTTCAATAGTTCCCCAGGTAGCACAGTGGTACATCATAGCTAAATAATTGAAATTTTAATACTGGCTTTGCGTCTTCAAGAATAGGTGAAATAATTATAATTTATATTTCTTTAGTGATGTTTGGGGTACTTTTCCAGACACACATGACCATCTTTGAGGTCAAAGCATTCATGAAATTTGACCCAAAAACACTTAAAACAAATACAAGTGATAACAAAACAACTGAAGAAATCTAAGTGTGTTCCAACGATGGAGATTTACTGAAAGATGGTCCATCAACCCAATAGACTATTATATAGTCATTTAAATGATAATTATGAGAACTACATAAAATACATAGTAATGTTAACACTGTTAAGTAAAAAAGTGATCATGGGGTTACACAGACATCTCATATTGTTAACAATATGTATTTTTAAAGATTTATTTATTTATTAGAGAGAGAGAAAGAGAGCAGGAGCCAGGGGGAGGGGCGGAAGGAGAGGGAGAGGATCCTAGCAGACTCCCCACTAGCACCAGGCCTGACATGGGGCTTGATCTTAAGACCCTGAGATCATGACTGGAGCCATATAAAGAGTTGGACTCTCAACTGACTGAGCCACCCAGGCACTACTATCAATACTTTTAAAAAACATATTTGTCAATAAAGATTGGGATGAAACAGCAGAAATGGAAAGGCAATGGCAGATCATAGAGGCCATGTACACAGACTTGGAGCCCGGTTTCCTGAGTTTGGTTCTCAGACTTGCCACTTTTTATTTGCCTTGAGCAAATTATGAAACCCATGTGCTTCAGTTTACTCATCTGATATACAAGAATAGATTCTCTTGTCCAGATGGTTATTATAAGAATTAAACTGATGGGGCTCCTGGGTGGCTCAATCGGTTAGGCGTCTGCCTTCAGCTCAGGTCATGATCCCAGAGTCCTGGGATCGAGCCCCATGTTGGGCTCCCTGCTCAGCAGGGAGTCTGCTTCTCCCTCTCCCACTCTCCCTGATTGTGTTCCTTCTCTCGCTGTGTCTCTCTCTCTCTCTCTGTCAAGTAAATAAATAAAATCTTTAAAAAAAAGGAATTAAACTGATATAGTGTATATATTATATGTGTTGATAAATCTAAAAAAAAATAGTCATATTTATTAGTGAGATTAAAGGAGAATTTTGTGTTTTTTCTAGGTAAAATGAATTTTAGATTGCATCATGTGAGCTAACTCTAAAAAGTCAAGGGATTGCATAAATAATTTGGAAAGGATAGTGAGTAAAATGAAATTCTTTTGGATTCTGAAAAGAATACAACTCAGCTATCTGGAAAACTCAACAAACAGATAATTGTCTCAAACATCTGGATAGTCAAGACTTTACTATTCTTAATGACTTCACTCCTGTTTACAAATTTCCACCGTGTTGTTCTCTAAATTTATTGTTAGTTATGTCATGTGTGTTTGGCCTTCACAGCCAAGTTGTATGTTTTTGTTTGTATAGGCTAATATTACTTAATATAATTTTCTTTTCACACAAATAGTGATAAATAACTAAGTCTTATTGGACTTTGATTTTTTTTCCACAGAAAGATATTTTTATAGGTCAAAACTAGGCTTCCCCATTGTGTATCCATGTGCTACTTTGGTGACTATTTTGTTGCATTCTTATGTAATTTCTTCAAGTCCCTAGTCTTCCTTTTGAGGTCTTCCTTTAGTGTCTCTCAGAAGAGACTTTCTGGGGATCCAGAAATTTTCAACAGTTCAGGTACAAGATTCCTTTAGGACTAATGCAGTCTGTGGAGGCTGGAGGCTCCCCTGCTGCCATTGTAATTGCCAGGAAATTCCAGATTAATGATAGTCTCTATTTTATACCTAAAATAAGCCCTCATAACTAACTTCAGTTATCTCCACCATCAACATCACCAATGTACCATAATGTTGGCTTCTACTGAGTGCTTGAGATATTTCAATCTACTTCAGGTAAAAGGTGTTGGCAACAGGAATGGATGAATCTCGGCCAAGGACACTTATTTCATGGGATGGTGACATTCTTTGTTTGGTTGTTTTGTATTAGGATATCTGTCTCCTTCCAGTGTGCCTGTGGAAAAACAGGCTCGTGATTATTCTTGGGAGGGAATGACTCTGAGCAAACTTGAGGTGGGTAGAGTAGAACCAACTTTCCTTTGCTTGCCTTTTTTGGGTTAAATTCCCCATTATAAGAGGTACCATCTTGGCAGTTGCAGAAAGGCACATGGAAAGCTGGAACAGTGATTTTAGGCCTATGGCTTTACATATAGCTCCATGTAATTCAGCCTAACTCATCAGCTAATTTAGATTTCCATGTTGATATTTGGGATCAAAGACACCAGGTGATCATAAATCATTTTTTATTTTTTTATTTTTTAAGGTTTTATTTATTTGAGAGAGTGAAAGATTGAGAGAACGAGTGGGAGGAGTGGCAGAGGGAGAAGCAGACTCCCCGCTGAGCAGGGAGTCAGACATGGGCTTTGATCCAAGGACCCTGAGATCATGACCTGAGCTGAAGGCAGATGCTTAACTGACTGAGCCACCCAGGTGCCCCTCTTTTATCTTTTTTGTTTGTTTATTTACATGTGTACAGACCCCATTCCACAGTGCATGTGCTTACTTCAAGCCATCAGACTTCCACGGGCTTGAGGTGAGGACTTTCACATAAAGTTGTGGTCAATGCTAAAATCAGAGAAATGAGATAAGTTAAATTTTGAGTGATGAGTCAGTATGCCATTGGCCAATGAAGTGATTCTGAATGGGTAACCAAAAATAAAGCACTAATAGATTTGTGGCCAAATTCTAGAAATAAGATTTGTAAGAATAAGAGCATCAGGTTGAATTCCAGAGGACTGGCGCATTTGCTTGAGACAGAAATTTTTAACAGTTAGGGTTTAATGCTTGCTGAAGTATGGTAGGTAAGTAAGTGAGTCTTCCATGTTTATAGGGCCATGGGAAGATGGGACACCATGATTCTTTATTTCTAGATAGGTTCTTCCAATTTCATGGATATTGTGTGTGTGTGTGTGTGTGTGTGTTTTGTGTGTGTATCTGTGTGAGTGAATGTGTGTTAATGGTGTTTTTGTGCACAAGATAGAAGTCTAGTTTTCCTTTAGGGCAAAAAGTATATACTTGGTATTTGCATTAATCTTTTATTAATTGATGTTACTTGAGTCCCATTTAGTAAATTCATTTTTGTTATATTTAATGATGTTTTGCAGTTTCCAAAAGTACTTACTCCCAAGAGACAGTTCACTGGAAAACAATCCTGACAAAGTCAGGAAAAAATATTTATGACTTTGTCTCAAATCTGTGGATATTCATTTATAGTGGATATTTTATTATATTGAAATTATTCTACCTAAAACTGATTTATTTTAAAATACAGACTTATTCACCTTTTTCCTTATAGCAAGAGAATAAACCATAGATTAGTATGAGTCTTAAGAAGTGGCTGTTTGTGGGGGCGCCTGGGTGGCTCAGTCGTTAAGCGCCTGCCTTCAGCTCAGGTCATGATCCCGGGGTCCTGGGATCGAGCCCCGCATCGGGCTCCCTGCATAGCGGAGAGCCTGCTTCTCCCTCTTCCACTCCCCCTGCTTGTGTTCCCTCTCTCACTGTGTCTCTCTCTGTCAAATAAATAAATAAAATCTTTAAAAAAAAAAAAAAAAGAAGTGGCTGTTTGAATATTATATCTTCTCAACTAAAAAAAAAAAAAGTATACTTTCTTATATTTTCCATCTCTTTGTTGAAGTTCTTACTGTGTTCATTCATTCTTCTCCCCAGTTTGGTGAGCATCATTATGACCATTACATTGAACTCTTTATCAAGTAAAGTACTCATCTCCATTTCATTAAGGTTTCTTTCTGAGGTTGTATCTTGTTCTTTCATTTGTAACATATTCCTCTGTTTCTTTATTTTGCTTGAGTCTCTGTGTTGGTTTGTATACAGTAAATAAAACAACCACCTCTCCCAGTCTTGAAGGTGTGGCCCCTTGTAGGAGATGAATCTCATCCCTCAACCCTGCCCCAACCCTTTGTCCTTTCTCAAATCTTTATGCTTGTCCAAGCAGCCCCTTGTATTTTTAATAGCTCCCAGTGGTTGAAGGTATGTCAAGACCTGTCAGTGTCCCTAAGGGGAAGATCATTGCATCTAGATTTAGGCTGTTGGAAAACTGATGCTCAGGCAATAGTTTTTAAAAGTATGCAAATATATAGTCCAGTGGGACTGCAAGTGTAAGCCCTGCTGACCAGACAATCTGATCGTGTTCCCTAGGTGGCAGTCACAAAAAGTAGGCTCCAGATGAGTATATCAGCTCTTCTCTGGGAAATATCAGTAAGCTGGAGCAAGGCAGAGGGATAGCTCCAAGATGGCATCTACAACCTCTGTTCCCTGTGAGCAGTTTTGTAGTCCACTAGATGTGGCCGAACCTGAAGCCTGTCCCCCAGAGCAAATCTCCACAGGTCTCCTTCATAGAAAGATTGGAGGGTATGCCTCAGTCTGCCATCTGTACAGTGCTATGGGGATTGCAGCCTGCCAAGAACCAACTCTCTAATTGCCACAGTCATGTGGGACCCAGGAATGCAAGCTGCCTTGACCACTAGAGCCAGATGATCAAGGAACATTTTCTCAGTGACAGCTGCAAAAACTGGGGCACCAGATATAAAAATCAGGGCACCAACTATGTGTAAAACTTTCCTCCAAAAGACATTGGTGCCCTGGAGTGAGGCAGAGGGAAAGTGTGAAGATAGCACCTACTCTCTGAGATCTCTGAGGCCTCTAGATGTGTGCTTAATTAGAAGCCTGCTCCTTAGGTTTCAGCCATGATGGTTAGCTAATAGGCCTTCACAGAAAATTCAAGCTCTTGGGTCTGTTTTATCCCTTGCTGTGCCTGAGTTTTGGGGGTAGTTGTAGCTGTTTAAGAATTCTTTCTCTTTTTTTTTTTTTTGAAGATTTTTATTTATTTATTTGACAGAGAGAGACAGCGAGAGAGGGAACACAAGAAGGGGGAGTGGGAGAGGGAGAAGCAGGCTTCCCACTGAACAGGGAGCCCAAATGTGGGGCTCAATCCCAGGACCCTGGGATCATGACCTGAGCCAAAGGCAGATGCTTGACGGCTGAGCCACCCAGGTGCCCCAAGAATTCTTTCTCTATTGACTACAGTCCCATAGAATACACAATCATAAACTCCACTGACCATCAAAGCCAGACAATGTAGAGATGTCCCCTGGAAGTAGTGACAAAAATCAGGATGCTAGATTGAGGTATGAATTCCTTTCTGGATGACTGTGATTATTATAGACCCATGGAATAAGGAGTGCAAGATCTTCTGTCCTCCACAGCCAGTCAGTCAAGAGGCATCCCTTGGGCAGCAGCTGCAAAGGTTGAGCACCAGACACATGTAAAAATTCTTCTGGGAGATACTGTGCTCTGGAGCATGGCAAAAGGAGAGCAAGAAGATAACATCTGCCAGTATCCATCCCCAGAAAGTGTTCCAGTGACTCTTAGATGTGTGTGTTAAATTAGATGCCTACCCCAATGCTTTAATATAAGCATGTGAACCTCCTTCACTTTAAATCTGGGCACAACTGGCTGCCTCTGAGCTGGGCCATGCAGCAGGTAGTCTGAGTGCATGGGGCTTTTAAGAGTTCTCTCCCAGATCACTATAATCTTACGGGTCTCAGGACATGAGCCCCATTGGTTTTCAAAGTAAGATGTTTTGGGGGTTCATCTCTCAGGATGAAGTCCTAAAAGTTGAGGTGCCCAATGTGGGGTTTGAGCCCTTTCCTCCTCAGAAAGATGCTCTGGGTTTTGAGTTTTCTCCTAGTGTGGGTCACCATACCAGAGGTGGTGTTTATGGCAAGATTGTTTCCCATCTTCTCCTACCTACTTTGATATGGTTTTCTTTTTATGTGCCTAATGTGTGGTCATCACTCAGCAAGTCTCTAGGCTTTTTTTCTAAGAGGAAAATGTTCCATATATAGCTGTAAACTCAGTGTGTCCTGTGGGAGAAGATGAGTTCAGGAACTTCTTACATCACCAGTTTGAACCAGAAGCAACTAGAAGGCACAGAGCTGAAGAATACAGTAGTAGAATTAAAAAATATACTAGAGGGGTTCAATAACAGACAAAATTAAGCAAGAGAAAGGATTAGTCAACTCAAAGACAGTGAAGCTGACCAATCAGAGCAAGAAAAAGAAAAGAATGGGAAAAAAATGAAGATAGCTTAAGGAGTTTATGGGAGAACATCAAACTAACTAACATTTGCATAATTGGGGTCCCAGAAGAAGAGAGAGAAAGGGGCAGAAATCTTGTCTGAGGCAATAATGGCTGAAAACTTCCCTAACCTAGGGGAGGAAATAGACTTCCAGATCCAGGAGGCCCAGAGAGTTAAACAAAAAACATTAACCCAAAGACACCCACACCAAGGCACAATATAATTAAAATGTCAAAAGTTAAAGGTAACAAGAGAATCTTAAAAGCAGCAAAAAAAAAAAAAAAAAAAACAACTTGTCACATACAAGGGACTGCCTCTCATAAACCTAGAAGATTTTTTAGCAGAAATCTTGCAGGTTAGAAGAAGGTGGCATTAAATATTCAAAATGCTGAAAGAAAAAACTTCCAATCCAGAATACTTTACCTGGTAAAGTTATCATTCAGAATTGAAGGAGCAAAAAGAAGGTTTCCAGGCAAGCAAAAGCCAAAGGAGCTCATCACTACCAAATCAGTCTTACAAGAAATATTAAAGGAATTTCTTTAAGCTGAAAATTCAGAGTGCTGTTAGTAACAAGAAAACATGTGAAAGAATAAATTTCACTAGAAAAATAAATATGGTAAAGGTAGTGGATTAATCACTTATAAAGCTAGTATGAAGGTTAAAAGACAAAAGCAGTAAAATTCACTATGATTATAATAATTAATGGATACACAAGATAAAAAGATGTAAAATGTGACATTAGAAATATAAAATGTGGGTGGGAGGCACAGTAAAAATGTTGAGCTTTAGGATGGGATCAAACTTAAGTTATCAACTTAAAATAAACAGTTATAGACATAAGTTGTTATAAATAAGCCTCATGGTAACCACAAAGCAAAAACCTATAGTAAATACACAAAAGACAAGGAGAAAGGAATATAAGCATATCATCAAAGAAAGTCATCAAACCACAAGAGAGTAAGAGAAGAAGAAAGAAGCAGAGAGGAACTACAAAACACCAAAAAAAAAATTAACAAAATATCATTAAGTATCTACCTATTGATAACTGCTTTAAATATGAATGGACTAAATTCTCCAGTCAAAAGATATAGAGTGGTTGAATTGATAGCAAAAAACAAACAAACAAACAAAAAAGCCCAAAAAACTTATCTGTGTGTTACCTACCAGAGACTTGCTTTTGATGTAAGGACACACAGAGACTGAAAATGAAGGGATGGAAAGAGATATTCCATAAAAATAAAAATGAAAAGAAAGCTAGAGTAGCTATACTTATATCAGACAAAATAGACTTTAAAACAAAGACTGTAATAAGACACAAAGAAGGGCATTACATAATGATAAAGGGGTCAATCCAACAAGAATATATAACATTTGTAAATATTTAGGCATCCAAAATATGTAAAGCAAATATTAACACCCCTAAAGAGAGAAATTGATGACAATGCAATAATAGTAGGGGCATTTAGTACCCCACTTATATCAATGGGTAGATCACCCAGACAGAAAATCAAAGCAGGAACATCAGCCTAAACAACATGTTCATCCAGATGGACTTAATAGATACATACAGAACATTCCATCCAAAAGCAGCAAAATACACATTCTTCTCAAGTACACATGGAATATTTTCTAAGATAGATTGTATGTTAAGCCACAAACAAGTCTTAATAAACTTAAGGTAAATGAAATCATATCAAGCATCTTTTATGAATGATATGAAACTAGAATTTAATTACACAAAGAAAACAGAAAATTCACAAATATATAAAGATTAAACAAAATGCTACTGAACAACCAATGGGTCAAAGAAGAAATCAAAATAGAAATTAAAAAATACCTGGAGAAAGCAAAAATGGAAATGTCACATACAAAAATTTGTGTGATGCAGCAAAAGCATTTTGATGAGGAAACCTCCTAGTGACAAATGCCCACCTCAAGCAACAAGAAAAATCTCCAATAAACAACCTAACTTTACACCTCAAGGAAGTAGAAAGAGGACAAAGCCCAAAGTTAGTAGAAGTAAAGAAATAACAATGATTGGAGGAGAAATAAATGAAATAGAAACTAAAAAGACAATAAAGAAGATCAATGAAATGAAAAGCTGGTTGTTTGAAAATAGAAACAAAATTGACAAGCCTTTACCTAGGCTCACCAAGAAAAAAAGAGAGGGCTTAAATAAATAAAAAATGAAAGAGGAAAAGTTACCACTGATATCGAAGAAATACAAAGGATTGTAAGAAACTATTATGAACAATTATATGCCACCAATTTGGACAACCTAGAAGAAATGGATAAATTCCTAGAAACATACAGCTTATCAAGACTGCATCATGATGAATAGAAATATGAACAGACAGATTACTAGCAAAGAGATTGAATCAGTAATCAAAAACCTCCCAACAAACAAGAGTCTAGGACAAGACTGCTTTACTGGCAAATTCTACCAAACATTCAAAGATAATACCAATCCTCATTAAACTCTTCCAAAAATAGAAGAGGAGGGAACTCTTCCACACTCGTTTTATGAGGCTGGTATTACCCTGATACCAAAATCAGACAGGGATGCCACAAGAAGAGAAAATTGCAGGCCACTATCCCTAATGAACATAGATGAAAAATCCTGAGCAAAATAGTAGCAAACCAAATTCAACAAAACATTAAAAGGATCATACACCATGATCAAATGGGATTCATTCCAAGAATTCAAGGATGGATCAACATTCACAGATCAGTCAATATAATATACTAATTAACATAATTAAGGATATCTCTGTATCTCAGTAGATACAGAAAACACATTGACAGAATTCAGCATCCATTTATGATAAAAACTCTCAACAAAGTGGGTATAAAGGGAGTGTACCTCAATATAATAATGGCCATATGATAAGCCCAGAGCTAACATCATACTCAATGATGAAAAGCTGAAAGCCTTTCTTCTATGATTAGGAACAAGACAAGGTGCCCACTCTTTCCACTTTTATTCAATATTGACAGAACAATTAGGCAAAGTGAATAATTAAATGAAAATAAAAATAAAAGACATCCAAATTGTAAAGGAAGAAGTAAAACTGTATTTGCAGATGACATGATATTATATATAGAAAACCCTAAAGATGCCATCAAAAAACTGTTAAACTGATAAATTCAGAGAAGCTGTAAGATAAAAAATCAATATTAAAAAATCTGTTGTGTTTCTGTACACTAATAACGAACTATCAGAAAAAGAAAATAAGAAAACTATCTATTTACATCTGCATCAAAAAGACTAAAATACCTAAGAATAAATTTAGCCAAGGAGGTGAAAGACTTGCATATTGAAACCTAAAAGACATTAATGAAGTCAATTCCAGAAGACACAAGTAAATGGAAAGATATTCCACGCTCATGGATTGAAAGAATCAATAAAATGCCCATACTACCCAAAGCAATCTGCAGATTCAATGCAATCCTTATCAAAATTCTAATGACATTTTCCACAGAACTAGAACAAACAATTCTAAAATTTGCATGGAAGCACTAAAAACCCTGAATAGTCAGAGCAATCCTGAGAAAAAATAATAAAGCTGGAGACATGCTTCCTGATTTCAAACTTTATTACAAAGAAATGGTAATTAAAACAATATTGGCATAAAAATAGACACTTAGATTAATGGAACAGAAATAAATCCATGAATATATATATGGTCAATTTATTTATGGCACAGGAGCCAATAATATATAACGGGGAAGGAATAGTCTCTTCAGTAAATGGTTCTGGGAAAACTGGACGGCCACAGGCAAAAAATGAAACACAACCATTATCTTAAACCATACACAAGAATAAACTCAAAATAGATTAAAGACTTGAATGTGAGACCCGAAACCATAAAACTCCTAGAAGAAAACATAGGGAGTAAGGTCCTTCTCACTGGTCTTGGTGATGATTTTTCTTTGAATCTGACACTAAAAGAATTAAAACAAAAGCAAAACTAAGTAAGTGGGACTGCATCATACTAAAAAGCTTCTGCACAGCAAAAGAAACCATCAACAAAGTGAAAAGGTAACTTACTGATAGGAATATTTGCAAATCATATATCTGACAAGGCGCTAATATCCAAAATACATAAAGATCTCATACACTCAGTAGCAAAAAAAATCTGATTGAAAAATGGGTGCAACACAGAATAGACATTTTTCCAAAGAAGACATATAGATGACCAAAAATACATGAAAAGATGCTCAACATCATTAATTATCAGGGAGATGCAAATCAAAACCACACTAAGCTATCACCTCTCACCTGTTAAAATGGCTTTTATCAAAAAGATAAGAAATAACAAGTGTTGGCAAGCTGTGGAGAAAGGGAATTCTTGTGCACTGTTGGTGGAAATGTAAGTTGGTGAAACCACTACGGAAAATACTGTGGAGGTTTTTGAAAAAATTAAAAATAAAACTACCATATGATTCAGCAATTTCATTTTTGGGTATTTATGTGAAGAAAATGAAAACACTAACTCAAAAAGAAAAATAAAAGATACATGAACACCCAAGTTCATTGCAGCATTATTTACAGTAGTCAAGATATGAAAACACCTAAATCTCCATTGGTAGATGAGTAGATAAAGAATCTGTGATATATATGTGTATGTGTGTGTGTGTGTGTGTGTGTGTGTGTGTGTGTGTGTGTGAGATAATATTACTAATAGCCACACATTGGAATATTACTCAGTGATAAAAATGAATGAATTCTTGTCATTTGCAACAACATGGATGGAGCTTGAGGGCATTGTGCTACGCGAAATAACTCAGACAGAGAAAGACAAATATTATGTGATATCTCTTACATATGGAATCTAAAAAATAAAAAATAAAATAAAAAACAGAATACCAAGCTCACAGATACAGAGAATAGGTGGTTTCCAGAGGCATGGGGTGGAGGATGGGAGAAACGGGTTCAGGGAGTCAAACAATAAAAAGAAAAAAAAAAAAAAACAGGCCAATGCTATAGATGTCTGGTAAATGTTAGTTCAGCTGCATTAAGTCTGTGTATGTTTCATAGTAAGTGCTAAAGAGGAAAAGATTATCTCATCTACTTTGTACTACATTGGATGTAGCAAGATATATACAGAAAATTTATAAATTTTGGATTGTGATGACACCTTTAGAAAGGGGAAAATATCAAAACATCTTAACACTGACATGAATCATATATTTCCATCCTTGATTATAAAAAGTTACCAAAGAATTCTTCAACAAAGTTATGTTCTTCAGAAAGTTACTTCTTTCTCTGTGATTGAAATTTCCTGCATCAAGCAAGCATAGTACCATAATTTTCAGTACATTTTCAAGATCAAGCACTGAGGATATGGGCAATGTTCTAATTTAGAAATAGAAATAGAGAAGATTTTTAGGAATGTAGTAATTCAGCTTTATGGAAAACAGGAAAATGACTCAATAAAACCATCTGGTCACTAAAAAAAAAAAAAAGAAAGAAAGAAAGAAAAAAAAAGTGTATGCCACACTTATGTGTTCCTGCTGTGTGAGTGGCCTAGCATGGTATGGGGCCTGCTTAAAATCACCACTAACAGCTGGTTACCATTCAATTGCTATTGTTGGTGCCCAGTTATTTTCGGTTTGGCTTGGCAGCGGCTGTGGCAAACATCTGCTAAGTGATGGCTCAATTTGTGAGTCCAGGTCTTTAGGATTTAAATGCCTCTGAATTTAAGGGTAATCTAGGTTTGTGTGGGAGCTTCTTCAAAGTTGACCTGAATCCTTGCAAAAGGTTGCAAGCTGTCCTGGTTTCCTGGTTTTTCCATAGCTTGGACCTTCCTTATGGGATGGTTGCTGCCCCTCCAGGCTCCTCCAGTCCTGGTAGGACTTGGCTGCCTCCTCTAAGTAGCAACAGAAGGGTATTATTAATAGCTTGGAGCAACTAGATAACTGCTTCCAATAGTTTCTAGATTTTTTGCCATGTGAGGCTAACTTTGGTGAGAATTATATTTGCATACGTATGTGGGCATTCGGGGCTGTGAATCACAGACATTTGCTGTGCATTTCACTCATGCTTCTACCGGGAATCAGCTGGACATTAGAAGTTGGCTTTGGAATTTGTTATATCTACTGCCAGGTCACAAGGTTGTGTTTGAAAGTTCAGGAGGTAAAAGGCCCAAATGGTAATGAAAGCAAGAAAAATATCATCTACTCTGGTTGAGGAACTGGTCAATCTCAAGTAATTATAGCTTCTTTTTGTTCATATTTTTTTCCCTATTTACAGTTCCTAGAATTTAGAACGTGCTTGCCTATATCCCACTGTCCTCCCCTCCCCCCTACCACCTTAAGACAAAGAAGTCATTTATTTTAGAAACCCAGTGGTCTTTAGTATCATTTCAATGTATGTTTGAGTTAATTTTAGAGTAGGAAGAGTAAATGAAATGCAATATTTACACTTTGCTAATTATCTTCTCTTGTTAGAAAGCTGCTATTTTGCAGAAAGAGAAATATGTTAAAAATGTATGTATTTTAACTATAAAAATCAATTGTCATAAATTGTATATATAGCAAATCACATGGGAAGTCTTTATTTCCTAATTTAAAAAAGCTGCCTCAAAGCAATGTTTCAGCACACAGAGGCACATGGGCCACTTGGCAGACAGCCTAATTGAAACCAAGGGCCCAGGAGAAGAGCTGAACTCTGCATCTGCCGTCCAGAGCTGGCTGCACTACACTTTGAACCAGGGCTGATGGCTTTGTACACAAAGATCAAAATGAGTTTGTTTTATTCAGCTGGGTTGTGGAGGTGCACGTATTTTGGCTTCTGGATGCAATAAAGCATTGAGCTCTCAGATAAACAAACTATAAATCTAATCAAGCCTGGGCACAATGATAAGTCGATTGCTTGAAAGGGAGAGGTGGGGTTGTGGTGGCGGTGGAGGCAGCGGGGGGTGGGGGTGAAAGGATGAGAGAGAGAATGAGAGAGAGAGAGCAAGAGAAACTCAGAAGATAAAATGGTCCAATCCCATTTTATGCGGTGGAGTACTAAACCTGAATCTTGGTGTGTTGCCAGTTTTAACAACTATTTCGTCTCCTTCTCCCCACCTCCTTCCTTTCTTTTCTTGTCATATTGCCGTGAGATTTCAGATACATTCTCTGTTAAAGAACTGTCTTGGGAACTACATCAGATTCCTTGAATGGAAGCAGCAGGTGAATTATTGTAAAATGTTTCTTCTTAAGTTGGAGTTTGAAGACTTTGAAATATTTCCCTATCTGTTTCTCAAAGCAATATGGGCAAATAATATGTAGTTAGTGTGTTCCTTATGTGCTGTATGTAGTCATCAGTACCATTATCATGTAACCTTTATTCATCCCCAGTTATGTGCTTGGAAGTAAAAAAAAAAAAAGAACGATGAATATTTCTTCTTAAACATGTTTAGATGCAGCCACTCCTAAGCATACTTGAATATTTCAGCTATGACGAAGAAATGGAAAGGTGTCATTGATTTATTCATGTGGGTTGGATGCTTTCGCCCACCGTACAACTTCAAATATTGTTGGAATCAATCCATTTCCTTACTTTACTAAGTACCTGCCAGATAAATCTCCAGATATGATAAAATATGTGTCCATTAGGAATGGCTGAATTCCACAACTAGATTTCATCTGAAATCTGAATGATGAAGTTTTCATTTAAAGTGAATACCATAGGTTGACAGGTTTAAAAACTGCCCAAGAAATAAATAACAGTGATTTAGAAATTTTCTCCGGTAATACAGGAATCCTGGCTGTGCAATAAAGAATAAATTTCTAGAAAGTGGACACTTATAACCTGAATCACTAAGTAGATATTTACAGCATAGTTAATTGATTTTCTTTAAAAAATCTGTTTTTATTAAGATACATAATATTGAGATATATAATTCACTTACCATAAAATTCATGCTTTTCAAGTGTATAATTCAAGTAGTTTTTAGTATATTCACAAAGTTGTGCATCCATCATTTCTTTCTAATTCCAGAACACTTTTTTTTAAGATTTTATTTTTAAGTAATCTCTACACCCAATGAAGGGCTCAAACTTGCAACCTTGATATCAAGAATTGCATGCTCTACCAACTGAGCCAACCAGGTGCCCTTAATTCCAGAACATTTTCATCAGCTCAAAAAGAAACACTGTACTCATTAGCAGTCTGTTGTGGAATTTATTGATAGAAATTTCAAGGAACTAGTACTTACTTTCTAACTTTCAATTTGAATAAAGTTTCATTTATAGTTCTGAAAAGTCAATTTTGATTATTTTTTGCATCGCCAATTTCCATGCTCTTAAGATTTTTTTTACTGTAGATAACGAAAATATTTCAAGTATGTAGTGAAATGTAGCAGAGTTTAGAGAGTTCAGTACTGAAATGGATAGCTTATTGCATGAACTACCTAAGTCCCTTAGCATCTCAAAGTTTTCATCTTATTGCATATGAGCCAAGCAGGCTAATGAATTGAACTGGGTACTACATTGTCCAGAGTATTATGCTAGGAGTCATATTCCTTGTTCAAAACATATATAGAAAGTTCAATAATGATTATTATGATAATTTTAATAATAATAAGGAAGAATAGAAAGAAGAAAATGAAGACGATGAGGAAAAATATTTCATTGATCATCCTACTATGTAAGGAATTTGTTCATTATGCTTCTCATTTAGTAACTCATTTATTCTCAGAACAACTAAAGTACTTAAGTACCATGATGTAGTATTGAGCATAACGTGGTTTCAAGGAGCAGAAGCCAACGCTGTTTATCTGCAGAAAAAAAGTGAGTCCATTGGAAATATATGTAAAGGCTCCAGACTCCATGGGAGTACAAATGACTGGGCTTATCAGTGAGAAGAAACCAAGGAAACTATAGAAGACTGAGCAGCAGAAATATAGCAGTAGTTATACTGCAGAAACAATCTGATGCCACTCTTGATGCTGTAATGAATATGACCTCCTGCTTTCCTGATATCATTGCATTAATTGCTCAGGATTCAGCAACCAAGAATGAGCATCTGATTTATTGAACTTATATTAGGTGTCCACTCTATGAAGAAAAAGGGAGGAACAAATCTGTTTGGCATCTGTGATAGTTAATTTTATGCATCAACTTGGCCAGGCCATAGTACTCTGATATTTGGTCAAATGTTATTCTGGATATTTCTATGAAAGTGTTTTTGGATGAAATTAATGTTTACATCAGTAAGCTTTAAATAAAGCAGATTACTCTCTGTAATGTGAATGGGCCTCATCCAGTTAACTGAAGGCCTTACTGGAATGAAGACTGAACCCCTCCCAGCAAGAAGGAATTCTGCTCGAGGACTGCCTTTGGACTTGAACTGAACTTTTCCCTGAGTCTTCAGCTTGCTGGACTACCCTATTAGATTTTGGAATCACCAGACCACACAATAACAAGAGCCAATTCCTTAAAAAAAATCTCTTCTCTCTCATACACACACACATATGCATACACATAAACCTCTATTGGTTCTATTTCTCTGGAGACCCTAACACAGCTTATTTTGTAGGAGGTGGCTAAAACATCCAAAGATTTCTACAAAATGAGGGATTACCAGATAAATTTGGATTACTAATAGGAAAGAAGGGCCTCAATGATGAACATTCAAAAAGTAAGAAATGTCCATTACACCTAATAATATATGAAGATAGTGTCTAAATTCTGAGGGAGAGGAACTCAGAATTAACTCCAGAAGTTAATCTGGAAATAAGTCACAGGAAAATATTTTCTAAAGGAAGAGAGACATGAATTGAAGGAGCAGAAGGAAAAAGATATTCTAAGTCAAGGGAATAAAGATGGGCACGTGATCTTCCACTGAGGTGGCAATATGATGTTATATGGAGGAAGTAATGCTGTTCCAGACCTTTGAATAGCCTGGAAACCTCCACTTTCTGCCTCACGGATGCCAGTTACAGTGTAAGAACTGCAGCTACCCAGAAACCTCCATGCTACAGGTCCAAGCCATATGGAGAGGCCCCGAAGAGAGGGAGAGAGATATCAGACACACAAGGACCAGCTAGGTGAAAACATGTAAGCAAAGACATTTTTTAATAACTTTTAAGAAGTGTATTCTCCAGGGGCACCTGGATGGCTCAGTCAGCTGGGCGTCCAACTCTTGATTTTGTATGAAATCATGATCTCAGGGTCATGAGATTGAGCCCGGTGTCAGGCTCTATGCTCAGTGCAGAGTCTTCTTGAAATTCTCTCCCTCTGCCCTCCACCTGCTCTTCCCTTTATCTCTCTAAAATAAATAAATGAAAAAAAAATCATTTTTTAAGAAAAGTGTATTCTCCAGCTATTCTAACCGTCCAAGCTGAAGTCAAGAAGATCAAAGCTGAAACATCAAGTTGAGCCCTTATTGGGCACTTTAGCTCTAAATTATAAACTAAATAAAATGGTCATTTTATGTCAGTATGTAGTTTTGGGGATAGTTTGTCAATGCAAGATTTCTGTCACATATGCCATGCACTTAATGTGAAATATTGGAGATATACAATCAAAGTCAGGGGAACAGATGAGGTTCCTGAGGGTAAAGTTTAGAGAATACAAAAGGCAAAGACTGAGGTTTAGAGATACCAGTATTAATGGTCAGGGGTAAAATACCCCAGATGTTGAGAAGGTAACAAAATGGTCAGAGAAATCAGAACTAAAGTTGGAGACATTGTGACTGGAATGCAAGATATTAAAAGGGGTAGTTGGGAACAATATATATGCAGCAGAGAGAGCATGGTTCAATGAAGACAATTCATTTTTTTGAGATTAATATTGGTTTTGTTATAGAGCAATTTTATTAGAGTAAATAATGAAACTAAATTGGAGCAAGAATGAGATTTGGTTTGGGTACATGTTTAACAGTATAATGGTACATCAGACTATTAACAACTATATGTGATCCCTCTTAAAAGCAAAAGAAACAAAAATCTAATGTACATTTTACTAATAGGAATTTATTTTATAAATGATAAAATTTATAAATAAAACATATACGTTTATTTTATAGGTTATAAAATATATGTATAAATTTATCTGATAAATTTAAATTTGCAGAACTTATAAAGAAAATATACAAGAAGAATAAGACTATTTTAAAGAAAATAAAAATTTGAAATTTGGACTTATGATTCAAATCAATGGCTACTGTCTTGTATCATTAGTCCATTTATTTGAATAGTTTGATTTGATTACACAGTATTGAGATGTTTTCTTCTCTTGTCCAGTGTTATAAAATTAGATATGCATAGATTTGAACACCTAAAAAGACCAATGCAAAGTTATAAACTTACTAGTGAATACCACATTTGCAGGAAGTTCAAAATATACATAGAGATAGCAGAAGTTTTATACTAAAATTTGCATTAAAATGATTTAGCCTTGGAGTCAAGATTAGTATCACAGGTTCTCCAGTATGTGAAAATATGTTACATATCGTATTATGCATTTTTATAGTTTTAAAAATTCTCAAAATAGGTTTAGAAATTATATTTCTATCAAACATTTGTGTGACTATTGAAGTTAAACAAAGGGAAATCTTTGAAGCACTTTGTTTTCAGCAAAACTATTTTGGATATAAAGCAATTTCATTTGAATATAAAATTGTATTCTCCATGCTATCGTCTATTCTTGTTTTATCTTTAATTATTTGTGGTTTCACCAAATTTTAATGTGTTCTTTAATTTTTTAATAAAATTTCTCATGAAAATAGGGTAATTTCTTTCTGTATTATCTGCTTTCTAGAACTTTTTGACCCTTTTTGGAAAAAGACCTTGATAGCCAGCTGTATAGCTCACTAAATTCTGCTCAATACCATGCAAGGACAATGGGATAGTCTTTCAGTTTGCTTATATTATTAGCTATTATGTCAGTATTAAAGATATCAGAAGGCATTTTAACCTCATAGATGAGGCAGACAGTAGCTAAATAAGTACTGTGACACCTGTTTGTCTCAATCAAGACTTTGGGTATCATTAGCAAAGAAGCATGTTGTGGCTTGAATGGAGGTTCAGTCATCTCTACTTCAGGGTTAGAATTGCCCTAACTGTGCTAATAGCTATATAATATGGACACCTCTGTTTTGGATACAAGAAGAAGAGAGATGTTCTGATGCTACAGTTTGTGAAATGTAACACCATTATCTGATTCTTCTATTAAGTGCAGTTGTTCACACCTAACCACATATTTATCATCTTGCATTGTTATCTCAAGATATTTATTCTCTAATGGAACCTTAATAACTTTATGTGAGAGGCCTTGTCTCGCCTATTTGACTGTAAGCTCTTTGAAGACAATGGGAAATGTCTCATAATTTTTGTTCCTGCTCTGTACATAGTAGTTTCAGGCACAGACTAGGAATATAATAGAGGTTAACTAACTAATATAATGTTTGTTGAGCTCCTATATCATACCAGTGGCTATGCTAAGTGCTACATGCACAATAGTGATATGGCATAGGTTCTACCCCCTTAATAAGTTGTAAAAGTAAAAAGGGTGTGTATATATATTTTGTATATATATATAAAAGTAGCAAGCTTTAGAACTCACTTGAATTCCAAACATAATATTATTAATTTTATTGTAGATAATCCAGTGTTTTTTGTTAATTTACCAAAAAACATTCAGTATTAATAGGGTTATGAAAATATGGAGCATATCTTTTTATTAAGAAGGTTTTCATTTATTTCTATTATTATTTTTTAATCTAGGTATAATAACTTAGGAAGACATTTGTGAAGACTTTTTAAAAAAAAATTATTTATTTCTTTGAGAGATAGAGAGAGAGCATGAGCAGGGTTGGGGGGAGCACAGGGAGAGGGAGAAGCAGACTCCCCACTGAGCAGGGAGCCTGATGCAGGGCTCGATGTAGGGCTCAATCCCAGGACCTTGAGATCATGACCCGAGCCGAAAGCAGACACTTAACTGACTGAACCACCCAGGCTACCTTGTGAAAACTTCATTTAAAATCTGGATGGCCTTGAATCCTATGGATTCTGAGTCTTCCTTTAGGCCTCTACTCAGTATATCTCTTCTTAACACAGGCTCTGGCCCAGGCTTTCCCATTGGTCAACGTGGACCAAAGATCATTAGTAAGGCCAGATGGAAAATAAAGGAAGAGAGAATTAAAACCTGGGAGGTATGGTAAAATAAAGTTGGAGTGCATGGGGACCCTTACGTTTTATCCTTCTCTTTATTTTCCAGAACCTCTCAGCTTCATGCATGAAATGGAGGGTCTTCTAGGGTTAAACTCTGAACTTCTAAAAAATGGTAAATCTCCTTCAAAATGAAACCAGTTAGAGAATTATCAGTGGAGTTGTTAAAATACTTGAAATACAGAGTATTTGGAAAGAAGGTCAATTTAACCTCTCATAGTGATAAACTTGAATATAGTGTATAGTCAAACATACAGATAAATGACTTACTATTGGCAAATGCTAAAACCTAGGCAGGACTTAGTCTTGCCCTGGCTGTAGTATGACTATTCAGATGTTATAGGCTTCAGAGAGCTGTGGTAGGGTATGGGATGGACTAATGTGAATTCCAGTTGCTGGCATCTGAATTACTGCAGTTGTGAATTCTTTGATCTAGAATCCTGAAATAAATCTGGAATCTGAAGTAATTCCAGTTTAAGATAAAGAAAAGAAGGCAAGGAGATAATTATTACACTGATTTTCACTAGTAAATATTGATTTAGTTATTTTGATTTTTTAATGGAAATTTTTCCTTATCTTGAAATATATAAGAATTAACTGTGACTTAGATATGTAAGAAGTTGTATAGTCTTTTCAATGGAATTTAAATTTCATAATGCAGTAGAAATATTTTGTAAAATTGATATAAATAATTTGTCTTATAAAAGGGATATTGAATAAAGAGATAAAGTGAGAGAAACTTATTTTAAATAAAAAATCAGAAATAGCCAAGGAATGTCAATTTAATGAACAATTTTTTGTCCTCAAAGTCATAAATAGCAAATACAATTCTTAGTTGGGTTACATTTTACTATGATATCTCAGTGAAAAGTGTTGCAACATTTTAGCATCTATATTTTTGGTGAGCATTACTGATTGATATTTTTCTTTTCTTCTGGATTGTTTATAATAGTATAGATACAGTCATTGTATTTACAAAAAAAAAGGCAAATACATTGACCTTAACTGTTTTACGTGGATATAAACTTGCAAGCCAATGATACAAATGGCAAAAATATTCCATTTTCTATAAGGAAGATCAAGATCAAGTTTATAAAAAGACAAACAATTTATTCCTTTGGAGTTGGCTTTCCCTGGTCAAAAGATCTTTTTCAGGCTTAGAAAACTGTCTACTTTTTCAAAATGAGGATTTCATGCTTCAATTTTTAAGTCAAAAATTCTCACAAAGGGACTTGAATTGGAAGACAGAGAAGATGGTGGCAGAGTAGGACAACCCTAGGTTCATCTTGTCCCATGAACACAACTAGATAACTATCAAATCATTCTAAATACCCCAGTAATCAACCTGAAGACTGACAGAACAAACTCCACAACTAAAGGGAAAGAGGAAGCCACCTCATAGGAAATGCAGAGACATGGTTTAAAGGAGAAATGGATTGCAGGTGCTGTGGAGGGGAGAGAGATGTGGTCCCAGAGAAGAGCGAGAGAGAGAGAGAGGAGCACATAAGGGAACACACAAATTGAACATTTTCCCAAAGCCATTGGCTTGGAAAATGAGAGGGGCTGAATTTGTGAATTCTTGCAACCAGGAGGACTTAAAGCCCAGAATTTTAAATGTCAGTGGGTTTGGCTGGGATAGAGCCTGGAGAGCACTCCTCTGTTCCTGGAGAGAAAGCAGGCAAACAACCTGGGGAAGAAGGCATGGAAACAGAGATCTGATCTGAAGAATGCCTGGGCACACAAGGGGGAGATTATTCTCTTCTCTTCTCTGAGCACATCCCTGAGAGGCAGTGTTCACGGAGAGATGCCTCTCAGAAAACAAAGGAGCTGGCTGGTGCCATGTCCCACCCCCCACCCCCACCTTAGCATAAACACAGAGCCACCTGGGGGAAGGAGCAAAGCGCTGACAATGGCTGCCTAACTTGCTTACAGCACCCTCCCCACCCCCCACCCCCCCCGCCCCGTGCCCTGGCAGAACTGCCATTTTCAGTCAAGCTTGCCTTAGTTCCAGTGTGGTGGACCCTACCCCAGAAGACCAGCACAAATCCCTGCCCGCACCACATCTCCTGACCAGAGAGTTCTGCAGGCCTCAGTTCTGGTGAAAATAGTTTCAGGTTTCATATCACAAACTGACCAGAGCACACTTTGCTAAAGCTCGTCACATTTAGGCCAGGGATCAACCACTGCCCATAACAGGCAAGGAGAGCCTTTGCAGATGACTGGTCTGAAGGACAGAACGACCAAAACACAACAGCACAGAGAATGCAGCACACACCGGAGACACCCCCTGAAGTGCCAGGCCCTAGGTACCACATGACCTCTTCTTCATAAGGCCATTATTTTCAGGAGCAGGAGACATAACTGCCTTTTCTAACAACAAAGAAAAAGGCAGAAACTTAGACAAACAAGGCCAAGACAGAGGAATTTATCCCGATAAAAGAACAAGATAAGGCCCCAGCCAGAGATCTAGGTGAAACAGATGTAAGTAACGTGCCTGCTGGAGAATTTAAAGCAACAATCATAAGATACTCACTGGGCTTCAGAAAAGAATAGAAGACATCAGTGAGACTCTTACCACAGAGATAAAAGAATTAAAAAAGAGTCAGAGATGAAGAATATAGTAAACGAGATTGGAAACAAGCTTGACCCAATGAACAGCAGGCTGAAAGAAGCAGAGGAATGAATTAGTAACCTAGAAGACAAAATAATGGAAAATAATGAAGCTGAACAAAAGAGAAAGAATTATGCAACGCAAGAATAGACTTAGGGAACTCAGTGACTCCATCTAATGTAATAACATTTGTATTATAGGAGTCCTAGAAGAAGAGAGAGAAAAGGGGGCAGAAAATTTATTTGAAGAAATAATAGCTGAAAACTTCCCTAATCTGGGGAAGGAAACAGACATCCAGATCCAGGAGGCATGGAGAACTCCCATCAAAATCAACAAAAGCAGGCCAACAGCAAGACATATTGTAGTTAAATTTGCAAAACATAGTGATAAAGAAAAAATCTTAAAAGCAGCAAGACAAAGTCCTTAACTTACAAGGGAAGACCCATAAAGCTAGCTGGAGACTTCTCAACAGAAACTTGGCAAGCCAGAAGAGAGTGGCATGATATATTCAAAGTGCTAAATGGGAAAAATCTCTAGCCAAATGTCTTTTCAGCAAGGCTATCATTCAGAATAGAAGGAGAGATAAAGAGTTTCCCAAATAAAAACTAAAGAATTTCATTACCACTAGACCAGCCCTGCAAGAAATATTAAAGGGGACTCTTGGACTGCAAAGGAGAAACCAAAAATGATATAGACAAGAAAGGAATAAAAATAATCTCCAGAAACAATGAAAAAATGAGTAATAAAAAGGCAATAAATACACATCCATCTGTAATTACTTTGAGGGGTGTCTGGGTAGCTCAATCGGTTAAGCATGCAACTCTTGATTTTGGCTCAGGTCATGATCTCAGGGTTGTGGAATTGAGTGCTACATCGGGCTCTGTGCATAGTGCAGACTCTGCTTGTCCCTCTCTCTCTGCTCCTCCCTGTGCTCTCTCTCTCTCTAAAATAAATAAAATCTTAAAAAATAATTACTTTGAATATAAATGTACTAAATGCTCCAGTCAAAAGACATAGGATATAAGAATGGATAAAAAAAACAAGACCCATCTATGTGCTGCCTACAAGAGACTCATTTTAGACCTAAAGACACCTGCAGATTGAAAGTGATGGGATGGAGAAACGTTGAAGAGAAGAGAGTGGCATGATATATTCAAAGTGCTAAATGGGAAAAATCACATGGGAACAGTCACACAAATGGATGTCAAAAAAAAAGCCAGAGTAGCGATACTTATATCAGAAAAACTAGACTTTAAAAAAAAGACTATAACAGAAAAGAAGGGCACTATATCATAATAAAGGAACAATCCAGCAGGAAGATATAACAACTGTAAATATTTATGCACCGAAATACATAAAACAATTAATAACAAACATAAAAGAACTAATTGATAATGATACAATAATAGTAGAGAACTTTAACACCCCGCTTACATCAATGGACAGATCATCTAAACAGAAAATAAACAAGGAAGCAATGGCTTTGAGGACACACTGGACCAGATGGACTTAACAGATATATTCAGAACATTCCATCCTAAAACAGCAGAATACATATTCTTTTCAAGTGCACATAAGACATTCTCCAGAATAGATCACATGTTAGGTCACAAATCAGGCCTCAGCAAATACAAAATGACTGAGATCATACCATGCACATTTTCTAACCCACAACTCTATGAAACTAGAAATCAACCACAAGAAAAAATTAGGAAAGGCCACAAATACATGGAGGTTAAACAATATGCTACTAAATGATGAATGGGTCAACCAGAAAATCAAAGAAGAAATAAAAAAATACATGGAAACAAATGAAAATGAAAACACAACAGTTCAAAACCTTTGGGATGCAGCAAAAGTGACCCTAAAAGGGAAGGATATAAGCAATACAGGCCTACCTTAAGAAACAAGAAGAATCTCAAATAAACAACGTAATCTTACACTTAAAGCAGCTAGAAAAAGAACAACAAATGAAACCTGAAGCCAGCAGAAGGAAGGAAATGATAAAGATTAGAGCAGAAATAAATGATATAGAAACTAAAAAAAAAAAAAAATAGAAGTGATCAGTGAAACCAGGAACTGGTTCTTTGAAAAAGTTAATAAAATTGATAAATCTCTACCTAGACTTATCAAAAAGAAAAGAGAAAGGATCCAAATAAATAAAATCACAAATGAGAGGGAGAAATAGCAACCAATACCACTGAAATACAAACAATTACAAGAGAATATTGTGAAAAACTATATGACAACAAATTGGACAAACCTGGAAGAAATGGATACATTCCTAGAAACATATAAACTACTGAACAGAAGCAGGAAGAAATAAAAAACTTGAACAGACCAATAACCAGGAAAGAAATTGAATCAGTAATCAAGAAACTCCCAACACACAGAAGTCCAGGGCCAGATGGCCTCATAGGCAAATTCTACCAAACATTTAAAGAGTTAATACCTTTTCTTCTCAAACTATTCCAAAAAATTGAAAAGAAAGGAAAACTTCCAAACTCATTCTTTGAAGTCGGCATTACTCTGAAACCACAAACAGACTGCACTAAAAAAGAGAATTACAGGCCAATATCCCTGATGAACATGAATGCAAAAATTCTCAATAAAATACTAGCAAACTAAATCCAATGACACATTAAAAAGATCATTCACTATCATCAGAAGGGATACATTCTTGGATTGCAAGGTGGTTCAATATCTGCAAATCAATCAATGTGATATACCACATTAATTTAAAAAAAGGATAAGAAATATATGATCACTTCGATAGATGCAGAAAAAGCATTTGATGAAGTACAACATCCATTCATGATAAAAACCCTCAACAAAGTAGGTTTAGAGGGAACATACCTCAACATAATAAAGGCCATATATGAAAACCCACAGCTAATATCATCCTGAAAGGGAAATAAATGAGAACTTTTCCTCTACAGTCAGGAACATGACAGTGATGTCCACTCTCACCACTGTTATTTATCATAGAACTGGAAGACCTAGCCACAGCATTAGACAACAAAAAGAAATAAAAGGCATCCAAATCAACAAAGAAGTAAAGCTTTCACTATTTGCAGATGACATGATACTCTATATAGAAAACCTAAAAGACTCCACCAAAAAATTGCTAGAATTGAGACATGACTTCAGTTAAGTCGCAGGATACAAAATCAACGTCCAGAAAACTGTTGCATTTCTATTTACCAATAATGAAACAGCAGAAAGAGAAATCAAGGAATCAATTCCATTTACAATTGCACCAAAAAATAATAAGATACCTAGGAATAAACCTAACCAAAGAGGTGAAAGTGCTGTACTCTGAAAACTATAAAACACTGATGAAAGAAACTGAAGGTGACACAAAGAAATGGAAAGACATTCCATGCTCATGGATTGGAAGAACAAATATTGTTAACATGTCTATACTACCCAAAGCAATTTACACATTTAATATAATCCCTATCAAAATACCAACAGCATTTTTCAGAGAGCTAGAACAAACAGTCCTAAAATTTATATGGAACTACAAAAGACCCCTAATAGCAAAGCAACCCTGAAAAAGAAAAGCGAAGCTGGAGGCATCACAATTCCGGACTTCAAGTTATATTACAAAGCTATAGTCATCAAGATAGTATGGTACTGGCACAAAAATAAACACATAGATCAATGGAACAGAATAGGAAACCCAGAAATGAAACCACAACTATATGGTCAATTAATCTTTGACAAAGCGGGAAAGAATATCCAATGAGAAAAAGATAGTCTCTTCAACAAATGGTGTTGGGAAAACTGGACAACAACATGCAAAAGAATGAATCTGAACCACTTTCTTACACCATACACAAAAATAAATTCAAAATGGATTAAAGACCTAAATGTGAGACCTGAACTATAAAAATCCTAGAGGAGAACACAGGCGGCAACCTCTTTGACCTAGGCTGTAGCAACTTCTTCCTGGATATGTCTCATGAGGCAAGGGAAACAAAAGGAAAAATAAACTATTGGGACTTCATCAAAATAAAAATACTAATAAATAAATACTAATATCAATTTTGAGAACATAAGTCACATTTTTTCTCACAACTAAATATATATTGCTAGTAATGATGGCATAATCACCAACTTCTCTCCAAGTTCCATACAAAGGCTCTAACCCTATGTGAGAAAAATTTTTAAATTTTTATTTAAATTCCAGTTAACATACAGTGCAATATTAGTTTCAAGTGTACAATATAGTGATTCAACACTTCCATACAACACCCAGTGCTCATCACAACAAATGCACTCCTTAATCCCCACCACCTATTTTACCCATCCTCCAACCCACCTCCCCGTCTGGTAACCATCAATTTGTTCTCTACAGTTAAGAGTCTGTTTCTTGGTTTGTGTCTCTCTCTCTTTGTTTTCCCCTTTGCTCATTTGTTTTGTTTCTTAAACTCCACATATGAGTGAAATTATACGGCATTTGTCTTTCTCTGACTGACTTATTTCACTTAGTATAAAAATTGATACGGAAGAGAAATTTACAAAATATGGTTATTTTCACATTCTCTCTAAAATGTCTGTGTTTTGGGGTGCCTGGGTGGCTCAGTTGGTTAAGCGTCTGACTCTGGATCTCAGCTCAAGTCTTGATCTCAGTATCATGAGTTCAAGCCCTGCATTGGGCTCCATGCTGGCCTGGAGCCTACTTAAAAAATAATTAAAAACAAACACTTTAAAATAATTATAAATAAATAAATAAATAAATGTATGTGTTTTAAGGAAAATTTCCATCTAAATCAGAGTCTGACAAAACTTGGAAACATGGTTCTAGAAAAGACAATTTGGTGAAGAAAATTTTACATTTCTAGAATGATTTTATCATTGCTTCTTCCTTCCTCTTGTTCTTTTTTTTTTTCTTTTATTCTGAATAGGAAGCATCTCTGCTTTTCCTCTATTTCTGTAGTAACCCACACCTAAATATGCCACTGGCAATTGATATTAAAAGGCTAATTCAATTTCAGAATTCTGCATGGTGGTTCATGAGGGTTGATTCAAACACTTAATGATACACAGAGCTCACAGAGAAGCCTGGTATCATCTATTCTAGTGTCTAAGAGGGCATGTCCATCCTGTTCTCTATTCTGTGTTTTGGTCCTTGTTTTTAGGGAATTGGTTCTGGTCCTGGTTCAGCAAGCTGCCTTTCCACTCTCCATCTTTAATAAGTCTTAAGAACATAATGGATAAATTGGATAGGCCGCTGGACATAGGTGGGTGCGACTGACACCCTCTTCCCACCCAACTGAAGGAACATGATTAAGTAACAGTTGATACTCCTTGAACTGCCTTCTGTTTGTCTAGCTTTTGTTTGTTCAGTGTTATATTCAAACTGAGGTGATTCTCTTCCGTAAGGGATAGAGAAGAAGGAAAAGGGAGATGAAATGCCTGGTTTGGGGGAAGGGCTTTTTAGAGAAAGAAAATCCTGAGGAGGATTTTATGCAGTTTTGCAAGGTAAATATTCTTCTGTATCATACCTTGAATTCTGCAGTAAAAATCTCTGTGGATTCATTATGAGTGAAGTATGTTTCTGGGGTGGGTAGAGTGCTAGCACTGACTCATGTCACAGTGAGGGCAAAGGCTGCTCCAGGGGAGGTCGCTACATCTGGGTAAGGAGCTGTAGCCCTTTGCCTCCCTACTACGATTCCTGTCCTTCCTGAAAATTTGTTGCTTTTAAGATATTAGCAAATTCGCGGGGGGGAGAATCATTTTGAAAACCTAATCTCTCTAAGCTTGTTTTCTTCATGAAATGGGGATAGTAAAAATACATGTCTCACAAGATCACTGTGGGTATTAATGCAAATAATCTCTTTAACACAGAGCCTTACACACAAGCACTCAGTGTCTGTTAGATATTCTTCTATTATCATTACTTTATTAAAGGTGAATATTGCCTCAATAGAAAAGTGAAGTCAGCAGATTTGGATGACTCACCTGCTGTTAAATGCAACAACTGGCTCAAATAAGTCCAGGGAAACCAGTTATTATGAAATCACATAAAAGATCAGAATGTTCCTGGAAAGAGAAAAGAACCTGGGCTAAAGCATCATATATGTTCATACATATATATGAATGATACTAGAAATTATAGAAAATAAAAGAGAGAGATTAATTTTAAAGCCAATTGGCAGACACCTTGAAAAGAAAGGGGTTTTATATTTATGAAGCATAAATCCATTCAGATTTCTCTTATCCAAGTTTCTGAAACACTGAAAAACTGGTAGATTAAGAGTTGAGTTAAAAAAAAAATCTATGTTATGATTCCAGCAAATCTTTAAATATTTTTAGCTTAATATTCAAATTCCACATTCTTTGAGCTCTTATTCTAGGCCAGGGAGAGTTAACACATTTAACATTTTTTGTTTCATTTAATTTTCACAACTGCTCTATGTTAATTGACATTATTAGCTCCACTTTGCAGATTAGGAAACTAAGAAAACTTATATCCTTTTGTTAATATGTGTTTTAAATATTTTCTTCTCAACTAAGTCCATGCAAGCAGAATTTTGAACCTACATAAATCATTTTCACTTTCCATCAAAATAAAATAAAAATTTAAAATACTTCTTAAACTCTATTCCTTTCTTTAGCTACTATCTTATTTCTCATCCTTTTCATTATGAAGATATTCAGGTTGGATTTGGTCTATGCAAACCAATAGATGTTGAATTTTAGAGGATATAGTAAATCATGTATAGAATTTCAAAGTAGATAACCAAAAATATATTACTTGAGTTTTGAACCCTTCACATACCAAGAATATAAAACTATCTAGGGTTAGAAATAAAGGAGAGTATCTTTTGAGACAGATATTTGAGGAGAACTTTTGGAGTGCTATGAGTCTATATCCCTCTTCCCCCTTAGGAATGAAGGGTGCAACTTGTCAACTCTATACTTTATAAGAAGGGCTTCAAGGGGACCACTTAAAGAATGTTATATCATAGATATGTATGTATATGAATGATACACACATACACACATAAATATATAATATAAATGTGTATTGTTGTATATATATGTGTGTATTCTCTGCAATTGGAGAAAATTGTGGACTTGCGTTTGATTCACATCTGAGAACAAATGTGTCCTCCTGGGTAGTGGTGTCCAGAAGTAAGAAGCTGTGAGTTGTATCATTGGAGACAGTACTGGGGAATTTGGAATAAGTAGGAGAGGCACTGTCTACATTAAGGGAGTTATCAGAGGATCCGCCCAAAAGTCTCCACAAAGTGCCCAGGGAACAAGTCAATGTTAAACAGAGTATAGAGCCATAGCATAACAGTGTCAGTGAAGTCTGCTTTCAAGGGGTTAGAGAAAAAAACTACTGTCTAGTGGGAAGAAAGAGAAAAGAAGACAACCACCCCTGTCTTGGCCTGAGTTCCCTAAGAAAGCCCTACTGAAAGCTTATATAGGGAGGTATAATCTCTATATAGTAAGATCAAGGAAAAAGACAGTGAGGCAGGGAAAGAGGGAACACATGTACCAGGCAGTACATTAGGTGGTTGCTTGTTTCCAAAGTACATCTTCCAGACAGGCTTTGTAGAATCACCATGCCTAAGATTATTCCCTCAGTGGAAGTAATGAAGCAGCATTTACCTGGCTTTTTCCCATTTCTTATCTCTTTTTGGTACAAATTCAACTCAGGAGGTATTAACTTCCTACGCTTGACCCTTCCAGGATGTGTTCCCAGGCCTCTCCAGGCAGCCATTTGGAAAGCTAGACCTTGTGTCTTGCAATGAATGGCTTTCTTATGAATTTGGAAATGGGAAGAGAACCAGAGTCTCCACAAGTCCTGGTAGATGGGATTAAGTGCAGAGTTGCTGTGATTGCATGTCAGGCCTGGGGAGGCTGAGAGAACACATAGTATCAGGAGATGAGGCAACAGTGAAGGTTGCTGAGGCTACCTTTGAGTTAGTGGCTGAGGTGTGGATGGCAGGAGGTGCCATCCTAGTTGAGGTGCCTTCTTGAAATTCCCCTCCTCACCAAGGGAGAGGAACAAATGTTTATCTTTGAAAACAAACATCTAAAGTTTGTTTATTATATTGTTTGGATAATTTTACTTATTGAAATGAAAATGGATTTGTAATTTGAAGTGCCTAAAAGAATTTTTATTAACTGAAAGAAAAGTCATGGAATCTGCCTGTTTTTATCTGGGAATAGGGGATGATTATCCCTACTGAAGACATTTAAAGAGATAATAAATTTACTTAAGATTTCTGTATATTCAATTCATTTATTATATTCCAAGCTCCTAAAAATGCACTTTATTTCATTATCTCTACTTCTTCACTTCTCATTAATTCCTCAGTGCACCACCGCTATTCTTTAGCACAAATCACTTTACTTGTGCTTCTCTGGACGATAGGACCTCTAATGTTACAATGATTCAAACTGGTAGGTTCTTACAGGTTCCAATATAATTTGTCTGTGCTCACCATTATTTGTTCTTCAATACTTCCCTGTCTCAGATTCTAAGATAACCATACCTCCTTGTTCACTTTCCACCCCTTGGATGAGTCATTTGAATCTCCTTCTTCTTCTATACCCACTTCCTGTTCTATAGCCAAATTTTTAAAAAGTTGATGGCCCTGGGATTTATTCTTAAGCCCATGTTCTCCTGACTTTATGTCTTTTCTCAGGATGATTTTTCTCTTCTCTGCCAACCCTCAGCTGTTCTGAGAAAGGCTCCTTACCTATGGGATATATCTATTTCAAATTTAACATGTCTTTGAAACCGAACTCTTCATCTTTTACTTCCAGACTGGCTACTTCTTTTGGCATTTACTATCTTGATTTATAGTACCATTATTTACCACACCCCATCTTCTGCCAAAGTTAGTAAACTGGGAGAGATCCCAGACTCCTCAGAAACCTTCATTCCCACATCAAAGCAGTCACCAAGCCCAAGAGATAAAAACTGAAAGAGCTTGTGAATCTCTTTGTTCCATATCATCCTCACTGCTACTGCCTTAGGTTAGATCTTCACTGGGTCTGCCCCGGACTATTGCTTTAACCTCTGACAACAGGTTTCTGAAATCATTTCTGTTATGTTAAATTTCTGATCCACACTATTGTGAGGGTTGTTTTTATAATTTTTTTCCTAAAAATAAAATTATAAAAATCATTCCAACTCTCTTCAGCCTATAAAATACAAATTTCTTAGTGCAATCAAGGTTCTCATGATCTGACCACTGTCTGTCTATCTACCTATCTATCTATCATCTATCTGTCTATCTATCTATCTATCTATCTATTTATCTATCTATCTATCTATCAATTTTGGAATAAGAGAGGAATATGAAGAACACAGAGCATGTGTTTTAGCATCAGCCTGTCCTGGGTTCTCATCCTGGTTCCACCACTTACTATTTGTCTGACCATAGGCACAGTATTAACCCTTCTGAACTGTTGAGTTTTTCATGAGTAAAATGTGGGTCAGTGTATATAACCATGGCAAAGATTAAATAAAACCATGTATGTGATGCATCCAGCGTATAGACAGTGCTCAATACATTTTACTTTCCTTCCCTCATTTTATTTCCTTTACCCTATGTATCAGCATGCTGGTATGCATGAAAACATGAGTCTATTTTTTGGTTCCATCCATTTATATCATATCCTAAAAGTAACCTCCTCTTCCCTGTTAAAAAATCCCTTCTCATTCTAGAAGATGAGATTGAAGGGTCACTACTGTAAAGCAACCCTAGCACCCATGGCAAAGGTAACCACTCCATCCTCTTTTTTTTTTTAACCTCTTTCTATAACTTACACAGTTGCCAAGTCCACTCTTATGTCATTGTTCCATAATAATGAGGCACTTGGACATGAAAGCACACAGCCAGAGACATGATGCTATTTTACAAGCTGAGGTGATAGCAATACAAATTTAAAAAAATGCATAAAAGGACCCCGGAGATGATCTTCCTATCATTTTGTAATCCTGCTTTGGCCAGTCTTATGGCACAATTTTCTTCTTCCTTTAAAGATTTATTTATTTATTTATTTGAGAGAGAGACAGAAAGAAAGAGAGAGAGGAACACAAGCAGAGAGGAGGGGCAGAGGGAGAGGGAGAAGCAGACCCCCCTGCTGAGCAGGGAGCCAGCAGCGAGGCTCCATCCCAGGACCTTAGGATCATGACCTGAGTCTAAGGCAGACGCATAACCGACTGAGCCATCCAGCGCCCCACAGTTTTATCATTAAAAATGTTTTTAAGTTTTATAAAACAAGACCTATTAGGGAAGCCTAATTGTACTGATAATAGTCTAAAGAGGAGGTAAAAATCATTGAATAACAACCCTCAGCCATGACCTATTCTAACACAGAGGAGACAATTGGGTGTTTTCTGGCATCACTGGGCACCAGATGATTTTGAATAGTTTAAATTGCAGCAGGAAATGTAGATACAGTAACAGAAGAATTTCCTGAGGGCAAAAGATACTCAATAATGAAATATTTCTTCAGGTGGCTGTGAGACTTCCTTGCCACCATCTTTCAGAGTTTGTTTAAAAGTGATTCCTCTAAAATGCCAGAGAATGGACCAGTTGGCCTATCAAGCTCCCCTCCGCACATAGAAGCCCATGAATGCCATCAAATAATGAAGGCTTTCCTTTCGTGCAAATGTAAGTATAATACATTTTTCTTAAAGCTATTAAACTCTTTCTATTGTAAGCAGTACTTGCAACAGGGGAGACTAAGGTTCACAGATGGATAGCATAAACCCATATAATTATACTACATATCTGCAAATAATTAATTTGGCTTTGTGTATGTAATTTGTGTGTCATTGCCCAAACATCCTCTTTCAAAAATATAACTCAAAATGTGCTGAACGGGACATCAAGCTTTTTAGTTTTCTAGTGACATATTTCAAGAATAGTTTCAACAGACATGAAAGTAGACAGTTGGCCGTCTTTTGTGGGGCCTATGGGTAGTTACTAGGTGACTGAGGAGTGATTGTAAAGTCAGAAAGAACTGTTAGGTTTCAGACAGAGAATTACCATGTCATGAGCCAATAGCATGTGGGAAGTTGGCAACCAGACAGATGGAGCCCGAACTGGGCTTTACTACGCTCCTTTCTTCCAGTGAACTGGAGACATGCACCTCCTAATGTGTTTTCTCTTTCTTTTCCTTCCCACTAATAATTATGACTCAGTATGGCAACTGACCATCTTCCCACTTCTACACATTCTGATCTGACTCCCTAGCCCTTCTCCCTTGATCTTCTATAGTTTTGCCCCAGAGCAGTGGCTCAGTCCAGATCTGCCCATAGCAGCGTGTTATCAGCTCCTAACATTCTTGGATTAGAATAAAAATGATGTAAGCCTACAGGGAAAGTTCAGGACTGCTTTTTGCAGGTATATAGCAGCTGTCTGACGACTGCAGAACATTGTAAGAATGAACTCAGTCATTCTTGGCTAGGGGCAATATCACCGTTTGTATTTGTGGGGGGGCCTTTTGGCACCATTGATATTTATTGGGCGTTAGCCAAGTATGCAAATGTCCTGCAGTGATTGGGACAATTCAGCACTACAAATATTTGTTTTGCCTCAAATATCAATAGTGTTTCCACTGAGAAGCAGGTTAGATTTATAATTTGTCCCAATGTTGCCTGAATAGGTGGGACACAATCCAAAGGCTCTTGACTCTTTGCTCAAGGAGATTCCATGTGAGAAAGAAGATGGTTCTGTATTATTTGCTTGAGACACCAGATCCTTATTATAAAAGGTGACAATTGATTTCATTTAGGAACTTAAAATCTTAACAAGGGATCCCAGAACCAGTCTGTTTAGGGCTTTGAGCATTTCTACAATTCTAGTCAAATAGAAAAGAAAAAGTATATTTGAGAGGTAATATCCATTTAATCAAAATCGCCTATATCCTAATAGATTTAGAAAGTGCTATCTTTGAATATCTCTTCAGCATTTATTATCTGTGTGAACTTAACCAACATACTTACTCCTATACCTCCATTTTCCTATCTGTAGGAGGAATATTATAGTACCACATAGGTTGATGAGAAAATTAGTTTAATGCTTAAGTCTTACCATAATATCTTGGTGCTTAAAAAGTGGTAGCTAATAATAATAAATAATTATTAACATCAGTAATAGTGTAATTTTCAGAGTATGAAAAAATGAACTCTATTACTTGAGTCCAGTTGAATTCCATTCAGTGTTTTCAATAAAATAAATATAATTTGTCTTGAGATGGTAAACAAGATAATCCTCTTTGTTAGTAAATGTATGAAGTGTGTATGAAGGAAGAAATATGGTAAAAAGGAAATTATTTTGGCTTCAGGTCCTATTTCTTCTCCTTATTAATTGTATGGCTCCTTTCCATCCAGGTCTGGTTGCCTTTAACTTTAAAAGCTGAGTACCACTTCAAGGGCTAAAGAGTCAATTATTCAATATTATACTATCCTTTAAAACCCCCTACTGTGAGTTTTGTTGCTGTGAGCTTTCATTTAGAAGAACTATTGTGTAATTAGCAGCATCTTGGTATAATTCAGTTTGGAGGGTAAGAACATTGAAACCGAGGGCCCTTGTTCTATTCATTCATCATGTACATCTGTGTACAAGAAAGAGCTATACTATGTTGAAGTACAAATATCCCTAGGAAAAAAATACAGTGCTCGACAAGATGACTTTTTGAATTTATATAAGACAAATAATGGTCCTGTGTCATTTCTTCCTATCAATTCCAGATGCATGCAAAGATTTACCAGACTTTCCAGTAGTTGCTTTGTTGCTCTTGTCTCCAATGAATCTATAAGAAGATCTATTGTTCTCTTAAAACAATACTCTGTTGCCCAATCTCCCTTGTGCAGCTGAAATTTTCAGGTGCAGTGGTTGTTGGTGTGTTGGGGGGTTATCTTAGCCCCTGTTAAATGGTAATGTATTTTTAAGTTCTCAAAGGGAAACTTAGCAGATGCAGATTTAGTTTTTAGTTGTACTTAAAGAGATTAGCTAGAAACTTCTTTAAATAAACAAGGAAAATGACTGAGAAAGGGCAGCTTTCAATTTACATGTCTAAAAGCTTTTTCTCAGAGGGGCCCTGGACTTGAGAGTTTGGTCCCCTTCTACCCTCCCTCATTTATAGCTTGTGTTCTTGATTCATTGGAATAGAACATATGTTCTTTTCTCCATAAATATAAATGTAGGACTCCAGTTGATTTAATAAACCATTTGTAAAGCAATGAAAAGCTGAAAAATTGGGAAACATTTTGGGGGGAATATTGCCTGATTAAATGAATTATCCAGAAAGATACATAAACTATTAATGTGTTGTAGTAGTTAATTATACATAATATTAAACATTATTATAAATATCACTTTATAATTATGTGTTACATTATATATTTAGACTTAATGAATAATTAATTTTGCATGATTAATCATTTAAATAATTTACATAAAGGGGAAAAGTTATCTGTCAATGAATTCAAGTGATCAGAAAATAGAACTTTATTGTCTATATGAACATGATTCCTCGGCAAGTAGAAAAGTAATTGGGACAATGTTCTCAATATACTCCACTTCTGTTCCTAGAGTTGTATTTGCATTCTGAAACACTGGGGCAAGCAGATCCAAGGCACTGTGGAAGTGGGGTCAGCAAGTTGGTCCTTATCATTGTTTGCCTGTTTATGCAAGCATAAACCCACTGTCCCATCTGGTATTTAGTGCTTGCAGACATCTCTGAGCTATCTTTACTTCTGTCTTCAGGGTCCCTTCAGGCCCTGGCACAACTGGGATTTGAGCAGTCTGATTAAAGTGCTAGAAGTCTTAACCAGTTCATTATAAGTGACCCTGTGATCATCGTGGTATAGCTGCCACTTTTTTTTTTTTAAGATTTTATTTATCTATTTGACAGAGAGATAGAGAGAGAGCACAAGTAGGCAGAGCAGCAGGCAGAGGGAGAGGGAGAAGCAAACTCCCCGCCTAGCAGGGAGCCCTACGTGGGGCTCGATCCCAGGACCCTGGGATCATGACCTGAGCCGAAGGCAGCCGCTTAACTGACTGAGCCACCCAGGCGCCCCGAGCTGCCACTTTTGATGTTAAAGGTGACTAAAGAAATTGTGACTGCGAGGAGGAATGAAAGGGCCTGATAGTAGTAGGTGCCAAAGCATCAGATACCACTGAAGAAGACTCAGAACCATTTGGGCAGAGTTTTTTTAAAGTTAGATTGTGCAGAAATAGAGCCAGAACATACTGATGATTATTGTTGTGATTACCTTATCTTACTTAGAGGCTAGTGTAGTCTGGGAAGAACCTTTTTTCTAAAGGTTCACAAGATAATAAAAATGACACATATATAATTGGTAAGAAGAGGTTTTCATCAAACTTTCAAATCCAAACTCATTTTTAAAAAAATTTAACTTGTGCAGTTCTTGTGATCCTTGTGTTTTTAATCCCCAGGAACAGCTCTTCAGAAACTCATAGAGATGTAAAATGCTTCAAAAGGGAAGAACATTCAGAACATGAGCAGGGAAATTATGACTTGACAGGTGACAAGCATTGTGAGAAACAAGTTTGCCTTTTTCATTCCCTTCCTGGTTATCTCTCCTGTCACATGAGAAATAAAAGAAACACCAGAAAGAATCAGGTTATCATCAATACACTGGTTACTGTCATTGGTTAAGCATTAATTTAGTAGTCCATCTTTCATATAAGATGTACCCCCATTCATGGTTCTTGCATTTTGAGCTATTTCCCACGCATGTCACATTGCAGGAAGTTTCTTGGTCACTATGGGGGTCTGCTCCTCTAAGGCAGGAGTTTTCAATCTTCATATTCTTATTGTAGAACCCTTTGTTTAAAAGCCCAAGATGTAAACCAGATGAAACCAGAGCTGCTCTGTAGCAGGCTCATGAAAAGGCTCATCACATTGCTCTTTTGATTCTCTGAGAGCTCTAAAGACCCTTGCTCTATAGCAATTCTAACTCCTTTATTAAAACAAAATATAGGAACATCATGGGTTTTCCCTGGAAGGAGAATCTCCAACTGAGGAGGCAGAGCTGATTAAGATGCTCGGCATCTGCTTCCTTTGTTCTTATATTTGTCTTAGGACTTGTACACTCTGGATCCACTCCTATCTTCATGATGTGCTCCTAGTAAGCAGCTGGCCCTGGGCTCCTCAATACAGGCATGATAAGGTAGGCAGTGATTTCCTACTATTAAACAGCAGGGAGTTACTCTATCACACTGTAAGCCCAAGAAGGATACAAACAGGTCTGTTTTGTTAAGGGTTGCTTACCCTGGGCATAATGCTGTGCCTAGCACATACTGGGCATTCAGTAAATATTTGTGGATTAAATGAATGAGGGGATGAATAAAGAGTATAAAGAGTGCCATCAAAGAAGTCTATAGCTTTCTAAAGCTGTGATAGCAGTTTTGCTAGTAGGCTCATGAACTTGTCTCATCTCATTCTCCATTTTGAGTCAAATGGCCCCGAGGGGCCAGTACAACTTTCCCTGGGCGCTCATAACTTATGTCTTAGCCTGTTTTACTTAGTACCAACTTAAAACTATCTTGTGGGTATGTTTTATATACTCTTCCCTATGGTGTGCCTTGATATGCCCATGATTAAGGCAAAGGGAACCTGATGGTTTACCTCAGCTAATGGAGGGCTGTCCTTTGTCCTTGTATTTGTTTGTTCTGCCTAGGAATTACTTGAAATGATCTCATCTATCAGATTAAGTCCTCTCTCATACATAGTGGATAAGCTTTACTCTTGCAATCCTTAGTATATAACCATATCTAAATACAATTCATATAACAAAGAATGGTATATAGAAAGCAGTAGGAGCAAAATGATGCCCTGATCCCACAGAAAGGACTCCGAATGAGACAAGGGTGATTGGAGGGTAGAGTAAGTTAAATAATGGCTGCCAAAGATGTTAGGTCCTAATCCCTAGAACCTGTAAATGTTACCTTCTAAGGAAAAACAGGTCTTTGTAGATGTGATTAAGTTGAGGATTTTGAGATAGGGAGATTATCCTGACTAATCAGGGTGGACCCTAAATGTAACACATGTGTCCTTATAAGAGAGAGGCAGCAGGAGATTTGACACAGATGGTAGAGAAGAAGATACATACAGAAGAGAAGGTAGTGTGAAGACAGAGGCAGAGACTGGAGTGATGAGACCACAAACCAAGGAGTGCTGGCAGCCACCAGAAACTGGAAGAGCCAAGGAACCAATTCTTCCTTCAGAGGCAGTGTATGGCCCTGCTCACACCTTGATCTTGGTCCAGTGACACTGATGTTAGAGTTCTGGTTCAAAGAACTGTGACGGAATAAATTTTTATTGTTTAAAGCCACCAAGATTGTGGTAATTTGTTACAGTTGTCGCATGAAACAAATAGAGAGAAGTGCATCCTTTTATGATTGAGTATTACATGTTCTTGAAGCTGCTCCATGTAAGTATTCTGGGGTTGGGAACATCCAAAACAGGGTATCAGTATTGCCAGCTATTTCTTGTGTTTGAAAAATGTAGGGGTTTTCTAAACCTTGGAGGATTAAGAGAAACTTTTGAGAGGCCAGTCTACCATAAAGAGCCTTTCTAGTCTGTAAAAGTGAAGAGAAGAAAGGAAGAGAGTGACTCTGAGATCACTCTGAGGGCAAACTATGGGATTGAGGGCAAGTAATTGGGATTATTCAGTGTAGACACTTCTTAATGAGGTAGGCAATTAGGTACTGTTAGGGTAGTGGGGAAATAGACTAGGAAATTTAGATGTTAAGTTAATTATAGTATTTATAAATTAATTCTAGGGTTGGTGTTACCTGGCTACACAAGGCCTCTAACCTTCACCTGCAATGAGCCCTCATTGTCCTCATGTAGGTGAATAACCAGTGAATCTGTGAGAACCAAGAGCCAGTGCAGGAGGCCCTTGTTAGTAAAGGGTAGTAAGTAAAAGACTCCAAAGATTGACACCCCTGGTTGAAGAGGGCTCCTCTGTTGGTGAACGTGGAGGCATTAGCCCTTAAAGACCTCAGTTTGATTCAAGCCTGCCTTTTCTACTCTGAGGGAAGCATGAACAATTTCTGCTGCTTGTTAGTTTGTAGGCAGGAGCAGATAACCCCCCCTCACCAAATGTACCCCTTTACTTGGCCACAGGCCTTTGTGGCCCCTTTACCATGAGCTATTCCAGTAGTATGTTCATTCATACATCTTCTTTCCAGGCTTTCTATGACTGGGAACCTTCTTTCCAAGACACCAGCCTGGAGTAAAGCACCCAGCCTTAGCCTCAAAGCAGAACAAAGACATTGAGCTTTCTTTAGAACTGTGTTCTAGCCAGGCTTTTTGTACAAGTTATAGATATGAAAACTCCTCTAAAAGTTCTGGGTAGTGAGAAGTACAAAATAGCTATCTTGACCTTTTAAAGCCATCTCTGCATAAGCTTTAAACTCTCATATGTCATGTAAAAAAGAGATTGTTCACAAATAGGCAGTTATGATTTCTAACTACTCTATGGTTCTGGAGTTCTGAAAAATTTGTATAAGCTTTTGAGATGGAAACTCATCATTCTGATAGACTTCCCCAAAGACTACACTCGTTTATAATTTCTATAGGGTCCTTCTGAATTTGTGTTAAGATAGGACCCTCCAACTTGCTGTGTAACTTGCTAATTTTCTCACACAGTTGATCATAAGTTTCTTATGCTTCTACTTTCCAGAAAAATGATTATGTTGTCATCATTGCAGTGCTGATGAGAAGGGCTTAGTCTTATCATGATCCTGTAGAATGTTTGATTTCCTCTTGCTTTTGAAGTGCATAAAATTATAGCTTCCAGCAATGTTTTACTATTTCTTTAAAGAAACAGAAGGACATAAAACTAGTTAAACAGGCTAAAACACTTACTTCCTCATTCATTCATTAAAGAAATACTTTCTTAGTGGTTACTTTATGTTTGTCAACCTGATACATTTTTGCAGAAGAATTCAGTGAAACAATATGTCTGTGTCAATCTGTGCTGTTAAGGAATTTATAGGATTTAAGATGTACTGTAAGATACTAGTATAAGTACCAAAAAAGTAATAATTATTAACATTTATTGGGCTCTATGTGTCAGGCAGAAGAATTAACACTAATGTATCACAGTAATTATCTAAGAGAGATAGTAGTTTTTTGATTTTATAGGTGAGAAATTTCAAGCCCAAGACTCTTGGGTGAGTAAGTTCTGGAGCTGGAGTTAAAACTAGTGTATGGACTATGCTATGCACTCCTCACTGCACTCTGTAATCAAGTACAAGTGAAAACCATCAAGTTAATTAAGCTTCATTGTAAGAGGGAGATATCCCTTTAGATGGAATTAGTCATCAATGATTTTGAGGAAGAGGTTAGCCTATAGCTTGGATAAGGTTGGATTTGAGTATGAAAGAAGGTGGGGGGGGTTCATAGGTTAAAGGTTACAGAGGTGAGAAGGAATGAGGATGGTCAAGTAGAAATCAGTTATACTTGCTAGAACAGAGTGTATATATTGGAAGCAATGGGAAGCCAGGTCCCCCTTCTCCACTAACATTTTATTATTAAACCTTTCCAATGCACAGAAATTGAAATAATTGTATGGCAAACATTCATATACCACTACCTAAATTTTATAGTTAACATTTTAAGTATATTTGCTTTATCACACATGTATCCATCTATATATCCCTCTTTCTACAAGTCAATCCATCTCATTTATTAATTCATTTCAAAGTAAGTCACAGATATCAGTACACTTCACCCCTGAACACTTCATCATGTATATCAGTGAAGTGGGTTCAATATTTATTTACTGTTATTTTTTTAAAGTAAAATTGATATACAATAAATGCCCAAATCTTAAGTGTACCATTAAATGTGTTTGGCAACTGCACATACATTTATAAAACAAACCTCTATCAAGATACATAACATTACTATCACTCCAAAAAGTTATCCTGTTTCTATTGTTGGTTGGTTTTTCCAGTTGCTGCCTCAGAGGCAACCCATGTTCTGATACTTCTTGACCATAGATCAGTTTTTCTTTTTCTTTAATTTAGTATATTATCTTTGAGATTCATTTATTTTGTTGCACAGTAGTTCATTCCTTTTTATAGCTGAGTAGTATTTCATTGTATGAATTTACTATAGTTTGTTTATCTTTTTGCCTATCTTTTTGTCTATTGGGCTGTTTCTAGTTTGGGGCTATTATGAATAAAAGATTCTATGAATATTCCTGTATACATTTTTCCTTCCTGAGAAAAATACTTAATAGTGAAATTATTGGGTCATAAGGTAGACATGTGTTTAGTTTTATGAGAAATTTACATAGCTCTTCACAATATCCATTAAAAAATATATGAGAGCTCTGCTTACTCCATATTCTTGCTAACATTCAATATGGCAGTCAGAAACTAATTGGCAAAAGTAAACAATGCCTAATAATTTAGGCATAATGTAATAATGACTTAGACTGAAACAAAGTCAGTGGGTGTGATAAATAAGAAAAGGTAAAAAACTTTATGAAGAAGTAATTTAAAATATTTGGTGTCTTTGGAGGGGTAAGTGAAGAGACGAAATTATTCTGAAGTGGGTGTAGAGAAAATGGATTTACCATGAATTTGTATAGGTAAAGGGAGAATTTGTTTTGTGGTTATCTGATTATTGGTTATTTGTACTCACAGACCAGTAAAATAGCAATCTTCATTGGGAGGTTGAAGGAATAACATTGGAATTAGATCATCTTCCCATATATCATGTTATTTTTGAAACTGACTTGTCGGACCAAGTAGACTTTGAGGGCAAGATGTCTGATTTTTCTTTCCTATTTCTCCTAGTATACTGCTTTGCACACAGTGGATCAGAGGAAGTATTGTATAGTGCAATGTTCTTCAACTTTGTACATCATAAACATTTACAGAATTTTATTTTATTTTATTTTTTTAAAGATTTTATTTATTTATTTGAGAGAGAGAGAGTGAGAGAGAGAGCACAAGAGGGGGTAGGGTTAGAGGGAGAAGCAGACTCCCCGCCGAGCAGGGAGCCCGATGTGGGACTCGATCCCGGGACTCCGGGATCATGACCTGAGCCGAAGGCAGTCGCTTAACCAACTGAGCCACCCAGGCGCCCAAACATTTACAGAATTTTAAACAAATATGTAGATATTAATGAAATTTATAGATGAGGAGCTCAGATATTTATAATTTTAAAAGCCCATTGGATGATTATGAATCTCAGCCAGGATTGGAACAGTGGAAATAGCAGGAGTTAAATTTTGGTTTAGACAAATTAGTTCACCTCTTTGAGTCTCTTTTACTTCTTCTGAAAAATGGAAGCCTCTCTACATTATTGTAAAATTTAAACAAGCTAATATATGAAAACACCTTGCATAGTTTCTAGCATGTGGTAAGCATTTAATAGATGTTAATTTCTTTTCCCATCTTTTAACTCCTAAAAAAATAATTATTATTAATATAATATCAACATATATATTACTATGTTAATATATAATTATATATAGTTATATGCTGTACTATGTTGTACATTATGCTATAATATATTAATATGTAGTACAACTATTAATAATATAATATTAATAACATAACATTGTTTCTTCTTTTCTTCGGACATCTTCCAAAGCTTTCTTGAGTCTTAATCTCCATCTCTTTTTTATTCTGCTTATCCCTCTGTCATGTAGTCTCTGAGCCCGAAACCACTAAAGTGACCTGTATCATTGTCACTCCTTCCCATTGTCAATCCTACCTCTTTTCTCCAGCTCTGTAGCTCTGTGTCTCTTCACAGAGATTCTAAGCCTCCTGACTGTATCCCTTCCTCTCTGTGGGGTTAGAAGCAGGAAATAAAGGCTGTCATAGCCATATATGAGAGCAGCTCTTCAGTTCCCAACATAAATGTTATTTTCCAAAAACACAAGAAGCAAACCCAGTTTAAAAATACCTAAGCTATCTAGACAATATTTTGAAAAAAAATCACATTTTATTAAGATAGTTTTATATTTTGTTTAATTATAGGCACAGCAGAAGTAAAGTAACTTACTCCCTGCCTAACATCCCCTGATACATGCAAATACAAAGAACATCTTATTTATATACAAGTGTTGGCCAAATACTTGTTTTATATATGCAATTAACCAAAGAAGTAAACATGTATTAGGCAGTTACTAGCACCAGGTCTTGTGCCACTGCTGGGAACAGTTTTAGACTTTTCCCTTGAGGAGCTTATAGTCTAGAAGGAATGGCTAGATATGAGCATGTGGACTCTTTGGGTTCTGCTATATGCTCTTTAATAAATTAAATGTTGATATCAGACTAATGTAGTATATAGCAGTGTTTTTCAAACATTTATGTGCTTATGAATCTTCTGGGGATCTTGTGAAAAATGCTCATTAGTCTGACAGTGTAGTCCAGGATTCTTTGTATCTACTAGGTTTCCAGGTGCTGCCCATACCACTTGTCTGAAGAGCGAGAACTGACTAGCAAAGGTCTAGGATAATTCATCAGGCTGGTATTTGAATGAAAGCTCTGTGACTCATCAGTTGTGTCATTTTAGGCAAATTACTTGTCCTCTCTAAAACTATCCATGCAAAATAGAGAAAATAATAGCTACTTCACAAGATTTTGGCAAATACTAATTTAAATAACGTATAAATCTCTTACTGCAGAGCTTATGCTAGAGACTGTAATTATGAGCTCCCCTCCTCAGTTTTTAATAGCTTTTTCAGATTCTTCGGAAATATTTATAAAAAAGTATTGGACTTGTAATCAGAATACCTGGGTTCAAGTACTAGCTTTGCCATTTATCAATTATGCAACTTGAGGTAAGTTAAATCATTCTTCAGAACTTCAATTTTGCTTTTCACAAATAAGGTTAATAACACCTTAATACAAGAGTGTAGAAAGGATTAAATGAGTCAAAGAATAAAGTTAATTTATAAATTATATGTGTAAGATATATTATTTCTTGAGAGTTGAAAGATATCTTTTTTCTTTTAAAATTCTGGTAACATGGACTGAGAAAAATTACAAGAATTGGGCAATATTCTAGTCAAATGATTCAATGGAGAAAGCCAAGGTGTTTGATTCTGACATGATTCCCTAATGTCTTCCTCAACAGCAAATATATTTTGGTTTGAAATAGCTATATGATTTCCTCCATATTTCACTTTGTAGTGTAAACACAGGCTCAAGATGCAATGAGAGCATTAAACAATTCTAGCCTAATATAAAGTGACAACTTGTTAATTAACACCAATATTGGGAACCATGTTTGCAGGCCAAATTTCATAAATAACAAAAACAGAATGTACTTTTAATCTAGCTTCACAGCCGTACAGTATTTTAAAAATGTAGGTGTAAATGAAGGCTCTCTCTAACTTTATATTTTAATTAAATAGCAGAGTTGATTTAGTTTATCAAAAATCATAGAGCTGTCTCATTAGGAATATGGTAAATAAAGAATTTGTATTTTAAAGGGAATACAACTGAATATTCACTACTTGCATATTTATTTTTCAGAACTACTATGATGTCATTAACTCAAAATATAACAAAACCAAACCTTGTTTTAAGAAAATTGTCGAATTCATGTTAGTTTGATAAAAAATAATATTTCAAACTACTTTTGATTAAAAAGTTGTGTATAAGTTGTGTAAGAAAACTGCGTTTAAGGTATTTTGGGTTAAAATTCATGTTTATGAGCTGCTGTAATGCATTATTTTAAAATAATACATTAGTATTTAGAACTTCACAGTGAATACATTACACACAGATTTTGCTCTTCAATGACATTTGGCGATCTCTATGAGAAATTACCTTAACATATTGTGTTCTGCCTTTGCCCTGGTATGCCTGGAACAGGTGCTGTTAATCTAAATTCTTTGGAAAGGAAAACTGTCCTTATTGATTACATGTGGCTAAAAATGTGATCTAGGAAGCTTTGTCATTCAAGGGGTGCCTGTCTCCACCCTAATCTGTGTCTTGATTATGTGGTTCTCTTCCCAGCAGCTCCCTTCCTTGGCTGGTCTGCTTCACACTGCACAGATGTTTCTCCTATTGCTGCTACATGGTGATTTTTCAAGCAGCTTCATAGACAGATATTTCCCCCCACTTCTCTGGATAGACCTTTTCTCCTTACAAAGAGCAGATCGCTCTGCTGCTCAGGCTTTTGATCTATTGACTATAGAAAAAACAAACAGCACTCTATTGATGTTGTGTTTTGGGGGTATTTGGCAATAGCACACACAATAAGTGTCCTTTTCACTCTTTGAAACACTACTGGCAGATGTTTTCCATGGACTTCTCCACCCAGCAGATTTTATTCTCACACCAGCTCCTCCTTCCAGGGGGAAAATGGATTAATGTGCTTCAGTCTCTGTTGTCCATTTTTATTTACTTTAATGCTATCTTTACCTGCACTTTAAGGTTGACAGCCAAATTTAGTTCTTATCAAGTAAAGATGTAGTTAATATATCAATAATAAGTTAAGTAATTTTAGGAAATGTGTACTTACTGACAAAGAGAAATTTCAATTTCAGTTACTTAACACTTTTATTTGCCCTTATTTAGAGGAAAATTTTTATTTGAGATTGTCTTAGTGCATGAATATGTTTCTCCATTCATTTACCCTTCTATCCGCTCATCCATTCATGCATGACTATTCAGTACCTGATAACTGAAGACCTGACAGGTAACAGACATTGAGGATACAGAGACAGAAGAGATACAGTCCTTGAGCTCAGGAAGCTCATGCCCCAATTGTGGAGGCCAATATGAGAAATGTAGTATAAGTTGTTTGAGAGCAGTCTAAATGCAATTCCAAAACGATAAAAGGAAGGTAGATGAGGTACATATAGATAGTTCAAGCATCTTTAGGACCTCAGCCAAATTTAGGACAAGGAATGAACTGTTGGTGATTCAGAAGGGCTGTTCTGTGTCATATGGACAATAGACATTTTACAAAACAATAGTAGGCAAGGCCATGTTTTCATTGACACTTTGAAAAGTTAAGAAACATTGGGGAACACAATGTTTAACAGGGACAATAAAAATAAAATAGGTTATTATCCCATTACCCACAGAGATTGTCTGATTCTAAATATTAGGTAAGCAGAAACACTACCTTTGTGTTGCAAATTCCATTAAACATTATCAGGTAATAAATAGGACAACTAATAAAAGTAAAATCTTTGGGGGAAAATGGCCCTGTACTCCTCAAGGAAATTATACCTGCATTTTTTTGTTTTTGTTTTTGTCTGTTTGAGATATTTTATAAATGTGCAAATGTACATTTACTGACAAAAGAGCAATTTTAATTTCAATTACAGTTGACCCTTGAGTGCTCAACACAAGTTTGAATGGCACAGGTCCACTTACACAGGATTTTTTACAGTATGGTATTGTAAATGTATTGTCTCTTCTTTATGATTTTCTTAATAACATTTTCTTTTCTCTAGCTTACTTTATTATAAGAATACAGAATATAATATATACGTGTTAACCAACTATTTGTGTTATCAGTAAAGCTTCTGGTCAACAGTAGGCTATTAGTAGTTAAGTTTTGGGAGAGTCAAAAGTTATACACCAATTTTTGACTATATAGGGTTTGGCACCCCTAATCCCCACATTGTTTTTGGGTGTTTGGAAGGATCTGAAAGGGTCTTAAAGTTATGACAGTCACCTCTGAAGCTACCCCACAGGCCCTACTGTGAGCCTGGTTCAGACAAAATTTTGGAACAGTAAGTAAAGATGTGGGGCTTTGACTAAGGGTAGAACAAAATTTAACAGCTGAGCATTAATTAGGGCATAAGCCAAACGACTGTAACAATGGTCAAAAGAAGTAGCTTATTTCTCTCACACTTAAAGATCAGGTGTAGATGGGTGATTGAACTAGTGGGTAGGGTCTGCCTTCTTTGACCTGTATGCTCATGACTTCCAACAAGTGCCCCTGGCAGTTCTTCAAATTGCCCTAGTTAGGAAAAGTGATTTTATCTTTAAGGGAATTACTCAAAAAATGCACATGTTATTTCCACTTACAACCTACAGGCACATAATTGACTATAAGGACACATCTAGTTGCAAAGGAGATTAGAAATTAAGCGTATAGCAGGGCATAAATATTCCCAGCTCATGTGACAAGAATTCTACTATAAAACTGATGGATAGAAAGAATGCTGGGAGACAGTCTTTGCCATAAAATAGTTAAATGCTTGTTATTAGAACTGAAATAAATGGCTTAAGAGTGAAGATAAAGTTTTCACCAAAGACTAGTATAGGAGTATTTTTAAAGGTTTCTTTTAACATTCTGACTGTTGTGGTATTATTTTATTTCCTTTCTTGATTCCCTTTAGATAGTGAAAAATTGTGAAATAAAATAAGGCAGGTTATATGTCATCTAAGTTTCTGCTGAGTGGATATTAAGTCAAGGAGGAAAGGAAAATTTTGTTGAGTGCCTACTGTGTTAGGCTGTGTTACTGTTCCTCAATATTTTTTTCCTCATTGGTGCAAGATTATAAGTCCCTACATAATTGAAGTTAGGCTTTACCGAGTGATTTGTGTTGGCTAATAAATGAGTTATTATGTTCTCTGTAAGTTACAGCCTGCAGATTTCTGAGGCTGTTCTCCTATACTGTATTCTCTCTTTCCCCTCTGCCACTGCAACTGAAAATGCTATAGATAGGAGTTACTTTTCCAGCCTGGATTCTAGAGCGAGAACGATGACAATGCAAGCTACAATGGATATGTAACTAGAACAAGAAATAAACCTTTGGTGTTTTAACCTACTAAGATTGTGGTTGCTTTACAGCATTACTTAATTTGTCCTGATACAGCAGATTGGAAAGACAGGCAGACCACCCAAACCACCGGGCACTGAAGAGGACAAATGGGAAAATAGGTATTTGATTTAGGAAGAGATATACTTCCCCAAGCTTAACCATCAAAAAACTCTTATTCTATTCTGGCTTTTCTTCTCCAATCAGAAGTCTTTTTGTCTACAAAACATCAGATTTGAATGACCCAACATTTACTACCTGGAAGCACTCCCTTAAACCTGAATTCTATACTTTGTAGTACCTGAAACCATCCCCTTTAACAAAAAAGTATATATCCTGCCTCCTACTGTTCTGCTAATGCTATTTCTTCTACCTGAAATTCTTTTCTATTTCCTTGGTATCCACTTTCTATTTTCAACCAACATAAATTATACCCATTCCCTTCTAGGTCCAATTCAGTCTCTGTTTCCATCAGAGATGTTCCACAAATCTTATCAACTAGATATGCTACATTATTTATCTAAACTCAATTTCATTTAGTCCTTTTGTCTGTGTTGGGATTCCCTAGTATAAAAGCCTGAGGCTAAAGAACTAATATTTAATTGAGAGGTAAAATTCCAGGTCAACAAAATGAGGGAATATAGACCTAAAATAAGAAAGGATGGGAAATGAGTCTAAGGTAATAGGTTATTTAGCTGCCTTCTGCTTTGTAAATATAAAGTGGTACCTGGTGGCTTGGTAAGTGAGGCATCTCCAGAAAATCCTCATAGGAAACCATGCCTTGTAACAGAAGAAAGAGTGAGATGGCTTTTAGCTCTCCTTCTATCCCATCTCCTGTTTGCCCCATTGGAAGCTGACTGCCCTACATTTGCAAACTGTGTCATCTGGCCCTTTTGGGATAATGTTGGGACTGCCAATTTCATGCCCTTCAGTGTGGCCATTCTTCTAAATCTGATAAACCTGCATGAAGCATGAAGCATAAATATGATATATATTAGGCTTTAAACAAAATCCTTCATAGTTCAAAAGACTGAAATAATTTAGACTATGTTCTTTTACTCACTGTATGTGAATATTGTAAAATATTTGCCTTAATTATTATAGTTCTAGGTTCTTATTTCATATGAGCAATTTTTGCTGAATGTCCTTGTACATCTCAATTATCTTATAGTTTTCAGCTCACCTGTATTTCTTTAATGTAAGACTATTAAGACCAAAAAGAATGCTTAATATATATTTTTATACTACAATATTGTACTATTTGTATAGTATTTATATAATATATATAATATATAATGAGAGTATTATATATCATATTGAGATTTCTGTGGTTTGCATTTTATTATACTATAGTATAATATATGTTTATATTATCTGTATGTAGTATATATAGCATGTATATGTATAAATAAATATTTTATGTATATACATTTATGTTATATATATATAAAATGATATTGAGATTTCTGAGGTTGTTTGTTGTCAATAGCCTAGTCATGAACTAGCCTTTCCTGATTGATAGAGCTAGTATTCCAACTTTTGTTAATCTCTATAAGAATTAATTTTTCTTTGATATAATTTAGCCCTGTATGAGCCAAGAGTTCTCTTTGTGGGAAGGTTTTAATTTAAAGATTCAATTACTTCACTGAGGATTTACTAAGTTACTAAAGATTGCTTTAGGCCTTTTCAGTTTTTCTATTTCTTCCTCTGTCAGTTTTTATAGGTTGTATTACCTAGGAATTTGTTCATTTCATCTAAATTTTCAAAATGATGGGCCTAAAGTTGTTCATAATATCTGAAGAATCTGATATTAGTTATTTGTTTCTTCTTTCTCTCTTTTTTAAATTAATCTCAGTAGTTTATCAATTTTATTGCTTTCAAATAACCAGCTTTTGACTTTGCTGATTTTTTTATTGCTTTCTCCTTTATTATTTCCTTCTATTATTTTTGCATTTGTTTTGCTGCTATTTTTCTAATCTCTTGAGGGAAATTATTGGCTTATTAATTTTCAGTATTCTTCTATAATGGACACACTTAGGGCTATATATTTCTCCAGAAGCAGTGCTTTAGCTGCATTTCATAAGTTGTATGAGACTTTTATTGAATGTAAAGAATAAACCGTAATACAGACCATAATTAGTGTTGAGTCATTGAGCAAACACTAGCAACTACATCTATCCCCCAAATCATTTTTTAAAAGTTATAATTGTACACAATAAAACTCATCCTTTTTAGATGTACAGTTCTGTTTTTTTTTTTCCAAGTGTATATAGTCACATAAGCATCACTACAATAAAGATTTAGAACATTTCTACTACTTCAAAAATTTCTGGAGCCATTTGACCTAGGCTCAGTCTCTACACTAAATTATTATTTTATCCTGATATACAGATTCCCCTCACAATCTTGCTCCTCTTATTTTGTCACAGTTTGAGTGTAAATCAATTAGAGATTAGCCCTTCTACTGTTTCTTGGTATTGTTGATTTAAATGGTAGGTCTTGCTAGAAAATAATATTATTTCACTCATGTATTTTTGACAGATTTTTCTATTAAGATGCTCATGCAAAAAGAATTGAGACTTCATTGTCAATATTAAGAACAGAACTAATAATAATTGTCTTTTCCAAATAACAAAGGAAACTTTCTTTCCTAAAATTAAAATATGGTAAATTTGCATTATTGTGGACTTCAGTTTCCTCCAAGCCAACATTGTCTCTTCAATATTTCAAAGTACACTGGGAAATCATAATGTAGGCTGAAGATTTTATTTCCCTTTCAAATAATTTTTAAAACAAGGGCAATAGCTGCAGAAAGAAATAAAGCATTCATACTTTAAGCAAATTTTACCTTCGTCCATTTTTTTGATAATTTGATTCAAGGAGAAACGCAGCCCTGTGGGATTTCCATTGTTCTTAAAAGTTGTCAATAGAAGAATTTATAAACTGCTAGTGCCAGAACTGATTACAATAAACTGTAATTAAGTCAATATTGGTAAGCAAGTATCATTCTTTAGCTACTTCACCTTAATAACAGCATGTTATTAATTTTAAAAATCTGCATTTAAGTCCTTTTAACCTAAATTAATGAGATTTTAATCTGAGAGATTAGTAATATTAAAATGTTCCAAATCAATTTATGGTAGAAACTGTCTCCAGAGTCATATTTCATTGATCTCCTCAAGAAGCAGACAAACAAATACAAACTATCTCTTTATATTTATTGCTATTTACATTTATTTGGCAGGAGACAGGGATGTTTGATGTGCATTTTTGAGTGAGGCAATCCCACACAATAGAGAATTGGCTTCTGTCTTCTCTGACTCTTGAACATTTTATCAAACAAACACATAAGTGAAAAAACAATTTGTAAATATCTGAGCCTCAGTGCAATCATTTAATACATGAATACAAACATTTGGAATTTTTTGTATACACTGAATTTTCCAGTAATTACAAGATTTAAGTTGAAATAAGATTTTAAAAATGTATCATTTTGGGAAGTCACATCATCAGTGACAGTGTCACTTTGGTATTTGAGTTGCCTATAAAACATACCCCTTATTAGTCTTTTTTTGTTTCTCTCACAGTCATGGTAATTCTAATAAACACACACATGCATGCATGCACACACATTTACTTAGAGGATTTCTTTAAATGAGAAATACAAAGAAAAAATATTGAAAACATTCAGTTTTGGTATATTTGAAATTGAGTTTTATTATTCTGCTCACTTTTAAAAAGTCATCAATGTTCTGTGGCAACATTTTTTTAAAAATAATGAAGCAAGTAGTGAAACTAACAAAACCAAGTGAACATTTTACAAAGAAACAGCAGTTAACAAAAGTGTACTGTACTTACTTTTTTTCTCTATTTTGACAGGATGTAATTTGTTTTTACTTATTTAATATTTTCTTCTTTGTCTCATCATAAATGAAAAGTCTGGTTTGTTAATACTTTTCTTAACTCTAATTGTTATTCTAATTTCACCAATACCATTAACATTTCATTACTTTTTTAACAGAGTGACTTTTGCTCTTCCTACTTCTTTATTTATTTATTTATTTATTTATTTATTTATTTATTTATTAAATTTTTAAAAAGATTTCGTTTATTTGAGAGAGAGAAAGAGCACAAGCAGGGGGACTAGCAGAGGGAGAGGGAGAAACAGGCTCTCTGATGAGCAAGGACCCCAATGCAGGACCTGATCCTCGGACCCTGGGATCATGACCTCAGCTGAAGGCAGCCACTTAACCGACTGAGCCACCCAGGCATCCCTTCCTAGTTCTTTTAAATACAGACTTATTTATTATACAGAGGTGAAGCATCTGATGATCTCATTTTGTCTTGTAGTGTAGTCACACCTGAGCATTTGTATTTTGAACTCTATATTGGTTTGTTATTATGTTAAAAATAAGATTTCATATTACATTTTCCTGAACATATATTTAAATAAGTAATATCCATGAATTATTTTTCAGGATAAAAATATTAAATATTTCCTTCTTAAAGGGGACATTGGGTCTGTTAAGTTTGAGGACCACTGCTCTAAGTGCTCCAGAGAGTAGAGACCTCAATATATTACCCAATCTGTTAGCCAACTGAGCTTCCTTTTCTTCCTGTCTTCCTTCCATTCCCTCCACTCCTCTTCCTAACTCCCCCTCCTTCCTTCCTTTCTTCTCCTTATATTTAAAGTGTACTATGAAACTGCTGTGTATTAAATTTTACCATAGGTTATTTCAAGTACAACAGAAATGAATGATCCATATTCCTGGCATCAGAGAACCTCAAATCTAATGGAAATGATGTATATATACTCACGGTTCAAGAACTTAAACACATTTCAAAAGGAGAGAGAAAGGAGAGGATGGAAGGAGGGAGGATGTCTATTAATGTAAGATGTGCCTAATATTTAATAATTTTATGGACACAGCTAGCCTTAAGTTATCAGAATAGGGACATTGACATTATTTTGTGTCCTGCAGTGAAATTACTTAGATATAAAGGAGTTCCTTACCCTGACCAGAGGTTTTAGAAGGCTAGATTGAGGAGCAAATTTTAAAACTATTTAAAATGCTGTGCCTATAGCTTTTTGGTTATATGGTTAATTTTTTTTTTAATTTTTTTATTGTTATGTTAATCACCATACATTACATCATTTGTTTTTGATGTAGTGTTCCATGATTCATTGTTTGTGCATAACACCCAGTGCTCCATGCAGAAAGTGCCCTCTTTAATACCCATCACCAGGCTAACCCATCCTCCCACCCCCCTCCCCTCTAGAACCCTCAGTTTGTTTTTCGGAGTCCATAGTCTCTCATGGTTCGTCTCCCCCTCCGATTTCCCCCCCTTCATTCTTCTCCTCCTGCCATCTTCTTCTTCTTCTTCTTCTTTTTAACATATAATGTATTATTTGTTTCAGAGGTACAGGTCTGCAATTCAATAGTCTTACACAATTCACAGTGCTCACCGTAGCACATACCCTCCCCAATGTCTATCACCCAGCCACCCCATCCTTCCCACGCCGCACCACTCCAGCAATCCTCAGTTTGTTTCCTGAGATTAAGAATTCCTCATATCAGTGAGGTCATATGATACATGTCTTTCTCTGATTGACTTAATTTATTGGTTAAGCAACTGGTCCTTCAGTATTCCCAAGTTATCATTTTATTTCTTATATATAGAAAAATTCTAAGCACAATCAGAAGTAAAAATAAGGTCAATGGATTATATTTCTAGGACTACCTGGGTTTCAAAAAAAAGATGGCTATTCATGCCATATGTTTTGCTAATACTCAGACATACACAAATGGATACCCTAGCAGGTATATTCTTTAAGTGGACAAAGTGCACTGAAAATACATTTTTCTGTTGGCTTGATTGTGTTACTCCATTATTATCTGTGATCTCTTTAGAAAATATATCAGTTAGTGCATTTTCTTCTGTTTTTCTGTTATTTCCCCATACTTTTCACTTTTTATTTTCTCATTTCAATTAACCATGTACTTCTAACATGTTTACTAAAATCTTGCAGGCCCAATTTTTTAAAACTGAAATTTCATTCATATGCCATCAAATTCATCACTTTAAAGTGTACAATTCATTGACTTTTAGAATATTTACAAAGTTGTGCAACCACCACCAATATCTAATCCCAGAACATTTTCATCTCCCTAAAAAGAAACCCTGTACCAATTAGCAGTCACTGCCCATCACCTCTTATTCCAGGACCTGACAATCACTAATTTACTCTCTGACCCTATGGATTTGCCTATTTTGAACACTTTGTATGAATTTAATTATGTAGTGTGTGGCCTTTTGTGTCTGGTTTCTTTCAATTAGCATACTGTTTTTAAGGTTCATCCATGTTGTAGCATATATCAGTACTGCATTTCTTTTTCTTCTCTTTTTTTTTTAGATTTTATTTAAATTCAGTTAGTTAACATGTAGTGTATTATTATTTTCAAGGGTAGTATTTAGTGATTCATCAGTTGTATATAACACTCAGTGCTCATTACATCAAGTGCCCTCCTTAATGCCCATCACCCATTTAGCCCATCCCCCAACCCATCTCCCCTCCAGCAATTCTGTTTGTTTCCTATAGTTAAGAGTCTCTTATGGTTTGCCTTCCTCTCTGTTTTTATCTTATTTTTTTTTTCCTTCCCTACCCCTATGTTCACCTATTTTGTTTCTTAAATTCCACATATGAGTGAAATCATATGGTATTTGTCTTTTTCTGATTGACTTATTTCACTCTAGTTCTATCCACGTCATTGCAAATGACAAGATTTCTTTCTTTTGATGGCTGACTAATATTCCATTGTACACATATACCACTTCTTTATCCATTTACCTGTCAATGGACATCTGGGCTCTTTCCATACTTTGGATATTGTGGACATTGTTGCTATAGACATTGGGGTGCATGTGCCCCTTCAAATCACTATTTTTGTATCCTTTGGATAAATACCTAGTTGTACAATTGCTGGGTTGTAAGGTAGCTTTATTTTTAACTTTTTGAGGAACTTTTGTACCGTTTTCCAGAGTGGCTGTACCAGTTTACATTCCCACCAACAGTGTAAGAGGGTTCCATTTGCTCCACATCCTTGCCAACATCTGTTGTTTGCCAAGTTGTTAATTTTAGCCATCCTGACAGGTGTGAGGTGTATCTCATTGTGGTTTTCATTTGTATTTCCCTGATGATGAGTGATGAACATTTTTTCATGTGTCTGTTGGCCATTTATATGTCTTCTTTGGAGAAATGTCCATTCATTTTTTGACTGGATTATTTCTATTGTGGGTGCTAAGTTTGATAAGTTCTTTATAGATTTTACAGAGTAGCCCTTTATCTGATAATGTCATTTTCAAATATCTCTCCCATTCCCTAGGTTGCCTTGCAATTTTGTTGATTGTTTCCTTCACTGTGCAGAAGCATTTTATCTTGATGAAGTCCCAAGAGTTCATTTTTGCTTTTGTTTCTCTTGCCTCTGGAAACGTGTCTAGTAAGAAGTTGCTGCGGCCGAGGTCAAAGAGGTTGCTGCCTATGTTCTCCTCTAGGACTTTGATGGTTTCCTTTCTCACATTTAGGTCTTTCACCCATTTTGAATTTTTTTTTTGTTTATGGTGTAAGGAAGTGGTCCAGTTTCATTCTTCTGCTTGTTGCATCCAGTTTTCCCAACACTATTTGTTGAAGAGACTGTCTTTTTTCCATTGGATATTCTTTCCTGCTTTGCCAAAGATTAGTTGACCACATAGTTGTGGGCCCATTTCTGGGTTCTCTGTTCAGTTCCATTGATCTATGTGCCTGTTTTTGTGCCAGTACCATACCGTCTTGATGATTACAGCCTTGTAATACAGTTTGAAGTCTGGGATTGTGATGCCTCCAGCTTTGGTTTTCATTTTCAGGATTGCATTGGTTATTTAGAATCTTTTAAGGGTTCCATATAAATCTCAATGGATAGAAGTCTGTTACATTTCTCTACACCAATAATGAAGCAGCAGAAAGAAAAATCAAGGAATTGATTCCTTTTACAATTGTACCAAAACCCATAAAATACCTAGGAATAAACCTAACAAAAGAGGTAAAAAATCTGTACTCTGTAAACTATAGACCACTTATGAAAGAAATTGAGGAAGACACAAAGAAATGGAAAAACATTCCATGCTCATGGATTGGAAGAACAAATATTATTAAAATGTCTATACTACTGAAAGCAATCTACACATTCAGTGCAATCCTTATCAAAATAACACCAGCATTTTTCACAGAGCTGGAACAAACAGTACTGCATTTCTTTTAATGTGTGAATCATATTTCATTATATGAATATACTATATTTTGCTTATCCATTATCAGTTGTTCATCAGTTGGACATTTGGGTTTTTTTTCACCCCATATTCGCTCTTACAAATAATTATGCTATGAACATTCATGCACAAGTTTTTGTATGACGGTAAGTGTGCAGTTTTCTTGACAAGAATTCTGGGGCCAGAATTGCTAGGTCATATGGTAATTCTAAATTTAACTTTTAAAAGAAATGCTAAATTGTTTTCCCATAGCAACTGCAACATTTTGCATTTCTACTAGCAGTGTATGAGAGTTCCAGTTTCTCCACAGTCTCACCAAGACTTCTTATATTTCCTCCTTCCCTCTCTCCTTCCCTATTCCTTCCCTCCTTCCTTCCTTCCTTCCTTCCTTCCTTCCTAGTGGGTATGAAGTGGTATTTCTGACTAATAATGTTGAACATTTTTTCATGTGCTTTTTGGTCATTTATATATCTTTGGCAAAATGCCTACTCAAGTGTTTTGCCTTTTTAAAAAATGGGTTATTTGACATTTTATTGTTGACTTCTAATCGTTCTTTATATACCCTGATTAGTAAGTCTTTTTAGATATCTAATTGGCAAGTACAGTCTCCCAAATTATAGGTTGTACTTTGTCCTTTAATACCAAGAATTTTTAATTTTGATGAAGTCTAATTTATCTATTTTGTGTTTGGTTGCTTTTTTTCTTTTTAATTTTTAGTATCATATCTAAGAAACCATTTACTAATTCAAGGTTGCAAAGAATTTTATCTGTTTTATTCTAGAAGTTTTATAGTTTTAGATCTTACACTTAGGTCTTTGATAGATTTTGAGTTAATTTTTGCATATGATTGGAGATACAGGTCCAAATCCATTCTTTTGCAAGGGGACATTCAGTTGTTACAGCATCATTTGTTGAAAAGACTATTCCTCTCCCCCATTAAATAGTTTTGACATCCTCATGGCAAATCAGTTAGCCACAGACACCAGGGTTTATTTCTGGACTTTCATTTCTATTCCACTGATCTATTGTCTAGCCTTTTGGCAGTCAATGCCACACTTTCTTGATTACTGTAGCTTTGTAATAGATTTGAAATTAGGCATTATGAGCTCTTCAATTTTATTCTCTTCCAGGGTTATTTTGGCTATTCTGGGTCCCTTGCATGTCTATATGAATTTTAGGATCAGCTCATCCATTTCTGAAGAAAAGCAATTGGAATTTGATAAAAGGATTGCTATGAATCTGAAGACCTATTTGAGGAGTGTTGTAGTCTTAACAATATTAAGTCTTCTAATCTAAGAACACAAGATGTTTTTCTATTTATTTAAGATCTTCTTTAATTTCTTTTAATAACATTTTGTAGTTTTCAATGTACAAGTTTTTAATTCCTTCTGTTAAATTTATCCCTAAGTATTTTATTCTTTTGATGCTACTGTAAAGGAAATTGTTTTCTTAATATCATTTTTGGAATATTCATTGATGTGTATAGAAATACAACTTATTTATGTGTCTTGATTTTATATCCTGCAACAAGCCAAACACTTGTGCTTGTGTATCTGTTTGTGGATTTTTTAGAGTTTTTAATATATAAGATTATGTCATTAAAAAATAGAGATAGTTTTACTTCTTTTTTCCAATCTGGATGCCTTTATTTGTTTTTCTTCCTAATTGCCCTGGTTAGAACATCTTATACAATGCTGAATGAAAGTGGGGAGAGTGGGCATCCTTATCTTGTTCTTGATATTAGGGGGAAAGATATCAATCTTTTACCAGTAAGTATGAGTTTAGCTGTAGTTTTTTGATGGATACCTTTTATCAGGGTGAGGAAATTCCCTTCAATTTGTAGCTTATTGAGTGTTATTATGAAACAGTATTAGGTTTTGTCAAATGCTTTTTATGCATGTATTGAAATGATTATGCACTTTCTACTTTTATTCTATTAATATGGCAATCACATTAATTTTTAATATATGAACCAACCTTGCATTCCTAGGATAAATCCAACCTGGTTATATTACATAATCCTTTTTAGACGTTGCTGGGTTAGTTTGCTAGTGTTTTTGTTGTACTTACAGTCATAAGGAATATTAGTTTATAATTTTCTTTCCTTGTGATATCTTTGATTTTTGTGGCTTTGTAGAATGAGTTAGCCAGTATTTCTACCTTCTATTTTTGGGAGGATCTTGTGAAGGATTGGTGCTGATTCTCTGAATATTTGGCAGAATTCACCAATGAAGTCATCGTGTTCTGGGCTTTTGTGTGTGTGTGTGTGTGTGTGAGGGGGGACGTTTTTTGGTTACTGATTCACTCTCCTTATTTGTTATAGGTCTATTTTTCTATTTCTTACTCAATCAGTTTTGGTAGTTTATGTCTGTCTAGGAATTTTCCCATTTCATTTAGGTAATCTAACTTGTTGGCATACAATTGTTCCTAATATTCAGTTATAATCCCTTTTATTTCTATAGGGTTAGTGGAAATGTACCCTCTTTAATACTTAATTTTAGTAATTTGAATCTTCTTTCTTTTTTCTTGGTTAATTTGTTGAACAGTTTATTAATTTTGTTGATCTCATCAAAGAATCATCTTTTTGTTTTATTGATTTTCTCTATTGTTTCTATTCTCTATTTTGTTTATTTCCACTCTTTTTCCTTTATGATTTTCTTCCATGTGCTTGCTTTGGGTTTAATTTGCTTTATTTTTTTTTCTTATTTCTTAAGGGTTAGGTTATTTATTTGAATCTTTCTTCCTTTTTAATGTAGACATTCACATCTATGAATTTACCTCTGAGCATTGCTTTCCTATAAATCATAAGTTTTGGTAGGCTTTGCTTTCATTTGCAGTCATCATCAAGTATTTTATACTACCCTTATAGTTTTTCTTTTGACCCACTGGTTACTTAGAAGTATGTTTAATTTCCACATATTTGTGAATTTCCCAAGTTTCTGTCTGTTATTGATTTCTAATTTCATTCCATTATGGTCAGAGAACACATTTTGTATGATTTTAATCCTTTCAGATTTATTATTTTTTAATTTTTTAATTTTTTAAAGATTTTATTTATTTATTTGACAGAGAGAGACAGTGAGAGAGGGAACACAAGCAGGCAGAGTGGGAGAGGGAGAAGCAGGCTCCCCGCTGAGCAGAGAGCCCGATGCGGGGCTCGATCCCAGGACCCTGGGATCATGACCTGAGCCGAAGGCAGACGCTTAATGACTGAGCCACCCAGGCGCCCCCTTTCAGATTTATTGAGACTTGGTTTGTGAACTAGCATATCATCTATTCTAAAGAATATTCCATGTGCTTGAAAATAATGAGTATTCTGCTGTTATGGGTAATGAATTATATAGATGTCTGTTAGGTCTAGTTGATTTCTAGTGTTGTTCAAGTTTTATATTTCTTTGTAATCCTTTACCGAGTCATTCTGTTCATTACTGAAAGTAGCATATTTAAGTCTCCAACTATTATTGTTGAATTTTCTATTTCTCCTTTCAATTTGGTTACTTTTCCCTTCATGTATGCTGGGCATCTGCTGTTAGGTACATGTATGCTTGTAATTGTTATATATATATATATAAAATATATATATATATATCTTCTTGATTGACCTTTTATCATTATAAATGTCCTTCTTTTTCCCTGATAATTCTTGTTTAAAATCTATTTCATCTGCTGTTAGTATAGTCAGTCACTCCAGTTTTCTTTTGTTTGTTGTTTGCTTGGTACAGTAGTCCCCCCTTATTCATAGGGTATATGTTCCAAGACCCCTAGTGAATGCCTGGAACCATGGATAATAGTACCAAGCCCTATATATACTATGTTTTTCCCCTACACAAGCATACCTATGATAAAATTTAACTTAGAAATTAGGCACAGTAAGAGACTAACAACAATAACAAATAATAAAATAGAATAATTATAACAGTATACTGAAAGAAAAGTTATGTGAATATGGGCTTTCACTCAAAATATCTCACTATACTATGCTCACCCTTCTTTTCTTATAATGATATGAGATAACAAAATGTCTATGTGACGAGATGAAGTGAGGTGAATGATGTAGGCATTGTGACACAGTGTTAGGCTACTGTTGACCTTCTGATGATATGTCAGAAGGAAGATCATCTACTTCTGGACCACAGTTGTTTGTGGGTAACTGAAACTGTGGAAAGTGACACTGCAGATAAAGGGGTCTACTATATGTCTTTTTTGCATCCTTTTACTTTCTTTGTGTCTTTGTGTGTTTTTGAATCCAGAGTGAGTCTCTTATTGACAGAATAGAATTAGATCATTTTTTCCCCCATTTTGCCAATCTCTACCTTTTGATTAAAGAGTTTAATCCACTTACATTTAATCTAATTCTTGATAAGGTAAAATTTACATCTGCCATTTGCTATTTATTTTCTATGTATATTGTCTTCCTCATTTCTTCCATACCTGTCTTCTTTTGTGTCAAGTAGATAAATGTTTTCTAGTATGCGATTTTAATTACTTTGTTGCTTCTTTCACAATATATTTTTGAGTTATTTTCTTAGTGGCTGCCTTAGGTGTTATCATAAATTATAATTTATAATAATCTAGTTCATATTAATACCAATTTAATTTTGATAGTATTTCAAAAACTTTGATCCTGTATAGCTCTGTTTCTCCACTTTTTAATGTTGTATAGTCATGTATCTATACATTGTGTGTTTATCAACATAGGTTTATAATTATCCCAATTTTTCAGTTGTTTTTTAAACCACAGGAAAAAAGGAAGTTGCAAACAAAAAATATTTATAATATCTCTTATATTTATCTATGTAGTTACCTTTACTTGTGTTTTTTATTTCTTCATGTGAATTTGACTTGTAGTTTAATATCCTTTCACAACTTGAAGTGGGATTAATAACAAAAATCATGTGGTCATTATGTTTGACTTCATAATGCCAAAAACTCAAATTTAATCACATGGGAAAATATTCATAATATATTAATAACTGAGAAAAAGTTAATTATAAATGGACATGTGTATCATGATCTTATGTCAAATGTGGATATATTTTGCACACACAGAAAAATTAAAAACAGACAAGAAATCTGTGTGCCAAATTATTAACCATATTTATCCCTGCATAGTGGAATTAATAGTGATTTTTAATTTTAAATGGTGATTTTTATTTTTTTCTAAAATTTTTTCTGTGAATATATATGATATGTAAAAAGAAAACAGTACTGTTGAATATTCCTTAATAATTTCTTATTCCTCAATAAGACATTCATAGGGAATTAAGTAAGCATAATGTTGAAAAGAATTTATTCTGGCAATTTAGAGTAAGATCTTAAACAATTGATTTCCTAACCAGGACCCAACTAGAGTGTAAGCTCTTTAATAGTTCTTTATAGAGCCTGAAATCACACAGTGTTAAATACACATGAACATGACATAAATATTTGTTCAGGATATGGATCAATGACTCAATAATTCAGTGAATGAATGTATGAATAAACAAATGAAAATGATTGTAGTCTTTATATGCCTTTCTTCTTCTGGAGCTACCTGGGAGAATTACTTATTAGAACTTTATTTGAGGCTCCTTAGTTGCAATTCTGGAATGAATGATTTATTATTTATAAAACCATATGAGATACTAGGTGAAAAGTCCTACATAAATGTGATATATTTTTTTATTCATTGTGACTTTTAGAATAATCTGAAAGGCTCATAACATACCATGATTGCCAAAAGCAGCTGACAAACCTGGTTAGCTTGGTGTATTTTCTTTTAACAAATCAAAGTGAAATTGGGAGAAAAAAATCATATTCAAAGTTATTCCATATAAAATGAGACTTACCAGACTTACCAGGCCCAATGAATAATATTTGCTTTCATTTAAAAATTATATAATCCAACCATAGAATGTTTACATAGGAAAATTAAATATAGTTATTATTAATTTATACCATGGGGCATGATTAATGTTTTTTCTGCCCCAAGACTTTATTTTTTTTCCTACTTTTCTCAAACATGTTTGGCATTTAGAAGTTTTAAAGTAATTTCCCCCTTTGGCTTCACCTGGGGTCTCTGCTGTCCCAGAACCTCCTCCTGACCTCAGTGTTGTGTTTTCATTTAAAATAGGGCATGTCTATAAATGTCAGCAATACAGAGCAATTAGAAGTTTGAAAAGGGCTGTAACATAAACCAGCATTATAGTGAAATGGATATTGCCTTAAGCTGCCTGCAATTCGCTTGCTGTTGGAAAGACAATATCCTGCCATTCTCCCATGGTGGCCTTCAATTGAACACATTTGGCTGAGGATTGACCCATTATTAAGATAAGTCTCTGCCTAGTTTGAAACAATGAAGAAACACAGAGAGTGAAGCCAGCAAATTGGGCTAGTAGTCAGCCAGCACTGGGCAGAAAATGTGACACCGAATTAGAGCTTAATAGCTGTCTGTGGTGCTATCTGTGAAATCCAATGCTGGCCTGGTTCCCCCTGAATTGGATGGTAGGTGCATGCTGTTTGGGCTTGCCCAAAGCTTTCAGGGTTTTGAAGGAATTGCTGTCTATATATTTAGGCATGTGTTTTGGTTATTTTCATTTTTAATACCACCATGAGTCGCAACAACAAAAGTCCAGCACTTCTGACATTAGCTTAATTTTATTCATTTTCATTTCCTCTGCTGCTAAGAATCTAGATCACAAACTGCTTTTTGCAGTTAGAAAATGGGATATGTTTTTAGACAAGGCATATCATATTGTTCCAATTTACCCACTTCCAAAGATGCTCGACCTTTGTGCACTCACAGTGCTTTCTTTTGCTAGCTTGAGGCCTTTTGACACACTGTCAGCTGGGCTCTGGCTCGCCCCATGTGACCTCAGAGCAAACTTTCCAACAAGATAAGGTTGCTGTTGAAAGTGTCTCTTGGGCTTGCAAACTTGGTCTTGCCTGTTCTGGTGTTTAGAGGGATAACAAAATGCAAAAGAGTACCAAGCTAACGTGTATTCCTTTCCAGACTCTATCTATCCTTTGTTGGGATTTTTTTTTTTAAGACCACATGAGATTTGGTGGTAAGGTAAGGAGAAAGTTTGGGAGACAACCTACAAAATTGCCTATTCTTTTGCTGTTATGGTGAGTCATTTTAATTAAATGTATCTCTGGTGAGGTGTTTCCATGATCCTGCCTTTTAGTTCCTAACAACATTTCATCTCGTCAAACTCAGCTTTGTAAAACTCATATGCAAAGCTGAACTGAAATGAGGGAATGTAATTGAGTGGGAGGGAAACCTATATCACTGGTCTGCTTGTAAAAAATTGTTTCTGTGCTGGCTATGAGCTATAGTTTTGGCTGTCTTAGGAAAGACTTTTAAAAATCCTTGCTGTCAACAGGCTTTTGAGGTTTTCCAGACTTCAGGGAAAGTTAAATAGACCATGAAACATATAAGAAAGTATGCCCAGGCCATGAGAATTGGGAGAAACTAGAATGGTCCACAAAGAAAGTTGGCTGAATCTCTCTTGCTGGAAGTTTAGTAACATTTGGGAGCCTGCACCATTTTGCTTGAGATGGCTTAGGGGACATGGATGCTAGAGTGCCTAAAATAATTTAAATGCTAACTGTTTTTCTAGGCAAGTATGTGGATTAAACACCATTCCATGGTCAAGGTCACCACTTTATTCCAGATTCAATGTAAATGCTTTGTCTTCACTTCCTTGGAATGTTTTTCTGTATAACTACATACAATTGTTTCTGAACAGATCTATAATGCTCTTCTATAGTGAGTACAGTATTTCTACTTCTCACTAAATGAAGAAATTGACTTCAGAGGCAACTGGAATGATACTTATGACAGACTTCATAAACCAAGATAGTTCCTGAAACATTGAGACCATAGAAATCACTAAAACACTAAAATTAGAATCACTCAATTTACATTGTTTTCATTATAAACCTAGTTCTTAATATTCTTAGTTACCTTTTTACATATGCCTTGTCAACTACAACTTCCACATGACAGCCAGTCTAAAATTTTCTGTAACATTTGCAAACTCTCTAACCCACCTTTGCTTTCCTCCCCTTAATCAACGGCCTCACTCTCATGGACGAAGAACATAGAATACACTCAGAACTTCCTCAAAATTTTGGCTCCAAAACAATCTATATCTCCATCCATTATTTCTTCCTCTCAAAAGAAAGGTAGATTTCACCTCTGTTAATTTACAAGTAAACTTCCACTTGGGTATTTGCTTCTTTCCAATTCTTAGGTCTTGTTCATCAATGGCTTCCTCTTCTCCTTACATGGTTAGAAGGATATGCGAATTCTTCTTACTTCACATCCTTGCCAAACTTGGTACTTTTGGTGTTTTCAAGTTTTAGTCATTTTGGTACGTAGTCGTTATCTCATTGTATTTTCAATTTGCATTTTCCTGAATACTAGTAAAGTTAAACACATTAACAATGTCTATTGGTCACTTGGATGTTATCTTTTTGAAGTACATGTTCTTTGAAGTAGCTTTCTTTTCTCTGACATTCCAAAATGTTATATGTAGTCCTTACCATTGTTTGCTCTATACTCTTTTGTATCTTATGTACCTTATGCTGTTATTCTGGGTGTTCTTTTCCTGATCTTTCTTTCAGGCTATTAATTTTCTCTTTAATTGTGTTAATCTGTTGGCAAAGCCACCTATTAAATTCTTAATTTTGTTTATTGAGTTTCCGAGTTTTAGAATTTCTATCTGGATGCTTTTAATATTTTCAAGTTGTTTAATCAATTTTTTATTTTGTCTTTTATCTCCTTGGACAGCATTTGAAGTTATTTTAAAATCTCTATCCATGAGTACCAATTTCTGAAGCCCCTGTGGATCTTTTTCTGTTGTTTGCTTTTCCTTTTTTATTGCTGTTTTGCTTTTGCTCATGTTGCCTTGTCTTCTAGTATGACTGGTTATTTTTGATTATGTGGAGGATCTCAGATTTAAGTATTTTGTAGATATAACCTGAAGGCTAGAATGATGTTATCATATCACAAAAAAGATCTAAATTTGCATGTGTTTTTGCTAGGAGCTTATGCTCTGGAGGATGCCTGGTGATACTAAGGGTGATACACCATTAATAAATTTCTTTAATCTAATTTAAAAGACAGGTGATTCAGAGAAACTGCAGTGCTCTGAGAAGAATGGTCAATTTTTGGTTTACTTTTATACCTAGAGGGCAGCTTTGTAAGGTCCCAGTCTAAAGTGTAAAGGATTTACTGAAGCCATTTCCCTTGGTAGACTCTGGACTCAACTTTAGTTCTCTTAGACCTGTGAGGCTGTCAAAAGCACAGCCCAAACTCTCAAAAGCTTTCTTTGTAATTGTCAAACTTTCCCAGGATAAAGTAACCCTAAATTCTGTGCTTACCTTCGTGGGCCTCTCTCCTTATTTTAGATCCTTTACTATTATGTTGGTTCTCTAATTTATTTAAGGATGTGAATCTTTAGTTTTTAAAATATTTTATCTAGATTTTCCAATTGTTTTCAGTGGGAGACAAATCGTTTCGTCTTCCATTAGTGGGAATACCTTACTGTTATCTTACTGCTTTTGATATTGCTATTTCTTGGTTTTATCATCTAAAAATTTCTTGGAAGAGGCTCCATAGCTCAGGGGTTAGAGCACTGGTCTTGTAAAAATTTCTTGGAAGGCTCCTTTTCCTCTGCACTGACTCTGTGCCTCTCTGGAACTATGTCCATGGCCTTCATTTTAAAATCTTTCTGAGTCGTTTCATCTAGTCACAGGCTTTCAATTACCATACCAACTATATGGAGCCGAAATCTGTATCTTTGTCCAAATTTCTTTCGAGTGAAACACTCTATCTCCAGTAGCCCAACATACATGTCCACCTAAATAATTTGAAGACAGCTCAGTTTTTCGTGAGTAAATCAGCATTTTTATTAGGCCTATTCCTATCCCTGTCTAGGACTTAATCATACTGCTATATTACTTAATTTTTGGATAGGATCATCAACAAATGCTATCATCTCTTAATAATATTACCACTTTTCCACATTTGGATCCTCTCTTATTCTTTCTCTGACTTTCTGCTCCCAATCTAATTAATCATTGATCATATTGATTTTTCTTCCTAAGACTTCTCTAGACATCCACCTTTTTTTTTTTTAAACTTTAGAGACATATAGGTCATTTCCTCTGACAACAGTGATGCTTCACTGTTTAGTGAATGATCTAAGGTAAATTACTTAACAATTCTGTGTTTCTGTTTCATTATCTGCAAAATAAGCATGATAAAAATAATACCTACCTAAAGTAGATTACATACATTGCCACAACTTTTCCTCCTCAATCTACCCTTCCCTTTGCAATGTAACTTTGCAGCATCTATCAGCAAAAGATGAGGTTGATTTTCCTATCTTGAAATCAGAGCTGGACTGTGACCTGCTTTGGTTAATAGAGTGAAGAAGATATTGTGTATACTAGGACTTAAAAGGCACTTAATGCTACTGGTCTCTGAAAACTTGCCCAACTATTATGTGAACAAGACTGAGCCAGTCTTCTGGGGAAAGAGACCCCATGTGGGATAGAGACAAACCTTCCTGACTGAGGCCATTATAGATCATAGCAACTGACTAAAGAGTATGTGTGATGCTAGCCAAGATCAGAACTGCCAGTTTAGAGAATTATGTGCTAAATAAATGATTGTTATTTTAAAGTACTATGTCTTGGGTTATTACCCAGAAAAAGTCAATTGATAACACTACTTCATAGGGTTATAGTGAAGATTAAATGAGTGAATATGTATAAAGTGCTTAAAACATTGTCTACTACACAGTAAGCATTATTAATTAATTTTATTAATTTATTAAGTAGGCTCCATGCCCAGTGTGGACCCCAAGATGGGGCCTGAACTCACGACCCTGAGATCAAGACCTGAGCTGAGATCAAGTGTTGAATGCTTAACCGAGACATCCACATGCCCCCACAGTAAGCATTATTTAAATGCTAGTTATTATTATTCTTTGCCTCTTTATCCCCACTGCTATGACTTTTGACTCTCATCACCTATTACTTATTAATTGTTTCTTTTGCTGCTAATCTTTTTCCCCTCAAGTCCATTCTCCACAATTGCCTCTTGAGTGCTCTTCTAAAATACAAGTTCAATCATATCCATTTCCTCTCTAAAACTGAACTGAACCTTTGATAGTTATATTTAAGTCCAAATTCTCTGTTTAGTTATTTAAAGCCTGTCCAATTTTATTTTTTTATATATTACCTTGATTCATTTATGTGTTTATCAATGCCTGTTATGTTATATTGATTACTAGTAAAATAACTAAAAGTAGGACAGAAAATATTTTTTACAGCATAAAGATAAATACTTTGTAGTTGAGTCAGTGTGGTGTTTGTGGTCAATTTGGTTAATACTGGATGGAAGATCCAGAATATAACAATAATCCCAACATTTATCACATTAAAATAAGATTTGCTTTATCACACATTTTCCATAAACTAATCCACCATAAAATGCTATCTGTAAATTGTTGATGTTAGATTTATTTGCACTATAAATATAACACCTAGTTCATCAGCATGGTTGGTGATGAAATGTTCTACTTCAGGAGTTTCCAGATGCAGTTCCCCTCATTGATACCAGATTGTTACATAAGATAAAAGCTGGGGAGTTAAAAAAAAAAAAAAAAAGAATATTCCAGTGCCATCCAAAACTACTGAATATGAATTTCTATTGGTACAATTAAGGAATCTGTGTGATTTCAGAGAATTTTTGGCTCATAGATCTCTGTTATAGCTAAGGAAAATTTTTAGTTATTTTGGAGTTAATTGAAAACTAGGGCACAAGAAGCTTAAAGAATATATGAGACTGGAATATATACGGGACTTGAATTCTCTTTCAAGAATGAGAAATTGTATGTTGATTATTTTTGTATTTTACCAACTGTAGATATGATACTTGTTAATTAACCATAGTACTATTTGTTAGAAGAGTAGTAGAAGCACAATGTTTTCCATAGTGAATTTTATTTTGATTGAACTAAGCAAGATTTTGAATATGCTTTCTGATTTTTTAAAAATTTGGATTCCTTTTAGAAATTCATAGTTGATAAAATTAGAAGTGTTCTGGACCCTGTATAGGCCAAGGCTAAAATTTTGACTCTAACTCAGTTCTTTCATATTTTACATGGAGATATTAAAAGTGCCCAATGGGGAGGGGGGGCCAATTTGTTGATAGAGGAAGATTCTGAACTCACCTCCTCTAACAGACATCAAATTCAAAGCTATGTGTAGATCATTTCCCTCTGAAAAAGATCTGAAAACTAGATGAACTGCCCTACACAACAAAGGCTAAAAGGGCCACATTGTGATGGGTAGGAGAAGCAGAGACATGGTCTCACAAAAAATCCCAATCACCATGTAGCAATACACAATAGAGAGGGATTTCACCAATAGGTACTTCTCCTGGTGGAGTGAAAGTTGAATACCCCAGATCAGGCACCCTGGCCACAGGAATCTGCCTGTTATGCTCATCCAAAAAGATGAGCTGCCAGATTGTCATTGGAAGATCAATGGGACTGATGTCCAGGGGTCCCAAAGTGGTATAGGAGACTGGAATTCTCTTCTTGGAAGATTCATGTGTGGTCTTACTCACCCCAAGACCCAGAAAAAACAGCACTTTGAAAAGTGCCTGGAAAGTGATTCTTTTGCTGATCAGGGGGCATTGACTAAAGGGGTGGTGGACATTGGAGATGTTCCCTGGAGATAGAGTCACTGGTGGATGCCATTTTTACATTCTCCACATAGTTTGTTAAGGCAAGTGGGCAAGCTTGGACACAGTGCCTTCCACTGCCTTGCTGGGATGGGCAGAGGTGAGCAGTGGTGGCACTTGCTGAGACCAGAGAGCATGGGTGGTTGCAATGTTTCTCTGCTCCCTGGTTTGGGTGGATAAGTGCAAATGGTCATGAGGTTCTTCCACTCCCTAGCTAAGTCCATGAGAATGGGTGGTTGCAAAACTCCTTGGGCCCCTGGCTGGGGCTGGCAAGTGCAAGCAGTCATTGACATTCTTCCATTTCCAGCCTAAACCTGGCATACATGCGCACATAAGGCATTCTCCCACTGAATTGCTAAAGCCCATGGGCATGCACAGAAAAGACATTTTCCTGGTGCCCTTTTGAAGCTGGTGAACATGTCTCAGCTGCCTTGCTAAAGCCAGTGGGAGTACATGATCAACACAGAGGACACCTCTTGATTGCTTGGCTCTGGTTGCCAAGAGGGCTGGCATTCTAGAGCTCCACAGTACTAAAAAAATTAGAAAGACAGCTCTTGGCAGGCTACCACTCCCAGGGCACTGCAAAAATATCAGACTAAAACACAACCCAAGTTTTCTTATGAAAAAGACCTATTTACTTAGCCTGGAGCTTTGGCCTGAGGAACAGGGTTCAGATTTCCCACATATCTAAAACCTAGGGATGTGCTCCTGGAAAACAAGCAGGGACACACCATCCTTGTATACTTCCTTGGCCTCAATACAGATTGATGACACTTACTAGAAAAGAGCTCCAATTTTTTGCAACAGTTCTCCAGGGGATACCTTCAACTCTTCTGGTCTAGAGGCCAGCAGGGATTATGATTGTGGACCATGAGACTAAATATATTTACATACTTTAAACACTGCTGCTTGAGGATCTGACTTCCAATCATTCTGAATCTAGGTGCTAAATAAGAATCTCCCCTTTGGATCACTGACAAGTCTTGACATTTCCCAACAATGGGGGCATGTCTGGGCTCTGTGCTGACCTGGGTGGGTTGGTGGGGGGGGGGGGGGCAGGTGCAGCAAGAATACTCTACCTGGCAAGATTATCATTCAGATTTGAAGGAGAGATAACAAGTTTTCCAGTTAAGCAAAAGCTAAAGGAGCACCTCACTACTAAAGTGGTCTTACAAGAAATATTAAAGGGATTTTTTTAAGCTGAAAAGAAATGGCATTAATTAATATCAAGAAAACATGCAAAAGTAAAAAATCTCATTGGAAAATGTAAATATATAGTAAAGGTAGTGGATCAATCACTTATAAAGCTACTAAGAAGTTTAAAAGAAAAAAGTAGTAAAATTAACTAAAATTAAAATAATTAGTTAAAGGGTACATAAAATAAAAGATGTAAAAAGTGACATCAGAAATATAAAATGGGGGTGAGGAAATAAATATGTAGAGTTTTGGAATGTGTTTAAAGTTAAGTTGCTATTAACTTAAAATAGAATCTAAAGAATCTAAACATAACACTAAAGGAATTCATCAAACCAAAATGAAAGAGAGAAACAGACAAAAGGAACAGAGAACTACCAAAACAGCCAGAAAACAACAAAATGGCCATAAGTACATATCTATCAATAATTACTTTAAATGTAAATGGACCAAATAATCCAATTAAAGACATAGAATGGCTGAATGGATTTAAAAAAAAAAAAGACATATCTATATGCTGCTTACAAGAGACTCACTTCAGAAATAAGGGCACACACAGACTGGAAGTGAAGGAATGGAAAAAGATGTTTCATGTAAATTGAAACAAAGAGAAAGCTGACAGAGTTATACTTATGTAAGACAAAATAGATGTTAAAACAAAGATTGTAATAAAAGACAAAGAGGGGCACTGTGTAATGATAGAAGAGTCAATCCAACAAAAACGGAACATTTATAAATATATATGCACCCAACATAGGGGCACCAAAATATAAAAGCAAATATTATGATATCTAAAGGGAAAAATTGATAGTAATATAATAATAGTAGGGAATTTTAACACCCTACTTAGATCAATAGGTCATCCAGACAGAAAATCAATGAGAAAAAATTGGCCTTAAATGACACATTAGCCCAGATGGACTTAATATATACAGAACATTCTATTCAAAAACAGCAAAATACACATTTTTCTCAAGTGCACATGGAACAGATCACACAAAACAAGTCTCAATAAATTAAAGATTATTGAAATCATATCAAGCATCTTTTCTCTCCACAATGGTATGAAACTAGGAATCAATAACAAGAAGAAAACTGGAAAAACTACAAATACATGGAGATTAAGCAACATGTTACTGAAAAACTACTGAGTCATAGAAAAAAATCAAAGGAGAAATTAAAAAAATACCTATAGACAAATGAAAACAGAAATATGACATACCAAAATCTATGGGATGCAGCAAAAGTGGTTTTAAAAGGGGAATTCATAGCAATATAGGCTTACCTCAAGAACAAAAGAATTCTCAAATAAACAATTTAAATTCACACCTATTGAAACTAAAATAAGAAAAACAAACAAAGTCCAAAGTTAATAGAAAAAAGAAAATAAACATTGGAGCAGAAATAAATGAAATAGAGATTAAAAAGATAATAGAGAAGATCAATAAAACTAAGAGCTGGTTCTTCAAAAAGATAAACAAAATTGACCAACCTTTAGCTAGACTGACCAAGAGAAAAAGAGATCAAGTAAATAAAATCAGAAATGAAAAATAATGGCAGGGGCGCCTGGGTGGCTCAGTCCGTTAGGTGGCTGCCTTCGGCTCGGGTCATGATCCCGGGGTCCTGGGATCGAGCCCCGCATTGGGCTCCCTGCTCAGTGGAGAGCCTGGTTGTCCCTCTCCCTCTGCCTGCCGCTCTGCCTACTTGTGCTCTCTCCCTCTCTGTCAAATAAATGAATAAAATCTTAAAAAAAAAAAAAATGCCAAAGAAATATACATGATCATAAGAGACTACTATTAACAATTATATGCCAATAAATTGGACAACCTAGAAGAAATGGATAAATTTCTGGAAATTTAAAATCTTCAAAGACAGTAAAATCTGAATAGACCAATTATTAGTAAGGAGATTGAATCAGTAATCAAAAACCTCAGAACAAACAAAAGTCCAAGACCAGAAGCCTTCACTGATGAATTCTACCAAACATTAAAAGAAGCTTTTAATATCTATCCTTCTCAAACTCTTCCAAAATATTGAGAAGAAGGGAAAGCTCCCAAACAATTTTTAGGAGGCCACAATTAGGCTGATACCAAAACCAGACAAAGACACCACACACAAAAAAGTAACAGGCCAATATACCTGGTGAATATAGATGCAAAAATTCTCAACAAAATATTAGCAAACCAAATTCAAAAATACATTAAAAAGATCATATACCATGTTCAAGTGGGATTTATTCCAGGGATGCAAGGATGATTCAACATCTGCAAATCAATTAACATGATACACTATGTTAACACAATGAAATATTAAAATCATATTATCACCTCAGTAGATGCAGAAAAAGCATTTGATAAAATTCAACATCCATTTTTGATAAAAACTCTCCACAAAGTGGGTATAAAAGGAGCATACCTCAACATAATAGAAGCCATATATAACAAACCCACAGCTAACATCATACTTAATGATGACAAGCTGAAAATATTTCCTCTAAGATCAGGAATAAGACAAGGATGCCACTCTTGCCACTTTTATTCAACATAGTACTGGAAGTCCTTGCCAGAGCAATTAGGCAAGAAAAAGAAATAAAAGGCATCTGGATTGGAAAGAAAGAAGTAAAACTGTCACTATTTGCAGATGACATGATATTATACATTAAAAACTCTAAAGGCTCTATCAAAAACTGTTAGAACTTATAAATGAATTCAGCCATCAAAAGAATGAATTCTTGTCATTTGCAACTAGAGTGAAATAAGTCAGTCAGAGAAAGAAAAATACCATTGATTTCACTCATATGTGGAATTTAAGAAACAAAAGAAACAGATGAACATAGGGGTAGGGAAGGAAAAATAAAATAAGTAAAAACAGAGAGGAAGGCAAGCCATAAGAGACTATTAACTATAGGGAACAAACTGAGGGTTGCTGGAGGGGAGGTGGATGGGGGGATGGGCTAAATGGGTGATAGACATTAAGGAGGGCACTTGTTTTGATGAGCACTGAGTGTTATATGTAAGTGATCAATCACTAAATTCTACTCCAAAACCAATACTAAACTATATGTTAACAGGGCGCCTGGGTGGCTCAGTTGGTTAAGCGACTGCCTTCGGCTCAGGTCATGATCCTGGAGTCCCGGGATCGAGTCCCGCATCGGGCTCCCTGCTCGGCAGGGAGTCTGCTCCTCCCTCTGACCCTCCCCCCTCTCATGTGCTCTCTCTCTCATTCTCTCTCTCTCAAATAAATAAATAAAATCTTTAAAAAAAAAAAAAAAACTATATGTTAACTAACTTGAATTTAAATAAAAAAAAAACACACAAAAAGTAATTTATACCCTAGATCACCCCTACTAGGAACAACAGTTGATTTGCTTTAGCTTGGTTTTCTCTGTTAGTATAATAATTGTGAAATTCTCTTAGCAAACACCTACTTATATACCATTTTTTCTTTAATTGAATACTTTTGAGAAGTGCATAGGATATGTTTTAGTTCAAGATTAGAAGATCTATTTCCATACAGCAACTTATATATACAGAATTGGGCTTGAGAATTTTAAAATGAGATAATCATGCATATTTGCTTTCTTATATTAAAGTATCAGGTATAAAATAAAGATGAGAGGAAAGCAACTTATAATCATATAGCCTTTCCCTTTTGTAGAGGTAGCATTTTTAAAGTTTACAAAGCCCTTCTCCTTACATCATCAGGATGAACCTAAGAATAATGTACAAATAGCATATATGTCAAACTATGATAGAGAGCTTAATGCTACATTAAGTGCCAGAGAAGTAGATGATGCTGAATATTGCATATTAAAGCTCATGATTTCTTGAAGATTTCTGGTCCTCATTGAAGAGGACAATGGTAATTTAAAAAAAAATCTTAGGTACAGTGGTTGTGGGAGTAGTAATCTGAGAATTTGTGCCTTGAATATTTTTCTTTCTTTGGATACATAAAGTAGCAGAGCATGACTCCATGTGGGTTGGTTCCACTTTGTGTTTTGGCTTTTGTATTTCAAAATAGAATAGTTTTCCTTGGCAGACTCCACAGTAGAGTAAGTCTAGTGTAGGTGGAGTGCATATGTATTTTTTTTTTTTAAAGGAGAATAGGGATTTGCACAGTGACCCAGATGTGTGCTCTCTGAACTCCAACTGTCTGTGTTCAAATATGCAATGTGAAGTGAACAGGATTTAAAGAGACCCTTTGGATACCTTGAGGGTATTTCTTGCACAGTGTTTTGGCAGCATGCTCTTCTAGCTGAATTAGATTTATTGCTGAAGCACTAAATCTTCATTATATGTGACAACCTTACTCCCCTGCCGTCCTGGTCCCTTTCCATTCACAGTCTTTTTTTTTTTTTTTTTTTTTTTTTAATTCCAACATCTTTTTCTTCCCTTTCCCTAGCCCCAAGATCCCAAAATATTCTACATTCCAGTCTGAGAGTTAAAATTGCATTAAATTTCTGAATGTGTCATTCACAGATGTCAGAAAGTAGAAAGAATGGTAAAGGTTAAAGACGTCTCATCCAATCCATCAGTATTTAGCCAGGAGTGCACTGGAGCTTTTAAAAGTGATCTATATGGCTAGATGCCTGACATAACTCTATCAACGAGAAGCAGTCATAAACATTCTGGGTAGGCGTAGTTACAGGTGAGTATTGAAAAAGAATACTATCTCAGGTGTGAGGTCCTGAAGCTGTCACTTTTCTATCCAGCACTGTAGGCCAGGGTAAAGAGTCAGTACACATGTTCAGTGGACTTAATCTCCTGTTGAACTACTCTGGAATGTTTAATAACTTAAGAAAGACTAGACCAGATGCACTTTAGAATAATTGGATAAATTTAGAAATATCAAGAAGGCTAATTTTAAAAATCCTGCCTGTATAGGTAATTCCACCCAGACCCAATTTGCTTATCAATTATCTGGCTTGTTTAAAAGTTGTGATATTGTTGTATATTATTTGTCTGCTTTCCACAGTAACAATAGATTTGAGGAATATCAATCATTATATATGAAGTTAGCCAATATACCTTGCCATACCTCATATAGGTACTGCATGAAAGTCATTTGTTCATTCACTCACTCACTCATTTATTCATTTAATAAATATTGAATGCCTGATATATGCCAAACACTATGAGATGTGTAATTGTGAACAAGACCAACAAAAGGTGCCCCTCTCAGTGAGCTTACATGAAGAGGTGAGATTCAGAGAAGTAGGCAATTGTAAATGCTGAAGAAGGATGACATGTAAGGTATAGTAGTACAAAGGGCTTGTAACTGAGCCTCTTGTGGGGAATGGGGGAGAGGAGCAGGGAACAGGAGGATGATGGTTAGACTGAAATCTGAATGGTTAGTAGAGTTAGCCATTTGAAATAGGTGGTGTCGAGTAAAGGCACATAAAAAGGATTAAATGTGAGAATGGAAATGACTGATAGGAACTGAAAGCAGTTCTGTTTGTCTGGAGCATTTGGAGTAAGGAGAGAAGAGCAAGAGTTGAGGTACCCAAAGGAAACAGGATGCTTGTAGATGTGAACTTGGTGAGGAACTTCCGTTGCACATCTACTGTTCATAGACCGTTATTTATGGAGCTTCCTGATTCCTACAGAAATGCACTTCACCTGCCCAGTGTGCTTTAAAACATTAAATGCTGTTTTCAGCTGCCACTGTGTTCAGCTTCTAGATATATGAAAGTGACAGAAGTAGGGAGACAAAGAAACAAGCAGTAAGTACTGTTTTCCTGTCCCATTGAAAATCTGTACATCTTCTTTTGCAGTTAAGAAAGAGGCAATGACATTGCTACAAAAATGAAAAGATATTTATAAAAGCAAGTAACACATGAGGAACATAAATGACAAAACTAAACAAAAAACAAAGCTACCCTGGAAAAAGTTAAAATTTGGTTTAGCCTAAACCTAAAGCAACTAGGAAATTATGATTTTTAAAAAAAAAATTAAATAGAAGAAATTATTCCGTAACAAGTATCTCACCATGCTCTAGACTTCTTTGGAGAGTACTGTGGTTCCTGTCGTGAGAAGTAATCCAACCAGATGGCAGGACTTCCACTAACCCATGTTATTGTGGTGGGGTTCCTACAGATGCAGAATATTATTTATTCATGATGCTGAAACATGACTTTGCATTCTTCCGGGGGCTAAGTTCACTTTAAATGAATTTAATAGTGGATTTGGGGACAAATGCTGCTCCAAATCACTCAAGGTCACCTTCCGCTGAAGTCTGATTCCTTTCCCTGATGTCAGTGGCAGTTGTGTGTAAGAATTTGGCCCACTGTCCTAAAGATTACCCAGTTTGTTGGGGTCTTTGGAGTCCAGTCTTAACCCCAGAACCTCAACACAGCTGAATTTTAGACGGCAGCTGCAATTTCCCAAGAACATAGGTCAACAAGCTTTCCAGGTGTTAAATATATACACATTGTAATATACACCTTAGAACTTTAATTGACATAGTTTCTGCTAAATTCTTCTTCGTGGTCGGTGGTTTGTTGAAACCTTTCTTGGTGTGTTCTTTTATAAATGAGAACAGGTTCGTTACTTTAAATTTGACTAATATACAAATATGATAAACTCATTTTAAAAAAAGCCTCCAAAATTTTCCCAGGTATGTTTTCAGTGTAGACATAATGAATCTTACTTGCAATAATTTCTTATTTGCCAAAGACTTCTTTCACAAAACACACTGGGTAAAATGGCCATGTATCTACAAAAGAAAGTAAAGAGCACATCCAACTTCATGCAGTTTATAAGATATGCTTAATGATGCAGTTTTCTTTACAATTTCTTCCAATCCTTTAAAAACTACTTGACATGTCATCTTTGTCATGAACTCTTTTCTGAATTTTGTAAGTTAGATTTGATACTGATTTTATTTCAGTCTCTTACTACTATCTTAAACCTCTCTTCATATTTTGTCTTGTATGTACTTGTGAACTCTGTTAACTTTAAAGATAATTAGTATTAGAGACCCTACATTATCTGTTTTAAGTACCCTACATTGTATAGGTGGGTACCTCTTCTATAATATGCCCTAGAGGAAATAGTGTGATATACTGGAAAAAAGGAAAGGGAGGGCTTTGGAGTCAGACACACCATGGCTTGATTCCTGTATTTGCAGTTCCTGAGCTAAATGGCTATAGGAAACATACTTAAACTTTCTGTTCCTCAGTTTTCTCACTTCTAAAATAAGAACATTAACACATACTGTGCAAGTCTGTGCACTTAGAAGGCACTAAATAATTGCTACCTTCTTTCTATGCTTGAGTAGAATTTCAATTTTTTTTTAAAGATTTTATTTATTTATTTGACAGAGAGAGACACAGTGAGAGAGGGAACACAAGCAGGGAGGTGGGAGAGGGAGCCTGATGCGGGGCTCGATCCCAGGACCCTGGGACCACGACCTGAACCGAAGGCAGACGCCCAACGACTGAGCCACTCAGGTGCCCTAGAATTTCAATTTTTAATACAATAGAAGTATCTTGTGTTTTCCAAGGTATATGTTTTCCTTGTACACATATTAATTTAGAGATACAATAACTTTTCCAGTTATTATAGCCAAGTAGTTTAATTTACCTCTAAAAGTTATAATATCTGAAAGAACAGCCCTGCCTAACATTTAATGTACAGTGAGGTGTGCTTAAAGATACTTATAACCTTTTCTTTATGCCTGTGGAGGTCCCCTGTGTCATGAAATGGAGTGTTGTTAGAAACAGTGAGAAGTTAATGAATCAACAACAGCCCAGTGGGCTGTTATTTACAGTAACATTACAGAGATGATTTATGCCCATGAGGTTCCTAGGTGCCAAGGGAACTGAGATTGTAAATTAATGTAGATTTAGCTTGTTGCACAGGACGTGCCGGTGGCCTTTGTTTTCTATTTTGAGGCACAACAAAGGACAGAGGGATGACGTACTAGCCCAGACACCAGCTAAGCTCACATTACATTTCACACTCTGGCCCATCTTCTCCTTTCTTGATTGTGTGAAGAACATTTGCTATTTTATTTTCATGTTGTGATACCTGCAGCCTCCTCCTGCAGCCTCATGACTGATTCTAAATGACTGAGGACCTCCCACCCTATTTCTTTCCAGGTCTAAAGGCACCTGCTGCCATTGCATAACAGACTCAATAATGTGTTCTCATCATGGTGATCATCAGGTGCCTCTGTCAGTTGTACTTAAAAGTCACCAGAAGCATTTATGCAGATTACATGCACAGTCAGGGTGACTTCTGAATGGGCAAATGTCAAAATCATTGCAGAAGGTCACTAATCTGATAAAATTCAATGGGGTTACAGAATGTTTGTGTTTCTGAACTTGTGTATATGAAGATTTCCAAATCAGATTCACTTGCAATGTCAAGGTTAAGGTTTTGACTTTTCATTTTGTTGTTTTGGGTGATTATTTGAGAAATATATATATTAAAAAAATAGAGACAGAGCTGGTAATTCTGAAAGTACATTTTAAAATACTTTATCTTTTCAAGAATTTTACCATAAGAGAAATATTATCTTGACATTATAGAGAAACTTAATAATATCCTTAAAGTATTCTGGCTAGTACAAGAAGGACCAGAATAAGAAGCCAGGTCTTTTGAGTCTTATTTGAGTGTTATTTCTATTATAGAATTGCTCCTCTGACCACCTGTGATATGAGCAATGTAAATTTTTTTATTTAACAGAGAAATTTAAAAATGGATACATGTACATAAATATGTATATATTTCACAATGTACCCAAAAACATACCAGAGCCAAAGAAAATACAACTAATAAAACATTGGGAAGTTTAAAATATATTATAAGGCAGAAAACAGAATATAAAGTATGATGACACAGCTAAGAATAAATATAAAATTCATATTAACAAATGCAAAGGAACTAGAGTCAATTAAGAGAAAAGCATTCTCAAATTGGATCACAAAGCAAAACCAGCAAAAACAAGAGATTTATTTTACACAATGTGACTCAGAAAGATCGAAAATTAAATGATAGAAAAGAACATACCAAACAAATGAAAATATAATACAAGAACACATATCATTATGTCAGACATGGTTGAAATTGGCACACAAACACTAAATGAAACTTAGAAGAGTCCTTAATGATGACAGAGAGCACTCTGCAGTGAAAATATGACATCTGTGAATATCTTTTTGCCAAAAACATAGCACTGACATTCTTAAAGCAAAAACAAACTCAAACACATACGAAAATACACAGACAACATTGATACCTTATTTTTATTCATTCCTCTTAGTCCTTGATGCGTTTATTAGAGAAAGATTTTTAAGGATACTGAAGCCCTAAATAAAACAAAGCAAGGGATAAGATAATGCTGACATGACAAACTCTGGATGTCCTTGGAAACAAACTATATGCCTTTATTACAAGTACAGTGACCATTTACAGGATTTAATTATATGTAGGATTTTAAAAATATCTCAATACATGCAAAATAGGAGAAATAATACAGGCAACATTCTCTGATCACAATGTAACACAAACAGAAATAATAACTAAATTGGAAAGTGACAAATGCTTCCACTTACAAATAAAAACAAACAAAACCCCTTTTTTTTGTTTAGATTTTATTTATTTATTTGAGAGAGAGAGGGTGTGCCTGAGAGAGCATGAGCCGCCACTGGGGGAGGGGGTGGGATTCAGATGGAGAAGGAGAGGCAGACTCCCCGCTGAGCAGGGAGCCCGATGCGGGGCTCGATCCTAGGACCCTGAGATCATGACCTAAGCCAAAGGCAGGTGCTTAACTGACTGAGTCACCCAGGCACCCCAACCAAAACCTTTTTTGAGCAAGAGAAAAATCAAAACCAAAATGAAAAATACCTAGAAAATGACATGAAAGCACTTATATCAGAACCTATGAAGTATAGCTAAACTTTGGAAAATTCTCAGCCTTTATAGTAATAAAGAAGAAATAATTAAAAAAAAAAAAACGAAGTGAGTATCTTAGGGAGGTAGAAAGGAATAACAAATATCAATAATATTGTAATAACTTGGTATGGTCAACTACACTTACCATGGTGAACACTTCATCATGCATAGAATTGTCGAATCAATATGTTGTACACCTAAAACTGTAATTGACACACATTGCTATGTATGTCAACGTATGTATGTATGTATACAATTACATGCAATGTATGTCAATTACACTTCAATAATAAAAATTAAAAACAGCATCTGAAACAGCATCAGCCATAACGACAGAAATGGCCAGTCCCAGGGTAGCCCGCAGCTCCTGCAAGCCGAGAAGCAGGCAGCTGAGAAGGTGGCAGATGCCAGGAAGAGGAAGGTCCAGCGTTTGAAGCCGGCAGCGGAGGAGACACAGATGGAGGTGGAGCGAGAGCAGGAATTCCAGAGCAAGCAGAGGGCGAGATTTTATGATCCGTGAAAAGGAAATGAAGACCTGGTTTAGCCTCTCTACTGTGGTTTCAGGAAGATGTTCCATTTCTTAGCCTCTCTTTTTGTCTCTAAGTTGGTCTTTCTCTTTATTGGTTTTCCCCTTTTCCAATTTCCCCAAAGACCCATCAGATAGATGCTCACTGCTTCCTGAAATCTAAAGTGATCCCGTGTTGTGTTCCCTTGTATGCATGGCCTTTCTTTTATATCCTCAACACCTTTCTCTTTGTAACAATGAAAAAGTGTCAATAGAAAAAACTATGGGTAAATAAAGAAATTAAAAGCAAGAACAAATATTTTTTTTTTTTTGAGAGAGAGAGAGCATGCAAGTGTGGAGGGGCATGGGGAGAGGGAGAGAGAGAATCTTAAGCAGGCTCCACACTCAACGTGAAACCCCACACGGGGCTCAATCTCCTGACCCTGAGACCATGACCTGGGCTGAAATCAGGAGTCAGAGGCTTAACTGACTGAGCCACTCAGGTGCCCCAGCAACAAGATAATTCTAAGAAAAGTAGAAGGAATATAATAGTAACAGAAAAGCAAAAATTAATAAATTAGAAAGTGGAAAAATATAGAACTACTGAATAAATCCAAGAACAAGTTATTTAAAAATTGAGTAAGCAATAACCTTTTCAAGGAGAAACAAGAGGAGAAAGCACAAATAACATAAATAAGAATTGAGAATGGGGAAATAACTATAGATTGGGAGAAGTCTAAAAGGACCACATGATGTTAATTAACTTTATTCAAATAACTTCACAAACCTTGATAAAATGGGAGATTTTCTAGGAAAAAATATATTTTCAAAACAACCCCGCCCCAAAAATAAATAGTTCACTTGTCATAAAAGCTGAGAAAGAATTTATATTGTTTAACTACCCTCTCTACCCTAAAGTGTTAGGCCAAATTATTTCTTAGTGTATGGAGCAGAAAACTCTAATTTATTTGAGTGCTCTAGAGCGTAGAAAAAGAAACTAAATTTCTGAATTGTTTAATCAACTTAGCATCACTTTTGTAATCAAAACTGATAGCAAATAGCACTAAAAATGAATTAAAAATTACTGCATATAAAGTAAATAAATTCTACCATAAAAAGGAAAAAAATCTTAATCCGATAGAGAAATGCTAAAAGGGGAACTCTCAGAAACTTTCCCAGTTATGTTGGGACAAGACAAATATGCTATCATATGCTAACAATTTAAGATTGTTCTAGAAGTACTAGCTAACTTAATTAAATAAGAGAATAGGAATAGAAGTGTTAAGGTCAGAGTAAAATTATAATTATTATAGAAGATTTGATAGCACTGTATACTTGTAAAACCTGAGGCTCAGCTGAAAACTAGTAGAATTCACCTATCATATAATAAACAATTAAAATATGTAATAGAGAAAAAGCCCCATGACCCCACTTAAAACAGCAATGAAAGAGAAAATAATTACGAATAAAATTAACAAGAAACATGTAAGATGTGAGTGTTTAGACAGAGGAAACCACAAGTTTTAGGAAAATGAAAAAAAAAAAAAACTGCATGTGATTATAGATGCAGGAAATAGCTCTGGAAGTGTCCTAAAGAACCTTATAAAAGTCGTTGGCTCTGGGAAGAGGTGCTCAAATGTTGACACCATTTTGTCCTTTTGAGTGCTTTACCATTTCATATATTACCTATATAATAAATACACGAATTTTATTTTTCTTCTATGCAAATCATAAGATCCTGCACAGTTATTAAATTTTAACCAAAATTTGATTTAAGCTTCCCTTACATCAAAGCAAACAGAAAATTAAGGAAATAGTAATTGAACAAACAACCAACAAAATCATGATCATTTACATATATTTATATCATTCAAAAGGAAAAGTATATCAGTTTCTTAAGGAAAGAAAAGCTTACTCTGGCTTATTTTGAAAGAAATTTCACACATTTATTTTTTTTAAGTCATGATCAATGTCCTCTACACATTGCTGTGATTAGAACAGGTAACAGTATGGCAGAGAGTGTACATTTGTCCACCAAATTCTATCCTGCTTTTCCAAAATATAGAATCATCAGTAGGAAGATGCTGCCTAGCTAGGAACCACATATCCCTGCACTCCTTGCAATGATGAATGACTGTTCATCTAATTCCCACCAATGGAAAGTAAGCATAAGAATATGAGTGTTATTTTTTGGCTAAGGCTTTTAACCAGGCTCTCCAACATCTTCTACCTGTTGGATGCCCATGATGATGAAGAACTAGGGCATGACAGAGCCACAAAATATTCCCAAATCATGGCATGGATGAAAATTGTGCACCTACCAGGAGCACCCATTTTGGACTATTAGATGAATGAGAAATAAGCTTCTGCTGTGTTTGAGACACTTATAGATGTTTGGATCTGTTTGTTAAAGTAGTTTAGCCTACCCTAATCAAAGAGGTTTTCATTTTATTTTTCTTACAGCAGCCCTCAGTACAGGTCTAGAGTACAACACCAATGTACAATTCAGTAAAAATAGGTCTGTAGGGAGCTATGATAATGTACTCTGGGGTTTAGGCTTTACAATGGTGTAGGGTGAACTAAGTAAACCAGTTAGACTAGAGAATTATTTCTCTTTGATGTTTTCTTCCATAAATATGTTTTCTTTCAATAAGGTTTTTGATAAATATAGGACAAGAAATATTTGAATATTTATTCTCTGACACAGGCTTGCAATCCAGGCATTCTGTATTGTTTATCCATAGAAATGCAATTTATTTACAAAAGTGAAGTAAATGATAGAGCTGATACATTTATTGTGAAAATTGAGGATGCAAACCAGGACTCTTGTGTAAATAGATAGTTAAGCCTCTGGGCACAGAGGCTGACCACATTAGTATCATTAGACAGTTCCAGGACTGCCTTTAAGCATAAATAAATAGATAGATAGATAGATGATAGATAGATAGATAGATGATAGATAGATAGATAGATAGATAGATAGATAGATAGATAGATAGATGATAGATAGATCTATCATCCTCTACAGTATATGAATAAATAAACAGTAAATCCTCAAAGGTTGGCAACTTTAAAACATAGCTGAGTTGATTTCCACTTGCACATGTTTCAAAGCAAAAACCATGATATGTCACCCATGGCCATTTAAAATCTGAAAAATGTACTCACACCACATTTGGTTTGGTTAAATAGGAGAGACCACCAATATGAGTTGGTTGTTCTCAGTGTCCTAATGTATTCACCCACTGTATGATAATATCAGAAGGAGAGAAATTATAGTATGCTAAATTTGTTTGCATTTACCCACTGGAGTGGCATAGTCACAAAACATAGTCATTACCTTTGTTTATAATATGTATTTAATAATTCTGATATTTCAAGATTTTGGGGAATGAGGCATATGATATCTATTATTTCTACCAATTCTTATTTTTCATAACCATCAGGTCTAGTTTCACAATCTTATTCTTTTCCTATAATTTTCTCTTTTTAGTTAATCTTGTTATTTATCTCTTTAATGATCTTAGTTTTATCAATTTATAATAGTCTTTTTTGAGATTGTTCTATTTTCTCACCATTTTATCTATAGTGTATTAACATCCTGAAATTTCAGGCAGCCTTTCTTAGGGTTATTTAGTTCTAATTAGTTTGAAATTTTAGTTTTGATTCTAATCTGGTTGGGTTATTTCTCTCTCCTTTTCCCTCTCTCCGTCTATCTGTCTCTCTCTCTGTGTTTATCCACTTCTTAACAGTTTCTTCCTCTGAGTGCCTCCTCCATCCTGGGATATCTGCTCCAGCACCATGTCTTATATCGTTGTATCTGCTATTATCAGAGACTAGCCACCCTTGCCACTCAACGGAAACCAGAACCAGCCTGGGATGGGGGCTAGCTGGGACCATGGAAGGAATGGGTCTGGCAAGACCATGAACCATTAGAGAGACATAGTCACTGCCAGATGCCAGTGAGGCAGAGATAGGAGGCCAGATACCCTAGCTTTTCCTTTTTTCCTATTCTCCAGTTCCTTGTTATTGCTTCTCATTGGCCAACCTTGCCAGAGCCAGCTGTCAAGAGAGCTTAGGAAATGTGGCTACCTGCAATATAGACAGAAGAAAGGCAGGGAATAGATTTGAGCACAAAAATTTGACCATCATTCCTATGCTACCCCCACTCCCATGTACAAACACACATACCCACTAGTCCTTGGTAGTTTCTCTTCCACTTCAGGTCCACAGAGATCTCTGTCTGAATTTTCTTTAATTTGGTTCTATTATTTAATTGTTTTCCTTGAGATTGCTTTTTTATAACTGCTGTGTTTGGAGTGGGATTGGAATGGGAGAATATGACCCCAAAGCATGAAATCACAACATGGGCTCAACCAGAGATATCATATTCTCTCTTTAACCCTGGTGTTTCACTTTATTATTATTTTTTTAGGCAGGATTGCTGAGTGAAAAGTCCATAGGCTTTTAGTACAGTCAGATCTGGATCTGGGTTTTGGCTTCACATTAATTTTGTCATTATTTTTGGACAGGCTATTTAACAAATTTCCTTATCTATAAGATGGGAATGATAATACTGGCCTTAAGATTTGTTTAGTAATTAAATAGAAGAGAATATCCAGATTGCCATATTGTGAGCCAGGTATTCAGTGGGTTCTCCATACATGGTTATTATTATTATCATCATAATTATGTTCCACCTCATTCCTGGTTAAATGAAAGTTCTATCAGCCTTGATGTGTGTTTTCTGATATATAGCTTTTACCTTGTTTTATCAGGAGGCATTGATTGGTAGAACTTAAAGATAGAATGAGCTATAGCCAGTCATGTATCAAGCATAATGTATTTTTTTGTTTGTTTTCATATAATGGATATGTTTAGGAATTAACAGGGTGCCTATACCTGCCATGGTTTTATCAACTGAATTTATGTATCTCACAACATGTTGGTAATTATAACCCAGAGAAAGTTTTAAGAGAAAACAAGGTTCATTTAGACTACATTTCAATTCAGACGAATTCCCAAAACCAAAAATGTGCATAACATTTCACAGCTATATGGATCCTCATTGTGAAAATAAAATGTTAATATTTTAATCTTTTAAAGGCCTTTTGCGGATGTTTGGCTAATACATTTGTTTTACAGCCTTTGAGCACCAACATTTGATGAGGAAAATTTTTCTTACCCTACAAATCTTAACTAATGCTGACATATACAATCTAAAGGGAAGCATAGTTTTCATACACTTCTCCCTTCCATCTCATTTTGAACCCTCATCAAAAAGTTTCAGCCTCTTTTTGTGACTTCTAACAAAGAATGGCTCAGTTGACATTTTGACCTCTGTTGCTCAACTGTTCTCCTTCAGAGGGTGTCTTCTTTAATGGGTTGGTTTTACATAAAAAGGATTTGACTATATTCAATATTAAAACAAACATCAATTAACATATTTGTTGGGTTTTTATGCTGCCAAATCCTTGGTTAAACTGTGTCCCTTTCCAAGCTTGTTTTGGCATTGTCAAAACTATGTCTGAGCTACCCAGATTCTTTCCTAACTTCAGGACCCAAGTGTTTGGTTCCAATATCTGGAGGCAATGAATCATTAAGAGTCCATCAGACTTCATAGGGCCACATAAGTGGTGTGGAAGTTAGAAAGCTGTTTCATTGCCCAATATCTATCCTGTTCCATTTGATTCACATTTTCAATTTGATTACAATCAACTTATACCATTTTTTACATTGTTAATGGAAATATTCAATACAAAGCCTGAAATGAGACTATGTGGTAACTGTCTTTCTACTGTTTCCAACATGAGAGGTCCTTTACTACTAAATGTTCTGGAGGGCTGAAATATTTACCAGTGCAAATATAAATAATTGTGATGGTTCCAAGTGTATTCCTGGGCAGTGAGAAATTCAGTTTGTCCTTGTCAAAATAAAAACAAAAGAACAAAACAATAGTTGGTTGGAACCTTTGAATTAGTGGAAAGCATTCATCAGCGATTAATTGCAAAGGGAGCTAATTAGAAAATGGCTTAACTGCATCAGTTTTGCATTGATCTGACTGTAATAAATGTCTTTTTGTGTAACTAGAAGAATGGTGGCAGTTGTCTTAAGGTCAGAATATCCACAGGGAGTTCAATGAAAGTGGTATGAAGGGACATCATAGAGACGGGAAACAAAAGAAAATGATTGATGATGTGTTGAGGACTTCATTCTGTGAGAATAATCTAAAAGTTTTAGTATCATTTTCAGCACCATTTTAAAATGTTTTTCTTAAAAGTAGAACTAAGTATAGCACAGTTTAACTTTCTATGATCCAAATGTATGGACCCCATAATACTTGGTTCATTGTTTGAAATGAAACAAGAGTCTTAGTTGCTATGTCAAAACCCGAATAAATACTTATCAAGATATATTCTCAGAATACTGAGAAATTGACTCATATGAGAAATGGCGAATGTTAAAACATATCAACTTCAGAAAAGCCACATTATTTCAAAACACAGATTTCATGTTAGACTATCAATCACAAAGAATAGCTGAAAATCTAGTGTGCAGCTATAGTAATATCGGAGAACTATAGAATATACTTCTCATTTATTATACCAGAAAAGCAAATCAAAATCACATGAGTATATAAAAAACTCAGAGGCTCTATTTTTCTTTAATCTTAAGAAGTATCTTATGTTTAAATATCTTATTAGTAACCACAAGGTACTGTGCATCTCATTTGTGCCACACACTGTGTTTTCCAAGCTACATTATGTCGTTACCTGATGTAACCAAATTAGGGAGAAAATGATGGGAAAAAATACAAAGAAAAAGAAAAAAAACCCATGGACAGATTGCATGCTTATAAATGATGACCTATACATTAGGAAATCACATAAGTGATAAACATGATTATTGGGTGGGCCAATGATGTAATGTTCTATAGAATAAATACACACACCTGGTCTTAGTACTTTTTGATCATTTCTGAAATTAAGGGATCACCCAATTCTTTTAATTCAATAACAGGCAAAAATACCCAATTAAGAAACAAGAAGGAAGGGGAAAAGCAAGTCCCACTATATATTAGTGCTTGCCACACAGGGCTCTTGTGGAAATGTGAGGGAAAGGTCTTTTATAAATTGCTTTTATTTTGACTGGGCTCAAAAGATCCAATTGTGAGAACGTGCTCTGAAGTCTCAGCTTGTTGATGGACAGGCATCCTCTCCCAAGGTAATAGGGAAGCTATTTTAGCAACTCTTATATTTTTGGAAAACTCCGTGTTTGTTGTAATTTGATCCTAACCGCAACCTATATCTCACCTACATTTATCAACGCCAAGCCACAGAAATGCCTGGAAGGGCCAGAACACTTGCAGCTCGTGCTATGCATTTGTGGTATTTTGGCTGCTTCACTATAAAAATATTATGCCACAGAAAATACATTCTGATTCCATGTAGCAACTCAACCCACAAACATGAAGCTGAATGTTGGTTTTATTATCCTTAACTAATTTGTATTTCCTTGAGAGTCGAAAGCAATGGTAAATTCATGGATTTGTCTAACTGTGCTTGGGAAAAAAAAGCAACTTCAATATCAAGTCTCAACATTTTGTTCCCTTTTCTATAATACCAATGCTTTCTTCCTATCATATCCTAATCATCTAAAATAATTTAAGCAGTTATATTTTATCTTATCAACTACTTATGATGTTTCTAAGTAATGGTGTCAACTCTGCTCTATATTAGATAAAAGAGTAAAATATTTCAAAAACTATTCAGAAATGTTAAATAATTTTCACCAGAGAAAGGAGAAAAAATACTTCTTCGACTTACAGATGCAGGTGTTCCTTCATTTACTCATTTAGTACATTTTTGTGGTTACAAATTGGAGGGCAAACAACTTATATTGGAAATTGAGGGGTCAAAGATAAAAACACCTTGATCCAAGCCATTAGAAAGGCCCATGGAGGGAGACAGACATTGATGCAAATGCAGTTACAATAAAGGAGATGAGTGCTTTAAAATAGTATGAAGTTATGTCTGTCCTTTTAAAGTCAGATATTCTTATATTAAACTATAGATTTTGAGATATTGATTTATCCTTCCACTATACTATCTAGGTTCTTTGCATATTCTCCCACGTCATTTTCACTATCAATGTCTCCAATAACTATCAGAAAATATCTAATGATGTGTAAAACAAGCCTTTTAGAGTAAGGAATCATACTTGTCGCAGTGGTAGCTTCATTATTTTGGCAAAAGTCGAAAGGATTCTTTCCAACACCTCTTCTCTGCCCCGTGTTGTGAACTGACTCTATTTTCATGATAAACGGACTGAATTAAATAAAACCTTTAGCAGCCAAAGGAGGCTCAAGTGTGTGTATTTATCTTTGTTGTTGTTGTTGCTAACCATCATTGAGAAATGCTACTTATGGGCCCTGTTTCTCCTTTATAACCCTATAGGAGACCTACCAGGCTCTCAAAATGCTTTGGATCTTTGCCCTCATTTAGGAACTGTCTTAATGTGATATTTTAGACATGGTTATTGATATAAATAGATATATATATTTATTCATTCAAATTACATTTTGTGAAATAATAATTTGCCCTTAATTATAGAATTTAGCCATGTATTCCACACCTTTCTTTGCATCCCCTGAAGGAATATGTTGATGAATCTGGTAGTTGGGGGGTTTCCAATGGTGGCTGTGTTTATGAAATAGGTGAGAAGCATGCCTGAGGTGTGAGATACTTAAACTTTACCTCCATGTGCCCTAATTCATCTTGTACCTGTCAGTAGCAGATAAATCCTCTGGGGAAGCAATTAAGAAAGGTATATTTCTGAATCGATTTTCATGAAAGAAACAAGAATATTAATGTTCAGATGTTCAGATTTATTATAGTATACAGCAGGTGATCAGAGAATGACCTTGGATGGTTATTAAATTTTTCCTATGTCCAGGTTTCTTTATCCATATTACTGGGATTACAAATAGCCTGATTTTATGTTCAATAAACATCTCACTTAAACCAGTGATAAGTGCTATGTAAATATCATTGTAATATTTTGCAAGTCCACTTCTCAAATATATGAATTTAAATCTCCTTTAGAAGATCCTCCGTGTGCCCAATATTTCTACAGCTGGAGTTAAATACCAACTCAGTCCAATCCTTTAATGCTTTTGTATTTTCAATGATTAATAACATTGTTTTTTACTACAACTCTTTCTCTCAGTTTATAAGTTGTACAAAGAACTTAAAAGAAATTCAAATTTGGAAAAAGCTACCTCTACACATATCCAATGAAGAGGGATTCCAGTTTCCAGTCCAGCATGTACGGGGCACAGAAGTTGCCACTCATCTTAACCAGTCGAAAGCTGAACAAACTGAAAAACCAACAATGCAAATCTGTCCAAGAAATGAGATCATAGGGCAAATTGCTGCTCCCAAAGTTGAAGAGACAGATGGAGACTCTCAATTTACGAGGGCAGAAACCTCCCCAGGAATGGTGCCAGGATAGGAAAAATTGAAATGTAATTGACAAATTGCTGGAGGCTCAGTGTGGATGAGTCTGAGAGTTAAAAAATCAGGAGTACCCAGTCACCAGAGGGTTCCCACATTTTTGTTAATTTTACCTCCAGGAGCAATACCAGGTCCTCACAGTGAATATCAGAGAAAAATCCCCTCATGCTTCCAGCAGAAAAAGGGGGAAAGAACCATTTTGAAATATGCCACGGCCCTGTTTTCTTCTTGACAAGGCAATCCCTCTGGAAAAACTATTTTACCACAGCCTAATCTGCTGGGGTTTTATCAGAGCCTGACCTATCTAGGGGAAGAGAAATACCCAACTCTAGTCAGCGATAGCCTTCTACATGGGAGAAGGAAAATACCCAATGCAGCTCCCTCCAATCTTCCATGTTGGGAAAGGGATACACACAACTCCAGCTCCCTCCAGCTATCCTCTCCCACCTAAGGGGAGAAAAGAAAAATGAGAAGCATAGGTGAAGTTCAAAGTCCAGGAGCACAGGCTCACCAAAAGACTGAGACCTATTCATAGAACGATAGAATACTTCCTCTCCCCTCACATCTTAACACTTCCACGATAAAAAACAGTTTAGCATGTTTTGAAGACACCCATTGGTAAAAAGACCCTGTGCGTGGAACATGCAGGACCTGACAGGGAACGAGGTTGGGAAGAAACAGGGGCCAGTGTATGCAGCCTTTTAAAGTCGGGATAAAGAATTTGGATTTTATTCTAATTTTTATTGGAAGACCCAAGCAATTATTAGCAGGGAGGTAATTTGATCTGATTTGTCTTTTAAGGAGGAGATGGGGGCTGCTGTGCAGAGAGCAGAATGAAGTGGAATATGAGTAGGGCCAGAGAGATCATCTAAGAGTCCATGGCAATAGTCAAGGAGATAGTGCTGTAGACTTGGACAGCAATGATAGAAGTAGTGAGAAGCTCTCCAACTTAGAAGATATTTAAATTGACAGATGATAAGATGTGCTGAAGAATTAGATGTTAGAGATGATGGAAAGAGGAATGAATGATAGCTAGTAGTTTTTTAGACTAAGTAACTTTGTGAAAATGTATTTTTTTACTTAGCAGGAGATTATAGAAGAAGGAGCAGATTTGGGGATCAGTAGAGATCAGAATTCTGTGTTGGACCTCTTAAGTTTGAGGTGCTTATTAAACAATCAGCGGATAAAGAAATCCCTAACACTTTCTACACACAAAGCATTTTTAAGTGCTCTCAATATACTAGCTCATTTAATCTTCACAGTAACTTTGCAATAAAAGTACTATTATCATCATTGTCCCCATTTTAAGATTTAATACTTTAACAAGGTTTAATACTAAACTAACTGACCATAATAAGTGGAAGAGGTCTGGCTTGGGGAGTCTGTGTTCTTAAACACAATAGCATGGGAAAAGTTTTCAATTAGCAATAATCGCATCTCGGATAAACCTCATTGGCTAAGATACTGCCACTGTACAAAGCTATTAAATGCTATAGCATGTTAGATGGGTGTGCCAACCAGTCATTAAGGAAAGGCAAAGGCTATTCTTCTTATTAAAAAATTAGGCTAATAAATGTGACAATTTTATAGATAGAACAGATCCTTTAAAGAATATTAAATTACCAGGGTGCCTGGGTGGCTCACTCAGTTGAGCATTTGCCTTTGACTCAGCATGATCTCAGGGTCCTGGGATCAAGCCCCACCTCAGGTTCTGCTCTCAAATAAATAAATAAAAGCTTTTTTAAAAAAAGAATATCAAATTACCAAACTGATGCATTAATAAGAAATTGAATTATCTCTAAAATTATTATCTCAACTTGATTTCCTAAAGACTTTTCTCCAAAACCTGTCATGGAATAAATGTTCCTTATATTACATGGACTTGAAAAAATAGAAAAGTGAAATATGTTACTATCCCTTTCACATTATGAAATATATTTAGCTTTAGTACTAAAAGTCAAAAAGGTAAAAAAAATTATATAATTCAACTTTCTTTATGAATATTTTGATGAAAACTAAAACAGAATATATCACATTGAAATAATTACCTACTGTGACCTTTTAGGTTTGTGTTTATTTTAAAAAACAAGCTTGTATAATATAGGAAAACCATTAGCAGAATCCCACACATTAGCAGGAAAAATCTAAAACATGTTATTAGGCAACAATCATTAAAAAGTTAAAATGATCACATATTTGTGTATGATTTTATATAAAGAAAGAATTTCCTCAGCATTTAAAACCAGGGAGATGGAAGTCTGAGTGGGTAGAAAATATAGATGGTTCAATCTATTAAACCAGAATTCAAGATGATGGAGATTCTCATATACTATGCTAAAGAGTTTGGATTTTGCTCTGGGAGTTAAAGCAGAGCCAATGATGGGCCTATTATAAGTGGGGAAGCCTAGGAAAAGAACAAACAGTCTTCAGTGAGTAGTCAAACCAAATAGGTAACAACTCATGGGACTGGAACAGACCTGCTTACCCAGGAAGGGAAAGGGTTTTTATCCCAAAGAATGGTTAGTATCACAGATTAGGCTAAAGTCAACAGTATTCCAGAGATTAAGATCCAGGCAGTTAAAAATTCCTAAAGTAAGTAAATAACTTTGTATTTTACTCTGATTAAATTAAAAGCCTTATATCTACTTTAGATTGGCTGAAAGGAATTAATGAAATGGGGTGCCAGAAAGCAGAAGGGGTATTTAAGAACACACAAATTCATTGTTCCTGATACCTCAATACTTTGATATATTTTTTAAAAAACAAAAAATAACAAAAAAAATTTTAAATTAAAAAAAACAACTAAACTAAATAGATATGTTGAATCAGAATGCATACTGGACTGAGAGCCAACTATTGATTAGCTAAGCAAATTTCCATATAGCTGCCAGGTTCCTGGAGGCAGGTGGTGCATTTGATCCTCACTGACCATGAAAATAAGTCCATGTTATTTGGTATTATATAAATGTGAAACATAGACTGGAGTCCTTTGGAATGGAAATAATTTTTTCTGATATCCAAACTGGGATTCCATTTCTTGTTCACCAACTTCATTTCTCCTTCAAGGGAGAGATAGCAAGATAATACAATGGTTCTTGCCTTCCCTCTTCTCCCTTCACCAGGTATATACACACACACACACAAATACATCACACCAGCAAAATGTTAATAGAATTATGAGTATTCAAACTCTGATTTACTGAAATATTTAGACTTTAGACAAATATTGTCCACATAACGTAAGAAAATTTGGAAATCTTTCTTTCAAATTTAACATAATTATGTCTTTAACTCAATGATAGAGATTTCCCAACAAATATCATCTGTTCTAGAGTAGTATAGTGATCTCTCAACTTTTCCTTCCTCCATTGGTTTATTTCTTTGATTTTTTAAGGATTCATTTATTTATTTGAGAGAAAGAGAGAGTGTGTGGGAAGGGCCAAAGGGAGAGAGAGGAAGCAGACTCCCCACTGAACAGGGAGCACAACAAGGGGCTCAACCTCACCACCCAGAGATCATGATCTGAACCAATATAAAGAGTGGGATGCTTAACCAACTGAGCCACCCAGGCGCCCCTCGATTGGTTTATTTCTAATACAAACCACTCTTCCCCCATAAATGGAGATGAATATATGTGTATTAAGAAAGGTCATAAATGAATTTGGAAAAATGTAAATAGGTTTTGTGTTCTTTTTTTTAAAAAAAGATTTTATTTATTTATTTGAGAGAGAGCGAAAACGATTACAGAGGGAGAGGGATCACAGAGGCAGAGGAAGAAGCAGACTTGCCGCTGAGTGGAGAGCCCGATTTGGGGCTCCTTCCCAGGATCCTGAAATCATGACCTGAGCCAAAGGCAGACGCTTAACCGACTGAGCCACCCAGGCACCCCTTTTGTGTTCTTTATAATCATTGGTTAAAGTTGCCTAAATTAAAGATGTCACTGGAAGAACCAGCCTCCTGCCCTACCTCTCTCTCATTCCTTTACCTGAGGAATTGGATCAGGGAAATGAATTCTATACCAGGAACCACTGCTTATAGAGATGTATAGTGAGATGAGGGGGATGCCTGACTATTAAATTGACTTTGAATTTCAATTATTTTAATTTCAATTCCAGATGTTTATATAACTAATGAAATACGTAGTTTTGTTATTTGTCATGGAAATCTAATGGAGCTGTTTTCTTTTGCTTCACTAAGATTTAGGATTATTGTCTAGAAACAAGAGATGGAAACTAAAACTTTGTACATAATAATATAAAGCATTATAGTTATTGTTCACAAAGCTATCTGTATAGATTTTATTATATTCGCCCAAAAAAGTGCTTCTCTCTTTTAGTGTGGCTTTAGACTGCAATATTTTTTAAATTATTGTTTATCTTTGGGAGGGATAAATGTGTGTGTGTGTTTATTCTGGTATCCATGGGAGACCTGGTGCCATAGGAAAAATTCAAGAATATAGTATTCAAGAACCTTTGGATTGTGACAGGGAATCAACTCAAATTGGCTTAAGTTAAAACAAAAATCTTGGTTTCCATACTGAAAATTCCAGCACTACCAACTTTAATCATGTCTGGATCCAAGAGTCTCAAATGCCATCATTAGAACCAATCTATCTTTATATCTCTGCGCTGCTTTCCCCTTGATTGGCCTTATTTTTATGATTTTATGGTGCCTGATGGAAGCTCAGACTTACTTCATCCTCTCTGCTAGCCCTCTTAGAAAAAACTCCCCAAAACAAAACGTCTTTCTGAGTTGCTCCAGAAAAATTCCTAGGATTACTTTGATTAGAGCAAAGAGTGATTAATCAATCACCATGGCCAGACCACAATACCAATTGTCCAGATCTGGGTCATGAGCTCACCTCTGATTCTGGGGGTTGGGCTAGCCCCACCTAAACCACATGGAATGAAAGTGGGTGGAGGTCGATCCCCAAGGAAAGTCAAGACACCATTACAAGAATAAGGATAGTGATACTAGGTATGCAGAAACAACACAGGTCCACCCAGTAGCCTGCGCTGGTTTCACTTTACACGGGCTGCAAGGCCTGAATGGTAACCAGACTGCAAAAGTCACCACAGACTATTTTCTGTGGGCCCTCCTTGCAAATGCAACTCCCACTTACTGTTGCAATGATCTTACTTTGGACTCCCTATCTAAGGCTTTGGGAAATGCTTTGTGGGATGATTACTGCAGCCCAGGAGTGCCCAGATTAAGAAGAATCCATGGGTAAAACCAATCCACATAGATATCAGCCAATTTTTTTTTTTTTTGAGAGAGAACTAGAGAGTTTTACTTGGAACAATCCCCAAACCTGCAGCAAAATCCTTAACAGCCATAAACTTTGTGGTGAGGTATTAATGGGAGCAAAGCGACAGATTAATGATGGAAAGTGTGGCCCTCTGGAATCGGCACCACACCACCAAGGAAGACCCAAGTTCCAGGTGGTAAACAGCAGTGAACAGAGCAGTGACCAAAGGCCATGCAGAAAACAAGGCTGAGAGGAGCACATGATATAGACAAGAGCTGCCAAGCCGATGACTCAGGAGTTAACATGGGACAAACCCACTTGTTCTTTTATTTTCCAAATAAACTAGAAGGTGACCCTTAGATGCAGGAAGATGACATTTCAGTTACACAATCATAAAAGCCCAAAAATTAGAAGCAACAGCAAAAGGTACAATGTGTTATTATTTTCAGATGGGGAAACGGGGTGGGATGACTATTTCACAGTGACTATTTTAAGCTGTGAAGACATAGCACAATATTGCAAAGTGATTTGGCATTTTAATAGGCCACAATCAAATGCTGATTAAAAATTGGAAGCTCGGACTTCCTTGCATGAAAATTTTCTTCATCTGCTCTTCAGATGTAACTTTCTTATCCTTGCCACCTTCATTCGATATTGTACTCATCAGTTTTCTATATTGTACTGGTTAAAGCTAGATTGGAGCATAAGGGGCAATTCAAGAACTTGGTGGAAAAGTATAAAAAATGGGGATTTTTTGAACCCAAACATTATAAAAAATTATGAATGTAATCATGAAATAGTCACTTGCATTCAGCAATGCACAATGTTCTTTATATGCATATGGGTGTGTGTGATAGGGGAAGAGCTTGGGAAATCAATTAAACATATCTTTGACCCTTTGGGAGTTTCTAATAACCTAACACAGATTTAACTGTAAAAGAACATGTATGCAAATGTGTACTATTGAGAATAAGTGATGTACCAGAAAGAGAACAAATGTAGTGAAATTTTTATGTTGCTTTGCAATTATCATTTGAATTTTAGGACAATGGCCTCAGTAAGTGTCTGTTCTTTGTTGCAGCTTAAAGAGCTTATAGGTAATAGGATTATGGTCCTACTTTTATCTGTGTGAACTCCTTCTGGGACAAATGAAGAGCCAAAGTCTCCTTTTCACCCTCTGGGCCTCTTCAACTGGAGTATCTGTACTGATCATAGGCTCTCTGCTGAACTTTGGACCTGGCTAATGTGAGCAAATAGGACCAAATCAAACTTCCAGAGAAATTGTCGACAATTTCCAGCCGTCATTAATGTTCAGTGCTCCCTTGGATTTTAGCCACGTTCTTACCTTTAATCACTGGACACCCTTAGGATAATGCACCACACCTGGGACTGGGGATAATTTACCACTTGCAGATGGGTTAGCACTGCGGTTCACTTAGACAGAGTTTTGCATTTATTCTGGGTCCCAGAGGCCTTTCTTTTATAGTGCAGTTATATCCACTAAAATTATAACTTCCAAAATTCTGTTCTATTTTATTGCTCTTGCAAAGTATTTATGACCTCTACTGCTTAAGTGGACATTTTTAGAGATTTACTGCTGAAAGCTTTCAGAACTGCGCAAAATAGGTGCTGCTGGTGCTGAACTATTAGACTGAGATTCTGTAAGAACTTTTTATAAGATGCCAACAGAAAGTGTATTCAGGTTTAGTTTCTGATACCTTAAGAGCAAATCATATTGAAATATGGGAAGTTTATTTTGTGGCGCATCACCATCCAGTAGACTTAATACACACCTCATATTGGACAAATTAATGTGTTAATTTTTTTCTCTTATTTTAACATGATTTTAGGTAGCGAGAGATTGAGTTATTTCTTAATATGTTAGGAAACCGATTAGTTAATTGTGCCTTTTTACGTTTTTATGCTTATATTCAAGAGAGACCTCTTTGGCAACTCCCTGTCCACTTTTCATATCAATTTCCTTCTCTGCTAAGCTATTCAGTGTTCTCATATAGCCTTGGCAGGCAGAATTTCCAGGAAGTGTTACTGGGGAGAGTCCCAGGAAAACATGGGCAAAGAATTCTCTGGGTTGAATTGCCTTTTTCTGCCAGATTGAGGGATTTTGCACAATCTAGACTAGAACACACAAGAGAAAGGAGTATTTGTTTCAACCATACCTAAAGGCCTGGGCTGGGAAGAGGACTGGCTAGAGAAAAGCTGAGCCCTTGTTACACTTTTGTCACCAGAGAAGAAACAACTGGTCATGTCTCATTAGACTCTCAGCATCTCCTGGTCCCCTCATCCTTGTTATGACACTTAACATGGGCACAAAAAGCCCCTATTGTACCCTTGTCCTGAATATACAGATACGTGAGCAAATAAGAATATTAAAAGGGCATGCTTGTTCTTTAGGACTCCTGGGGACTACAGGCTATAAAAACTAACATATACAACATGCACACACACATGCACACGCGCGCACACACACACACACACACACAGGGCTGGCTATCTATACCAATGCAGCATACATGGATATTTTCAACAAAACAACTACAGAAATTCCATCTGACAATAATTTCTAAGTAATGCTTTATGTTTTACTGATACTATTGGCTGCGACATGATAAAATTTAATAACAGACCCAATCCAGCTGAGTCACTTGCTGACACTACTAGCCACTCAACTGTCCCAGCTTTAAGCCTGAAAATGGCCCTTCCAGATGCTCAGGTCACTCAGGGCCATTTTTCTCAGAGTTGCATGGATTCCCTGCCTTCCCCAGAACCAGAAACAGAAACTTCCAAGCATCACTCATTTAGTCATACTAGGGAGGCTGGGGAGGGGGGAGGAATAGAAGATGAAAGAGACATATTAAACCTATTTGGGCACATGATTTCTCAACTACCCCCATCTCTTCCTCTACATCTCTGCCTCCACCCATACTCCCTCTACTACAGCCACAGTGAATGACTACTTCCCAAACACATTATGCTTCTGCATGCCTCATGCTCTACAAAATACGATTTATTTCAGGCTGGGGAGTACCTAGTTGTCCTTAGAGACTTACTCAAGTGTTAAATCCTCTGTGAAAATGTTCCTGACTCTCCAGGCAGAACTCATCATTCCTCTTTCCCTGAGCCCCTAGTACTTATATTCATTAACTCAGGGCTCTATTGTAATGTTTCTGGGCCTTTCTCAGTTTCTTCCACCAGACTACAAACTCTTTGAGGTCAACAATCATGTCTTTTTTCATCTTGGTAACCACCTCTCTATTTTCCTGGTCCCAATGTCTAATACAATGAAGGCTTAGCCCAGAGAAGGTGTTACAGTGTGTTGAGTAAGTTGGTGACTGAAAAATGACTGGAGAACTAAAGTACGGGAAGGATAACATCTCTCCAGCACCGAGCCATAAATCTGAATTTGCTTAGTCTTACAATGCTTGGAGGCTGGTTGATCAGAAGTATCCAAAAGATGCCAGGGCTGGTAAGGCCCTCTCTTTTTTCTTATTTTTCTTTTCCTCTTCTTAACTTTAGCTTTAAGTAATGCTGCCTTAATTCTAAGTCTATTTTTCCTATATTCTCTATTCTTTTTCCTCCATCCCAGATCTCTGTGCTTTTCCTTCTGTTTTCTTAGCATGTTTAAATTTGCAGACCATCTGTGGAAGGAAATTGATAGACTCAAATTTCAGGGATTCTAAGAATCTGCTACCTTGAGCCCTCTTGTCCTCAAATACTTGATCCTGCAACACTGAGCCCAGAGTATACTCTCAATGAATCTCTTTGGAGAAGACAGGATGGACAGAACTCAAACAAGTGGTGCCCAGGAAGAGGCAGTCATGGATCATGGAAATGACCAAAAGAAGTCACTTTTATTTTCAAGTACGTTCCCAAACCACTGTGCCTTAACCCATTTTCTTGTGTGTAAATTATGTGACTAAATAAAAAAATAAAGAATGAAAAAATAACAAATGAGAAATAAATACATTTTAATTTCAAGCTAACAATTTTAGGTATTTACTATGGTCCCTGCCACTATTCTAGGTGCTTTACGTATATTATATAATTTAGTTCTTAGCACAATACAATGAGGAGATTTAGCCATTTCTCCATTTTGCAATGAGGGAACTGAGGTAGACAGAAGGGTTAAGTAAGTTGCTTGAGCTCGTGTCATTTGGTAGGTAGTGGAAAATGGTTTCAAATGTCTGCCATCTTAAATCCATGCAGTGCTCCAAATATTAACAAAAAGCTAAATTGTGATACAGTATTATAAAAGCAATGTTAACAGATTAATGTATTATTTATGCATAACTACCTAGGAGCATAACTACCCAGCAACATGTCATAATGTAAGGATTAAATAAGCTACTGTGATTTTAACTTTAAAGAATAACAAAATCTATGTATAAATGACCAGTGCTCATAATTTAAAGCTCGTGCTTCATAGTTTCTCAATTTGGCCAGCCTCTATTTTTCACATTTTATAAATGCTGAAATTAAGGAATAAAAATGCTTGATGAATGGGCACAACTTCTTTTTTTTTTTTTTAAGTTAAAATAAAACACCAGAATTTCTGATTCCAGATTTCTCTGTCTTCAGGGTCACAAAACCATGTTGCAGGACATTTGCTTTTATGTTGTTTGACTTCTGTAAAGCTGCTAACATCTTTAATGTATTGAAGAATATGTAAATTCAAATAACTGAGCAGAATTACCAAATGATGCCTGGGGGACTCACTCAGTGTAGATTTAAAGGAAGTGACTGAGATGTTCTTAAGAACAATAGCTAAATCAATTATTGAGTGCTTCTTATGTACCAGGAACTGTTCTAAGTTGTATTTATGTGTTAACTCCTTAAATTCTCTAAAAATTCTAAGCAGTAGCCGCAACTGTTATTTTTTTAGATGAGGAAACTAAAGCTAAGATAAGTAACTTGCCAAAGTCACAGGGCAAATAAATGAAGAGGTCAGAACCAAGATTGGAATATTGGCAGCATTTGGTCCAATCACTGTACATACTGCTTCACTTATGCTAGATTATCAACTTTTTGTATTTGGAAAAACTTAGCCAGTGTGAAATGTAATTATTAGCCCAACATATTTTGTTAGATAAATGACCAAAGTTGTATCTCAGAATGTGGGAGTCTCTGTTGCCTAGAGTAACAGTCAGTGTTCCAGTATCACTTATTGACAAGCAACCAAAGTTTTATACTTTGGTCTTTCAGGAGATTCTGGATGTTAAAACATGAAGCTTTTGAGTTTTGGTAAAAATAAGAGCTTTAAAGGTCTAATTTTTTCTTCATTTTAGAGTAAGTCCCAGACCAAGAGACTACAGATATTCTGAGCTATTTTTTTCATCAATGTTATTGCAACTAAGCTGTCCATGGTAAAGTGTACATATTTAGGAAATGTTTTTAAGCCAAATTATCATTTCTATGAAGAATATTCTCAAGTCACACATCTTTATTGGGTACAGAAGGGATGTGGGCTTTAGCATGGTGGCAGTGGGAATGGAACAGCACCATCTATCTGTCAAGTCTTCTCTGGTACCCTAGTAGACACACTTTCCACGATGAAGGGCATCTCCCCCTTCTTTCTTACTTCATTCCCTCTTTCAGCCTCAACTGGTTATTCATCCTGCTCTGCTCCTGGTCTTTAATCTTGCTCTAGCTAGGTAGGGCAGGTCATCTTTGTTTGTTCAACTCCAAGAAACATTTGAAGCTTTGTGGATCATGGCAGCTAGAAGACTGAAGTGGGCATTATTGGAGTGATGGAAAAAGAAGTAGGTCATTTATAGTAAGAATGGGATGAAACCACTTACATTTTTTTCTAACAGTGCAGGACACTTTGATATTTGTGGATGAAAAGAAAGAAAAAAGTTTTAAGCCAAAAAACTAGGTTAGTTAAAATGGATTGGAAAAAAGAAAAAAATATATAGACAGATCATGGGTAAGAAAGAGGAGAAATACTACAAGAGGATTATTAAATATAGAACCATGGAAAAATGAGAAGAGATGGAAATGAGGATAAGAAGTATAGCAAAGATTTAAGTAAAAAGGGCATATTTCTCAGTCATAGGCATCTAGGTTTAAAAGTTTATTTCCAAGGGTGAGGAGAGCAGGATGACTGAGAACCGAGTGGTATAGAAGGTACCTTCTGTCAGGAAGATCCCATTCTATTCAGTTGCCCACAGAAGCAAAATTTTTTTTTTTTATTTTATTTTTATTTTTTTAAAGATTTTGTTTATTTATTTGACAGAGAGAGACACAGCGAGAGAGGGAACACAAGCAGGGGGAGTGGGGGAGGGAGAAGCAGGCTTCCCACGGAGCAGGAGCCCGATGCGGGGCTCGATCCCAGGACCCTGGGATCATGACCTGAGCCGAAGGCAGACGCTTAACGACTGAGCCACCCAGGCGCCCCCCACAGAAGCAAAATTAATGGACTTGCTGCATCTCTGGGACTTTGTCTCTTTTATATCTGTGTGAAAACTAGAAAAAGAAAGAATGTTGGTAACAGCTTCTTGGAACTATATTTTTACTGAGGGTTAAGTGAGCCATTTCTAGGGTCTCATACAGAAACCTGGGTGAAAGGATCTCCTAGGAATTTGGCCAAGAGTAGTTTATGAAGTTCTGGTATATGACAAGGGATCTGTACTATCCCACTTGATTAGACCAATCCAGAAGTTTACCAAAGAGCTTAGCATTTAAAGACCTGTACTGGTATTATCTGACACTATCCTACTGGGGCTTTTACTAGTATCTGATGAATTATAAAATATATTTGATATATGAGTGTACATCTATATAAGTTCATCCTTATATACAAAAAGTCAATTGACCCAGAACATTTTGCTCATCCTTTATTGGTTTATGATACTACCTGTCTTAGCACAAGATGCCATAACAAAATATCATATACAGGGTGACTTAAACAACAGAAATTTATTTTCTCACAGCTCGAGAGGCTGAAAGTCTAAGATCAGGGTACCAAAATGGTTGGGTTCTGATGAGATTCCTCTACCTGCCTTGGAGACAGCCACCATCTCACCGTGTATTCACATGGCCTTTCCTTGATGAGAGGGGGAGAGGGAAAGAGAGACAGAAAGACACAGAGAGAGGAGAGAATGGAAGTTCTCTTATGTCTCTCCTTATAAAGATACCTAATCTCATCATGAGAGCCTCATGACCTCATCAACCCAATACCTTCTTAAGGCTCCCCCTCTAGGTACATCACATTGAAAGTGAGGGCTTCAACATAAAAAAAAAATTTAGGAAACACAATTCAGTCCATAGCACTACCCTTTGGAGTGACCTCTCCACCATATCATGTTCTTAGAACTTACTGAGATAAGGAGCGGTCATTATTTACTATTATATTATTTGGAAAGGCCGGACTAAGTAAGGATGTCAGAACAATGCTTTCTTTTAATCAAGAAATACTCATAGAATAAAAAGTACAGGTCATGACCTTGAAGAGTGAGTTGTGCCATGTCAGTAAGGGTCTAGATGATATCAATATAACCACTTTGTAATTTCTCTCAAAAAGTTTTTCTTTTACTCTGTATCTAGTAGCAATGATTTATATGGAAATTTGTATTTTCTCTCATTTTATTTGGAGCTTCACAATGCAACATCATTGATAAATATTTGAGAACAGCTATATGATTACTGATGATAATATTTGATAAGCCAATCAATTAATAGAGTTCCTGTTATAATGAGTTTGATACTATGGACTAAATCCTCCTCAGTATCTTTACTGACACTTCGCTCAACGTTTCTAATTTTGTATTGGACACTAGAGCAGTCTTATCCACGAAATTGCCTTTTAAAACTTTTTCTCATATCACAGGCTAGATAGCAAACACAGCACTTAACGTGTGATAACATACCGTTCTATAGTATAAAGAATAAGCCTCCATATGTTTTAGGTATTTGAGACCCATCAGTTAAATTCAATTATTGCTTATTATTCATTGGGTGTTGAATTCCACAAGCCTAAATAAGTATATATAATTCTATTCTGTACATGTTTATTTTGTACATGTACGTGTTTGTAATTAATGATGTGTTTGCACTTATTTGTTAAATTACTGTGCTTTCTCTTTCCCTCTCTTTTATTAAATGGATTATGTGTTTTTGTCACGTGATTTTTTTTTTTTGCTAGTGATTTTGGCAGTTTATACAACTAATTTGTTTTTAATATTAATTATTCATAAAGTCTTTACCTATGTTGAACTTATTTCTGTTTTTGCTTAGGGATATTATATAATTTTATCATTTACCATAATTTTATATATATAATCATATCTATATATCCATATATATTCATTTAGTTGAATTTCTATAATCTCTGTAAAAAGGTAAACTTAGGACATTATAAATTGACTCCCTCTCCCATGCTCATACTCCCAGCCCTCTACCAATGTTATGTTGAAATCACCAGAGATTTTAGGTCCAAAAATTTGATCTTGTTTGATTTTTTACATTATGCTTCAACAAATATTTAAACTTAACTAGGATTATTGGTTTCTTTGCTCACCACTTTTTCTGATGGCCTAATATTTCCCACTTCTTGGGCTTCTCTGTCCTGTGTTATAGTTAGGAGTGGTTTTTTAGAGAACAACTGTGGGTGGTAAACTTCCTGAATCATTGGATACCTGAAAATATCATTATTTTATCTCCAATTTGAATATTAGTTTTTTAGGTTTAAATTATTAGTATTTAATATTAGTATTTTAGGTTTAAAACCCACAGAAGCGTGGGTGTTTTAGTGATAACATTAAAGATAGCTTCATTATCTTCTGGCTCGCAGTGTTGCCTAGATGATTATTGTCCATTTTTGTTGATAGCCTATTTTTTTCACTCTAAAATCCTGTAGGATTTTTCTTTTTATCTTTGGAATTCTGAAACCTCAGCATGGTGGCCTAGGTATATTTCTATTTTTATACATCTTACTTGGTACTCCATAAGTTCTTTAGGTTGTGCCATTAGATCCAACATTTTCTTCTGTAATTTATGTTATTTCTTTGTCATTTCTCCCATGCCAGCTTCTTTGTTCTTGTTGGAGCTTTTTTTTTTTTTTTAAGTAAGCTCCATGCCCAGCGCAGAGCCCCTTGTGGGCCCTGAACTCCCATGAGATCAACACCTGAGCTGAGATCAAGTCAACCAACTGGGCCACCCAGGTGCCCCTTTCTGGAGCTCTTAATAAGTGGATGTTGGAATTTGTTTTCCTCGTTTATGAACTTTTCTCTCATTCTTTCCATTTCTTTGTACTTTAGTGTTGTGTTCTGGGAGATTTCCTTGGCTCCATTCTCAGCTCATGGATTTACTGTCTAGTTGTGCCAATTCTCTACTCAATCCATCAATAGAGCTTTTTTTTTTAAATTTTTTTATTGTTATGTTAATCATCATACATTACCTCATTAGTTTTTGATATAGTGTTCCATGATTCATTGTTTGTGCATAACACCCAGTGCTCCATGCAGAACATGCCCTCTTTAATACCCATCACCAGGCTAACCCATCCTCCCACCCCCCTCCCCTCTAGAAACCTCAGTTTGTTTTTCAGAGTCCATAGTCTCTCATGGTTCGTCTCCCCCTCCAATTTCCCCCCCTTCATTTTTCCCCTCCTGCTATCTTCTTTTTTTTTTTTTCTTAACATATATTGCATTATTTGTTTCAGAGGTACAGATCTGTGATTCAACAGTCTTGCACAATTCACAGCACTCACCATAGCACATACCCTCCCCAGTGTCTATCACCCAGCCACCCCACCCCCCACTCCAGCAACCCTCAGTTTGTTTCCTGAGATTAAGAATTCCTCCTATCAGTGAGGTCATATGATACATGTCTTTCTCTGATTGGCTTATTTCGTTCAGCATAACACCCTCCAGTTCCATCCATGTTGTGGCAAATGGCAAGATCTCATTCCTTTTGATGGCTGCATAATATTCCATTGTATATAGATACCACTTCTTCTTTATCCATTCATCTGTCGATGGACATCTTGGCTCTTTCCACAGTTTGGCTATTGTGGACATTGCTGCTATAAACATTGGGGTGCACGTACCCCTTCGGATCCCTACATTTGTATCTTTGAGGTAAATACCCAGTAGTGCAATTGCTGGATCGTATGGTAGCTCTATTTTCAACTTTTTGAGGAACCTCCATACTGTTTTCCAGAATGGTTGCACCAGCTTGCATTCCCACCAACAGTGTAGGAGGGTTCCCCTTTCTCTGCATCCCCGCCAACATCTGTCGTTTCCTGACTTGTTAATTTTAGCCATTCTGACTGGTGTGAGGTGGTATCTCATTGAGGTTTTGATTTGGATTTCCCTGATGCCGAGCGATGTTGAGCACTTTTTCATGTGTCTGTTGGCCATTTGGATGTCTTCTTTGGAAAAATGTCTGTTCATGTCTTCTGCCAATTTCTTGATTTGATTCTTTGTTCTTTGGGTGTTGAGTTTGGTAAGTTCTTTATAGATTTTGGATACTAGCCCTTTATCTGATATGTCATTTGCAAATATCTTCTCCCATTCTGTCAGTTGTCTTTTGGTTTTGTTGACTGTTTCTTTTGCTGTGCAAAGCTTTTTATCTTGATGAAGTCCCAATAGTTCATTTTTGCCCTTGCTTCCCTTGCCTTTGGTGACGTTTCTAGGAAGAAGTTGCTGTGGCTGAGGTTGAAGAGGTTGCTGCCTGTGTTCTCCTTTAGGATTTTGATGGACTCCTGTCTCACATTTAGGTCTTTCAACCATTTTGAGTCTATTTTTGTGTGTGGTGTAAGGAAATGGTCCAGGTTCATTCTTCTGCATGTGGCTGTCCAATTTTCCCAACACTATTTGTTGAAGAGACTGTCTTTTTTCCATTGGACATTCTTTCCTGCTTTGTGGAAGATTAGTTGACCATAGAGTCGAGGGTCCATTTCTGGGCTCTCTATTCTGTTCCACTGATCTATGTGTCTGTTTTTGTGCCAGTACCATACTGTCTTGATGATGACAGCTTTGTAATAGAGCTGGAAGTCCGGACTTGTGGTGCTGCCAGCTTTGCTTTTCTTTTTCAACATTCCTCTGGCTATTCGGGGTCTTTTCTGGTTCCATACAAATTTTAGGATGATTTGTTCCATTTCTTTGAAAAAAGTGGATGGTATTCTTTTTTTTTTTTTAAAGATTTTATTTATTTATTCATGAGAGACAGAGAGAGAGAGAGAGAAGCAGAGGGAGAAGCAGGCTCCCAAGGAACAGGGAGCCCGATGCGGGACTCGATCCCAGGACCCTGGGATCATGACCTGAGCCGAAGGCAGACGCTTAACCATCTGAGCCACCCAGGCGCCCAGTGGATGGTATTCTGATGGGGACTGCATTGAATGTGTAGATTGCTCTAGGTAGCATTGACATCTTCACAATATTTGGTCTTCCAATCCATGAGCATGGAACGTTTGTCCATTTCTTTATGTTGTCCTCAATTTGTTTCATGAGTATTTTATAGTTTTCTGAGTACAGATCCTTTGCCTCTTTGGTTAGATTTATTCCTAGGTATCTTATGGTTTTGGGTGCAATTGTAAATGGGATCGACTCCTTAATTTCTCTTTCTTCTGTCTTGTGGGTGTATAGGAATACCACTGATTTCTGTGCATTGATTTTATATCCTGCCACTTTACTGAATTCTGTATGAGTTCTGGCAGTTCTGGGGTGGAGTTTTTTGGGTTTTCCACGTAAAGTATCAAATCATCTGCAAAGAGTGAGAGTTTGACTTCTTCTTTGCCAATTTGGATGACTTTGATTTCTTTTTGTTGTCTGATTGCTGTGGCTAGGACTTCTAATATTATGTTGAGTAGCAGTGGTGATAGTGGACATCCCTGCTGCGTTCCTGACCTTAGAGGGAAAGCTCTCAGTTTTCCTCCATTGAGAATGATATTCACTGTGGGTTTTTCATAGATGGCTTTTATGATATTGAGGTATGTACCCTCTATCCCTATACTCTGAAGAATTTTGATCAAGAAAGGATGCTGTACTTTGTCAAATGCTTTTTCTGCATCTGTTGAGAGGATCATATGATTCTTGTTCTTTTCTTTTGTTAATGTATTATATCACGTTGATTGATTTGCAGATGTTGAACCAAACTTGCAGCCCAGGGTTAAATCCCACTTGGTCGTGGTGAATAATCCTTTTAATGTACTGTTGGATCCTATTGGCTAGTATTTTGGTGAGAATTTTTGCATCCATGTTCATCAAGGATATTGGTCTGTAATTCTCCTTTTTGATGGGGTCTTTGTCTGGTTTTGGGATCAAGGTAATGGTGGCCTCATAAAACGAGTTTGGAAGTTTTCCTTCCATTTCTATTTTTTGGAACAGTTTCAGAAAAATAGGTATTAATTCTTTAAATGTTTCATAGAACTCCCCTGGTAAGCCATCTGGCCCTGGGCTTTTTTTGTTGGGAGATTTTTGATGACTGCTTCAATTTCCTTAGTGTTTATAGGTCTGTTCAGGTTTTCTATTTCTTCCTGGTTCAGTTTTGGTAGTTGATACATCTCTAGGAATGCATCCATTTCTTCCAGGTTATCTAATTTGCTGGCATAGAGTTGCTCATAATATTTTCTTATAATTGTTTGTATTTCTTTGGTGTTGGTTGTGATCTCTCCTCTTTCATTCATGATTTTATTTATTTGGGTCATTTCTCTTTTCTTTTTGTTAAGTCTGGCCAGGGGTTTATCAATCTTGTTAATTCTTTCAAAGAACCAGCTCCTAGTTTCGTTGATCTGTTCTACTGTTCTTTTGGTTTCTATTTCATTGATTTCTGCTCTGATCTTTATTATTTCTCTTCTCCTGCTGGGTTTAGGCTTTATTTGCTGTTCTTTCTCCAGCTCCTTTAGATATAGGGTTAGGTTGTGTACTTGAGACCTTTCTTGTTTCTTGAGAAAGGCTTGTATTGCTATATACTTTCCTCTTAGGACTGCCTTTGCTGCATCCCAAAGATTTTGAACAGTTGTGTTTGCATTTTCATTGGTTTCCATGAATTTTTTTAATTCTTCTTTAATTTCCTGGTTCACCCATTCATTATTTAGTAAGATGCTCTTTAGCCTCCATATATTTGAGTTCTTTCTGACTTTCCTCTTGTGATTGAGTTCTAGTTTCAAAGCATTCTGGTCTGAAAATAGGCAGGGAATGATCCCAATCTTTTGGTACCGGTTGAGACCTGATTTATGACCTAGGATGTGATCGATTCTGGAGAATGTTCCATGGGCACTAGAGAAGAATGTGTATTCCATTGCTTTGGAATGGAATGTTCTGAATATGTCTGTGAAGTCCATTTGGTCCAGTTTGTCATTTAAAGTCTTTATTTCCTTGTTGATCTTTTGCTTAGATGATCTGTCCATTTCAGTGAGGGGGGCGTTAAAGTCCCCCACTATTATTGTATTGTTGTCAACGTGTTTTTTTGCTTTTGTTATTAATTGCCTTATATAATTGGCTGTTCCCATGTTAGGGGTATAGATATTTACAATTGTTAGATCTTCTTGTTGGATAGACCCTTTAAGTAGGATATAGTGTCCTTCTTCATCTCTTATTACAGTCTTTGGTTAAAATCTAATTTGTCTGATATAAGGATTGCCACCTCAGCTTTCTTTTGGTGTCCATTAGCATGGTAAATGGTTTTCCATCCCCTCACTTTCAATCTGGGAGTGTCTTTGGGTCTAAAATGAGTCTCTTGCAGACAGCATATCGATGGGTCTTGTTTTTTAATCCAATCTCATAGCCTGTGTCTTTTGATTGGGGCATTTAGCCCATTTACATTCAGGGTAACTATTGAAAGATATGAATTTAGTGCCATTGTATTGCCTGTAAGGTGACTATTACTGTATATTGTCTGTGTTCCTTTCTGGTCTATGTTGCTTTTAGGCTCTCTCTTTGCTTAGAGGACCCCTTTCAAGATTTCTTTTAGGGCTGGTTTCATGTTTGCAAATTCCTTTAGTTTTTGTTTGTCCTGGAAGGTTTTTATCTCTCCTTCTATTTTCAATGACAGCCTAGCTGGATATAGTATTCTTGGCTGCATATTTTTCTCATTTAGTGCTCTGAATATATCATGCCAGTCCTTTCTGGCCTGCCAGGTCTCTGTGGATAGGTCTGTTGCCAGTCTAATGTTTCTACCATTGTAGGTTACATATCTCTTCTCCCAAGCCGCTTTCAGGACTTTCTCTTTGTCTCTGAGACTCGTAAGTTTTACTATTAGATGTCGGGGTGTTGACCTATTTTTACTGATTTTGAGAGGGGATCTCTGTGCTTCCTGGATTTTGATGCCTGTGTCCTTCCCCAAATTAGGGAAGTTCTCTGCTATTATTTGCTCCAATATACCTTCTGCCCCTCTCTCTCTTTCTTCTTCTTCTGGGATCCCAATTATTCTAATGTTGTTTCGTCTTATGGTATCACTTATCTCTCGAATTCTGCCCTCGTGATCCAGTAGTTGTTTATCTCTCTTTTTCTCAGCTTCTTTATTTTCCATCATTTGGTCTTCTATATCACTGATTCTCTCTTCTGCCTCATTTATCCTAGCAGTTAGCACCCCCATTTTTTATTGCACCTCATTAGTAGCCTTTTTGATTTTGACTTGGTTAGATTTTAGTTCTTTTATTTCTCCAGAAAGGGTTTCTCTAATAACTTCCATGCTTTTTTCAAGCCCAGCTAGTATCTTTAAAGTGATGATTCTGAACTCTGGATCCGACATCGTACTAATGTCCGTATTGAGTAGGTCCCTGGCAGTCGGTACTACCTCTTGTTCTTTTTGTTGAGATGATTTTTTCCGTCTTGTCATTTTGTCCAGAGGAGAATAGATTAATGAGAGAACAAAATGCTAACAGGGTAACAATGTCCCCAGAAAATATACTCTGAACAAATCAGAAAAGACCTGAAGCCGGGGGAAAAGAAAGGGAAAGAAAGAAAAAAGAAAAAGAAAAAAAAAAAAGAAGAAAAAGATAAAAACAAACAAAAACAGAACAAAACAAAAAAAACAGATTATGATCAAATATGATCAGGCTGGTGCATAGATCAGTACCACACACTAGATTTTGGGTGTATTTTGGTCTGTTAGAAGAAAGTGCCTCCCAAAATTTTAAAGAAAGAAAAACTTATATATGTACAAAAATAATGGTTGATATGATAAGGGATGGAATATGACTGTAAAGATGAAAATTATAAAAAATTTTATAAAAGGAATTGACAAGAAGTTGTTTGAAAAAAAGAAAGAAGAGGATTTAAAAAAAAAAAGAAAAAAAAGGGAGAGAATGTGATCAGGCAGGAGAGTAGAACAAAACCATACACTAGAGATTTAGGGTGTATTTTGATCTGTTAGAAGAAACTATCTCAAAATTTTGAAGAGAGAACAACTTATATATATATGCCAAAAATAAGGGTAACTACTATGAAGGGATAGAATATGACTCTAAAAATGAAAAATAAAAATGTTTTTTAAAAAAGGGATTGATAAGATGTTGGTTGAAAAAGGGAAAAAGAAAAATTCAAAAAAAAAAAGTTAAAAAAAAATTAACTTTGAAAGACTGAAGAATCATGGTAAAAAAGCCATGGATTCTTTGTGTAGTATTCCCCTAGCACTGGAGTTCTGCCGTTCTCATTGATTGGTAAACTTGGTCTTGGCTGGCTGTTCTCACTGATCTGGGGGAGGGGCCTGTTGCCGTGGTTCCCAAATGTCTTTGCCGGAGGTGGAAATGCCCCGCCCTTGCCGGGTCCGGGCTAAGTAATCTGCTCGGGTTTGCTCTCAGGAGCCTTTGTTCCCTGCAAGCTTTCCGTACAGCTTTGGAGGCGGAGAGTGAAAATGGCAGCCTCCCAATCTCTGCCCTGGAGGAGCCGAGAACTCGGGGCCCCGCTTCTCGGTGCGCCCCCAGAGAAAAGCAGTCATTCACTCCTGTCTCCCTGGTCTCCGGCTGCACTCTGTGCTCACCCAGCCTGTGACCGCGCGTTTCTCTCTCTGGCACCCGACCCCGCGCGGAGTCTCCAAACCCAGCAGATCCCTGCGGTGCACTCCCGCTCCACTCCTCCCAGGGGAGGGAGGGGAGTCTCCCCGGATCTGCCGCTTGTTGGGTCCCTGCTGGAGGAGCAGTGGCCCGACTGTGCCGCGGATCACGGTTTATGGCAACCCCGAGTTGAGAGCCCGTGCCTCGGCTCCATCTCTGCAGCCGGCTTCCCCGCTCCGATACCTGGGAGCTCTGCCGCACTCAGGCACCCCGTCTTTCTGTGACCCCGAGGGTCCTGAGACCACACTGTCCTACGAAGTTTCCACCCCCCCCCTTAGCCACTGGAGCGACGTCCCTCAGCGGAGCCGACTTCTAAAAGTTCCGATTTTGTGCTCCGTGGCTCTATCACTTGCCAGAAGCGGCTGACAGAGGCTCCTCCCCCGCCGTCTATCCTCCCGAATATCGCCTCGGATTCACTTCTCCGCACGTCCTACCTTCCAGAAAGTGGTTGCTTTTCTGTTCAGAGAGTTGTTGCTATTCTTTTCTTCGATCTCCTGTTGAGTTTGTAGGTGTTCAGAATTCCTATATGTTATGTCTGATTTATGTCTATGCCACTCTGAGTGAATTTTAGATAGTAATAGGAAAAGTGGAAATGACTCAATATTTATGTGGAAATTTTCTTCCCAAATATAGCAGTAAACAAAAGAAATTCTCCTTTCGGTTAACACCCACTCTGAGCTAGAATTGTGATAGTTATCCAGTTGAATTCCTGAGACCAGACGAAATCCAGGTCTCCTACTCCGCCGTCTTGCTCTTCCCTATAGAGCTTTTTTAAAAACACTTCAACTTCCTTAGCTTTCATTTCTACAAAGTCTGTTTCCTTTTTTGTGGATACAGAATTCTCAAAGAGCTGAGGATACTTTTAAAAGTTTGTTTTATTTATTTTATCCGTCTCTTTTTTGTTGTTGTTCTCTTTTTATGGTTATTAGTTGTTTGCTTTCATGAAGTTTCTTGGTTTTGGTTTTCCTGAAATTATTGGTAATTCTTTTGTTTTCTGAAAATTTTATATTCAAGTAACCCTGTCTACTAGAATATGGCTTCTAGTTATGTTTATGATAAGCTCTTTAGTGATTTGGGGTAGAAATACTTCAAATTATGTAACTACTTACAAATTTCTTTCCTATTTTCAAAAATAACTATAGATTTATTATTTTAAATATAGATATTTTTAGATATAGTGATATTATTTTGTGACATTTTAGACAAAATAGCAGCTAGATCTATGTATTCCTTTCTCCATATTGATCCAATTCTCTTTTAAGTATTTTGAAATTGTTAAAGATTATTATATTCCCTTTCATACTATATTCATGGGTAGATATAGGTATAGATATAGTTAGACATATAAGTAGATATTATTTTTCTTTTCTTTTATGGTAACTTAGGCATATGAAGAGATAGAATTGTATATTCATCCTGCCATATTAATCTAATCCTCTCAGTATTTTATTAACTGTTAAAATAATGATTACCCAATTTACTCATCTGGATCACCAGCTCTTAAAAGTACATGTTGAATCTTTTTGTTTTCCATATATGCTTTGTACATGACATCTGTTTGATAAACTTCTGCTGAATTAAAATGAGTTAAATTGAATAAAGTTCCTTAAGCACCAAAAATTTTGTTTATTACATCTAGGCCAAGCATGAATCTCCAGAGGGACAGAGAGAATCATAACTTTTCTTAAATAACAAGATGGTGAAATCAATCAAATAATAGTTCACTGAATCAGGTAACCAATTTCTGTGATTTTTTTAAATGTGTGAATCAACAATTTGATCAGCTGAAATAATACAATATTTCAGTAAAAGGGTAGTATTTTCATACATGAATCAGATTGTCCTAAGTTCTTTAATTTTACTCACAAGTCTTTCTCACTAAAAGAAAATATAAATCACTAAAGTTATGTCTCAGTTTGTAATTATTTGGACTCTTTCTATTGGATCCAGGCAGTAGTACTCTTTCATGGGTGAAAAGAGAAAAAATTAAAAATAAGACTTTCTATTTTTTCCTATATGTTATGTCTGATTTATGTCTATGCCACTCTGAGTGAATTTTAGATAGTAATAGGAAAAGTGGAAGTGACTCTCAATATTTATGTGGAAATTTTCTTCCCAAATATAGCAGTAAACAAAAGAAATTCTCCTTTCGGTTAACACCCACTCTGAGCTAGAATTGTGATAGTCAGTAAGTCTCTGTGTATATCCTCACTGTGTAGATGAAGCTATTAAAGTTTGGAAAGATTTCCTTCACATTTATTAAGATGGCTAGTATTAAAAACAAACAATCAAACAAACCAAAAAGAAAATAACAAGTATTAGCAAGGATGTAGAGAAATCAGAACTCTTGTTCGTTGCTGGTGGGAATGAAAGTGGTGCGGCCACTTTGTAAAACAGTATAGTGGTTTCTTAAAAAATTAAAAATAGAATTATCATATGATCGAGCAACTCTACTTTGGAGTGCATAGCCAAAATAATTAAAAACAGACACTCAAACAGTTACTTGTATACTCATGTTTATAACAGCATTATTCATAATAGCCAAAGGTGGATGCAACCCAAGTATCTATCAACAGAGGAATGGATAAACAAAATGTGGTATATACATACAGTGGAATATGAGTCAGCCTTAAAAAAAAGCAAAAGAAATTCTGACACAAGCTATAAAGTGGATGAATGTTGAGGACAGTATGCTAGGTGAAATAAGCTAGTCACAAAAATATAAATACTGTATGATTCCATTAATATGAGTTAATTCAGAGTGACAAAAAGTAGACCCATGTTTGCCAGGGGCTGAGAGGAGGAGGGAATGGATTGTTGTTTAACAGGTATAGAGTTTCAGTTGGGAAAGTCAAAGAAGTTCTGGAGGTGGATAGTGGGGATAGTTGTAAAACAATGTGAATGTACTTAATATCACAGAACTGTACACTTAAAAATGGTTAAAATGGTAAATGTTATGTATATTTCACCACACACATACTCAGAAAGGTTAAATAAAATTCCTAAATTTCTGCTACTGGTAAATGGTAAGGTGAGAATTCCAACCGAGGCATGTCTTCATTCATTCAATCAGCAAACTACTGTGTTCCTAGTATATGCCAGACACTAGGCTAGTGTTGTTCACAAAGTGTGAAAGAGAGATCCCTGCCCACTTGGAACTTACATTCAAATTGGAGGGGAAAGACAATAAGTCAAAATAATTAAAGTATAAATTTTGTGGTATCTGAGAAGGTGATGAGAGCTACTGGTAAAAGGAAAATTGCAACAAGGTGGGAGGAATTGGGTCTGGCAGTATAACTAACTTCTAAACTCAGGCTTCATCCACAGACCTATGTTGTCTGTCAAGATATAGTATTTCAGAAAAAAATATGGAAGTTTTCTTTATTTTGGATGTGTTTTTGTTTTGTCTGTTTTCCCATTTCCTGTAAGTACTTTATTAAGAAAGTAAAAATAAGGCATGTTTTATTTCTCTTCAGAATCAGAATAGAGCTCTTTAGAACAATGCATTGAAATAATATTTCTCTTGTAAGAAAACCTCAGTGTGTAGGTTATTGTCCCTCTTACAAACCTAGGAAATAAAAGACATGTGGAGCTTGGAGAAGACTCATACACTGTAAATGGGAAAAATGTTCTTGAACAATACAAGAATTCTCAAACTTCCAAATGTGGATAGCAATACATCTGTATGAACATCCTAGATCTGGATTTTGCCAGTTGTGGATTTTGTCAATTGTGTGGCCTTTAGCAAGCCAGACTTTCTTCTAAGCAAAACGGGAATAAAAATATCCACTGTATTCATTTTACAGGGCTACTGTAATAATCAAATAACATAATATTAGAGAACCAGTTTGTTATTTGTCAAACACTACATAAAGATGACTTAGGCAGTGGTAATAATATTATTACAATATATGCTTTACTTTTGGGCGCCTGGGTGGCTCAGTCATTAAGCGTCTGCCTTCGGCTCAGGTCGTGATCCCAGGGTCCTGGGATCGAGGCCCGCATCGGGCTCCCTGCTCGGCAGGAAGCCTGCTTCTCGCTCTCCCACTCCCCCTGCTTGTGTTCCCTCTCTAGCTCTCTCTCTCTCTGTCAAATAAATAAATAAAAAAAATCTTTAAAAAAAAAAAAATATATATATATGCTTTACTTTTCACTGAATATGAAGAGCTGATTTTGGAAGACCCACAGTTGCTCTAAATGCAAACCAAGGCCTTAAACACTCACATCACAAAGGAAAGAAGGAAGTATCAACTTCTTCCTAACCAAGTGTCATTGGAAGTGCCATAGCTCTAACTTCATAGGATCTCTTTGGTGCGGAGTGAGGGATTGCTAATGGAAGCATCAAAATCACAAAAGTCCTTACAACCAGCCATTTTATTCAGATTGTATGAAGCTTTCTTGATTTTAGCATTTTTTTTTCTCTCCTAGGGAAATAATTCTTCCCTTTTCATATTTATAAGAGTGTGAGTTCAATAAGTGGTGAAAATCTGGAGACCAAAAAAAAAAAAAAAAGAAAAGAAAAAGAAAGAAAGAAACCAATGCATAATTTACAGTTCAGTGTGTCCATCTACTGCCAGTATAACAGAGCTCTAATTTACTCACCAAATGAAAATGCTTAAGTTAAATAGGAATTAGGTCACTCATTGGTGTGTAAGTATACATATGCACTGGGGCACTGGTCCCACACTGGAACCAAATGTGGCTATCCTAGAGAGAAGTGACTGCTCATGTGCAAGACTGAGAACTCAATTCATGATGCAGCTTTTAAAAAATATTAATGCAATATTTATGTGTGTGTGTGTATCTATACCTATCTATATATATATATTGTACCTATTATACCATATTGTAATGACATATGTTGTTGTTGGATAACTCCTGGAAGACAAAGTCCCTAATATTTACTGCAACTCTTGGCATGTGGATGGTAGAGTATCACAGCTCTTATCTTCTGCAGAATTCAGTGCTGAAAGTCTGAGTGGTCAGTGGTTTGTAGTATGACCCAGGGAATGCCTGATTGCAAAGGATATTTGCTCAGAAGAGAATTTGAGAAAGGCTTAGAGGATGCCTAGCCCCAGCCAAGAAGACAAAGGTTCAGGGCATGGCTTAGCCCTCCTAAGTGTACTAGAGCACTACCTCATTTCCGTATTGGTTTTTGATCTAGAAAACTCTTAGTTGTGTGTACCACAAATCAGAAACCAATATCGGTGGAAGGAAAGCTCAAACTTAAAGTCCTATATATTGAGATGTCACAAATACGACAGGGAAAGCAAAGTGAGAACAAGTTGAAATAGAATGAAGCAGGGAAATAACTGGGGATGAAAGAATAACACACTGCAAGCAAGGACAGAGATTTGGACATGTGTGCTGGCCATGCTCTATGGGTGAAAGTCTCTGGAGAGTTTCCACAGTCATCCTTAGAGCCTTCCTCTTTATTTGCCCCAGGTCATTCTTCCCACTCTGCTTCAGATCCTCTTGCCCTCATTTGTTTTCCCTTCTTTTCCAGATTATCCCTTTCTGATTAGCCCTTTACAAGGTTGACTTGGATGGAAAGTCTGTCCAGATCAAATGAGGTTCACCTCAAGACATGGCCTTCTGTATTTTTCTCCTTACATCTAAGCCCTAATAGCTACTGGCAAATGATATCCCTCGTCTTCAACTATTCTAAATTCCAAGGACATAAGAGCCCCAGTAGAGTACTCTGGATCCCCTAATTCTAGTTATTTGGGAAAATTGACATCTTAAGAATTTTTTTTTAAATTACATGTGTATGTTTAGCTCTTCATGCACAGTTTAGTTCATGGGAAAAACAAGTAACTTTGATAAACTCTATTTCAGGTATGATGAGTTTGGTGTAAGTATATGAGACTGCCCTGTAGCAGATCAGTTTATGGGTCTAGAGTCACACGAAAGGTTGGGCAGAAGACATCAATTTAGGAACTATCAGATCCCGGGTTTTATTTCCTGCTAAACTTCCCACATACTTTCAGTTATCATTACAATATACAGATGTAATCATGTCATTGCCTATATACAAAAATCTTCAATGAATCCCTAGAATATGAAAAATAGAATTTTAATACTTCAACATGGGCATCAAACACCAAAATTTGACCCTTTATAGACTTTTCCATCTAATTTCTCCACCACTGGCTTTCCACAAACATGCTTGGCAATATCCCAATTTCAGACCTTCCTTTAAGTTGTTTTCTCTCTTAAGATTGCATTTTCTCCTAATATCCAACTTCTGAAGTCTAGTCTCTTCATCGAGGCCCCTTAAAATTTTTGTTCTTCTAATAAGGAAGAAATTTCTTCTGCAGAATATTTTTTTTAAGATTTTATTTATTTATTTGAGAGAGAGAGAGAGAGAGCAAGCAAGAGAGCAAGAGCAGGGGGAGGGAGAAGCAGACTCCCTGCTGAGCAGTGAGCCTGATGCGGGGCTTGATCCCTGGACCCTAAGATCATGACCTGAGCCAAAGGCAGCTGCTTAACTGACTAAGCTACCCAGGCGCCCCACACAAAATTTTTAATAATAAAATTTTTATTTATCATGAAGCTGTTTGCCAAAAAAATTGTTCCTCTATTTTATCAACACATCTATTTACCAACTTATGTCTGAACATTTTTATTCAATCTCTCAAGAAGTCAGAATAGCATATTTAAGATAGATTCTGTGCTGTTTGGTGATTTTCAAATTTTCCAAAGGAAAAGATCTGGCTCCTCTAAGAAGTCTTTTATTCCTGTCAGGTAATTAATCTTCATGAAGAAGAGGCTTTGAATGAGAAATTGGAGATGAGCATGGAAAGTATACAGTTATAAGTTTTATGGTAGAGTGTACCCACCAGAGCTAAGCTGAGGGAAAGTAAGTTACATTTCATGTTCATAAAATTATAGGGGACAATTAAATAGATCATTAACTAATTAATTTAAAAGATGACTCCAGGGACCTGAACTGTCCTTGGGGACAGAAGAGTGGAAGTGGTTATGGATACCTCAGAATTGTAAAGGAAAAAAAGTACTTTTGTAAACAACAAAACCAAAAACCAAAAACAAATGTAGCCTATTCAATAGCATGGGACTGTGATAGAATAAGCTATGTTTAGAGAATAACCAGCATTTTGGTACAGTGGAAGTATCATGGGCATAAGTTAGGTCGAGATTAGAGTTTGAGTGAATTTGTAGACCATACTAAGATGTTTGGATAATTTTGATCACAGGATTTTGCCTGGTGTTACATTGTATCATATGCTTACTTCCACTTCATTTAAATTTTTCATAAATACTATTTTAATGATTATATGTTCTGTAAAATTATTATATCATGATTTGTTTAAGGATAACTTGGATATTGGGTATTTAGGTATTTTTGTTTTGTTTTGTTTTGTTTTTCACTATCACAAACATCACAACAGTAAACACCATTGTAAACTTTGCTTGTGATAATCCATCTCTGATTATTTCCTAGTAAAGGTACTTCTGAGGTAAGACTAGAAACATATTACATTCAAAGAAGCCAGACATAAGCATGGCCCTATTCCAGGTGTTCATCTTTTCTTAGATTAGAGAAATGTTGGGTTGTTACAACAGCCTATTAATTAAACTCCTGCTTCCAGTCTTGCACCCCTCCAATCCATTCCCTACATTAAGCCAAAGTAAACTTCCCAAAATATAAATCGGGTCCCATCCTCCCTACTAAACTTTATGCAAGGGTTCCTTAATGTGTCATGTATAAACTATTCAAATTCAAGAGCATTTTAAGACTTTTAATACATATTACCAAATTGCTTGCCGGAAGGTTGCGGTAACTCATACTCAAACAAGCAGTGTACAAAGAATGGATCTTATCATGCCTTCACTAACATATGGTATTCTCATTTGTCACATATGCTGTAATGATCTATTATTGTCTGTCTCTTCCATTAATTTATTAATTAGTTACAATCAGGAATTCTGTCCTCTTCATCTTTGGATCACAAAGCCCAGTGCAGTGTTAGTGAACAATGAGTGAATTAATACTACCTAACAAAAGTACTTCATCTGTATGTAGAAATTAAGATCCTTTTATCCTTTGCTCTGCTGAGATTTAGGGAGAGACAGGGTCAAGGCCAGAAGTTGAGGGTTCAAACAACGGTTGAAGTATCAGACATGTAGCCAAAGATCAAAGTAAGTAATACAAAAGCCATTAGTTCAGGACATCTGACAAAAGTCAATCTCTTATGGATGATTCCATTCTTGTTTTAGTTGCTCCAACATACATGCTGTTTATTAAGTAATATGTAGTTATTTTGACTAAAAAAACCCAAGGTGAGGAGATCAGGTGATATAGCCCCACTTCAGTTATGTTCACATGAGGAAAGTCTTCCTATTGGAACTAAGAGATATGAGTTTCATATGCAAGGCAGGCAGTGTGCAGGGGAGGGTCATTCACTTCCATGAGAAGCCTCATGGGTATGAATCCTTCCTAGAGCAGTGGGACTTTCAAACTTTAATATGTATATAAATCACTGGGGAATCCTGTTAAAATACTAGATTCTGATTCAGAAAACCTGGCTGGAGTCCTGGTATTCTGCATTTCGAACAAGCTTCCAGGTGATGCTTGTGTTGCTGATACATGGACTACGCTTTGAGTAGGAAGGCTCTAACATATTTTCTCCTTCTTCATCTGCTTAATGAGAATTTTACTACTTACCTCAAAATATTGTTGCGAGACTTAGATATCAAAAATTTAGGCAATGTAACTGGTTATATAAATACCTCATTGATACTCTTTGTAGAATTATCATTTCATCATTTCCAGTGGGTCTCAAACTTGGCTAGACATTAGAATCACCTGGGGAGTTTTTTAAACATACTGATGCCAGGGCCTCCTTCAGACCAGTTAAACCAAAATCTCTTGGGATAGAGACCAGGCATGATTATTTTTATAAAGCTTCGTAAGTAATTTTTTTTTTTTGGACAATCTGAGGTAAGCCAATGACACACATCTTTATCAACTTTCCAACTGTCTCCAAAGCTATGAGAAAATTTTAGTTATTTGTGTAGCTAGGTCTCAGGGTTGTTATAATCTTCTAATATAAGGTAACTATGTGCTGATGAATTGAGGGAGCATCTGAATTCTGAGAATGGGGCTCCAGACCCTCCTTTTGCATATCAGGTACTTTGAAGAGGTATAGGGAAGCACCTCATGGGGATCCACTCTTTGGGCGTCTGGTAGGGATCTCCAACTCAGCAGAGCATCAGAAATCAGACTCACCTCTAGGGCTGTGCACATATATGGATTCCCAGACCCCACCAGTCGGTAGACAGAGCTCTGACATCTGGCTATTTTAATTTTAACTCCTTTAAAATGTTTCTTAGGGATTCTGATGCCACTAAGTTTGAAATCACAACATAAATATATGCTAGAGAAGTGAAATTCATCTAATATGTCCTATGATAATACCTCTAATAGTGAACAAAGTCTAGCTGTATCTTTAATATCACAAATAATAGTCATTTCACTGAAAAAAAAAAAACCAAACTGTCTATTTGGTCTCAAATAGACAAAATACAATAATTAACAGATTTATCACTTTTACTTAATTTGGAGGGTTCTGCCAGCAGTGCTATGACCACAGTTCAGGCTCTGAGAGACACTTAAACCTTTCTTGATTGTGACTTTAGCTTTGCTGTGCCTTGAACTTCTCAGCTTGTATATGTATTGATAGGCCTCATAGAAAAAGGCTCAAAAAGTGTTCTGTTATGTTTTAACTATAAAGTACCCTTTAAAGAACTTTCTCTTTTATGGGAAAATCCAATTGAAGTGTCTCATGATGATCAAACACAATTATTTACAGAGGAGTATATTGCTTCAGAAAGTATAAACTACCAAAGACAGGGTCCTTGACCTGAGAAGCTTAAGCTTTAAGATAGGGGTAAACACAAGTAAGATAACAGTAAAACAGCATTGGTCTCAAGGTTGTAGAGGGATCAACCTGGAGACCATGGGCAAGCTGAGTGACATTATTCACTTCCAGTGCCTCATGAAGTACGCTGACTTCTAGAAAACCTATAGTAACTTTGAGACACAATAGTGGAGAATTTGAGGTTTTAGTGTCAGGCTTTCATAGGGAAAGTTGACAACAAAATAGTCACTTCAAAGTGTGGTTTTAGCTTCAGTTAACATTCTACAGATGAGATTTATCACTATCTAGGCCAGTGCTAATTTGGTTTTGAAGATCTTATGAGTGGATTGTTTTGTGATGCCAAGACTTTTTCATAGGTCCATTTAATGTCCAGTGTTTTCTTTGTTAGATTAAGAGATTTATATTATATTTATTTATTTTTTACTAAAGCAGCCCAATATAATGTATTAAATAAATATGATAGAAGTTAATCAAATGCTTATCAGTCTCAATTTCATCTGCAATTAGTCTTTCTGAGTATTTTGGCTTTGGCTCCATAACATTAGTATAAGAAGGAAAATATAGTCAAATCCCAATGTGATATTTGGTCATTAATAGTTTAATGTGTGTTTATTTTTCCTTCCAGATTTTTATTTCAGAAAATAAATCCTAGATTATGTTCTCAAAGGAATTAGAACTATTTCTGTGTATCTATTCCTTAAAACCCTCTAGGCCTTTCTCCCCCCTCCTTGTGGTTCTTATAAAGGTTTAACAACTGGCAGCCCTGGAATCTGATGACCTCTTTCTTTCCTTTGACTAGATAAGGTAGCACAGCTGCTAGTAAGTTTTCCCACAGACTCTGCCAATGGCGCTTGTGGGGAGGGGTGTCCTTCTGTGGACGGAGAGGTAATTCGATCTTCACACGGATCAGACCTGAGCCTTGTCAGAGTTGAGACTGTGTGCTATATTAAATTACATTCAGTGTTTTCTGTTCTACTCCTTGAACTACTGTTCACAGAGACCACCCAACCTACAGCACTTTCTTGAGCCCATGGGGAACCCAGTTATAACTGTCCACATGGCCATTCAGCCAGCAGGCTGTCTGGAGCTGGCTTCTTCAGAACCCACTGATAATGTTTCTGGCAGAACAATTTCACATCTCCAGTGAAATCTCATCACATAAGGAAAGTTAATAATCTTTGGTGAGAAATGACTTGTGCTATGAACCTGCAGAGCAGGAAATTGAGAAGCAGTCAGGCAAAGTTTAGAGATGAGCAGTTTGGTTTTGGTGCATTGCCTTTCCTTAGCCGGCCCTAACTATAAGCCATTCTGTGTCTGTATTTGTAGCTTCTTGTGCCCCCACCCTTATCCCCTAGTTCACTGATTTTCAAACTCTAGTGTGTACCAGACTCAGATTCCAGGGCCTCCATAGAGATCCTAGAATCCATGGAGAGATTCTGATTCAGAAGCCTGGTGCTACATGTTTAACAAACACCAGGTGCTTATGACTCAAATGATCTAAGGATTGCACTTTGACAAAGGCATTAGTAACAAAATGCTCTCAATCAATCCTCTTCCCACATATCAAGAAGAGTATATACATCATAGTTTATTTATATTTTACTGTGAATTAATGTGTGATCATACTCTCAAAAAACTTAAATTTTATTGGGAGCTGTAGAGAAAAAAACCTATTCCAAGATAGGTATACAAAAACAGTAATACAGTTGACCATAATCTACTATTGACTGAAAGCTTTACTGATATCATTAACAGTTCAACACATATTTTGTATATGTATTATGTACTATATTCTTACAATAAGGTAAGCAAGAGAAAGAAAATGTTACTAATAAAATCACAAGAGAAATTCGTTTACAGTACTATACTGTATTCATAAAAAATGTGTATAAGTGGACCTGCGTTGTTCACACCCATGCTGTTCAAGAGTCAACTTATAGACTGTAAATGCTGGATAAATTAACAAAAGGGGCACTTACTATTATCAGCTGTGGTCATAGAAATCTTCCTAATATTTTAATTTCTTCATTTTTGGAAAAGTTACTTTTGAAACAGAAAATTTTAAGTGGGAGGGAACCAGTGATTTTTGCCTACAATCCCAGCCAATGGTAGAAATGAGTTTGTTAATGGCTTAATTTATGAATAGAATACATTAAGTACATGTTATGTGAAAGACATTTTTGTTGTTGTTGTTCTTGAAGTCTCTTCATATCTACTCTGGTCAGAAATTAAGTGTTCATCATTCTTAAATTTCCCTAAAGCAATAGAACATGTCCAGTATATTTGAAGAGGAAAAAGACATCCTCTAAAATTAAGCTCAAGGAAAACACTGGGGCTCTTTGAAAGTCAATTCACTCTTATAAAGTCTAATGAGGGATTTAAAGACATTTTAATATGGCTCAATTTATTACACTAGCAACAACTGGTACTGCTACTGCTACTTTTGCTAGGGGTTTTTTAGGTACCGAAATATAAAAATGTACAATGGCACAATTTTACTTAAATCAAAATAGAGTAGTAGAAAGATTCCAAGGCTGTGAGTCAGGTGACATAGCTTCTAATATCAAGACTGGAATTCACTAGCTGTATGACCTTGAATAAATAAATTAATTTTTCTGTATCCCAGTCTTCTGTAAAATAGAGCTAATAATATTTATTTCTTCTATCTTAAAGATTTATTAGGAAGGTAAATAAATGTAATAGTAACAATCTTTGCATATTAAGTAATGTGTTTGAATATAAGATATGATTTTTTAAATATGTACATCCAGGTACGTATATATACACATATATTTTTCCCCCCTGCAAATCCACAAAGTAAGCTATGTGATGGAATTAAGTATCTTGCAATGAGGCTTTGTACTCTGTGGTTCTCTTGGGTGTACTTTTCTCTTATCCTCTGTTCTCATCCTTGGAAATGCAAGAAGGAGGTTCACAATCCTAAACCAAATTAGTATCAGCTTAACTGGGTTTCTATAAATGCTATAATAAAGTTAAGATATACAATTACATTACAGCAATGATGATTAATAAGTGAAATTGTTATCAAGGGCTTTACTATTTTCTAGTGAGTTCTTGATATTAAATGACAATGTCAAGTTTTAATCAAATAATAAGAAAAGTTAAAATTTAAAAAGTACTATTTTATTTGCATAAACATATTTCCTTGAGATATCTCTCGAAAGAGAATGCTTCAAGTTCATGAACCTGGGATTTCTGTCACAAATCAAAGGATCTGTGTTATTAGCAATGCCATTTCTAGTTGGGTCAGGGAATTTTAAACTAAGATACAGACTTTGTTGCTTTTTTTTCTTTCTAATACTGAACAACTACTATGTGCAAGACACCATGCTTGAGAATGTAGGAGATATAAAAATATTTAAGTGGTGTTATGAGTGAAAGTACCTTGAGTGAAACACCAATAAAGAGAAATGGGAGGTCAAAAGAGTGGAGTCTCTTCAGAAACTTGGAAGGATCAGCTGTTGTTTCAAAGATGCTAATTTGAACTAATTTAGAAAAGAGGCTTCAGACACATGAGGAAGGAAGAAAGGGCATGCCAAGTAGAGAGAATATTAGAAGCAAATACATAGCAAAGGAATAGTGAAGAGATATATTAAAAAACAACAACAACAACAAACAATCCATTTTACCCATTTTCATTCAAATTTCAAAGCAGGGAAAGAACCCCTGTTTTTTAATTTGCTAATCACTCACTGCTATGATCTGAATGTTTCTGTAACCACCAAAATTTTTAAATTAAAATCCTAACCCCCAATATGATGGTATTAGGAGGTGGGGCCTTTGGGAGGTGATTAGGTCATGAGAATGGAGCCCTAGTGAATGGGATTAGTCTCCTTATAAAAGAGACCCCACAGAGCTCCTTTGCTCCTTTTACCATGTGAGGACACTGAAAATATGCTGTCTATGAACCAGGAAGCGAGACTTCACCACATACCAAATCTGCTCGTGCCTTATCTTGGCCTTCCCAGCCTCCAGAACTGTGAAAAATAAGTTTGTTGTTTATAAACCACCCAGTCTAAGGTATTTTGTTATAGCAGACTGAATGAACTAAGACATTCACATTTATAATATTCAGGAAAAAAAATTTTGTCTAATTAAAAGTCAGGGGAAAAATATTTACTCTACATTTTAAATCTGTTTCAAATAAAACAGTTTTGTTGTAAATATTCAATTTGAGCTATTTAAGAAAACAGTCTCCCAGCTGTTAGAGACACCATAATAGAACACACACCAGAAGTTGCTGGAGCTGCTTTCTATCCTGACCTTACTGTATGAATCTGGGCAGGTCACTTAACTTTGCTGAGTCTCATTTTCCTGAGGTGTGTGGGGTTGTAAGGGAAATTAAACTAAATGGTCTCTAGGATCCATCCCAGCACTAAATATTTACAAATTCTTATTTCCAGCGTTTGGAGTTATTCATACCTTTTAATGTTTAGTTTCTTTTTTTTCCCTCCAGAATCACTGATGCCAGTCCCCCTAACTTTTTCTTCCCCCCACCCCAAAACCACACATTTCTCCATTGCTTACTAGTATTAGAAATATTATGAAACTGAATTAGGTAGGCTAGATATCATCTACAAGAAATCCTAGGTTTACCAAAGAAAGACGTAAAATGAGTAGTTATCACTTTGGGGCATTTGCACATATAAGTTATTCATGTGATATGAGATCTTAGGTGCTCTGAAGGTGGGCTTATTTGGATAGGAGTCTCTCCATACTCAGAAAGAGATGCTGAGAACATCCTCTTGTTTTCTAACAGAAGACCAAAGACCCTAAAGTCTTGAAATTGATTCATATTTCAGACTACAGATAATGTTGAAGAACTAGGAATAAGGAAAGGTATAAATACATTAATAAATTGCTAATATATAGTAAAGCTTATAATGTACTAGGCATTGTACCAAACAAATTTGTTCTCATTTAATTCTCTTAATGACTGTATGAGGTAGATATTATTATCAGTCCCATTTTGCTAATGTGGAAACTGAGAGTTGAAGAGCCTCAGATAAATTGCCTGAGAGTAAACATTGGCAGAGCCAGGATGCAAGACTAACTCTAGATTTCTTCTCTTTATTGCTTTACCATAATCCCCTGTATCATTTAATTTGATAGCAAATGGGGACCACGAAGTATGCTTGCTTGTTAGCTAGACAGTTCTTTTGCTTCATGATTGGTCTCATAATATGCTTTACTTATATTATTTTTTTAAAATGTACGTATTTATTTGAGAGAGAGTACACATGTGTGCATGCGTGTGAGCAGGGGAGGGACAGAAGGAGAGAGAGAGGGAGAGGAAGAGGATCCTGAGTTTGACTCCCTGCTGAGTGGGGAGCCTGACAGGAGGCTCCATCCCAGGACCCTGAGATCATGACCTGAGCTGAAACCAAGAGTCAGATGTTTAACCAACTGAGCCACCCAGGGCCCCTTACTTACACTATTAAAAGAAGAAAATAAGGTATTTGAAATGTTTAACCCCAGTCAAGAAATAACCTTAATGACTAAACCAACATATTTCTGTTCTTGCCCTTTTCTTTCTATTTTTACTCACTATGGCATCATTCCATTGCACACCTAACCCCCAAAATTAGCAATCTCTATAGGTAGTAGAATTAACTGTGGCTTCTAAACAAGCTCAATGTTTATAGAGTGAAATGTCCCCATCCAAGAGACTTTTCACTTGCTTAAACCTATTATATAAGCTGCCATGTTTTCTTTCAACAGTTTAACAAATATTGTCTTTTATTGGCTGGACAAAGAAAGTGGCCAAAAGCAATTACACTTTTTTACCTTGTAATTTTTGAAAGTTTGAGCACAAAATGCGATAAGATGCTTTGGAATCTTTGATATCATTTCTTCCTTTGGAGCACATGTGGTAGAGCAACAAGACAGGGTATTATTTCCTTGCTGGAATCACATAGAGCCTAGTCAGCCAAGGCAATTTCACAGTGCCTGACCAAAACACCTTGGCTGCTGCCCCCACACATGTGGGAGATGTTTTTGGCTGAGGACGATGGCTTGAGTCAGTGATTGCTGAATGCCCTGTATTTGGCATTCTACTTTTCATGTAAATAGTAGGGAGAACAGAGCAGGCCTTCATGATTGTACTTTACTGACTGAGAGATTTTGGTGAGTAAACATCCACCTAGTTGTTAACTCCACTGGGCTTTTTTGTAGGTTAATATTTTGCACTTTCTCATTTTGAAGTTCTAGTTGATGTTGCTATTTTTTTTATATTCACTGATCAAATATCAATTTGATGTTTCTAAGCTACTCTGATGCATGAATTCAGAAGCATATATTTGGCACATTATTTCTCTATGATTGCTTCTTGTATTTTGCTTAGCTTTATTTTCTTAGTTAGACAAAGTTTCTTAAGAGCATGTTCCAGATTCTCAAGGCTCATATTCATTTACTATTTGTTGAGTGCTTAGTGCAGTGCTGAGTGTATAACAAACATTCATTAAATTTTTAATTGATTGAGTTCACTTGGCTATTGGCTGGCTCCATGGAAGTAATAAATGGGTATTTAGAGTGGGCCAATGAGCTGAGTTTGTAAAAGCACAGTGTAGTTGTCCATTGGGGTTGGGTGGGTATTGGTCCCTAGGTGGAATAATTTGATTTATGAATGTTGGCTATTCAACCAACTCCTCACAAAAGTGTGAGACTAATGCAAGAAGGAGACTGTAATTGAATCAAGAATAAAAAGCAACAGCCTAAGAGTATTCTCTAAAATGGTGGTTCAGGACTGACCCTCAAATATTTGAAAGCAAGCAGAATAGTAAAATAAATTTCTTTCTTTCTCATTCTCTCTATACCTCCCTATTTCCTTCACCCCCCCTTACATCTTTTTTCCTTTCTTCAAAAAATGTTGAGCCCCTTCATGGACCAGATACAGTTGCTAGAGGTAACAAATAAAATGGCAAAAGAGATACACCCTGACTTCTCTCCTCACATTTCAGTGGAGGAAACAGACTGGAGCTGGTGAAGGGAGTTAATCAAGTAACAGGGAATGAATGCTTTCTATGAAGGGAATGGTATGTGCAAAGGCCCAGAGGTAAAAGAAGGAAAGCCTGATTAGAACAGACAAAATAATGTTAGTATAATTTGGGGTCAGGAGAAGAGGTGTGAGACTTAATGTTGAAGTAGTATAAATGGACCACATTATAATGAAAAACTTCATCAATCCTACTAGAGAATTGAAATTTTATCCCTTGGAAAAGGATCAGGATTTTAAGCAGAGGAATGGCATGCTCAGATTTGTGTTTTTCATAGCTCAGACTGACTGGGCCAGGGGCTTGGGAAAGACAGGAGGCACGAGATAGGATATTAACAGTGAGGATTGAAATAGCTGAATGGATTTGAGGGATATCAAGAGAACTTGGGGACTAGTTGAGGAGAGTAAGTTAAGGATATATACATTTCTAACCTGAGTCAGTAGCACCAGTTACTGAAATAGGAATCAAAGCAGAAGTAGGTTAGGGAAGGGAAATTAATGAATTCAATTTTAACCCTGATGAATTTGAGACATAGAAATAACTAAGGTCAAAATGCACAATGGACATTTCTTGTTCATAAGGAGCTTGTCATCATATTGCACATCTTTATAGGGGTTAGTTTTATATTGTTCTTTGTGACCTTCATCATTATTATTATAGTCAACATTACCTACTTGCCTTGCTTAAACAAAGGCTGTGAGGGACACAAAAGCACATAAGATACATCTCTTCCCTTGAAGAGATCAGGGCATGGATGGGTAGATAAGACCTACACTAAAAAACAGAAAACCAACAAAATCATGTTTAGCGAAAGGCTAATATATGTATTGCAAATAACCAGTGTTACAGGATTGCTAATAACAGAGAGGCTAAACTGATTAGAGAAGGTACAAAAAAAAAAGGTGATGTTGGTCTTGATAAGGTATAGATAAAGGAAGATGTTGAATATAGGCATTTCTAATTTGGGGGCAGAAGTGAAGGGAAAATAGACAATTTTATTCATAGTTTTAATGTAATATATGTGTTGAAAAATAGTACTATTTATGCAAATACTGGCCCATCATGTTTGTTGTTAAAAGAATGATAGCTTACCAGTACATATCCATTCAGGGCTGTAATTTCTACCTTGGGCATTAAGACCTTGCACCTATGTAAAAAGTTTACTAAACCAGCCATGAAATGTGGATTCTCTTAGGAAAAACCAGATGGGTAGAGATTCTTTGCATGGATTGGCTTTGCCCAGCCTATGCCTCTGATTTCTTAAATAACACTATGTAAGCAAGTTCACTGAGAGTTGGTTGTCCTCTCTGTAGTTGTTAAAAACAAATTGAAAGTACATTAATGTGGGACCATTGGCGTTGCTATATTTAAAGTAGCCAAATAGAATTAAAATACAAAACTATTTACTTGGTGGGCAAGTGTAGTCTAAAGGCCCATGAATTAGAGCAATTCTGTCCAATAGAAATATTAAGAGAGCCACAAAGTTAAGCCACATATATAATTTTAAATTTTCTAATAGCAACATTAAAAAAAGTAAAAGGAAACAGGTGAAATTAATAGCACATTTATTTAAGCTGATATATCTGAAATATTATCATTTCAATACCTAAGAAACATAAAAATGTATTAGTGAGATATTTTAAATTATTTTTAATATGAAATCTGTGAAATCTAGTATTATTACATATTTATAATTACATCTATCTATCACATCTCAGTTTAGACTAGGCACATTTCAAGTATTCAGGAAGACTTGACCACCCTATTGGATAGCAAAGATCTAAAGGTTAGAGTGGCAAATCTTACACTTTCACCCTTTTATCTGAACTATAATGTTCAGGTTGCTGATTACTGCACACCTTTGGTTGGCTCTGCAGATGCTTTAACTCTTTTTGAGAAGATTCTCAGCAACAAAAGAAATAAGGGAAAAAACATAAAAGAGAATTAACTTCTCTTAAATATCTTGTAGGCTCCAGGCAAAGGGCTAGACACTTTATATTCATTATCTCAATAGCTACTTCATCAGCTGTTTGTACTGAGATAGGCATATGCAAATAAATCCATAAACAGACAAATAGGCAAATAAAGAATTACTTATCACACAATAAATCCAATGGACAAGGACATTGAAATTCAGAGACACTAAAAAAATTACCCAAGATTACACAGCTAGTAAGTGTCAGACTATGAATAGCATCTAGATCTGTTTGATTCTGAAACTGATGCACTTTCCACCATACTTTGCTGCTTCCTAAAGCACATCCCTGGTTTGGCTCAATCAAACTTTCAGTAAACATTGAATCACCATGATTTTGCAGCAGAGAACGTCTTGGCAAGATTTTATAATAGAAAAGATACCAAAGGAGAATTATTTTAAAGACATTTTGCTCCTGATACACCCTGAAGTTTAGTGAGGAAAAAACAGTTCCATTGGATTACTCAGGAAAGGCAAATAAGAATTTTGAGGAGGAAAACAAAAAGGATGGATTGGATCTGAACAAGGAGTAAGGAAATCTCAACCTTAATACAGATTTTGTATTCAATCCACTAATGCACCTTAAACTCACTTAGAAGATTTGCTATTCCAAACATCTGAGGAATGAAAGGAGTTAGTTAACATACAGCATTGTGTAAACAATATCAAGTCATTTTTTACTGGGTTTTCAAAAACTACCTTCTTTGCTCTCTATCCTACCTATATGACCCTACAACCTCATGGAGAATGTATCACTGTGGACAGATTCTCACAGAATCTAGCATAGAAGAGTGGTTCTCACACTTTAGCATGTGTAAGAATCACCTAGAAAGCTGATCAAATACAAATTCCTGGGCCCTGCCTTGGGAGATTCTCATTCAGGAGATCAGAGAAGAGACCGGATAATCTGTATTTCTTTTTTCTCTTTTTTTCTTTTTTTAATAATCTATATTTCTAACAAGGTTTAAGCAGTTGCTGATGCTGCTGGTCTTGGGACAGCACTTTTGAGCTGTACTGGTCTAGATGGTGAGGATGGATAAGGCAGCAGAATTGTAAAGTCTCTTTGTCATTAGCTCTCTGAAAGCTGTTTCTGAATTCCTGACCTTTTCTCTTTTTGATTCATTCCTCCTAAACTCCATAGATCCTAGTAAAGAAGATTTCAAGTTGTTCATAGAAAAAGCAGGCCCAACTTCATAAGACCTTAATTCCTATTTGGATACTGACTTTATGGCACTAGATCACTATATGACAAAGGTAGATTCAGTACTGGTCGAAGTAGGAGAAAGTGTAAAGACATTATCAAAGAGTTCTAGAATCTCCAAATTTATACAAATCCCTGCTCTGGAATATTTATATTCCAGATCACTGAAAAAAAGAAAACATTAAATTGATAGATGCACTGGTCTCTGAAGAATTGCAGTGAGTGAGATAAGATAGAAGTAGAGAATTGGCATGTGTTCTGATTCTCCAAAAAAAAAAAAAAAAAAACCACACAAACAAGAGAGAAATCTGCTTCCATTATCAAGAGTACAACAGCAATACCTTTATTTTTGGGTTATTCATGAGTAATAGTGTGCAATTATTTATTAGTAACATTTTTTAAGTATAAGAAAAAATTGGGATCATTGAAATCATCATGCTTCTCCAAATAAGATATTCTATTTTTTTGTTTGATTGGATTTCTGGACCATGAGGAAGTGTGATAAAAAATTAAAAGTAAAGACAAATACCATATGATCTCTCTTATGTGGAATCTAAAAAAAAAACAAAAACAAGCTCATAGATACAGAAAACAGATTGGTGGTTATCAGGGGTAAGGGGGAAAGGATACAGAGAAATGAGTGAACTATATTTTTTAGTTTAAATAAGTTGTTTAAATAAAAAATGTAAAAGCCAATTTAAGCAGGGAGTTGACATCTATTTTTATATCTTCTCGTGAAGAAAGTGAAGAAGCTTATCAGATGTTAAGGACAATAAGAGGTGAATGGCCAGTGTAGTTGATTATAAGATTTCAGTCCCTCTAGAGTAGGTAATTATTAGAATGTCACACCTTTGGCCTTGGCTTTGTTTTCCATTCTTAAGTAAGATGTGGAAAAAACTTTATATGGTATGCTTACCAAATTTATAGACAATAAATTAGGGAGAAAGTGTGATTATTCTGGTTAACAGTATACTTAGGGATGAAAATTTGGAGTGAAAGATTGTTTCTAATAAAATGAATTTGAACAGCAGGTGCACATGTAAAAGATTACAGGAATTTAGTATAGAAGTATACAGAAGATGTGTTATAAGCAACATGGAGTTACAGAAAAAAAAAAAAAAAACTGTTATATGAGTCAGTGGTGGGACCAAAAAGAAAAAAAAGCCAAAACAAGACTTGGTTATATTAGTTAAAAATACAGTATTTAGAACAAGATAATCATTTGTTCTGCTTTACTTCCACCATTCACATTCAAAATATAATATTAAGTTCAGTTTTGGGGAGCTTTTTTAAATAATGGATATAGACAAACTAGAATAAACTCAAAGGATAGTGATTAGGAGAGGTATAGAATTGGAAGCCATGCCATATGAGGAAATGTGTTTACTATATCCTTTCTTTTGCTGCATTTTTATCCCATCTAGTCACTCTTATCTGCAATTAGATCTTCAAGAGGTATAGGACAAGGATTATTCCAGCCAATACATATTGGGTTTTTTTTTTTAAAGATTTATTTTATTTATTTTAGAAAGAAAGAGAGAGCATGAGAGAGAATGTGCATGGGTGGGGGGAGGGGCAGAGAGAGAGAATCTCAAGCAGACTCCATGCTGCATGTGGAATTCCACACAGGGCTCAGTCTCACCATCCTGAGATCATGACCACAGCCAGAACCAAGAGTCAGACGATCAATGGGCTGAACTACCCAGATGCTCCTCTAGCCAATACGTATTCATTATTTTCCTTCAAACCTCTGCTTCCTAACCCCAGAAACCTGGTCTGGATGACATTAAAATACATCTAGCATGCCCTTTACTGTGATCCCTTGAAGCCAAACTAGAGCCACCTTAAACAACCAGTTTTGTCTCCCTTCCCCATTGTTCTCCCTATGGCTCCTCTCATTCTTCAAAACCAAAGATGCCTCCATAGGAGGAAGTTTTCCCACTCTCACTTCTCTAAAAATGAAAGGAAAAAGATTAAACAGCAATGGAGGAAGGACCCACTCCCGTCCGAAGTGGCATGTTGGATGACTTAAGATATTGAAATGCTGTGCCTTGAAAACCATATTCTGAATAGTTCTGAGGGTAAAATTTATACCCAAGATCGGAAGTAGCAGTGAAAGACACTGTGGCTCAACGTAAGAAAGAACTAGAGGAAAAGGACGATTGGCTTGTCTATCCTCTCAGTGCCTGGCACAGTTTATGGCATGCAATAATTTCAAGAAATACTCGGGGATGTGTTGAATGAGTAAATGAATAAATGACTCAGAAGAGAAAATAGGCTATTTGTCATGGTAGATATTCAAGTAAGTGATCAGATGTGGTAGAGTAGTTCATGCCTTAGATGGATCTACATAATTGTTAAAATACCTTTGACCTGAAAATCTGGGATTCTTCTTTAAGTAACTGTCCTTTATTCTTCCAATCATACATCTCTATTTTTTGTGTTTTCTGTGGCTGTTGTTTCGGACCAGACCTTCAGTTGGACATAGTCTGCAGCCAATCGTAGTATTCCTGGATCTTCTAATCTGAAACCCCTCCCTGTGTTCCGTGTTCTGGTGATATGAGATATATAAGGCAAGATTTCTGACTTACAAAGTTCAAAATACAATTTATCAATACTTTAAGCACAGATGCCACTAGGGGATGAGATAGAACAAAATGTGGGACACATATTTTGTTACCTTATTCTCCCTGGGAGAAAATTGCATTGCTTTCTTCTACTTTCATGCCTCTAAGAAAGCCTAATGTAAAGAGCAAACATTTTCTCATCCAGCAAACCCAGATATGAATTTCATCTCTGCCACTTAATTGTTAGGTGATCTTTACTTTTCTGAAACTTGGTTTCTTCATCCATGAAATTGGATAATAGTATTTACCTTATATAAGATTTTTATGGAAATTAATTGAAATATTGGACCGTAAATGTATAACTCTTGGTGTATAGTAGGTTCTAGGAATGGTGAGGACAATTCTGATGATGTTGATAAGGATGATTAAGTAGTACCTGTTTGTTTCTTCTTCTTTGAAGGATATCAAGTTCCAAGTGATATTATAGATGTGAAAAGAACAATCTTAAGACATTGACTATTTTTACTATTTCTCATGAGATGTTACTAAATAATTTAAACGGGCAGAAAAATATGGCATTTACTCATAAAGTGCCAAGACATTCAGACTATTGTCTTTGCAGGAAAGTTAGCATTTATTTCAACTCTATTGAAATCCTATACTGAGTAGGCCTGTACTGAAAAGACAGTCTTGTTAAGGAAAACATAGCTTGGCTCAAATCCACCCAGTTGTAAATAAATTTTAATCTTTCTTGATGGACAGGAGTTAGATTTCTTTATCTTCATGGGGAAGAAGAGGTGGAGGCTATAAAAGAAGTTTATTTGAAATATTTGCACAAGTCTTTGATACATTAATGCATTCAGTCCTTTGAAATGAAGCCTATTTTTGCCTTTACTGCTTTCTTTATAAACATACTGTGCTGGAAAAATATAATTGGAAAATCTTTTCTACCATTTATCACCAATTTGGTTGCTTCATTTGGAGCACTATGCCAATTTTAAGTGAGGGAAATAAAGAGATCATTGCGTAGCAATGTTGATTTTTTTGCCTATCTAAAAATAATGAGGACCATGACGCAAGAAATTTGAGTATGAAGTGCAGCATTGTCCCTGAAGGTGGTCATGATAAATGGGGCTGGCTGGGCTCATAAACATAGGCACTCTGGATACCAGCAGGTTAGACATTTATATCTGTCATTGTTCAGTGATGTTGAATTTACATGGAATAAAAAAGCAAAATAATTTGCTCTTTGACTCTGAAATAAATGTTGTCTAGAGTAGTTGTATGGTTGGCACCAAAAAAAACCATTTGAAGTGGGCTACTTTCTGACATTCAATGCTGAAAGTATAGTCAAGAGCTCAATAAGACTCCAATAGGAGCTATAAAACTGTGGTTATTTAAAAGTGCAAATCTGGTATATCTTTCAAGGATTAAAAACAGACATTCTCCTTGGCAGCTGTCAGAAGAAATGTGTCTTAGAAAATTTCCTGACTGAACTAAAGTATTCAGCATTTACTTAAAGATTTTGAAGCTATGGCCCAAATTGTAATTAGCATATTTGTTATTGGCACTGAATACTTTCTTTCCAGGAAACAGATGTAAGAACAGAGCTGAAAGTGATAAAAATTTCATTCTTCATCAGTATAGAAAACCATTCAATAATACTTTTTCATTCCTACTCTTGTCATTCACAGTACAAATTTTACCAATATTTCCTACTCATGCACAGAAACAAGCAATGGCTAATGCTCTGAAAAGGCATGCCTCCATGTTGTTAAGATGACAGGCAGTCATTGCTATGCAGTTTAATCTATATCTTGAATGTTCTAATATCATAATGCTTTTGACTGCAGTGAACCCAACTGAAAATTTGAGCTGTTGATGGCAGTTAATATTCAGATAAACCTTGAAAGTGACAGCCAGCCAGAGGGAAGAGTGATGAGATTCGGCATCAGTCAAAATTCTAAGCAAAATGTAATATTTTGTTCTAGCTTCTTTTTAAAAGTATAAACCTTGCAACTCAGGAGTTGTTTTGGGTCTATCCCAAGACAGACTGAGATGAACAAAGACCTGTTACTTATCCAGTCACAAGAGGCTGCCTTGCTTTATCTAGCCTATGAGCGGCTGAGTATTAGTCCACCTGGCACTGTGGAGTATATTATTCTATTCAATCAATGAACCATTTCAGCCAAATAGCTCACTTGGCTAATTTTTTTGTTTTCGTTTTATTGGATTTGATCAGCTCTTGGAATGAATTTACTAAATCAGCTGGTTGTACCATTGGCTCTGATTCACTATTTGGCTTATTAGAGGCCCTCAATATAGTTAAAAACCACATGCAATTCACAGTAGACCAAATAAATGTAATGTGGATATCTGTGCATATATACAAGGATTTATCTCTGCCTCTTACTTTTGCTTCATCTTCGAGTTGGGGCAGCTTTTTAAAGCTTGTCCGTCTTTTACTGGCAGAAAGTATTTACAATATTCTCATTGTTGTGTTCTCTTCCTCTTCCTCCTCATCTTCATTATTCATCTTAAACAGTGGAAAGTCACAGAACAAAACAGGAGAATCAAGAATCTTTATTTTTATTACTTCACATATTATGTAAAAGAAATCAGACATTCAGCTTTTTCTTTTCCTAATTGAATGGCACACTTTTGAATACATGTTATGTGTTGTTAAACAAAGGAGTGTCTGGTAACTTTCAATGAAAAGTCTGTCGACTTTTACTGTAGCTGAAATTACAGCTTGACCAAATTTTTCAGTGAATTTGATGTAGAAACTCTGTCTCTCCTCTCTTCTTTTTCTCTTTTCACCTCTCTCCTTCCTCCCTTTCGTTTTTAAACAAAATCCAAACATAAAAATGCCATTTTCCAAATTATACCCCGGGGTACTCATTTACAGCTTATTTCTAAATCTAGGGCAGATACCCCTAAGAGGTGATCAAAGAGATGGAGGATCTTTTCTGCTGTTACGGTAGATTTAAAAGTTGCAGATAATAAAGTTTTAGAATGGGGTGATGATGGAAGAAACAATATGTTGTTTGATGCATGAAGCTCATAAATGTCTGAGAAGATTCTGTTGGAGAAATATGGAAAAAATATGGCAATTCAGGGAATTAATAAAAACAGAAATCTAAATTAAATGGGAAGGAGACTGGTTTACATTTCCACCTTCAAAGTTTTGGGTGTGGGAATGAGCCACCTGACTGAGATATTGTCTGAGCCAGTATTAGAATTGCTCATCTGTGTCACAAATGACTTAGCATTATGGTTGAGGAAGAGTATGGCATAGCAACCAGTTTGGTGTTGGTGACTACTAGAATCCAGAGACGGGAAAGAATTTCCTAGGCTTGTCACTCAGAGGTTGAGTCTAGGTGCTTATTAGGAAGGGAACACATAATTTAAGGTCCAAAGTGAGCACTTTCCAGAGTGAAAGAAAAATCCATTACTATTCATGCTGAGACAACAGGCATAGACTAGGCTAATCCTGGGTAAACTGGATATATGTCACCCTACTTATAGGCAGAATGCTATGAAGCAGACCTCTCTGGAGAGATCTCAGGTGTAGACTGTCAGAGTTGCCAAATATTTCAAAAAATTTAGTCTTATTTGTGTCACAATTTTTTATTGAGGTATAATTTACATAAAATAAAATTCAGAAATTATTAATGTTCAGTTCAATTATTTTTGACAGTTACTGCTATGGACTAAAGGTGTCCCTCCACCAGTTCATGTGGTGAAGTCCTTAACCCCCAATGTGATGGTATTTGGAGATGGGGCCTTTGGAAGATAATTAGATTTAAATGAGGTCATGACGGTGGAGTTCTCGTGATGGAATAATTGCTCATATAAGGAAAGGAGGAGACTCCAGAGCTCTCTCTCCTCCATGCACATGACAACACAACAGGAAGGTGGCCATCTGCAAACCAGCAAAGAGCTCGCACCAGAAACTAGGAACTGAATTGGCTGGTATCCTGATATTGGACTCCTACGGCTCCAGAACTTTGAGAAATAAATATTTTTATTGTTTAAATAAATGTTTTTATTGTTTAAGCCACCCAGCCTCTGGTGTTTTGTTGACTAAATTGCATACACCTGGGTATCTACCAACCAAAACAAGATAGAGAATAAGCAAAATGGCTTTCAGATTCATCTGTGTTTCCAGCTCTATCAGTATGTGCTTCTTTTTCTTGCTGAGTAGTATTCCATCCTGTGTATGACACACAAGCAAACACACACACACTAGCCATTTCCATTACTTGGTAAGTTCTGTGTGTGACCTATGACTTGGATGCCTTCATGGCCCACATTCTTTCCACTATTCTATTCTTATTTTGGAGTTTAAGGAGGATTCAACTTAAACTATGATATTGGTGAAATAGTTGAGTTTCCCATGTTTCAGTTTGCCTGTAGTAGAGAATTAATATTCAGCCATTCAGGAGAAAATCAATCAATCACGCATATTTAACTGGGTCCTTAAAATCCATCTTATTTTATCCACAAGTTAACCAACTTGGTCTATACCTTGATCTTCGGAGAACATTCAGGCTTTACTCTATGTATACTAGATACAAATTCCAGCATCTGGTCAAAACTATACTCTCTGGAATTGATAAGGCCGACAGCCTTAAAAAACAGCATCAAAATTTAACTAAAAGGTTCCATAAAGAGTATAGTTGCCCTGATTATGGTGGTAGAAGTCATGTTAAGATTATATCTTCCAGATATAGGAAGATGGGGGCATCATCCTGATATTTCAGTAAATACAAGATCCTACAGATAGATGATTTGTGCAGGAGGGGGAAGTGAGGGCTCAGAAAATATTGTTTCTATATTTTGATAATCAGATAGGTTTTAAAAAACCTCTATACAACTTCTAATTATATTATGCCATTTTACTTTGCCTTATCATTGCAAAGTAAAAAAGATACTATATGTGTGTGTTATATATGTTTATATATACAATGTTTATATATATAAAATTCAAGTCCAGTTTTATGTAGGGGTTATAAAGATATTAATACTTTCCACATCAGGCTTTGCATACTACTAAAATAATGAGGTGTTCCTGGACATAAATAATTTTTATGTGAAAATCATAACTAGCTACGATAACAGAAGTGGATTGCAACCTCTTTTTTATTTTGGTGAAGTGACACCTTATGATATGACACAACATATTCACTAAAGAAACTTGTGTATCATTAACTTTTTCCTAACATCAGTTTCCACACCTTTAAACTGGACTTTCCTTTTGGTTTCCATGGCTTTTTAGGGTACTTGGGACATTTTTAGCTAGAGGAGTTTTATAGCTTAAGTAACATATTTAATGGCGAATTGTTTTCAGATTTATGTGAAATATCTCATGGCATAAATCTTAAATACAAACTAAGGAGATAAATCTCTTAATTGTATGGTTTCCTTTAGCTGCCATATTCTTACTCATTTCCCATACTTTTTTATAGGTATTATTCCAATATATGGATAACATCCATATGTTCCAAGAGGACTTGAGTTAGAAGAGGCTTTAGAGATCCCTTCATAGATGAGGAAATAAGGCCCCAGAGGCCTAAAGGTACTGGCAGAGATGAGATGCATTCCTCTCACTCCTAATATAAGGTTTTGTTTTCTAGTCTATGCCCCACTACCTCTGTCTGGCAAAGTGTACCAGGCATTTATTCATTCAATAAAGTTTGCCAGGACTATTCCAAATGTGTAATGTTATCATCAGTACAAGGGCGGGTGGCTACAGACAAATTATGAGTAATCCTGCTCTTCAGATATGATAGTTAAGTGACAAAGTGAAGGCAGCATGTTACTGATGTTGACACCATCAAAATAAGTGTTACAACACATTAAAGGAGAGAAGCGATAGGATAGTTTTACTGAGAAAGAGTTAGGAGATGTTGTGCAGGAGTAGAACCGTAATTGGAACATAATAATCATGAAGAAATTGGCCCTTCAAAATAAGAGCACACATGACAATGGTTAGAGAAATTTAAGGTCACAACAGAGTGATAAATCTTAATGTTTAACTGGACGAATCAGGTGGCTATTTTAAAATATATACTCTCAACAATCCTTTCAAGTAGGCCTTTTGAAGTTGGTAATTTATGACTATAAGTGTTAGACTATCTGTTTGCTCCCACCATCATATGGCCAAAAATCACCCTATTGGCTGTCCAATAGTTTATGCCGCTACTGCTTTCCATCCCCTTAGTTAGTAGATCTTCCTTTTGTTTTGTGTCTACTTTTTATGGTGATACATTTCTATTACTTCCTGTCATTTCCTGGGCACCTTCTATTAATTTGTTTTAGTCAACGCTAAATAATTGCTCTTTGTTAAGTTTTTCATAGACCTCAGTCTCAGAAGAATGGGAAAGTTAAGACCCTTATCACCCTGTCTAGTATTCAAGGTGATTGGGAGTTATTATGAAATTGTTTGGGTGATGTAAATAATTTTCATTCTTTTTTCCTGCAGACATTAATACAAAACAATATAAACTGCTATTTCTCCTCACATGGTTAAAAATCTGAGTAATGTCATATGGGATAGAATTATAGAGTTCTTTATTCAAATGTCAAAATAGTACTTGTAAAGAAGTGTCATAGATACCTGGTTATTGAGGCTTGCCCAGAGATGCAAGTGACAAAGATGATCCTTGGGTAACACTTTAATCTTGGAGTAATTCATACTTCATCTATGTACTTTCTATATATTGTCCTTGATTTTGTAACATGACAAAGTCTGACAGAGTTTGGTTAAAGGATTGCTATAATAACGATAAGCATGGTTGATAGAAACTACTGGAAATAATGAAAAACTTCGGATTTTAGAAGGATTCATAGAAGAAAATGATGTTAAGGTTAGATTAATCCAGCCTTTGGAAAGACTACGGGAAATCGTAGTCCAGGCAGGAGAATCCATACTTAAATGATTCAGAAGTGAAAGAGGATGTTACATTCTAGAGACATAAAGTAGTCTGATATGCTGAGAGAGTAGGACAACCAGGACAGGGACTAGAGATGGGGGGAGAGAGATAAGCAGAAGCCAGATGGCTAAAGGCCTGGTAATCATCAGCTCATTAACAAGTGTTAACTCCTATTCTGTAAATTATGGAGATTCACCACAAAGCCTGGTAGTTCGCAGTTAATCCCCTTTTCATTTTAACCAGAATAGGAATTTCCTTTCTTTCACTTTTAATTTCTTGTTTTGGAATACATTTGGACAGATGCTTGTGACACCAGGCCTAGTGGCAGAGGACCCAGGAACACCACACTGTTCTTCCCTCCAAGCCACCAAGAAAAATGCAAAAACCTTACATATTCCTACCAAACAGAAGCAAAGATCCTATGTCATCAGGCAGCAACTGGTCCTGAATTAATACTCCTTTACGAGTTTATGAACACGGGGGTGCCTGGGGGGCTCAGTCAGTTAAGCATCTGACTTTGGCTCAGATCACGATCTCAGGGTCCTGGGATTGAGCTCCTCATTGGGCTTCCAGCTCAGGGTGGCGGGGGTGGGAGAGGGGGGATCTGCTTGTCCCTCTGCCCCTCCCCCCTGCCCTTCCCCCTTTCTCTGCTCGTGCTCTCTCTCTCAAATAAATAACATCTTAAAAAATTTATGAACACAAATAATATACTACCTTCGCATAATGTTAGGGAGAAGAAGGATATAGGGATGGAATGCTTTTCACATCCTTTAAGGTAGTAATAGAAATGTTTGATTTTTTTGCAACATTTCAATTGAATAAAAGGTTATTCACAAGGTCACCATACATAGACAGTCAAAAGATCTTATTCCCGTAACAGCTTCGAAGTGCACTCTTCACCAAGGGTTAAGCTAGAGAAGTCCTTTAAATATCATCTACCTACCTTCTTTCCTCTCAAGCAGTACTGAATTAGCTCTAACTGGAGAAAAGAATATCAAAAGTAACCCTCACTTCCCCATCCTCAATGCCAGGCAGATCTTCCCTGTCTCTACCTTAAATTTGTTCCATATAACTCAAACACATTTTGTGTTTTTTTGTCATAATAAGTACTTGATTATCAGTGAATGTATAATAGCATTTCAAAAGCTAGCAGGTATTAATCACCTTAGTTGTTTTGTTTTGTTTTGTTTTTCAGAAAATACCTGAATTTCATATCTTTCCTCTAATCTTCTCTAACATTTCTTTATAGGTGATTTTAGGAGTTCCTTTTTGGATGGATTGGTATTAATACAAATTGCTTTCTGTGACTCTCTACCCTCAAAATATATGGAGGACAATGTACATGTTAACAGGCCTTTTTAAGACATAATTGTGGGCAAATGTGCTTACTTCCAGGAAAGCCAACAGCTTTAAGTAGTCTGCAGTTTTTCTAGTATTTTATATCAATTGATACGTGATATATATAAAAAATGACTATACCAAGAGACTAAGTAATTTATCAGTTAGTCTCACTGACAACAGCCTTCTCCAAAAAGTGAACTTAGGCCTCTTTTCTTCCAGCTATGTCTTTTTTTCCTCCAAACTCTGCTATAACCTGGGGAACAACTGCTGATTTTTATCCTTCTGTATTCAATTCTGCAAATAAAATATGAACTTTTAAACCTAAAAATTCCAGTGGAGCATTGGTAAATAGCAGGAGCAGCCCATATCCAAGGGTGTTCACGTTTCTGGCATGTGAAGGCCCACAGAAGAGGGCTTATTTTATATTGGTCTTTTGTATTTCTACATTTGACTGATTGAGTCAATGGAAACCAGCCCTAATTGTTGCTTTATAGGCGGATGGTGTTTTCCATCACCGGCACATACTGAACTAAACCTTCGGGGAGTAAAACAGGGCTGGGCTGCTGGTTTTTGTTACTCTGCAAATCAGAAAAAGATTGGTAGTTCTGATTAATCTTTTATTTTGTTTAGTTGCTCCACAACACCCTGCCAAATTACTTTATAATAAATAATAAAAGTCACTGAGAACTATGTGTTTATTCTCACCACCAACTCAAATAAAAGGTTTTCTGTAAATGAGTTATTTCTAATAAAGCACAAAGCTAGAAGAAAAATATTAAAAGCAAATTTGCTGCATGGCTTTCTGTTAGTAGAACTGACAAACTTGAGAAGAAGTTCAACCAATGCTAATGTGGTTTTAAAGGTTCTAGAAAATCTAAAGGCCGCAAAGCGATTCCAAATGTATCTCTCCATCTTGTAAATGACATTTAATGAATAAACCTACTAGGGTAAACATGATGCTACTCAGATTCTCCACAACAGTGGACTTCAGAAGTATAATTCATTGGGTATGTTAAAATAACATTTTTTAAAAATGTGCTAAAATAAAACAAGCATTAGACCTTAAATGAAAAAAGATTGCATTTAATAGCAAACAGAGGGTAATGTTGCCATACACACTTTCTCAATGGGAAAATAAGTTAATGAGATCATTCTTATGCAAAAACGTTGTGAACATCAAAGTGTGATTACTAGTAAGCACACGTATACGTTTTGCAAAACACAGAATTGTTTATATTCATTTTTGTTCTTAATGTTTTCTTAGCATCACTACTCCCATCTTTACCTATGAGGAAGTCCAGACATAAAGTGATTAAATTAATTACCAAGATAAAAAAGGAGTGTGTGGCTATGCCAAGATTCATCTCACTACCAGTGATGGTCATGTGGGATAGTCGCGATGCTGCCTCTCTGAGTTTGTATCTGGAGTGATACAGCCAACCCACTGAAACATGATGACCAAAGAATTATTAGCAAACGTAACATCTGGAAGTTGTTTCAATAGTGCAGGATGTTAAAGCAAGTGTGTGTGGGTAATTAATTGATTTAGCACATTTAAAGGAAGTTTCTTCTCAATTACAATACTTACTGGGAAATAATGGTGTACTAAAGAAACAGCATATTTTCCATGGCTAGGGTTGCCATTATGCCATTTCTTTCTCTTAGTGAACGACGTAGGCACTTAAGTTAAGGGTTTGAGCTATAAAATGTGTCTTAAAATGCTGGTCAATAGGATATTGGATAACTTTCTGGAAATTTTCAAAAGATCTGCTCCTAATACATTAAATTATATGGCTTCAGATGTATTTAGTTATTTTGCTTAACTGTTACAGTGACTTCCCTCACCTAATAATTCAAACACCTCTTAAACTACTGAACAACCATTAGGATATGCATTGATTCTATAAGCTGCAGGTTACAAGCGTATTTTACACAGTCAAGAATTTTTAGAACTCAAAGGCTTCCTCTATTATTTGTTAAATGGCTACTTTGCTGAGAGACAAAACGGTACATGGGTTCAGCCTGGTGGCATTAACGGCAACAAGCCAAACCCAAACAGAACAAAACAAAACAATAATAATCACATCTAGGTCCTGTGGCAAAAAGAGCTTGTGAAATATGCTATGGAGCTGATACGTTTAACTGAAGCTAAAAATAATTGGAAGATAAATGAATGGAGGCAGTAAAAATTTTCTAAAACACTTAGCTCTGGATGGAATTAGAATAGTCTCCTGACCATATTGTAAAAGTCTTATTTGATAACAAGATCAGCCTTGGTTCCTGCAAAGGTATCATATTTTGTGTGCAGTCTAATAATTCAAGAGAAATAAGGAAAAAGAACTGGACAAAATGCCAATCCTAGGATCTGAATTAGTTGATTAAATGAACCCTTGTGAGCATGTATTATGTGCCAGGAGTTTGCAGACACAGAGACAAGTAAGCTGCAAGAAAAAGTGAGAAGGGTCCAGGAACAAAGTGCTGTGGGAGAACACCAGAGAGGGACTAACTCTGCACAGAGCAGTGCGGGACACTTCACTGAGAGGATGACATTTCTGCTGACAGAGGGCAACGTGTGCACAGGCTCAGAGGGGGACAAAAGAATGGCACCTGGAAAGGCTATCCCAATCCCTCATCATGTTTTATCATCTTTATACTGGTGAATTCATCACATTTCAGAGTCTAGACTCAGCCCTGCACACTTAATAATTCAGTCTGTTTAGTATTCCAGTCTTGGAGGAATGGAAGACGCACACTCAAACCAGCAAACCTTACAAAACACAATGTAAAAGACTGAAATGCCAGTTTGTTCACTCACTATGATACATGTAATTCAATTAGAAAAGGCCTTTGTGCCATCCGGGACAGAGAAGTTTCTACCCATATAGAACACTAGAATTACCAAAAGTTGCTTAGAGAGATTTGGATCAGAACAAAGAAATCAGAATGCATGTGAGCCTTACATTTTGATAACGTGATGAATTTGTCTCTGTATTAGAGCTGTCCCGGCTCACATCATTGTACAATGCGTATAGTAAAGCAGCAGGATTTGAAAAGATACTAATTCGTTTGAGACATGTATTTGACATACCGGCTAGACATTCATGTGAAGAGATGCAGTAGAGAGCTGGTGTTTGAACCTGGACCTCAGAAGAGAGATCCTTGTTGTGCGTAGACATCAAGACCCAACATTTAGGTAGTAGTTGAAACCATGGAACTAGATGAGAGAGAGTGTACATTGAGAGAGTGTGTGCAAATTGAGGAGATAAAAGCAGCCATTGTTCCTCTAAAACGTGGTTCATAATAAAGAATTGGGTGGAAGGAGTCTGCAAAAGAGAATAGGTAAGAAAGGCCAAAGAAGAAGTAAAAGCAGAAGAACATATAGTCATGGGGTTTCAGTGAGGGAGTGATCTGTGGAGGGATCAATGGGAAATGAAAAATTGGTATGGTGAGCGGAAGCTACTCTTTTTAAGAAGATAGTCAGTGAAAGAAATAAAAAAAGGCATGGCACTGACTGGAGGAACATTTCCAGAAGCCTTTCAGTAGTACCTGTGCATGGCCACATTTTAGCATTTTGCCCTTCAATTGCTGATTCAGCCCGCTCCTGCATATTGAAAGCTCTTTGAAAGCAAGGACTGCGTGGAATCTGGTCATCACTTTCTAGGGCGTTTGGATGCAGAACTGAGGAAGCATTCTGTAAGAGCTGAAAGGAAATAGTTAATAGAAAGAGGCAACATATAACTGACAAAAGAAGTAATTGACAAATCAAGGATGAGGGTTTGCTTCTAGAACAGGATCCAGAACACAACTGGAAACTTCATTTTTTAACAAAAGATCTTTTCCCCTTCTTCTGAACTAGAGGGAAGTGAGATGAGGATGGGTTCATATGTAAATTAAAAGTATAGACGTGGGGCCGGGAAGCCAAAGAAATTCATTCTGGATAGCCTTGCTCTCCTTAGTGATGTAGAATGAATTTATTGAGTAGCTAATAAATGCCAGGCACATATATTTCCTAATATCGATTCATGGTGACTCTCTATTCATAAGAGAGATCTGTCTTTAGTTTTATTTTTTTGTGTGTGTAATGTTTGTCAGATTTTGATGTCAGAATAATCCCATATCCATAAAATAGATTTGATTGCTTTCCATATTTTTTTCTTGTGTTCTGGAACAAATTATATAGAATTGAGTTTACTAGTTCTTTTAAAGTTTCAAGTAATTCACTAGTAAAACAATCCCTAGAGAATTTAGAGCAATTTTTGAAATGTTTTTCATTATACCTATGGTTATTATTCAATTCAGATTTTTCTAATTTTTATAAATCTTTATTGTCAGTTTATATCTTTCATGAAAATCATCCATTTTACCCAATTTTACATATTTACTGCACACATAGGGTCTTGTATTGTAATCTCATACATTGTATTCTGTTTGACTTTTGTACCCTTTCTCTTTCTAATTCTATTTGTTTTCTTCTTTTTCTTAATCAGATTTTCCGGAAACCTATCTACTCTAATTTTATTGCCAATAATTCATGGGCTCATTAAATTTATTTTTTCCTGATTTTAATCCATTAAAATTTGCTTTTAAAATATTATTTTCTTTTTTCTTTTATTCTTATTTATTTTACTTCATTGTTTTGTTAATTCTTGTTTAATAATGTGTATGTTTAAAGTTGGGAAATGTCCCCTGAATGTAGGCTTTTGCCTTCGATTCCTCCAGGGCTGCTTTCCATTATTTTATTTCTGTCAAATAAGTCTTTGATCATTTTTGTATTTTTATTTTTATTCTGTTATTGCAGCTATTGTAAACAGCAAAGAGTTGGGTTTTTCTACCCTGATCTCAAAAGCTTTAAACATGAGGATTTAACTGGTTCATTTTGAGAGTCACAGGTGATATTTGGCCTTTCTCTCTGTCGTTATTTTTCATGCTTTAACATTTATTTTTCCCTTTTGCTACATGAGCTATGTTTTATTTGTTCTTCTAGTTTTTCCCATGTATTTGAAAGTTCACTACATTTAAAAGTTCATGCATATTGATTTTTAATTCTAGTTGTTCATTCAAATTTAATTCTGATTGTTTTTAACTTTGTTTTAATTACCAAAAAATAAACCTATATTTTCTCTTCTTATAAAATTAAAAAGTAAAATGATAAGAAAATAAAGAAAGGCAAGAAGGAACTGCCAGTAGTTATTAAAAGTTGTCAGAAATGGAGGAGAAGACTATTTTTCCACATAATTTCTTTCTTTTAACCTGTTTTAACATTATGCATATGCATATATTAACTTCATAATTTTGTTAAAAGGAAAGAATTGTAATATAAAAGAAAGAACAATCAGTCACAGAATGATTTTGAGTAACTTTTCCAGGAGGATGATATGAATGGTATATTTACTGATCTCTCATAAAATTGATCATATTTTTCTATTGCCTTCTTATGAAATTCTTGAGTCATTTGTTTTCCTCTCACAATGTTACTTATCGTTCCATTTCCATCCATTTTGCAAGGGACAAGTCTAACTGTTTCTTTGGACATGTACTGGAATAATTTTTGACATATTTAAGAAGTATATTTTTTCCTAGATTTCCCACAGCTTCTCCCACCCACTGAATCAAAAATAATTATCATTATTCATGACTAGAGGAGGACCTAGGCTAGAATAAAGGTGTGATTATTCAGCTTTGAGTTTCAAATTAAAACCGGAGTCTATAGTGAGACACCAGTGTTCAAATGAAGGCTTTGTTGACTTTCAATAAATTCCAAAATTTTCCCTGCAGCTTTCAGAGTGAACCTTGAAGCCTGGTCGCTGTGTTTTACTATAAACCAGAATAGAGCGAGGAACATGATCTGACATAAGGTAAGTTCCACCAAATAGAAAAGAGGAAGCTTTGATAAGAAGCAAGGAATTATTAGACTTTTCTATTTGTTCTTTTCTTTTGCATTCCTTACCCCTGCTTTAGGGTCAGGTCTCACCAAATCCTGGAATGTGGCACAGTAGAAATAGGTGGAAGGTTTTAAAAGAAATTCCTCAGCAAAAAGTTTAAATGTCTCCCTTTTGAAGGAATAGACCAAAAAGCTGAAAAACAGAAAAATTCTGAGCATTTCCTAAAAGAAAAATCAGCATTTCCTAAAAGAAGAGTGGTGTCAATCAAATGGTATAGTAAAGATACCTGAGGGAAGTATCTAGACAGATATCTCTGAGCTAGATCCAGATTTCCATTGCCTTTGTTTGGCATTTAGGGAACTCTTGACTGGAGGGAGAAACAGCATGGCTAAGAGAACTGACCAGAAAAGGATTGAGTTCTAGATCAGGAGGTTGCATAATGCAGGGATCTCTTGAACTGAGGCTAAACCAGGGTCAGAGACTTCCGCTCCAGGTGTCTGCACAATACCCTAATCTGAAACTAATGATGTACTATATGTTGGCTAATTGAATTTAAATTAAAAAAAAAAAGCAGTTGAAAACAGCAGCTACTCTGCAAAGCCAATGCAATATACCAAACAATCAGTTAAAAAACAAAACAACAGAACGAAGACCTTACTTTCCAGTGCAGCAAGTGAGGGTCAATGCAGATCAGAAGCCACTCTCTGACCTGTCCTGTCATGAGGACATGGATGCTTTTTCCTGGGCCTACATACCATTTGAGGGAAAAGGAGGAAAAAAAGAATCCTTGAAAAGGGAGAAATAGTACCTGAAAGAGAAATGCTTTTCTCTTTAACCTAAAGGAACTACGTACATCAGACAAAACTGAAATTAACTAGTTTCAACAGTCTCTACCTTTTAACTATATGTGCCAAGTTGTTTTCATATCAAGATAATGAAAACTATAGAAATTTTTAGAGTGTAAATTTATACATTCATTTGTAGTGTGTAAATTTCTTGCCTTTAGTAATCTATATTTTAAAATTCTTCTTGAGCATGTTTATTGCTGTTTTTTTTAAATAATCCTTGAAATTATCCTATTTTGCTAGAACTCATCTAGCAGTGAATTACTTTTATTTTATGAATTTCAATCTACACACTCAGATGAAGAAAATGAGGAAAATTTGCTTCTATTATGCAATTGGAAATGTATTATGTTCTTCAATATTGTTTCTCACCCCTTAGTAATGTCCAATATGTATATACTCTTCCATTAGGCTCTGCCATCCTCATCTACTATATGGTCCTTTATACGTTTCTATTTGTTCTTTTTCCTTTACAGCCTCTGAGACCTACTTTAGCTTGTTCTTTATATTCCATTATTTGATATCAATAATGATGATGCCTCCCAACGTTTCTATGCTGGATATTATCTTTGGCAAATATTATCCATTCTACCCTGCTTCTGTCGCCCCGTATCACAAGGCCTAGAAGCCTGGCAACTGAATTTCCCGGAATCTCTTACTAAAAGGAATCTGGATATAGTTCAGGTTCTGTTGATGAGGGCCACCCATGTGAGATTTGGGAGGTAGAAGTCATTGGGTACTGGTGACATACACCAGCTTTGACAAATAAGGATTTTTGCAGTGTCCTTCACTTTTTCTTTTCATTCATCTGTCCTGGGGCCAGTGAGCAGCTGTGAAGTCATCAGTGCTTTCCTGAAGGTTGAAATTACTTCTCAAAATTAGGACTCCTTGCCAGAGGCTTATATTGTATAATTATTAATTATGTGACTGCTAAAAAGTCACCCCACATATATCACCTTACTAGAGTCCATTGTCCTCCTCTCTGTAAGCCCAGCTGCAGGAAGCGGAGAAGCCCTTTATTCTTACATCTTCTTGTCAAGATAAATGTGGGAAGGTGGCATCATTTTCCTGCCATCGCAGCATTCTATCATTGCACACCTGAAATTCACCCTGGATCACTTTGTTGGACATCCTCTTTGTAAGACTTTTCTTCTAATTGCTTACTTTAACTAATCTCCTCTTGCCCTGCTTGTCTGTGCCTGGGGACTTTTGGGTGGCAAGTCAGTGGGAGAAGAATCTAGGCCAGGACATGCTTAAGGACATTTATTAAAGCTATGCAAGGATTGATGTTTGTGTGTAGTCATGGTATAGATTCCCAGGGCTTTACAACTGGGTCCCTTTCCCTTTTTAACAGGGAGCAGATAAAATCAGCATTGTGACCTTAGATTTGGCAATGATTTGATTAAAAACAAGGTTGACTGATGCACTTCATTGATATTAAAACTTTTGTGCTTTAAGAGATATTATGAAGAAAGTGGAAAACCCACAGGCTGGAAGCAACTATTTGCATATCATATATCTAATAAGGGATCTGCACCCAGAATATATAGAGAACTATTACAACTCAATAATAAAAGACAAACAACCCAATTTTTAAAAAGCAAAGAATTTGAATAGATTTTCTTCAAGGAAGGTATACAAATCTCCAATATGCAATTAAAAGTTGCTAAACTTCATCAGTCATACAAATCAAATGTGCAATGCAAAGCAAAAACCCAGTGAGGTACCACTTCATACCCACCAGAATGGCTATGGAAAGAAAAAAAAAGATATTAGCAAGGGTTGATAAGGATGTAGAGAAATTGGAAATCCTAATACAATTGGAAATGTAAAATGATGCAGCCACCTTGAAAAACATTTGGTGGTTATTCAAAATATTACACAAGAGCTACCATAAGACCCATCCATTCCGCTCTTAGGGAGCTACCCAAGAGAAATTAAAACATATGTCCACACAAAAATCTGTACACAAATGTTCATATCTACATTATTCATAATAGACAAAAAAATGAAATCTCCATCAACTAATGCATAAAGTATGTTATATCCAGACAATAGAATATTATTAGTCAATAAAAAGAAATTAAGTACTGATATACTACAACAGGGATGAAAACTGCCAGTTACAGATGACCACATATTATATGGCTCCATGTATATGGAATGTCCAGGATAGACAAGTATATAAAGAAAAAAAGTAGATTAGTGGTTATGTAGGACTTAGAGTAGAAGGTAGAAATAAGGAGTGACTATAGGTACAAGCTATCTGTTTGGGGCTGATAAAAATGTTCTAAAATTAGATACTGGTAATGGTTGCAAAACTCTGTAGATATATCAAAACTATTGATAGCACTGTACACTTTAAAGAGGTGAACATTATTGTATGTAAATTAAATATCAGTAAAAATTAAAAAAAAAACTTTTTAAACATTGCATGAAAGAGCCACAGATGTTCTCTTCCGAGCAAAGACCTGGTACTACTTCCAGACCCACTCAAATATTATGCACCACTGCTTTGGCGGAGGCCTGATGCATTTTGCCAGGCAATTAGCAAAATTACCAGATAGTAGATCCAAAATCATTATTCATCAGGTAGTTGGTGAAAAACAACATTTTGTAAATGAGAAGTGAGTTAGCTGGGTCAATGTAAGATGGGCAAAATTGAGTTGTAACAACCAGTGTATGAAGGTTTAAAAACATGTAGATAGATATATTGGTGAGGAAGGAAGGAGTAATCATGGGCATCTTGTAAAAGAAGAGTACCTGCCAGCCCTTCTTATCAGCAATACAGGACTTGAACCTCTAGTATTTCAAGGGCAATGGGTGGCAGCTCGACTTTCCTCTCTCTGGTCTAGCCAGATTGCTCTGTTTCTGGGGTCTAGGTTTGAGTTAGCTAATGGCCTACCTGTGTTCAGCAATTAGCAATGATAACTTCCAAAAATGAAAAAGATCAATCAGTATGTTTATTTTACTCTTTTTTCTTTTTTTTTTAAATTTTATTATGTTATGTTAGTCACCATACAATACATCATTAGTTTTTGATGTGGTGATCCACGATCCATTGTTTTCGTATAACACCCAGTGCTCCATGCAGTACGTGCCCTCCTTAATACCCATCACTGGGCTAACACATCCCCCCACACCCTCCCCTCTAAAACTGTGTTTGTTTCTCAGAGTCCATAGTCTCTCATGGTTCATCTCTCCCTCCGATTTCCCCCCCTTCATTTTTCCCTTCCTTCTCCTAATGTCCTCCATGCTATTCCTTATGTTCCACAAATAAGTGAAACCATATGATAATTGACTTTCTCTGCTTGACTTATTTCACTTAGCATAATCTCCTCCAGTCCCATCCATGTTGATGTAAGAACTTTGAATGACACACCGGACCAGATGGACCTCATAGATATATACAGAACATTCCACCCTAAAACAACAGAATACTCATTCTTCTCAAGTGCACATGGAACTTTCTCCAGAATAGACCACATACTGGGTCACAAATCAGGTCTCAACCAATACCAAAAGATTGAGATTATTCCCTGCATATTCTCAGCCCACAATGCTCTAAAACTGGAATTCAATCATAAGAAAAAAATTGGCAGAAATTCAAACACTTAAAGGTAAAGACCACTCTGCTCAAGAATGTTTGGGTCAACCAGGAAATCAAAGAAGAACTTAAACAATTCATGGAAACCAATGAGAACGAAAACACATTGGTCCAAAACCTGTGGGATACTGCAAAGGCGGTCCTAAGGGGGAAATACATAGCCATCCAAGCCTCACTCAAAAAAAAATAGAAAATCCCGAATTCACCAACTAACTCTACACCTTAAAGAACTAGAGAAAAAGCAACAAACGATGCCTAAGCCATGCATTAGAAGAGAAATAATTAAGATTAGAGCAGAGATCAATGAATTAGAAACCAGAAACACAGTAGATCAGATCAATGAAACTAGAAACTGGTTCTTTGAAAGAATTAATAAGATTGATAAACCACTGGCCAGACTTTTCCAAAAGAAAAGAGAAAGGACCCAAATTAATAAAATTATGAAGGAAAGGGGAGAGATCATGACTAACACCAAGGAAATAGAAACAATTATTAGAAATTATTATCAACAACTATATGCCAATAAACTGAGCAATCTGGATGAAATGGATGCCTTCCTAGAAACCTATAAGCTGCCAAGACTGAAACAGGAAGAAATTGACAGCCTGAATAGGCCAATAACCAGTAACGAGATGAAGCAATGATCAAAAATCTCCCAAAAAACAAGAGTCCAGGGCCTGATGGATTCCCTGGGGAATTCTACCAAACATTCAAAGAAGAAATAATACCTATTCTACTGAAGCTGTTTTAAAAAATAGAAACAGAAGGAAAGCTTCCAGACTCATTCTATGAGGCCAGCATTACCTTAATCCCCAAACCAGGCAAAGACCCCATCAAAAAGGAGAATTTCAGACTGATATCCCTGATGAATATGGATTCCAAAATCCTCAACAAAATCCTAGCTAATAGGATCCAACAATACGTTAAAAGGATCATCCACCATGACCAAGTGGAATTTATCCCCGGGATGCAAGGGTGGTTCAACATTCACAAATCAATCAATGTGATAGAACACATTAATAAGAGGAGAGAGAAGAACCATATGGTCCTCTCAATTGATGCAGAAAAAGCATTTGACAAAATACAGCATCCTTTCCTGATTAAAACTCTTCAGAGTATAAGGATAGAGGGAACATTCCTCAACTTCATACAATCCATCTATGCAAAACCAACAGTGAATATCATTCTCAATGGGGAAAAGCTGAGAGTCTTTCCCTTAAGATCAGGAACACGTCAAGGATGCCCACTCTCGCCACTATTGTTCAACATAGTACTAGAAGTCCTAGCCACAGCAATCAGACAAAAAAAGAAATAAAAGGTATTCAAATTGGCAAAGAAGAAGTCAAACTCTCTCTTTTCACAGATGACATGATAGTTTATGTGGAAAACCCAAAGGACTCCACCCCCAAATTACTAGAACTCATATAGCAATTCAGTAATGTGGCAGGATACAACATCAATGCACAGAAATCAGTTGCTTTCTTATACACTAACAATGCAACTGTAGAAAGAGAAATTAGAGAAACGATTCCATTTACAATAGCACCAAAAACCATAAGATACCTCAGAATAAACCTAACCAAAGAGGTAAAAGATCTATACTCTAGGAACTACAGAACACTCACGAAAGAAATTGAAGAAGACACAAATCAATATGTTTAGAATGGAGTACTTTTGAAATTTGACGTATGTTAGATTTTTCGTATATATTTTGTCAGGATAGTGAATTCAAGACAAACAGGAGTGGGTAGATGATCAGTTTTGCAACCCTTGAGTCAACTAATTCTATTTTAAATATCTTTTACAGTGCACTTGTCTTTCTTCTTCATGTTCTCTCATGGAATTGTGATTTCTCATGTTCTTTTGAACAAAAAAAGAAAGGTTAGTTGCTATTTCTTTGCCAAACTTGTCTGTCCTGTCTTTTCCTAAATATTCCTTTTTCTGATCAAGGATTTTCTCCTCCTCTGATGGATAATTGACTCTTGTACCTGCCTTTGGACTTTGGCCACTCTCACCTTAGGATAACCCTTGAGCTTAAGGCTCACTCCTGCCTCCTCTCCTCAGCAATCTGTTTATCTTCAGGCTTTGGGGATTTAAACAAGTGGTAAGATTTCACAGAACCATATCTTCCAAAGTAACTGATTTGAACCTAACCATTGAAAAGTACTTAATTTCTCTTCGGAATGTCTTCTATTGCACACTACTAGAGTTGAGTAATGCAAATTCTTTAAAATAATGTTTAAAAATGTTTTGCGTTTAACCAGAATAAGGTATTGTATTCAAGATAGAAGAATATAATCAGTGATTTCAGAATGCAGGGGAACTTTTATATAACTAAGAAATGAAGACTTCTGGATCAGACTATCTTGGCTTTTCCACAAATCTCTGTTGCTGTTTTAGGCTGCTGTCAAATATGTATTAAAATTTTTGTGATCGTAATGCATAAACCAGAGAAACTGTTCTTAATTTGGAGGACATCTGGGGTCATAGGAAATCTTGGCCTTGCGGGGCTAGGCCCAGACATGCTTCTGTTAAGCCACGGGCTCCTACTACAGGACCCCCTGTGGCAAGATGCCTACTACTTCTTCAGGGTCTTACTCTCTCCCTCAGGCTGCAGCAGAATCGCCAAGCAGTAGCTCCAAAATAGAACACAGTTAAACATAATTGTCTCATCTTGAGTTTGTGAAGCCCCTGTAAAAGCCACACAGATGGAAGAAATACAGGGTGCAATTATCCATAGCGATTGCCAAGAATGGTCTTAGCTTGATCTTATATTATTTAACTTCATATGAATTAAATATGTTCACTGAAGAATGTATGCTTGTATTAATGAAAATGAAAATGATTTAACAGGAATTGGGTAACTTTTTTTGTTGAGAGCCTAAAAGATAGGAGACTGTCTTAAGAGATAAAATCCAAAAATTACCTTTGATTACTTACATGTTAGATGTCCTCATAAGAATTTTTTGTATTATTTTATTTTTTTATTTTAAAAAATTTATTATCGGGTTGTAGTTGACATATAATGTTATATTAGTTTCAGGTGCACAACATAGTGATCCAACAATTCTATACATTATGCAATGCTCACCACAGTAAGTGTAGTTGCCATCTGTCACCATACATTGTTATTACAATATTATTGACTAAATTCCCTAAGCTGTACTTTTCATCTCTGTGACTTATTTATTTTATAACTGGAATTTTATACCACTTAATCCCCTTCACCTATTTTGCCCATCCTCCTGACCCCGCTCCCTTCTGGCAACCACCAAATGTTCTCTGTATTTATTATCTGTATGTCTGACTTATTTCACTTAGCATAACACCCCTGGGTCCATCCATGTTGTTGCAAATGACAGGATTTCATTCTTTTTTATGGCTGAGTATTGTTTCATTGTATGTATGTGTATGTATCTATATCTATCTATCTATCTATCTATCTATCTATCTATCTAATATCTATATTCATTCATCTATCAATGGACACTTAGGTTGCCTCCATACTTTAGCTACTATAAATAATGCTGCAGTGAATATAGGGGTGCATATATCTTTTTGAATTAGTGTTTTCATTTTCTTTGGGTAAACACCCAGAATTGTAATAGAAGCCCTACTTCGATAAAGTTTTAAATCAGTATGGACTCCAATTTCTATCTCGAGCCACATCCCTGGTAAGGCCAAGTTAGCTCAATGAAATCCCCAGTTAGTTTTTCTATTTGCAGAACTATAACTTAATTTTAACTATTATTTCTCAACAATTTTCTATAATAGTAATTCTCTGAAAATACCTGGCAGGCTGATATTCAGAAGAGAACTGTCCTCTATAACTCAGCTTATGATGATCGGGAACAGGGGCCAGTTCAGGAAGCAGGAGATTAGAGAACAACAAGGCAGCAGGCCATGAGATGGTAAGGGATCGTGCATGATCAGGAAAGGGAGGTTTCCTTTAGTCACTCTGGGCTAAAGGCGTCCCTTGGTCTCTGAGGTGGTCTCAAATCACATGGTGGTTGTGGTGGTTGTGGTGTTTGTTGTAATAACAGTATTAGCTTTGCTGGTCATAATTTTTCTGCATATTTTTAGAATTTCAGCTATTTTAAGCTTTGCCTATGAATATATTTTGATGCTATTTCCTGTTTAAAAGCTTTGTTAATTCCACTGACTTTGTGTCAAATCATTTCTACTTCTGCTAATGATCAAGCATGAAATTCTAATAAATTTAACAGGTCTTCATATTTAAGACTAGGTGCTTAGCTTGGAATGTTAATATGAGGATTACAGGTGCATTTTTTCCATAACAGGACTCTGTTTTGATGTAATGAAAGGGGAAACAAATGAACAGGGATTGGGAAGAAGTAATCCAGATCCAAAATAGTGATTCTTCACATTAAAAGAAATTAATAGAAGAGAAGGTTTGATGAACCTCCAGTTTGGGGAAGAAATAGTTTCTCTTACTATTTAATAAGATCCAAAGTTGTGCTTTCAGGATGATGTGGATCTTCTATGAAGAACTAATGAATTCTATTGGCAGAAGATGAATTTTTTTTTTAGAGAAAGAGAGGAAGTGGGCAGGGGGGAGAGGAAGAAAGAGAGAGAGAGAGGGAGAGAATCTTAAGCAGATTCCACACCCAGTGCAGAGTCCCACACAGTGCTCAATCTCACCCTGAGATCACGACCTGAGCTGAAATCAAGAGTAGGACCTTCAACCAACTGAGCCATCCAGGCGCCCTGAACTTTTTTTTAAGACAAAGAGGAACAGACATACAGACAAGTATACAAAGAAAAAAGAAAGTAAGAACATGTAGTAATTGATGATTATGGCTTTATTACTCAGCCATCAAAAAGAATGAAATCTTGCCATTTGCAATGACATGGATGGAACTAGAGGGTATTATGCTAAGTGAAATAAGTCAGCTAAAGAAAGACAAACACCATATGATTTCATTCATATGTGGAATTTAAAAAACAAAACAGATGAACGTAGGGGAAGGGAAGGAAAAATAAAATAAGAGGAAAACAGAGAGGAAGGCAAAGCATAAGAGACTCTTAGCTATAGGGAGCAAACTGAGGGTTGCTGGAGTGGAGGTGATGGGGTAACTGGGTGATGGGCATTAAGGAGGGCACTTGATGTAATGAGCATTGGGTGTTGTAAGCAACTGATGAATCACTGAAACTAATAATACAATATATGTTAATGAAATTGAATTTAAGTTAAAAATTAAAAAAAAAAAAACATATAGTAAACTAAAGCAGAAGCCTATCCTGATGATTTTCATGGTCTCCTTCATTCTCAGAGTCCTAGTTTCCTTTTCCAAATATTTGGCAGAAGAAACTGGTGGGAGATAAAAATGCTATGACTCATTTCAGGAAGCTGTAAAGATTGGTAAGATATCACAGTAGAAGGAAAGAATAAGGACTGTTGAAGAAAAGCTACAGTCCAGAAAGGAAGGGAAATGAAGAAGGTCAGGCAGTGAGGCCCATGCTCAAGAACAACCATAGTTGGACTGAATTTGACTAGGGGACACAGCATTACTCATCCTCAGCCTCTTATCTTAATATTTTAAATTTGTGTTCAGTCGCTGGTAACATGGAGTAAAGAACTGATTGAAATTTCTCAGGGATGTGTGTCTATCTTCTGTCAGGACCACCCCTTCAGACTTTTTTGATGTGAACAATGGAAAGGCAAAGAGAGTTACTGGTCAAAACTAGCCAAACTCAAGAACAGAGTGAGCCTAACTACCCTCCCCAGAAAGCCACAGACATTTATAGGGCTAACAGTATGAGTCTAGGAATATTATGTTTTGAGCACCTATCCCAATTTAGGGAAACTATAGGTGATTAATAATTGATAACAATTATTATTACCCATTAAAGGTGATGGCAGCTTCTAACTTGGAGAATGGGTATAGATAAATGGGCTAGCGATTGTAGTTTGAATTTCCATGAACAAGTGCCCTTCTCCTCCCCCCAACACACACCCTGAAACATGAAATCACAACTATGTGATTTAATATCTCATATTTGGACAAGTTACAAGGTACTTTTATCTACATTCTTTCACTTTGAGATTAACTTAGGTCCTGATTAATTATCCTAAACTTACTATTAAAGACTTTTGTTCTAAAAAGTTATATAACGTTTCTTAAAAAAAATTTATGATTTAGGGGCACCTGAGTGGCTCAGTCGTTTAAGCGACTGCTCAGGTCATGATCCCAGGGTCCTGGGATTGAGCCCCACGTTGGGCTCTCTGCTCAGCAGGGAGCCTGCTTCTCCCTCTGCCTGCCGCTCCCCCGGCTTGTGTTCTCTCTCTCTGTCAAATAAATAAATAAAATCTTTAAAAAATGTTTATGATTTAATATGTGTGACTTACAAAGTAGATATAAAAGATGTTTTTTCATCAAATTTGTTGTACATGTGCAAGTAAAGAAAAAAAAACTGATAGATGTATATTTAGTAACACCTTTTCAAAATAATTTTGAACACTTATGGCTGAAAGGTTCAAAAAAACATTGATCACTATGGAATAAGTTACTTGAATGAAATAGAGAGAAAACTTCCGATTTTTGTACAAGGTGTGCATTCTGGACTGAGGATGGTTTTTTTCGGTCACATCTGAAATCAAACATATGTCCCAAACCCTGAGGATTGATTTTCTTGTGAAGACCATGATCTCTTCTACACGAGGAATTCGTGTCGCTTTCAAGAACATTATTTTGGTCTTGGATCAATCAAACTAATAACCTTGGCTGTATTATGCTAAGAGAGTTGCCTTAAGCATTTTTCAAAGCTTCTCTGCATTGACTATAAATGGATGATATCTCTGCCTTACTTGATTTCCTAAAGTTGAGGAGATAGCTAATCACCTCTTAAGTGCTTTACGTATAACTCATTTAATCCTCACAACACCTTTCTGAGAACAATTACTGGCCCCATTTTACAGATGAAAAACTGAGGCAGAGAGGTTAAATCTGACCAAGTGTACCGAGCAGGTAACAGCCAGCATTGACCAGCCATTCTGGCTCTACCCACTTGCAACGCTAGGCTAGTAAAGGTGGAAATTTGGGTTCATTCTCACAGAGGAGAGGTTCTTAAGGGTTGGATTGGAGAGATAGCATGGGAATGAAGAGCAAACAGAAAACACAAGGGTCAGTTCTGAGGAAAATATGACAAAACCTGGAGAATGGCAACTTATATGAACCGAGAACAGTGAGAAAGCCAGTGTTTTCTATTTAGGAACTGGAATCGTAATGGGACCGCTGATTGAAATGGGGTGCAAAAGTCTTATGAGGAAGAAAAAGAGTGGCACCAGTTTGAGCCTCAAGTATATTTTGAATATATTCTATTTCTCTTTTCATTAGAGTAAAATGTAAATTCAATTCAATAGATGAATAGAGGAAAAGAGGGAAAAGGAGAGTGTTTCAAAGAATAAGGTTAAAGTCATCACTGCTTGACAGAATCTTAAAAATCACCAAGTATGCCAGGAGAGCAGGTATTTGAGACTTACTGTTAGAAACAATTTTATTTTAAACACATGTGGTTCCTTAATGATACTGCTAGCTTGGTGGGGGTGCAGCCGGCCTTCAGCAGGAAGTGCTGATTTGCTTAATTCTATTAAGTCCATAAGAAAGGTAAATCTGTCTCCTGAACTTAAAGGGCCTCTGCTCCAAAGTAAGTTTGACATTGGCCAATAATCACCCTGACATTCCTGTGGCTTTGGCTGCTCTCAAGCTGCTGAGTGGCATCAAGAGGAGAGGCTGAGTGAGAAAGCCTGCTTACTGCGACAGCCTATCCCATCGATGCTGAGAAAGGCTGGTTTTCTCAAAACAACACAAGCAGAGGTGTGGCACCCTGTGCTCTCCTGTGTTCGGTGCCCTTGGGCCGAGGGGTAGGAAGGTCCTCAAAAACTGGTGGCAGAGGGGATGATGTGCTTCCTGAATCATGTCTGAATCAAAGGAGTTCATTGTGAGAACGGCCTTTGAAAACAGCATGCTTTGCAAAATTGAACTATGAGAAGTGGGCAAACACAGAGAGTGGGGATCCTATTCTGGTGACCATTTCACCTCCGAAAAACCAGAAGGCCTGCCCTAGGTAAATGGTCCCTAAACAAGCGGTGCAATCAGAAGGGTGATCACCCCAGGGCGCAAAGGAGACCCCTGATTCACCTTTTGGTCCCAGGATCCTGTTCAGTTGTCGTATGTCCAAGTATTTTTGTTTTTTCAAGTATTATTATTAATAGTTGCATAAAAATAAGTCAGGATAGCTCTGCTAGACTGCTAGTTTATTGTCAGCACCTGCCATTGTCTTACTGGCAGTAGGTATAAGACATATATGCCCTGGCAGATGACCAGCAAAAGCCTCTGTCTTTATCCTTTTCATTTTTTCATCCTTTCTAGATCTAAGGAGAATGTGCAGGGCATTCAGGTATGAGCGGCTAACTCCTTTGGTCCTGATGGTGGTTGAAGTATTACACGTATTAGATGCTGTTCTTCAGCCAGCCCCTGGAGCAGTTCAGGTTTAAAACGTGTAGCAAGTAGCTTAAATGCTCTTGCTACAATGATGTCATCCACTGATTGTAAATCCGCAGCTATGCATCATATTGTTTGGTAATACTCTTTGAATTTAGCAATAAATCCTTCTGTCATCAATGACCTCAAGAAATGAAAGTGCATGTTTAATTAAAAAAATACGTACTAAATTTTCCACTCATCACAAAGCCCATGTGATATCACTGAAGAGATGAAAAGCAAAGGACAAAAAATATCTTCTGGGAAGCCATCAGTATCAACTCAAAATTGTTAGGGACACTGTGCCCAAAAGGACAATTTTACATATGCAGTCACATAAGGTGCGTCCACATGTGACTCTGAAGCATGAGTTTTCGTTTAGATCAATTGGCTGTTGGTTGGAGTTAACGCTGCTCATTTTCAATTCCAAGTGTTTGTGCCTGCACGAAGCTGGAAGGGACAGCAGCAAATGCTGTGACTCCATTAGCAGCAGAGCTTCTCAAGGTTAAAGGACGTCAGTTTGGTATCAGCAGATGCTTCAAATGGAAAATCGGTAATTCCAATAATCATTCTTTTCTTCTCCCCCCATATGGTTCCTGGAATCAAAGTAAAGCTTTGGAATTTATCCTCTCAAAAGTAAAACATCTGATATCATTATGAATGTTAAGTGCAACACTGAGGTTATAGCATTTGTTTTAGGGGCGATAATATGAACAGAAAATTTTGTAGAGCGCATCGGCATGGTAGCAACAATGTTCTCACTAAATTAAGGAACCTGTGAAGGAGAAATGTATTTGGAATTGGTTGTAGTGTACATAAAATTCATAATTTCACCCAAAGAAACTAATATTCTACCAACTGAAATAGAAGATACAATTGTCAAAATCTGTACATATTTTTATAAGTACACAGTTGGAATAACTAATATTGGTAAAACTAATGTTGAATAAAAAAATGTTTGGCCTGGCAGTATGCTCTTTCTCTCCCTCCAGCTTCTCATCAATAAGATGTTAGCAATGGTGAAGTCTTTAAATAACTACTCTATTAATCAGCCTAATAGCCTACAAAGATACTAATATTTTTGTAAAGGATTTCTCCAAATTTTGGTTGCATTTTCTTCAAAATCACCTGGAAATTTTTAAGCAAAGTATTCAACAAATGGTATGGCAAGAAAAGCAATGACTTCAGGTTGAAGCCTTTAGCAAATTGAAATTATTGAAGACATTATCTTGCCAATGGGGAAGACATTTTCTACAAAAGCAATGGGAAGCTGAATAAATTAGAGAATGAGATCACAGACAAGTGTATAAAATTTAGTTTTGAAATTGCATAAAATCTTGGGAACATCTGATTTGCAGGAAGAATTAGTTGGCAAATCTCCTATTCCTAATTGAATAAATTTATATCCTGTATTGCAATGAAATAAAATTGAGAAAACCTACAATTTTGCAGCATCTAAATTTGGTAAAACTTTCAGGGGAATCATAAATAGAGACAACTTATTTGACAAATGTTGTCTTATAAAAATATTTGTTGAAGGAAACTACTCTAAATGGAAGCAAAAAGGCAGTGCCTGTGAAAATATTTGGGCTGCAATATTTACCCCAGTATAAAATAAATTGGATTTGAGAGTATATTTCATCCAGCAGAAATTATTTGGACAGCACATTTAGAAAGGATACTTTCTTACCTCTTTCACAAAGAAATGTTTAGTGAAAATGTCAATGATTTCACATTTTTTAACATAGAATTTTAATTCAAAAATATGATAGACAATTTTATGGAAAAAATAAAAATAGTCCATATTTTAAAAAACACATTCCTCTGGTTCTAGACATGGTATTAGAGACAAGAGTCAGCTAAGCAACTGAGTAAGGTATGTGAAAATGTGCCAAGAATATTCCATTCCTAACAGTTTATATAATCAATGTAACCTTTTAACCTTCCTTAATGTATACAGATATATATTAGTTTTATCTTTAAGTAAAAACTTCAAGTTTGAAAGTAATTTTTGAATAGAATTGCTTTTTTTAGGCCCATGAACATAATACAGCAAAATTTCAAACAACAAATAATATTTTTGAATAGTAAACCTTCCAACACCTATTTAATTATTTTTAGTGCTTTCTTCCACTCTCAGATATCTCCCATAAATTTTACCGGCATCCTTCTGTTGGACATCCGGATCAGCTCAATTCTCTTGTTTTTGGATGGGTCACCAGTGCCCCAGCTGCTGCCTTTAGTGACTCCAGTGTAGTTTTGGGTGACAGAGAAATTCTGGCAGTACTGGGCGGTGATATAGCAGTGAGCACAGTGGTGATGAATCAAAATCGGAGATTTTTTTCTTACTGTATTAGATTATACATCACTTCATAGGATTCCTGGGTGGGCTGTGGGGTTCCCAGAAGAAGACAATCTTTTCATTTGCACAACTGTTTACAATAATGGAAAGGAAAATTTGATCTTCATTTCCTGTTTTAAAATAAGGGGTGGGGGGCACCTGGGTGGCTCAGTCGTTAAGCCTCTGCCTTCGGCTCAGGTCATGATCTCAGGGTCCTGGGATCGAGTGCCGCATCAGGCTCCCTGCTCTGCAGGAAGTCTGCTTTTCCCTCTCCCACTCCCACTGCTTGTGTTCCCTCTCTCGCTGTGTCTCTCTCTGTCAAATAAATAAATAAAATCTTTTAAAAAAATTAAAATTAAAATTAAATAAATAAAATAAAATAAGGGGTGGGGCAAATTTACTCTATACAGTAAAAGCAAGCACAGGACTTAAAAGAGAAAACCATAGCCCTTCCCTGTGCCTGGGGAACAAAGTGGGACATTTGCTAGTATCTCCCACCTCCACTTGCCATGTTTCCTTAGGAAACACAGTCCCATGTTAAAATCATCTGGACAGTGCCATCTCTGAGTCTACTTACTAGATTTTGGAAAATAGCTCATCCATGACTTTTATTTACCACTGAGCAGCCACAGAGATTAGCTGACACAATCTGCCCACGTGAAGTGTAAGTACATCAGGACTGTAATGTATCATAGGGCCAAAGGCAGGGATGTCCTCCAGAGCTTCAGCTTTTCCCAGACTAGACTCAAGCAGGGGCCATGAATGAGTTACACACACCTACCTCAAGGGAAAGCTTTCCTGGGCCCACGGAAAGGACATATTTTCATTTACTATGCACATGATTCCTCCCCCCCCTTTGATTTTCTTTAATCATGTTGCTAATCAAAATACTATAAAACAACCATTGTAGCAGTTGTACACGTTATTGCCCTGGAATAAAAATCGGACAATGATGGCTCCTGAGATTATTAAATAAAATAATACTGATAGTGATGATGATGATGACGATGATGATGATGATGATGATAGTAACAATGATATACACCAGATGCCATGCTCGGCATTTTATATAACATTTAATTTTCCCAACTGGTTCTTTAAATTAATACTATTATTATTCCCATTTTACAGATGAGAAAATTAAGGCTCAATGTCACACCACGACTAAGTGAGACAATAGTGAATTAATCAAGAGCTGCTTGGATCTCAAGGTCATGCTCATAACCACAGGCTGTACAGCCTTGTATTAAGTTAGGTTTGCATCCTTGGAAGAAACCCTACTTTAAGATGGTGAACCATCTTTTTAATATTTTAATTAGGTTTGCTAACGCCTTATTCATGTTTTTTACATTGCAGATAAATGATGCTGTTCTCACTTGTGTGCCTGCTTTGCTTTTTGAGTTTGTGTAGGTTTGTGATAGTTTTTCTTTTTTCTTTTCTATTTTTGTCCAATTGTATTAGTATTTTACTACTTTCATTAAAGAACTAGAAAGTTTTCCATTTTTTCTATGTCCAAGGACAAATAAAAAAACATTTAACCTTCAAAAGATTGAAAAGCTAAGCATAAAATTCTTTGAATATGGAACTTTTTCTTGGAGTTAATGAGTACACAGCTCTACACAGTGCAAAGTGTCCTCTTACAATTTTAGTATCTTCCATATTCATTCATTCCATAAATATTTATGAGAGCCTGCTACACCTATGAAGTGTTAGGTTATGTGTATGTTAGGTTATAAATAAATACAATGAACAAAACAAAACCCTGAGAATTAAGACGTTTACTATGAATTCAGTTTTTATTAGGTCTCCTTTTTGATTTCTGACATTATTTGCTTGGTTTTTAATTTCTTAACTAGAATTTAAATGAAATTTTGTCTAGTTAGTATGTTTTATTTTACTTTTCCCTAAGAATTAGTTCTCAGACTCATTTATTAATTCTATTTTTTATTTCTTTTTTCTAAGTAACTCACTGCAGTTTTTATTTAGTTATTTTCTCCTAAAACAGATTTTTAAAAATCTCAGACTTTTTTGGCTGCATACTTAATTGTCATCTTTTTAAACAACACAATCCCATCTGTCTACACAATTATTTCTGAATGTAACTTTGGTTGCACCCTGGATATCTTGATATTAATATCCTTATCTTTATCAAATTAGATTGCATTTATTTTTTCCCTTTATTGTCTCAGTTGTATAAAAATATTTAAGTATGTATCAAGACAATAGGATGTTTATTTTTACAACTTTGCTTTTAAGTTTGGATATGTCTATATAATGGTCAAATATTACCTAAAATTTTCTATTACTTAGAATTTGTTGAGAATTTCAGTATGTTTCATGACCATACATAATTTTGTAAAGTTCAGCATTTACCTTCTAATCTATCAATGATTATTTCTTAAACTATTAGCACTACGTTTTTCAAATTCTTTGCTAATTTTTTATAATATTTGACCCAAACTTATAAATAGCAATATTAATTTATAACACTACCTTTTTCAGGAGGGAGGTCAATTTATTCTTGCACATATCACTATTTGTCTTCATTGTGAATTCTTTTATCAAAATTTTATTTATGAGCCTTCTTGTCTCTTTAGTTTGTTTGCCACTAATTTTACTTTCTTGGATTTACTTATAACCATGTCTGACATCAATTTATATTCGTCATTATCAAATATTCAGTCAACTGTGCCATTTTGGTTTATGTATCCCTTGTAAGCAACATACAAATGAATTTGTTCATTAAACAGATTGCCTTGTCCTTTATTGAAAGAGGTTAAATAACTTTTATTCATTGCTTTTGGCAAGGTTTGTTTTTCTTTCAACTTAATGGAGTATTTTCTTTTTGTTTTGTAAACCCTTTTCTATTTTCTTTGTGGTCTTTTTATAATATGATGTTTTGTTTGTTATCTTCCTAGTCACATTCCGTGAATGTTTATCTTTAAGTCTTTAAATCAACTCAAACAAATATTTCTTTATAAAATCAAAGCAGAAAAGAAAATATATGACTTTTGATTTTAAAGATTTGAAATTTGGAGTTTGAGAACTCTCCTCCCCTCTTACACCCAGTTATAAAATTTTATAGGTTTAATAAAGAATTACAGATTTCCACAAATATTGTGAAATGTTAATGTTTTAAAGTTATTTATGGCATTTGCACTCGAGTTTTTCATTATAGTTACAGTAATTATTCAGTCTTACTTTCTTTACTTAGTGATTACAGTGTTTACTATAATTTTTTTTGAGAGAGAGAGAGAGAGCAAGCAGGGATGGAGGGGCAGAGGGAGAGGGAGACATAGAATCTTAAGCAGGCTCCACACTCAGCGAGGAGCCTGAGGAGAGACTTGCTCTCATGACCCCAAGATCATGACCTGAGCTGAAATCACGAGTGGGACGGCTTAATTGCCATCCAGGCACTCCTGGAATATATTCTTTTTTTTTTTTTTTTTTTTAAGATGTATTCATTCATTTTAGAAAGAGACAGCAGGGCGGAGAGGCAGAGGGAAAGGAGAAAGAGCCTCAAGCAGACTCTGCACTGAGTGCAGAGACCCACACAGGGCTGAATCCCATGAACCCAAAACCAGACCTGAGCTGAAACCAAGAGTAGAAAGTCCAACCGTCTGTGCCACCCAGGCGCCTCATCTCCTGGAATATATTCTTAAGAAAGTTTTCCAGAAACTTTTATGGGTGGTTTATTTATTTTTTTTGTTCTTATATATCTGAGGAGATTTTTCTGTGGTTTCTGCATAAGAAATGTATGTTAAATTATTCAAACATAAGGTCTATAAAATCATTTTATCTGGTTCTGATATTTAGTGTTGGGGGAATTTTAAGATCACCTCAGTTTCTGTAAGTTGTAGATAACCTATTTTTTTTATCTGTCTAGATTTTAAAATTATTTAATCTTAAAATTTTTAAAAATGTTTGCATCACATATCTTAGGTATGGGTATCTTATTGTTCTTTTTTTTGCTTGAGGTAAAAACCTGTTATTTTTTCAATTCAAAACATCTCTTTAGTCATATGTTTGATTATTGTTTTTTTGTTTGTTTTATTTGTTTCTATCTTTCCTAAATTGAATATATTGATCCTAACTTGTATATATTTTCTGTATCATTTGGTCTCTTTTGCTTGGTCTCATTATCTTAATTTAATCCTTATGAAAATTTTTCTCAAATTTTCTTCTATATTATATTCAACTTTCTGCTTCCATAATTCTGTTTTTCTGCTGCCTTCAGTTAGCTTTGTATTTCTGTTAATATGCTGACAATTATATTATTTTAAATACTAGGTTAATAGTGCTAAAAATTAATTAGTTCTTGACATATTTTTATTAGTGCTCTTCTTTCTTCATAGAAATGCTATTTTATTAAAAAACCCAAAACAGATATTTTTTTTTTCCATTTCCACAAGTAAATTACCAAGAATATGACTTCCCTGAGTCATCAGGGTAATAATTAGTATCTGGCTCTCTGAATATTGGGAGGGGAATTTAAAAATCCCAACAGTTTCTTACTGTGCATCAGAAATAAATGGAGAGCTCTTAAAAAATCAGCTTCTATATCTCCACCCATTGACCTCCTGATAGAGTAGGTCTGTGGTTGGGCCCAACCATATTTTTTGTTTGTTGTTTTGGTTTGTTATTTCTGTTTGTTTTTACAGATCCACAGATGATTCTTATAATGAGATAAGTTTGAGAACTACTGGACTAAAGAATATTAAGCTCCTCATAGAAGAGATGCATCTGAAAAACTATGTCCTCCTATCTCTATCCTGTATGTAATCCTTCAGAGAAGGTTTTTACAGTAGAAATATACTTCAACTCATGAATCACTGTCTTTGAAACTAATGGCATGAGTTCTTTAATTCCCAGAAAATAAATTAGCTGCCATCCCCCACTAGAGTTGACAGCCACTTTTCCCCCCACACTGGCATTTCTTGTTTCCTGAGACCCTGCAGAAATACAACATGTACTTTCTACTGAATATTTAATCTTTACACATTTTTTCATTTAATCATCCTAACATAACTCTAAAGAGATATGTAGTGTTCTTTTCTTTCTTTTTTTTTTTAAGATTTTATTTATTCATTTGACAGAGAGATAGAGAGAGAGCACAAGTAGGCAGAGTGGCAGGCAGAGGGAGAGGGAGAAGCAGGCTCTCTGCTGAGCGTGGAGCCGGACGCGGGGCTCAATTCTAGGACCCCAGGATCATGACCTGAGCCGAAGGCAGCCGCTTAACTGCCTGAGCCACCCAGGTGCCCCTGTAGTGTTATTCTCTTTCTGAAGATGAGTTGAAGGGGCTTAGAGAAGTTAAGTCATGCATTCAAGATCACACAATTGGTGAAGCCAGAATAAGAAGAAAGATCATTTAGCATCACAATCTGTCCTCTTATTCACTCTACCACATGGTTATACGATGCTCTGTAGAAAAAAATAGAACACAATATGCTACATCGCTTAGAGTTTCCTTTTCCTTCACTGCGGCAAGAACACAATCTACTGGACGGTGTAGCAAGCGTGCACTTTGTGGAGAGAAGCCAACATTTGGTCTTGAAGACAAGGAAGGAATGGGTGCCTAGCTATACAGATGCAGACGGTCTTCAAGAAAGAAATCATTTTTCAAGAGCAAATGGTTATTAAAATGTAACCAACCTCAAAAGATTTTGAAGAGGAAAGTCATTATATGTGAATAGATTATGCTCTTTATCTCTCATGCAAATATTTGGCACTGGGAAAGGGGCCAAGTGTAACATCTGTAAACAGTTTGGTACTGTCCATTATGCTCTCAGTCAACAATATCATTTGAAAATTTACTCTGTTGTCCCTCATCTCAATCTTTTAGAAAGATTTTTCTTCAGATGCACAGAACTGGTGAGAGATCAGGCCATGGTGGGAATTTTTTCTCATGAGGCAAATGTTTCACGTACTGAATGAAATGTATGGTATGAGTAATTAAGAGATTTAAAACACTACTGACAGAATAAAACAAAGATGGAAAAGAAATATTGCTGAAGCAACTAGTTAAAGATGAAAGTTTTAATCAAACACGCTATTTGACATCATGTGCACAATATAGACATCATTGTCTAAATTTTAAAATATTTCTTTTGAGTTCAACTTAAAAAACCCAATCAGTTGTTCGATCCCATCCTTTATAAGAAAAAGAGGACAAAATTAACTGGAGATCATTTAAATCACAATAGTATGTCAACTCATATCTTCTGTTTAATAAATAAAATGAAAGATGAAGTCAACAAAATTTCTCACATTACATAGATTTTTTTTTGTTCACCTTTTATCTAGTTCTGGTGTCTAATCAAAAAAGTCATGATATTACATATTTACTTTGACATGCTTTGTTTGATTTTATTTTCCCTATTATGTCCAGGATGATGATACCTCCCAGAGTCTAACCATAACATGGTAAAGTCAGAAGTTATGTTAGACCTGTTATTTGGATGCAAGGAGTCTTTGAGTGTGATTTCTGTAAAAGAATAAAGGGAAACAGGTATGGATGTTTTGAAAGATGACTCCCCAGTTGGTTCTGATGAGCTTGCAGGTTTGAGGTGTCCTGATCCTGTCAAACATCTTCATTTTACAGTTGAGGAAATGGAAGGACAGACAAACTAAGTAAAATCAAACCACTTATTACTGACAGAGGGAGGTTTTGTCAGCCAAGTTTCTAAAGCTCATTTCCACATTCAGGTGGAGATCAGCTTCTCTGACCAATTCCCCAAGCAGAGCTCAGTTTGTTTAAGGTCAAGGAGCTCTTTGCTCACACTGCTTTGAGAGGAAGTCCCACTTACCCCCAAACATGCCCATGAGAAGCCCTTCCTCTGGGCCCCCAAATCACTTCTCTAAGGTTAATGCCTTAAAGACTGTTATTAAAATGAAGATATGTTAGGTGACCTTAAATTATTTTTATCTTAACTCAAAATAGTCTTTCAGGTTAACTGTACATTCCCTAGGAATTCACCAAAGAACTGAATTTATAAGAGGTCAACTAGGAAATAAAGCAGTAGCAAAGTGTCAAATGGGTCAGAGTTCAAGTCTCAATTATGCTTCTGACTAGATGTGCAAATTGAGAAATTTTACTATCTTCTCCAAATGGGGACAAAATACTTACATCTTAAAGTGTTATAAGTGCTAAATAAGATAAGGGAATTTTTAGGAGCCTGATAATTTATTATAGTTATTCTTTTGAGATTCAAGGAAATATCTTATCCTAAAATTGTTTAGTCCTATTTAGGCCTCAAAACTCCTAGTCCATTGAAGGGCACCTGGGGGGCTCAGTTGGTTAAGCGGCTGATTCTTGGTTTTGGCTCAGGTCATGATCTCATGGGTTGTGAGATCGAGCCCCTGTGGGGCTCCATGCTCAGCATGGAGATTCTCTCCCTCTGCCCCTCCCCCCACTCTTAGTCCATTGTTAGGGATTAATTCTTTTGAATTAAGCATTGTCTTCTCTAGTTATTAACACTTTTTAAAACAAAGCCTCCTGATGACTCAATACATAAAATTCTAATAAATCACAACCCTTGTGTAAATGTACCTACTTTAAACATTTCCAAGATGAGACAAGCTGGCATAGAATGCACTCCAGAACCTGTGATGAGCCAGTGTCTAGACTCAGGAGAGACAGTGTGGAGAAAAGGATAGGAAAGTTGAAGAGCATGGATTGTTGTGCAGGAGGGCATCTCCAGATATTTGCCAATGGATGTTTAAAGGACTGGTGGGAAATAGGTTTGGAGAGAAGGGCAGAAGAAACAAAGTTTTGAAAACTGTTTTCCAGGAAAGGTTGACTAAATGCTCAAACCACTCACTCAAAGAAAGCGGAGACATTTTCAGATTCCTAGAGTGGCACAGAATTCCGATCTTCAAGTCAGCCCTCAGAGGTCCATGGGCAGCCAGTACCTACACTCTCTTGGCGACTAAACAGCAAAACTGTCTGATGGCTGAGGGGCATGAGAACTGTCTTTAAATGTGTGACTGCCTCCTTTGTGAACACACACTGTTTATGTCTCCAGAAGGGAGTCAAGAATCAATGTGTTCATATTACAAGAGATAGTTACAGTCATTTCCTCAAAATATTTCTTGAGCCTCTTCTGTTTAGAGGGTAAGAAGGTGACATGTGACTGTTAAGCCCACAGGCTCTGCAGTTAGAGAGCCTGCATTCGAGTTCCATTCCCACCACTTATTAGCCTTGTGATTATGTATAAACACATTAATTAGTCCTTTCCTGATGCACTTTACTCATCTATGAGATAAGAATAATAACAGTATCCACTTCATAGAATTGCTGTGAGGATTAAACCAAATATTACCTACAAGGTTGTAATACTCAGGATATGTTGTTATTATTATGATTATTATCATTGCTGTTAATTTTTTTCTATGTGTCCTAACTGTAGGGGATATTAGACATATAACAAGACACACAACCTTACTCAGTTTCCATCTATCACAGATTCAAGGTTGAATCTAAGCTGTGCCTCTCAGTAGGATATAGACCTGACTGATCAATCGGTCAGGTGATCCCAGAACTCCATTTGCAGGAATAACGGAGCTTCCAGTATCAACGCCTTAGCAATTTTAGGGAAAAGATTTTCTGAATACAGTGTCGCACCTGTCATTCACACTCATCTCAGCACTCAGCTCCTTTTGGAGTCAAATCTATCCTGTGAGTGGAGATGAGGCTGGGCAGTGAATTAAAAGCTCTGGAAGACACTGGGTCAGGGAGGGATGGTATGGGCCATACAAGCAGCAACAGAGTACACCACAAAAGTGGGAGAAATGATGTCTTCTCACTGCTCTACAGATTACTGTACAGCTCAGGGCTGTCCCAGCTCCTGATGACCCCAGGGAATGGGGTGGACGGTGACAAGTCACTAGTGGGAGACAACCACGCCTAGCAGTGGTGGCAGGTTCTACATGACAGTTACCGGACATTTGATTTGATGTGTTGATCAGTGCTTCTGAGACATTTTCTGGGACAATCAGAAATACAAGGAGTTGAGGGAGACAATTTTGAAAGAGTTGGGTTCCTACATGAGCCAGTGTGGGGCACGAGCCCCTGGAGTATAGATGTTGTTTTAATTGGGACCCCAATTGAATCCACAGACTGGTGCACATGGTTTTGCATAACTCAGTTTATAATAAGGGAGAGTTTAGTGATTAGAGAAATTTCAAAATGGAATGTTGCATCAATAACTGGAGTTGGTCAAGCAGAACCCAAAGAGTCACTCAGTCGAGATGCATAAGATACAGGGCTAATTTAAAGTGTAGGAATAAATGACCTCTTAAGATCCTCTCTAACCCTGAAATTCTTGGACTCTCTAAAATTCTTTGGAACTTTAGAGAAAAGTTCTTTCTATTCACAGTCTCCCTGCTTGTTTTGCAGATATTTTGATGAGTGTGCAATCAATTTTATCTACAGATAGAGTCTGCCTGCTTTACAATAATGGCCCATTAGGATGTGAGATACCCCATGATATTGGGACCAGACCTCATTCACCTTTTTATACTCAGCAGTGAAGACCATGCCTAGAGCTTGGGGTGTAGAACTGAATGGAAGTGGCTCTTAGATTTTGTTTTCTTTTAAATCCTTACGTTAATGGTTTTGCTAGTTTGCTATTTAACAATGCTCCATTTATTAGGCTCAGAAAATACTTTTTGATAGTAAGTGAGATATAAATACTAAAGAAATAGACAAGTATTACTTGATAGTTAATACATGAATAAAAACCTTGCCACATATACTGCTGACAGTTACATTACCTTGCACACACAGGGCAAGAATATATACACATATTTTTTAATGTAGCTGAAATATTTAGGCAATCTGACATTTATAAGTCACTTCCATTTGATATTATGATGGTTAAAATAATTTATTACATAATTTTTTTTCTTATCTATAGCTGCTTTGTGGCATGGTATAGTGGACAAAGACTTAAAATGTTAATTGTTCTGGGGACACTTTTTGGAGGGAGGAAGGAAGGGGGTAAACATTTTAATGTTGATCAGAGCTTTAAGCCAAAGCATGAAAGCCTGATAATAAAATTTCTGGTATCATCCTACAAGCTCAGAGATTCCTGACTCTCAGAACTGGAAGATCTGGATTCCCATTCTTTCTCAATCCCCTGCATGAATGAAATGACTTAGGAGTAGGCACTTAAACTTTCTAAATTTCTACCTTTACAAAGTGAGGATACCAAACTGGGAGTATTAACGTATTTTTGGTGCTAGCATTTTATTCTACTTCAGTTTTACCTTTTCTTCTGTACTTTACTTCGTTTTTTTCTTTTAAGGCATTCATGGCAGAATAAAATTCTTTTACACATTTGTTAAGTTTTTCTCCTGAATAACAATAACTTGGTTCATTGCTTTAAAAAAAAAAAAAAAAGGCAAAACAATGTGAGGAAAATGTAAAGAGAAGCAAATGAACAAAAGAGAGACTGAGCAAACACAGAGGTAGTAATGCTTGTGAGTATGGTATTTTATCCTTTGGGTTTTAAAGAGAAATTAATCATTTTCTCCTGGAATGCTCATTTCAAACACATGTGAATTGTGACCACTGACTCCACTGGGAAGCTTCTGGCAATAAATCTCTATGTCAGTATACACTGTCTCCCAGAATTGCAAACATGTCGGGATGGAAAAATCTGGGTATACTGGAAATACAAAGATAGGTCAGGGTCATGTTATATGAAACAGTTTTTTATTCCTCTAAAGAGAAATGGCAAAGTTTATGTCCGAAATCAGAGACAGTGTTTTAGGTCATATGATGATAGCCAGTTAAAGTCTAAGGAGAGTATGGAACAATCACATGTGAAAATTTTGTATAATTTGGTCATCCTGCTTTTAAATTGAAAGGAGAGGTAAGTGGAAACCCTCATGTGAAGTGCTGATATTTTGGAGAACATTAGAGAATCATTGGGCACTAAAGAGGCACAATACCTTGTTGGTTGAGAGACCCGGGAACCAAGGGGTCATTCCTTACTCTTTTTCTCCAGTCCTGAGCAGAGAAAGTTTGATTTGCTGTAAATGTCTGGATGCTAGGCTACTATTCAGGGCAAAAATGAGGTTTCTTGAAAAGGACCATGCTCTACAATGGTCCTGAATAGCAAGTTATTTATATCTACTTGGCAAATGTTATTAAATAATAATGATGAACTTCTGACAAGAAAACCGAGAGGAACAGTATCTGACTGTGTGTGGCACAGGGGAGTATACACACTGGGGATTGGTATAAAAAGGGACTATACAGAGATTTGCTCTAGGTCACAGGTGTAACTAGAGAACTATATTTCATAGAGTCAGGGGAAAAATGGTTTAGTTGACTTTTTCAATTTATTATAAAGTATTTGAGGCACTAAAAGCTGTAAAGAGTAATACACTGATCACTCATGGATGGAGCCACCACCTATTTCAGAAATGAGATGTTACTAATGCAGTTAAAATGGATGTGGAATCCTTCCCTACAGCATTCTCCTCCATGTCCTAGTGCAACCAATAGCCTACACCCACTGATTGTTGTTTCCATAAATTTCATGTAAATATCTACATAATATATATTGTATATTATATGTATGATATATGTATATGACATATATTGTATATTATATGTATTGTATATGCATATCATACATATATGTATACATATATCCACAAGTATGTGTTCTTTAGGGCCTATCTTAAACAACATTTAATATTCATTGCAAATTTTAAAATTATACATAACATTATCATTCCTTAATATTCTTCTGCAACCTGCATTTTATTTTATTATTTTATTTTGTTTTGTTATTTTTTTAAAGATTTTATTTATTTGACAGAGAGAGAGATAGCGAGAGCAGGAACACAAGCAGGGGGAGTGGGAGAGGGAGAAGCAGGCTTCCCACGGAGCAGGGAGCCCGATGCTGGGCTCGATCCCAGGACCCTGGGATCATGACCTGAGCCGAAGGCAGACGCTTAATGACAGAGCCACCCAGGCGCCTCAATGCGACCTGCATTTTAAAACATTTTTGCTCAGTATTGTTTGTGAGAATCATACATATTTATCCATGTTCCTTTAATTCATTATTTTTATCTACTGTATTTCATTGTAGGAATGTGCAGCAAGTCCATCAATCCATTCTCTTATTGAGATATATTTGGGTTGTTGTTAATTTTTTGTCACTGCAAACAATGTTTCTATGAACTTACTGAATATTTTTTTAGGTTTTCAAAATACCTAGGAATGGGATTTCTGGGTCTCAGTGTATATATATATGTACTTTGTTAGAATTTGCCAAATTGCTTTCCAAAACATCTGTAACATTTATATTTACTGTCATTACTGATTTAGTCCTATTTGCCCACGTTCTGGATTTCTTATGGATATGTTATCACCTCATTTTAGTCGAGATGTCGGCTGTGGATTTTTTGTTTTGCTCTTCTATTTTCTCTTTATATTTTTACAGGGACTTGGGGACATTTTATAAGCAAATTATCACCAACTCTTGATTTGAAGCCATTCTTTTGCTTAAACCAAATTTTAAAAGAGCAAACTTTTCAAAATTTTGGTTTTTTTGAAAGCAAAATTTAAAAAAATAGACAGTGGTTATATTATTACATATATCAAAAGAACATAATATAATAAACATTTTATAGTTTTAGAAAATACACATTTGGGAGAAATGTTGCCATAATCAAATCTAGTTTTATTAGTTAGCTACAGAAGCTTAGTCTCATAGCTCAACTATTTTTCTAGAAATGAGAAACCCACACAGAAAATTTTCTTTACTAGATTAATATTCCAGTAGACATAAAATATAAAAATAAGTGAACAGTTACAATAGGAGGGCCTGAAAATCTCCAGGAACTAGAGGATTTATCTGTAGAAACTAAAATTTACACATATATTAAGGTAATTATTATTCTAAAGAGCTAAGTGTTTATAACTACCAAGGCCTGGTACATAATAGGAAATCAAATATTTGTTAAGTTAATGAATGACTTTTCTTATCATTCTTCACTTTTCACTATGACAACTTTGACAACTATGATTATTTTGTAAATAAGAGGTCACAAATCTAACACTTCAGGAACTTTCTATTTCCTCCTCATATACTGATATTATGCTATACTCCTGCCTGATGAAGGATGGCATTTTTTGTATGATCTCATAATTGAAAGTTGTACATGTGGATGAGAATCAAATGCAGTAACACAGCTTTCCATTCAATGGGACTTCTTCCTATAAAAGAGATTTTATTAATTCAATCAAGTAGGAACACCAAATAATCTTAAATTTGAAAAATCTCACTTTAAAGGTAGCACTAAAGAATTTAAAAATATATGACATTTTCTTCCAATTTGTAACTTCTATAAAATACTATTATTTATTCATTTATTTACCCAATAAAAATCAACGTCAAACAGTTGTTTTGTCTCTCTTACAATAAATTGTATTTTTTTTGTAGAATTTCTCACAAATCTCAAAATCTCACTTTTATACAAGTGTTCTGCTAAAAAATAATTCTTTTTCTTTCTTGGAGATTCAAAGCACCTAACATCTTATAATAAAAATTTCTTCAGTAAAGAAACTTGTCTGTTCTTGTTTAATTCATCATTTCCTAAATTCATTTGACCAGAGAATTATCTGTTCAGGTAACAGATTGTTAAGCCCTTGCATTACTCATATACCATGGAGCATAGTTTGGGAAACACTCTCAGTTTACAAGCCCTTTTGTGAAAAAGTCACACTTCAATTCAGACACATCTGAGCTGCAGGGATATTTGGCACCAAAAGACTTTATAGGATGTCTCTTCACAATAAGAAAGAAAGTGCCTGCTGTAATGAATAAAACTATTCTACTGATCCGACTTCCTATTTTCTTTTTTATCTAAAAGAAGGAAAATATTTTATAACAAGATCCCACGATTTTGCAATAAGATAATATAAAATATTAACATTAAAATCTATGGTTATTATTTCCCTAATATGAAGGAAGCATTTTATTCTTTCCCAGGCATAAAATTTGTACTGCCTATTTTGAAATACCTTGAGGCATGGCAGTATATTTATAGAATGACAGGATGGAAAGGAATAGCTAAAATCTCGTGTTACATTTGGCTATAACGTCCAGGGATTAGGTCCAACTGATTATCCATCCAGGTTCAATTACATGGGGCAAGCCTTAGCCTTCAAGGGCTATAGCCATGAGTTTTTGGAAACCAATCAGCTCCATGAGACTGAAAATAAAGTGGTATTGTGTGTTAACAGGTGAAGAGAGCACTGTGGAGAACTGATTCCTTTATTCATTTAGTCATCAAATATTCACAGTCCCTGATCTCATGCATCTCAGCATCTCCCGCACAAGTAAATAGCTAATCACAATGCTAAGTGATGCAGTCATATTTCACGGGGCTGTAAGACCCACATTTAACATGGATGCGAATGGAGAAGTGGAGACTACTGTTTTAGGTGAGAGAAGAGCCAACAGGGACTCTTCTGTGCCTCATACACTGCCTCATTCTTTCCCTGCTCTGTACCTCAGGAGTGCTCACCTCAGTAGATTGTTTCTTGGCCTCCTGAGTCAGCTGATGTCCTAGAGGCTATGGACTGTGGTTGACACTGAAGTGAGGGAAGCAAAGAGGTGAGTTATTTTTGTGACGCCAGTTCCTACTGACAAGTTCTGCCAGGATTCCAGCTTCCTCTAGCTGATTCCAATAATCCTGTCTTCTCCCTTTGTCTGTCAAGCTTAGGGATGGTTTTCTGCTTTCCCTACTCTCAGAGTTGACCCACTCGGCCCTGGTTAGATTCCTAAACTTGTCCTTCATATGCAAAGTTAATTTCCTGTGCTAATTTCCTGTGTTTTAAATACTCAGAGGGGTTTGTATCTGCTTTTCTCTTTGCATTCTGATATAGAAGCCTTCCTAATGCAGGTAAAATCTGAACTGAGTATTTTAAGGTTAGTAGGCATTATCTAAGCAAATAAGAGAAGCAGAGCATTTGTTCAAACTTAATAACAAGAGTTCAAATGGAAGCATGTCAACCCAGCTTCTTAAAACTAGATAGTGTTCAGTATATTGCAGTGGCCTCATTGTTTTCTCTAAATTCCACTCTGCGGAGAGCCCAAGGAGCCTATTCTAAAGACAATTTTCATTTAAAAAATTAATGGTAGAAACCTATTTTTAATTTCTTGTTATTCTTTTCAACAAGATGGCAAATGCAAATTTTTTTTGGTATTGAGCTTGACCAAATTAACCTTATCCTAATTGTACATTTCTGTAGGTGTAGGAAGGGAGAAAAAAGGAACTGACTGGCATATTTTCTTGCTAGTTAATCTCATCAAAGATAACCTCAATTAAGTAAAGCCATTCTACAGATACTCAACTTTAAAGGAGAAGGTTTTTTTTCAGTGACTTAATCCCTTTCCTTTCAGAATGTTCTGGAAACTCCTATGAAAATTTGTGTTCAACTTACCAAGAGATAGGATGTGGAGACATCTGTAGAACCAGAAAAGTTGTTCTGTTATGCCTGTCTCCTAAGATAATGGAAAAGTTTATCTACATAATAATAGAGATCATAAAAGTGTTTTAAGCAGATTAAATTTCCAGAAACAAAAAAGATATTCTGACATTTTATTTTATTTATAAGATTTTATATATTTATTTGACAGAGAGATAGACAGAGCCAGAGAGCACAAGCAGAGGGAATGGCAGAGGGAGAAGGAGAAGCAAGCTCCGAGCTGAGCAGGGAGCCTGATGCAGGGCTCAATCCCAGGACCCTGGGATCATGACCTGAGCCAAAGGCAGATGCTTAGCCATCTGAAACACTCAGGCACCCCATATTCTGACATTTTAAATGAAATTTTAAATAACAGTCTCTTTTTAATAGAGAACATGTACATCCAATTTACCATGCACCCAGTTATGGCTTGTTAGGAGTAAATCACTCTTGGGAATATCCCATGAAGGTCAGTGTTACTCTGTCAGTGAAACTGCCCTTTCCATTGGAGCTCACAGGCAGACATGTTATCATGGGAAAACCATAAATTCTGAAGCTGAAAGAAATTTCATTTGGAATCATGGCTCCTTCACTTACTCGAGGTGTGAGCTTAGATAAGTTTCTCAAACTCTAGAACTATTTTTCTTTATTTGTGAAATGAGAATAATAATACCTACCTTTGGAGTTTTTGTCAGGATTATATAATGAAATATGGCACATAGTAACTAATGCTAGTATCTTTAATTCTCTTATCACATCTGCAAGTAAAAATTGTCAACATACTATAAATGTTAGCAAGGCCAAGTATGGTTCCTGGGTAGAATGGAAATTAATGAGGAATGAAAAACAGTAGTAACCAGTATACAACTATGCCAGACAGGGGAGTCATCCGTTCATCAATTTATTGATTGATTCATTTATGTATTCATTATTATTTATTAATTACCTACTACATGTCTATGTCTACTATTATGCTTTGTCCTAGGTTTTAAAAATAATCTAGACAAAGTCCTCGAAGAATGCATGATTCTGAGGAAGAAAAGAAAGAAAGAAGCCATACAGGGAGGATGTGCTTTGATGGGAAAATACACTAAATATTGTTAAAAAAAAAAAAAAATATATATATATATATATATATATATATATATCAGAGGGGTGACTAAGTTTTGGGAGTGCGAAGAAGCCTTTCTGGAGATGTTATCCAGGCAGAATTAACCATGTAAAGACTAGAGAGAAGAGAATTTTATGCAGAGGAATCAGAATATGCAAAAGCCCAAAGATAGTGAGATACCATACTTAATTTTTATGCAAAGCTAGGTAAACAATTGTAACTGTTTTGATACTTCTCAGAGTAACTTTTTCCAAATCTTTCCAAACATGCTATTTTGAAAGACTTTTCCTGGGCATAGCCTAGTTGCCATATATTTCTCTGATATGAGAAGATAAAAACAATATCAAATAACCCAATGAGATGACAAATACTAATTGCAATACTGTGCTTTAATAGCCACTGCAGTGAGAATTCTCTTCATTTAAAAAAATGCTGTACTGTTGGAAGATATTCAGCTTATATTCAATTATATCCTCATTTGTTCTGTTGTTTGTGCCTACATTTTGCAAACCGGTAGACAAGAAGCCTGATTTGATTCAAAGCTGTGTTTTTTTGGCCTGCACAACTTAAACAAATGGAAATAACATTTTAAAATCTAGAATATTCATGTAAAATATGGATTTATAATTTCTCATGAAGAGTCCGAAGTTCTGGCAATACTGGATCCATACTCTTGCATGGCCAGACTGGCGGGCACCGATAAAGCCTGACCTGTTCAAGGGGGGCATGAGCTACTTTGCCACAATCACTAGCATCGAGGGGCTGTAAATCCTGGATGTTATGCCCTGCAGACTTTGTTCATTTGCAAAAATATCTGCCTGGTTGCACGAACTGTTTTATTTTATAATCCTGGCCTCAATTTCTCTAGTTTTATCTAGATTTTTTTTCATCCTTTTTCATTCTTCAATTTACTACCTTGCATTTATCTCTGAAGATTTTATCCTGTTTCTGCTGAGCTCTTTCCAGTAAAATGAAGTTATATTTGTTTTTATTTATTTTAAAGACTTATTTATTCTAGAGAGAGAACGAGAGAGAGAGCACGTGAGTGGGGAGAAATCAAGAGTCAGACACTTAACCAACTGAACCACCCAGGTGCCCCTTTATTTTCTTTTAATACTTAAAGATAACTCAATCAATAGAGTAAATAATAAATAGCTTTTATGTTTTAAATGTATTTGTTTTAATGGGTATTTTGCCTGTATTAAAAATGCAAAATGGGGCTGGGATTACATATCAGGTAGTGACTGGTCATAAATGGACTTCTTACACAGTGTGAACCTTTTCAGAAGTATCATGTTGCATGTATCCTAATTTCTTCCAAGATATATCACTGCTTGCCACACACAATGAAAGCCAAGAGTTTGGTTTGGATAAGCATCATCAACTCGAAAATATCTATATGTTTTAAGTTAGAAATGATCTTAGCTTAGATTCAACTTGATGGAATACTTCACGGCATGACTCTTCCAACTGTATATTTAAACACCATTTCTGATATTTCTGATAACATGGGAATTTTAAGATTTTTAAGGCAAATTCAACTCAACTGAAACATCAAGTGAAATAAAATTTTTAAAAATACAAGGGAGGTGGGTAGGGGGCTGGGTGAAATAGGTGATGGGGATTAAGGGGTGCATTTGTGACGAGCACCGGGTGTTACATGGAAGTGTTGAATCACTCTATTATACACCTGAAACTAATAGTACACTGTATGTTTAACTGAAATTTAAATAAAAAGTTAAAAAATTTTAAAAAATAAGAGGAAAAAATACAAGGTAAAAAAAAGACAAAATCTTCTAATCTAATATGTTAGCATAGTTATATATATACAGATATGATTATATATATAACTATATGTATAACTATACATATGTATTACTTATAAGGGGCTGTGTGATTGCATTGTCTTATTTGATCTTAACACTCATAGTTGGTTGGGTGGATATTATGATCTCTCTTTAACAGGTAAGAAAACCCATGCTCACTTAAGATAAGCAATCTGCCAAAATTCAAGTAGATAATAAATAAATTTGGAACTGAAACCGCTAGATTTCTGTATTTGAGTTAACTCATTTATACAATTAAAATTTATTAAGTATATGATTTATGCAGTCTTTCTGTTAAATACTAGGGTTATGGGAATGAAAAAGAAAAGCCACCCTCAAAGAACTCACAGAGGCACAAATAAGGATAATACAGCATGGTTGGTAAAGTAATACAGATAGTTAAAGTACATAATAAAATACTCATGAGGGCACCTCAGGTTGCCTTGGAATGGAAAACCTGGTCAAGGAGTGTGTCTTCAAAAAGGTGGCACCTATAGGAAGACTTAAGGGTGAAAAGCAGTCAGAGTCAGATGAGGTTCAAAGAACAAGTCGAAGTTCTTTGGATGAAATGGGAATGAGAAATGGTACACAGAAGGCAGATGAGGCAAAATGAGTGAGGATGGGGGTTGGGAGAGAAGAAGGAGATTACAAGCAGTTGACACTCCTAGGACAGAAAGTTGAAGGTAAGGAGAGGCAAGACAGGAGGCTGGCATGGTAGACATGGACAGAGGCAGCACTGGGCACCACTCTAAGACTGTGGCCTTTATCCTGCAGCCCAGGGTTTAAAGAAAAATAAAAGGGTGCATTAAAAATTGTATACAAAAGGGGCACCTGGGTGGCTCAGTCGGTTGAGTGTCTAACTTTGGCTCAGGTCATGATCCCAGCGTCCTGGGATTGAGCCCCATGTGGGGCTCTGTGCTGAACGTGGAGTCTGCTTGAGATTCTCTCTGTCTCCCTCTGCTCCTCAGCCCCCTCTAAAATAATTAAATAAATCTTAAAAAAAAATAATTCTCACATTTTATTTTGTATTCATGTATAGTTCAAAATGTGACAAAATTAATTTATATAGTTAGAAGTAAGGATATTGGTTAAAATGGGTGCAGACTGGGAGGGGGATGGTTCTTGGGGTGGAATTTAGGGGCAGGGAAAGGACATGAGAAGGACTCTGGGATGTTAAGTTTTATTTACTTAAGTTTTGTTCTGAGTGCTTGTTACCTGAGTTGTTTATTTTTCTCCGGGGAATTTACATTGTGTGAATTTAGATGGGAAGTAAGTCTTCCAAAAGGACTTGGCCTTTCCTCTCCACAAAGGAGCATGAACAATTCAGAGGCAACTGCTCAGGACTTTGAATCTGGTATGCCACGATGGAAAAACACTGAGAGGGCCCTCACCCCAGTGGTCCAGTGGTCCAACATTTATGGCAGCTATTGTCGCCTAGGGTGTTGTGTGGTGCCCTTGACCACATTCTCTGCTGCCTAATTTCTTTTTCTTTCTTCTGGTCTCCTAAGCCTGCTTCAGTATCCTTCCTAATAATTTCATGAGCCATCAAATATAACTCCATAACTTAACTTTCTGCTGAGTTAACTAGTCTTAAAAAAAAATACAAGGACTCCATGAGGTAAAGTGGAAAGATGGGATCATCCGGGCAGTTTGTGTAAAGTGAGTAAAGTAGTGGACTATATTGGGTGGCCTGGGAAAGGTTAACATTAAACCAGTGGGCAAAGGAAAATGAATTTGGAAGGGAAGCAGAGAATAAATCCTTACAGAACTAGGAGAATGAGGAATCTGTGGCATCTGGGAAGTGACAGGAGTAGAAACTTTTAAGGAAATAATCAATAGTGTCAAGTAAGGAGGAGAGGGCTTCAATAAAATATTGTTGGAAAAATATCTCCTGGATTTGGCAATTAGAAGGCAGTCGATGACTTTGTAAGAACTGTTTCAGTAGATTACAGAGGATATTGAGATGTAAATGATAAGGGAAGTAGTAGAGGGGGTAAATATATGCAACTCAATTGTTACTCCCTTCCTATCACTCTAGTATAGTTGAAAAATGGAGGGCTTGAAATTTTACTGCATCCCACACATTTTGACAAGTTGTGTTTTTATTTTCATTTAGTTCAAGATATTTTGACATTTTATCACACACATATATATATGTATATTTTAAAGATTTTACTTATTTATTTGAGGGAGAGAGCCCGAGTGGGGAGGAGGGGCAGAGGGAGAGGGAGAAGCAGACTTCCTGCTGAGCAGGGAGCCCAATGTGGGGCTTGATCCCAGCACCCCAGGATCATGACCTGAGCCAAGAGCAGACACTTAACCAACTGAGCCACCCCGGTGCCCCACGTATTTATAATTTATATATTTTTAATAAAAATTGTGTATATGTAAGATATACAACATGAATGTTTGATATATGTATATTTAGTGAAATGATTACTACAGTCAAGACAAGTAACATATCTCCTCACATAGTAACCTTTTGCGTGTGTCTGATGAGTGCACCTGAAATCTACTCTCTTCATATATTTCCAGTGTTCAAAATATTTAAAAATTTCTCTTGATATTACATATTTGACCCATGTGTTACTTGGACATGTGTTGTTTAATCTCCATGAATTTTGGGACTTTCTAGTTATCTTTCTGTTATTGATTTCTAATTTAATTCCATTTTGCTTTGAAGGCAGACATTGCATGATTTCTATTATTTTAAATTTGTTAAGATCTGCTTTATGGCCCAGATTGTGGTATATCTTGGTAAATGTTCCATGTGAGCTTGAGAAGAGTATGTATTTTGGTTTTGGATGAATTAGTCCATAGATGTCAGTTACATTAAGTTGATGATGTTGTTGAGTTCAGCTATGTCCTTTCTGATTTTCTGCCTGGTAGATCTGCCCGATTCTGAGAGAGGAATGCTGTAGTCTAACAATGATAGTGGATTCACATATTTCTCCTTGCAGTTCTATCAGTTTTTGCCTTATGTAGTTTGACACTTTATTGTTAGGCACATACATGTTAGGAATTATTGTCTTCTTGAAGAATTGACCCTTTTATCACTTCTTTATCCCTGATAAATTTCCTTACTTTGAAATCTGCTCTGTCTTAAATTAATAGAGCTACTCCTGCTTTCTTTTGATTAGTATTAGCATGGTATATATTTCTCTATCCATAGACTTTTAATCTATATGTATCTTTATATTTAAAGTGGGTTTCTTGTAGATAACATATAGATAGGTTGTGTTTTTGGTCCCCTCTGACAATCCCTGTCTTTTAATGGGTACTTTTAAACCATTGCTGTTCAGAGTGATTATTGATAGAGTTGAATTATCATCTACCATCTGTTACTATTTTCTGTTTGTTGCTCTTGTTCTTTTTGTTGTTGTTGTCTTTCACCCTTTTTCTGCCTTTTGTGGTTTTGACAACATTTTATGTGATTCCATTTTCTTTTCTTTCTTGGCATATCAGTTATACTTTTTTAAAAACTTGTTTTAGTAGTTGCCTTAGAGTTTGCCATATACGTTTACAGCTAAGCCACATCCATTTTCAAGTAACTCTATACTTACTGCTTCATGGGTAGTGTGATTACTTTATAAGAACAAATAATCCTAATTCCTTCCTCTTGTTCCTTGTATCATTGCTGTCACTCATTTCACATATTTCATTCATATAAGCATACATAAGCATACACACACACATATATACACATAAAATATATACATAAGTGTATATAACCAAATACATTGTTGGTGTTATTATTTTGAACAAACTGTTATCTGTTAGATCAATTAAGAATATGAAAAGCAAAGTTTTTATTTCACTTTCATTTATTCCTTCTTTGATGCTTTTCCTTACTTTTGTGGATCTGAATTTCTGACCTATATATTTTTTCCTCCTTCAAGAACTTATTTTAGACAATTCTTATCAAACAGATTTACTCCTTCAATTCCCTCAATTCTTATTTGTCTGAGAAAGTTTTCATCTCCCCTTTACTTTTCAAGGATAGCTTTATAGAATACAGCATACTAGGTAGGTGGATTCTTCTCTCAACACTTTAAATATTTCCTTCCACTCTTTTCTTGCTTATGTGGTTTGAGGAGAAGTTGGATGTAATTTTTATCCTTGTTCCTCTAAAAATAAGAAATTTTTTTCCTCTGGCTTCTTTCAGGATTTTTCTTTATCTTTGACTTCTCTAATTTGAAAATGATATGCCTAGGTACACTTTTTTGGCGTTTAGCCTGGGTGGTGTTCTCTAAGCTTCCTTATCCATGGTTTGGTGTCTGACATTAATTTGGGGAAATTTCTCTCCTTCTTATATTCCTGTTATACATATGTTACATTTTTTGTAGTTGTCCCACAGTCCTTGGATATTCTCTTTTGTTTTTTCGGTCATTGTTTTTATTGCTTTTTGGTATTTTCAGTCCATTCAGCTTTTTATTTGTTAGGATGGAATGGCTACTTCCCAGCTCCTTACATGCAGAACTGGAACAACCTCAATACAATAATTTTTATGCAAGTTTTTGAGCCTTAAAAGATATTTCAAGTGTTCCTCTTCAGTGAAAAGACTGAGAAAGGCCGAGTTAGTCCAAAACTCCAGAGAGATCCAGGGAGACAGACTGTGGTGGCAGAAAAGGGAAGAGGAGGGTCTTAGTCTGTGCAGGCTGCCATAACAAAATACCATGGACTGGGTGGCTTAACCTACAGAAATGTATCTTACAGTTCTGGAAGCTGGAAAACTAAGATCTGGTGAGAGCTTTCTTTCTGGCTTGCAGATGGCTGCCTTCCACTGTGGGCTCACATAGCCTTTCTTTGGTGCATGTGCATAGAGATCTTTCTCTCCCTCTTCTTACAGATCCACCAATTCTATAAGATTAGAGCCCCACCCTTACAAAATCATTTAACCTTTACCTCCTAAGGGCCTTATCTACAAGTACAATCATATTGGTGGTTAAAACTTCAACATATGAATTTTGAGGGAACACAATTCAGTACAGAACAGAGAGAGATCACCTTGGCACCCAAGTCCCATGGTAGAGGCCAAGATAGGAATGAAATCTCCAAGTAAAGTTGCCCTTCCTGGTCTCTCGAACAGTGTATGATAATATGCTTCTCTTTCTTTGTTTTCTTTTCTTTTTTTTAGAAGTGGCTGGCATGCTGCTCCCAGCTGCAGGGCAAGGAAATTCAGGGCTCAGTAGCTCTGGAACGCTTACACCCATGACCCTCGCTTGTCACCTTGTGCTCCTGTTGGGGGAGGGATTCCAAGGCAACCTGTTTCTCTCTTTCATAGTGACCAGTGAGTAACTCTCAAATCTCACACACACACATGCACACATAAACACACATGCACACATGCACATGCATGCACACATGCACACATTTCCCCAAGGTTAAATATTCATTCTTGTGTATAGTAGAGTTAAACTCAAGAGGGGAAAAAAAGATATTTTTCTATGTCCCATAATCTGCAAAGCAATCTGCACAATGAGGTAGTTCTTTGCATTATCTTTGTTTTTCATTCACTGTCATCTCCCATACCAATACTGTGCATGATTTCTTGTTCAGATTTCATCTCTTAGAGTCATAAAACACCATTTTTGAAAATTAAATATTTAGACAGAAATCATATGTTCTTTCATGTGTATTAACATAACATTAGAAAAGAAATAGTAATTTCTGCTGTTATATGTCCTGATCTGTATATGGAAGTTTCACCAGCATGCTCATAAATTGGCAATTCCACATATCACTGGGGAAAAAAAATGATATTAAAATAATTCTGAAAGTTCCTAAATTTGTTCTTACTCATCAATTAAAATGTAAATTATTTTTAATAGACTATTATTGTTAAATGTTATTTATTGTACTTTGAAAATTAAAAATTTATGTATAATATTTGTAGTAACTCAAGCAGAATATTTAAAAAGAATACCTCATTTTAAGACTCTGTTAGAAACAGAATTCTTTGTACTATAAAAGTTTCTACAATTTGCTTTATCTGTCTATCGACATATGTGAATACATGTGTATATATATGTCTATATTTATATACTCTTACTAATAATATTATTGGGAACAATAGAATAGTAAAAATCAATGGAATAAACTATATCAAGTCTGCATGTTCATCTTGGTTAAAAGCTGTTTATCTGTAGTATGATATTCAACCAACTTTCTTTTTTTTTTCATATTTTATTTATTTGACAGCACACAAGCAGGGGGAACAGTAGAGGGAGAGGGAGAAGCAGGCTCCCTGCCGAGCAGGGAGCCCAACACCGGACTCGATCCCAGGACTCTGGGATCAGGACCTGGGCTGAAGGCAGACGCTTAACCATCTGAGCCACCCAGGCGCCCCTCAACCTGCTTTCTTACTTCATTCATCTCAGGGCTAACCCTCCACTCTGGAAAGTTTCACTTTTTTTCTCCCTCTCTCTGTACATGCACAGACATAAGAAATTTCAGAGGTAGAAGAGATCACAAAAATGACTTAGTCTAGCCACAACATTGTAAAGATGAGAAAAACGATGCCAAGAGAGCAGGGATTACTTGTTTGAAGACTCATGTCTGTTGAGGAGAGTCGAGAGGAAAACTCAGCTGTCAATGATCACATGTAGCCTTCTTTTCACTGCACTCACTCACTTACTCCCCCTATGGTTTTGCTCACTCTGTTCTTACCCCCGGGGTTCTCATTCTTCTATTTTGCCTGTGTAAAACTGAACCCTTTTGTCAAGCTTCCTAATTTACTCATTGTGTCTGCCTTGCGCAACTGCTTAATGTACCTATTGCCTAATCACAATTTCTTGATTATATTTATGCTATTTTAAATTACTTTCAATTTTTTGGCTGAGCTTAATTTTTAAAAAAGAGAATAGCAGTAATATGTCACTTATTTTCAGCTTACTGCACGCTAGTCACAACAACACTAATAGTTTCACATGCACATACTTCCCTTCAACGTTTCAACCGAGAAGTAATTATTATCTTCATCTTAGAGGTGAGGGAGCTGAAGTACAAGGGAGTTAAATGACTCATTTGACTTCATATGGCAACATGCAAGCTTTGCACAGAAGTCATATCATGAATACCATATTTCACTGAATTTTAACGTGAATATTTTCCTTTAATTTTTTTCATCTCTGAATTTGGGATGCATGCTATAATCAGCAGCACTTTTTAATTGTGCCATAATTTAATTGGCAACATTTTTTCTTCTTTAGTGGTGCATATATCCATGCATCTTATGATAGATGATATCTTAGATTTGAGAAAATATAATACCTCTTTTGCATTTCTCAAGGGCTATTCATGTGCAAATATTTGTAGTCCACAGTTGAATTAACACTTCAGAAGACAGTTTGAATTAATCTTAAGCAAGGAGAGTCAAGTGAAAAATGGTTAAGAAGATAATATAGTATCAGTGTATGGTTTGGAAACCCTTTCTTTACTTACAGACCTTGTGTTACCATCCTGAGCTTTTATTTTGGGAGGTAGAGATAAGATAACCGGAAAGATAGCCTCAAGCAGTGAAACCCTCTTCCAATTGTCATGCACTGGAAATCTTATATTAGTAACAAATTATTATACAGAACTATTCATTTAAAGGTAAATGAGGAGTTTAAAAATATATCCTATGGAATGCTTGTGACAAAGATAAAGGTATTGAAAGAATATACTCTTAATTTGAAAACTTGGTGTTATTGAAAAGAGATGGCAACCATTGAAAGTCAACCATTAATGCTAATCAAGCATCTCTGCTTTATTATGACCTATTACTTCTCCAAATAGAATTAAATTGCAAGCTATCAGAATTTGTGGTGTTTCTGGAGCAGTGAGCTTAATTACAGTTGCCAAGAACTGTCTGTTCTTTCAGAATTGTTCAAATTTGTAGTATAAGGGCTGTACCTTCTCTTTGCCATGAACTTCCATCTCATGTTTTTTTGTAATAATTCATTAAACTCTGAACATTAATTACATAAAAATTGATTAATTGCAATCTATTAAAGAAGAGATGCCAATTAAATGACTTTCTCAGGTTTGTAAATATTGATTTATTCATTTTTTTCAATTTTAATGTTTACATATAATTTTAATGCTCCTTTGAAACACACAGTATTATATTTTTCTTTTTAATCTGAAATAAATTACTATTGTAGCTATTTCCAGGAAGGCATTATTCAGAGAGAAAAAAGCATGGCATGCCAAAAAATTTTGATAAATAAGAACTCAACTTTTAATCTGGTGCATGACCAGACCTTTTAAAAAACAAATCACTGATTTTTGAGAGAAGTAAAAAGAAAGAACTGATAAGAGGGAAAGAGAAAATAAGGATTTATTTAATTTGATGTCACCCTGACTATATTTTTTTAAATGTGGTTTAAGTCAACTATGATTAAAGCTAATACGAACAGTGTGTATGACTAGTTTTTATTTAATAGGGAGTGAAAGTGATATGTTTTTACAATTTTGTTATAATTTTGGAGAGATATCTATATGATAAAGGAGAGGAAAAGAGGAAGAAAAATAATAATTTAAGATATTCTTCCTTGAGTTTACAGCATCTCCAGAAATTAGATATTATAAATATCGTACTTTAGATATTTATGAACTAAGACTCTAAAATGTTAAATAAGTCCTCTGAGTTCATGTAGATAGAGAAGAACATGTTGAAATCAAATGTATATAACTACAGAGCCAGATTCTTAATCAGTATGCTGTTTTAACAAGTATCTGGAATGGTGGAGAGGAATGCTTGCTCAAACTACCTAAAAATTCCACACCTCATTAGAGTAGCTAAAGTTGAAAGAATAACCAATTGTTAATGAGAATGCATAGCTAATGGAACACTCATATACTGTTGAAGAAATGTAAAATAGTGCTATCATTTTGGAAACCATTTGGGGAACCATTTGCAGGTTCTTAAAAAGCTATATATAAACCTTTGGTATGACCTTGCTATCCCGCTTCTTTTTATAGTATAAGCATATATTCAAAGATTTGTACACAAATGTTCATAACAACTCTTTCTGTAATAGTCCCAAGCAGGGAACAACTCAAATGTCCATCAACTGGTGAATGGATAAATTATAACACATCCATATAATAGAATACTACTCAAGAGTAAACAAATATGAACCATTTATATATGCAACAATATGGATAAATCTCAAAATAATTATGCTAAGTGATTTGATTACTCTAGAAAATGCAACTAATCAGCAGTGACAGAAGTCAAATAAGTTGTTGCCTGAGGATGGGATTAGGGGGAGGTGTGGATTATAGGGGGGCACAAAGAAACTTTTAGGGGTAGTGGAAAAGGTCATTATTTTGATCATGGTGTTGGTTTCAAAAGTTTACACATGTTAAAACTCATCAAATATGTGCATTTCACTGTATGTCACTCATAATTCAATAATGTTATGAACTATAAACATGAAAATTAAAACTGCACAGATATTTTCAGTCTTTGAGTAACAATGACAAGAAATTACTGTTATATTTCAGAAATACATTTCCATAAGAATCATGTTACAATGACCCTAAATAGCTCTAGTTCAGTTAGCAATTTGTTTCTAATGACGCCTTTACTAGACCAACCATGAGCCTGTGAGGTATGTCTATGAGGTTTGTTCGGGTCCCAAATATTTATTAATCACCTGCGATATGCTAGTGTAATTCTGGGCCCAGGCACCCTTGGCTATGAATAAAATAAAAAAGGCTCAAGGAGTTCACAATTTTTAGTTAATAACAAATTAATGATCATTAAAATCAATTTCGTTGATTGCATTTAAAAATAGCATTTTTTAAAAAAATGAAATGAAATAGAACATAATGAGTAGAATAGATCACAGTACATCACATACAGCAGGGTAAATTATACTTAGTAAAATTCTCAGTTCTATATAGGTATATGTGCCCATACTGGGTTAATATTTTAACTGTACTTCTTAAATAGATGATAGTCAAAATGTAGCAACACTAGGGCCAGTAGAGGAGACATAAATATAAAAAAGAATACAGAAGGCAGTGAGAGAAGTCAATTAACAGAAGTGCACAGAGCAAAGGAAGGTGTAATGGTGATGACTGGGTGAAGGGACCAGGAAGACAATATTACAATTTTTATTCCAGAGGGGGAAGTTGAAGAAGTTGAAGAGAAGTAAACAGAGAAATGAAAATCAAAACTACGATGAGATATCACCTCACACCTGTCAGAATAGCTAAAATCAAAATCATAAGAAACAAGTGCTGGCAAAGATGTGGAGAAAAAGGAACACTCTTACACTGTTGGTAGGAATGCAAACTGGTACGGCCACTCTGGAAGACGGTATGGAGGTTCCTCAAAACATTAAAAATAGAACTACCCTACAGTCTAGTAATCACACTACTGTGTATTTACCCAAAAACTACAAAAACACTAATTCAGTGGGATACATGCACCTTTATGTTTATAGCAGCATTATTTACAACAGCTGAATTATGGAAGCAACCCAGGTGTCTACTGATAGATGAATGGATAAAGAAGATGTGAGATATCTCTCTCTCTCTCTCTCTCACACATACACACACACAAACACACACACAGGAATATTATTAAGCCATAAAAAAAGAATAAAATCTTGCCACTTGCAAAGACATGGATGGAGCTAGAGAGCATAATGCTAAGCAAAATAAGTCAGTCAGAGAAAGACAAATACCATATAATTTCACTCTATGTGGAATTTAAGAAACAAAACAAGTAAGCTGAGAAAAAGAGAGACAGAGAGAGAGAAAGAGAGAGAGAAAACAAGAAACACACTCTTAACTATAGAGAACAAACTGATGATGATTACCAGAGGGGAAGTGGGTAGGAGGATGGGTGGAATAGAAAATGGGGATTCAAGAGGGCACTTGTGATGAGCACTGGGTGATGTATGGAATTGCTAAATCACTATATTGTGCACTTGAAACTAATATAACCCTCTATGTTAACTATATTGGAATTAAAATTTTAAAAAGAATTGTAAAGAGCTGAAGAAGATACTTGTAGTTTTGGATATGATGGATTAATTTATACCAAATCAATCTTCTCACTGAAAATAACTATAAAGATGAATAAGTAATCTTTCTGAAAGCTCTTTCAAGTCATGGAGAAGAATCAAGGCAGACTGGCTTCGAGGGGCAAAGATTCTAGAGAGAGGGAGAACAAATTGTGATGAGTCCACCATTTGCCACCATTTTTCCACATCAGGTATTTCTGGTTCAGTAACTAGTGATCCAAGGGCTCAAGTCTGAAGTTGTAGTTCAAACCTTTCAGCTGCCTCACAATTTCAAGGACACACAATTGGAGTTCAGGGCTACCAAGGCAGCCAAGACTTCAGAGGCCAAAATCTCAAGAGATAAGAGAACACAGATAAATGAGTCTGACATTCTATATTCCTATTCTTTTGAGGAATTTGCTTATTTTTAAGGTCTTCTGGGCCAAGATGGCTGAACTAAAAGGTACAGGTGAAAGGCTAAAAATCAAACCTGAGATTTTTCAGTCTTAACAGGCAGGAAACACAAACAGGAGAGACTCTGGTAAACACTCCAGTCTTTTTCATTAATGTGTGAGTAAGAAGCCAGAAGTAAGAAGTCATTATCTTTGAAAGAGTAATGATTAGGAAGGTGAACCAGGAAGACTTTTGGAGTGCTGGTCATGATAATTTCTTCATCTGGTAATACTTACATTACCATGTTTATTTTGTAAAAATTCATAAATACATTTTGGATATGCGCCCTCTTCTGTATGTATTTTAACTTGAGAAGAAATGGAAAATCAGCATCTCTTGCCTTAAAAAAAAAAAAAGATGAAGATTTGCTAAGGTAGTAACAAAGAGGCATATTTCACAACATTCTTTGTTTAAACAAATGAAGAAAGCATATTTGGGCTCATTTGTCATCCATACAGGGAAAGGAGTTTGAAAAACGATGAAAATTAGAGATAAAAATGATTATTGTTATGTTTCTCCCTACTATAGTAATTGTACTGTGCTTATTTGATACATTCAGCTAGTAGCCCATGTTGGGGAACTAATTAGGGAAAAAACAAGAGAAGGCACCAAACTCACTATCCACTTTTAGTTTATATTTATATAATAGACATGAACACCATTTAAAATAACTGTGGGAGTTAAGCTTGGAGAAAGATCAGGAGATCAACATACTCACAGAAGAAAAAGCCAAAGTCTGAAATGGGCCAGAGTCTTGAGTGGGCCAGATCCGTGTGAGAATGCTGTATAATCCAGGAAAATTTTTCATTGCAACATATATCTTATTAGAATCCTAATTGTTTTCAGTCTCCAGCAGAGCAGTAATGGCATGACAATGTTTTTATATTTCTTTAAGAAGTCTTTTCTAGATTTCTCTTGGAGAGCTGTCTTTAACATTTGGTTTACTTTTGTAGTGGCAATATTTTTTCCATTGTTTTGCAGGCTAAGACAGCAATTGATTAGTATAGAATCCTTGGGCCAAGTTCTGCCCTAGGATATGTACGTGACCCCCACTAACTTCAAATAGAATTGCATGCACACATCCTCCAGTGGAATTTGGCTTACTTCCATGGTAGTCAATGAAAGCCATTGAAGTCAATGGGAGCCATGCATGGATAACTGACGGCAGAATTTGGCCCTTAGGAATTGAAAATCATTCGAGCATTTTCTTTGGAAAACAATATCAAAGGCTAAGATTTATAATAAAACATAATTCCTGGAATTGAGTATTTTTATCAGCCAGTTAAAATCTTACAGTATGTATCTATTAAAGCACTGTAGTGACAGAAAGTGAGAGGATTGCGATTTATTTCTAATATAATCCTTTGTTCATATAATAATAATTGAAACCAAAGAATAAAGAGACATTTATTTTCAGGTGATTTCATTAAAAACACATTAATTGTGGTAAGACAAAATGTTACTTTTTTAAAACCCTTTTAGAGAAAATCTTTAGATGTAGAAATGTCTCTTTATTGGACTCCCAAAAGTTTATGACTGAAAAAAGAATAATTATACTGGAGTCAATTTTAAAAGGTTGGTTCAGAGGGGCACCTGGGTCACTCAGTCAGTTACGTACCAACTCTTGATTTGGGCTCAGGTCATGATCCTCAGGGTCATGAGATCAAGACCTGCGTCAGGCTCCCCTTTGATCAGAGGGCCTGCTTAAGATTCTCCCTCTCCTTCTGCTTCTCCCCCAGCTCATGCTCTCTTTCTCTGTCTCTAAAAAAAACGTTGGTTCAGAAATGAATAAAAGATAAGTTAATATCCTTTCTCATTTTCCTGCTCTAATATCACTTGAGGGAAAGCTAGAGCTGTCTCTGTAGAGTACACAGTTGTTGAGGTGTATATTCAGGGACATTCTGAAAAGAGTAATCTTGAGCTTCATTTCGGCTTATTTTACTAATGTACCATCTCTTGTAGAAAAGGACAATACCTTTCTGAAAGTAGCAGTTATTCTTCCAGCCTAGATTTACAAGAACTTTTCCTCACATTCTCATTATGAAAAATTCAAACATTCAAAAAATAGGAATGATTATACAGTGGACTCCTATAACTTCCATCTTATTCTACAATATCCTATATTCCCTCACTCCTTCCCTTCCTTCTTCTCCCTCTCCCACCCTTCCTTCCTTTTTTTCTTTTTCTTGTCTTTTTTCATGTGAATTCTCTGATTAACCATTTTAAAGTAAGATGCAGACATATTGAGATACCACCCTAAAAATTTCAGCATCGTTGCCTAAGAATAAGAAGGTTCTTCTACAAAACCACGTTACTATTATTACATTGACAAAAGGTAACATTAATTCTCCAAAATTATCCTTAACCAGTTAATATTCAAATTTCTCCAACTGCTCCTAAAATGTCTGATGGCTATTTTTTTTTTTTAAGATTTTATTTATTTATTTGACAGAGAGAGACACAGCGAGAGAAGGAACACAAGCAGGGGGAGTGGGAGAGGGAGAAGCAGGCCTCCTGCTGAGCGGGGAGCTTGATGCGGGGCTCGATCCCAGGACCCTGGGATCAGGACGCAAGCCAAAAGCAGACACCCAACAACTGAGCCACCCAGGCGCCCCCTGATGGCTGTTTTTAAAACCAGAATTGAATCAATATACATATATTACTTTTGATTATTATGTCTCTTTAACATGGAGTTATCTTCCTACCTTTTTTTTCTATGATGTTGGCTTTTTGAAGAGACCAGGTCAGTTCTCTCACAAGACATCTAACTTTCTGAATTTGTCTAAATATGTCCTTGTGGTATAATAAACTTACCCTTCTACACCCTGTATTTTCTGTAAACTGGAAGTTAGATTTCAAAGCATGATTAAATTTGGGATAAATGACTGTGGCAATACTTTTTTACAGGTAATACTGTGTTATTTATATTGCATCACATCAGGAAGTACATTGTGTTAGGTTATATCATCAGAGGTGATACTAATTTTGATCACTCGGTATGGCAATGACTACTAGAATCTCCCCATGGAAAAATTTTATATATATATTTTCAATTAATAAGTCATATGTTAGATGGTACTTGGACATGATGAGACTATCCTTTCCTCCAATAGACTTTCAAACAATGGTTTTAGCATCCTTTGGTGACCTTGCTTATAACTTGTATTTCTTTGGGGTTTCTAATAAGAGGTTCTTTTTAAAGGGAAAATAATAATGTTTAATTTCTGACACACAAAACACATTTTAAGTTAGCTTTTGAAGGTAAAGATAAATAACAGTTCTCCATCCAATAAATATATTTGCCATGTAGAATACAACTATGCTATATGTTAGCACTACCAAGCACTAGCATCTTAGCACTGTAAGAAATGTAAGAGATATAGACAGATAAATGTTGACTTTAAGCTTTATGACTATGGATTTGAGGCAAGGTAAAATTTTTTTGTTATTGATAAAATAATTGTTTAATTTGTGTGGTGTATGCAGGCGTGATGAAAGTAGTTTAGGCGAAGACAGACTGCAGTAGGTATATTCTAGGAGAAACGTCATTGCTTTTTTTATCTTCCTGCAATAGTTGGGTAAGTGATTATATAAGGAATTAATTTAGAATAACATTCAAATAAATGTTCCTTGTGCCAGATTGTTTCTTATTCCATCCAAAATCTTCAAAAAATTGATAGTATTCCCAATTGCCATATGGATCTTAAATTCATAGAGCCAGGCAACATTGCCCGAGGGATAAAAAACACATTCATTCAGTGGGAAATAATACACTTACACTCTTCTTAGATTTTTTCTCAAATAACTACTTAACCTTTAGCAAGTTACTTATCCTTTCTAAATCTGTGGTTTCCTTAACAACAACAAAAAAGGCAAGTTAGACTTGATACAGAATGAATCTGCCAGCTCTAATATTTTGATTTCTTCTCCAGATATCTACTACAGTTCTTATTGCTATTACCTTTAACATGCATTTTATACTCCAGGATCAATAGTTATTCTATTTGGGAAAACATAGCATGTAATCATGATATTAACAATTTGGATTGTTCTAGAGTGAGCAAAATGAAATGACCAAAGATGAAGGCTTTTAACATATAATTTTTGTAATAGTGTTAAAAGGAATGTATCTTATGGCATTTTTTCATGTGTTTCTGTTGGTAATTGTCAGAAAATAGATGCAGAGCATTTAAAGAACAATATGAATGTTGAGCTGGATCATATTCCAGTTTTCCTCTGCACATTAAGTCTATACCATAGACAAATTACATAACTTTTCTGATTCTCACAGATAAAATAGAGATAACTACATTGTGTGGAAGCAGATATTAAAATAAACTCTCCCTTTATAATCTAACAAATGCCAGATATATAATTATAAAATATAAATGAATTATTGCTCTAATCTGTGGCCTGTAAGAGTGAAATAATCAGTCATATATAGCAGCAACCTTTTTTCCACATAATGTCACAGTCTTAGAATTCAAGCTCTGCTTGTCATTGCTTTTCATCAGTTGTGTATCAACTTGGCATTGATAGCATTCTTGTGGATTGGACTGCATAGGGTAAGACCATGTATTAGTTATATCTGCCGGATACCCCATCCCACTCTTCTAGTGATAGTAATGCCCTTCCTCTGGGAAGCTGACTTTCCTCCACAGCATGTTTCTGATAGACCAGACAATCAGAGAAATTCATCCCAACACCATCCCTAAAACATAGGGATGAGTCCATGTTTCAAGTTAGACCAAACAATTTTCTTTCCAGAGAGGAGGATATAGTAAACATTTTAGCCTTTGAGGGCCATATGGTCTCTGTTTCAACTACTCAGCTCCGCTTCTGTAGTGCAAAGGCAGCCAAAAACAATACTTAAATGAATCTGTGTGACTATGTTTCAATAAAACTTTATTTACAAAAATAGGAAGAGGTATTGTAGTTGGCCCACAGGCAGTAGTTTGCTATTCTAGAGAGACAATCCATGAACTGCTTCTGAGCTTGAAATTTTCCCAGATCATCAAGAATCAACTGGGCAATTCCTATCTCTCCTTATTTTTTTTCCAATCTCAGCTTCACTGAGGTATAGTTGACATGTAAAACTGTAAACCATTCATATTGTACATCTTGGTGGTATACGTTACCCATTGTGTAAAAATTTTCCTCATCTAGTTAATTAATATATCCATCATCTCACATATCATTTTTTTTTAAATGAAAACATTGAAGTACTATTCTCAGTAAATTTCAAGTATAAAATACAGTGTTATGAACTATAGTCACCATGTTTTACGTTGGATACTCAGATCTTACTCATCTTATAGCTGAAAATTTTTACCCTTTCACCAATCACTCCCTATTTCCCCCAATCTCCAGGCCCTGGCAATCACTTTTCTACTCTGTTTCTGTGTATTTGACATATTTTTTGTTCTTTAAGATTCCACACGTAAGTGATACCCTGTAATATTTGTTTTTCTCTGTCTGGCTGATTTCACTTTGCACAATGCCCTTAAAGTCCCTCCTTATTTTTGCAAACAGCAGGATTTCCTTATTTCTCATGGTCAAATAATATTCCATTGTGTGTGTGTGTGTGTGTGTGTGTGTGTGTATGTGTGTATATATATATATATATAACTACATCTTTATCCATTCAACTGTTGACAGACACTTGGGTTGTTTTCATATCTTGGCTATTGTGAATAATACTGCAATAAACATAGGAGTATTGTTACCTATTTGATATCTTGTTTTCATTTCCTTTGGATATATACCTAGAAGTGGGATTTCTGGATCATACGGTAATTCTATTTTTAATTTTTTGATGAACTCTCTACTGTTTTCCATAATGTCTGCACCAATTTACATTCCCAGCAAAAATGCACCAGGGTTCCCTTTTCTCTACATCCTTGTCAACACCTGTTATCTCTTTCATTTGATGATACCATTCTCACAGTTGTGAGGTGATCCCATTGTACTTTTGATTTGCATTTCCCTGATGATTAGTGATGTTGAGCACTTTTTCATGTACCTGTTGGCCATGTGTATGTCTTCTTTAGAAAAATGTCTAATATTTAATTCCTCTGCCCATTTTTTAATCTGATTGTTTGCTGTTTTGCTATTGAATTGTAGAAGTTCTTTACATTTACAATATTTTGAATATTATCCCCTTATTTGATATAGGGTTTGTAAATATTTTCTCTCATTCTGTATGTGCCTTTTCATTTTGTTGATGGTTTCCTTCGCTGTGCAGAACATTTTAAGTTTGATGTAGTCCCACTTGTTTATTTTTGCTTTTGTTGCCTTTGTTTTTGGTGTCAAATCCAAAAAATCATTGCCAAGACCTATATAAAGGAGCTCACCCCCTATGTTTTCTTCTAAGAATTTTATGGTTTCAGGTCTTATGTTCAAGTCTTTACCATATTTTGAGTTGATTTTGTGAATGGTGTAATATAGGGTCCAGTTTCATTCTTTTACATGTAGCTGTCCAGTTTCCCCAGCATCATTTATTGAAGAGATTGATTCCTCATTATGTATTCTTGGCTCCTTTGTTTTTAAATTAATTGACCATATATTCATGGGTTTATTTCTTGGCTGTCTATTCTGTTCTATTGCTCTATGTGTCTGTTTTTATGCCAATATCATACTGTTTTAATTATTATAGCTTTGTAATGTAGTTAAAATCAGGAAGTTTAATGCCTTCAGCTCTGTTCTCCCTTAATATTAGCTTGGCTATTCAGAGTCTTTGTAGTTTCATACACACTTTAGGGTAGTTTTTTTTTTTCTATTTCCATGAAAAATGTCACTGTAATTTTGATAGGGATCACACTGAATCTGTAGATTGCTTTGGGTAGTATGAGCATTTTAACAATACTGATTCTTCCAATCCATGAGGGTGGAATATCTTTTTATTTATTTGTGGTTTTTTCAATATCTTTCATCAACTTATAGATTGCAGTGTAGAAATCTTTTATCCTGTAAAAGTTATTCCCAGGTACTATATTCTTTTTGATGCAGTTGTAAATGGATATTTCCTTATTTTCTCTTTCTAATAGTTTGTTATTATTATATAGAAACAAAGCTGATTTTTGTATATTGATTTTGTATTCTACAACTTTACTGAATTTGTGTATTATTTTGAACAGTTTTCTGGTGGAGTCTCTATATAAAATCATGTCATCTGCGAATAAAGACAATTTTAATTCTTCCATTCTAATTTGGATACATTTTTGGTTTTTTTCTCTCCCAATTGCCCTCTCTAGCACTTTTAGTACTATCTCAAATAAAAATGGTGAGAGTGGGCATCCTTGTTTTGATCCTAATCTTACAGGGAGAGATTTCAGCTTGTCACCATTGAATATGATGTTAGCTGTGGGCTTGTCATATATGGCCTTTAATATGTTGAGGCATTTCACTCTATACCCAGTTTGTTGAGCGTTTTTACCATGAATTGATGTTGAATTTTGTCAAATGCTTTTTCTACATCTATTGAGATAATCATAAGATTTTTACCCTTTATTTTATTAATGTGGAAGATCACATTCATTGATTTGGAGATGTTGAACCATCCTTGCATCACTGGAATAAATCTCCCTTGATCATGGTATATGATCCTTTTAACATACTGTTGAATTTAGTTTGCTAATATTTTGTTGAAGATTTTCATATCATCAGGGATATTGGCCTATAATTTTCTTTTCTTGTAGTGTCCCTGTCTGGCTTTGGTATCAGGGTTATGTTGGCCTTGCAAAATATTTTGGAAGTGTTCCTTCCTTTTTGAAAGAGTTGGAGAAGGACTGGTATTAATTTTTCTTAAATGATTATTGGACTTCACCAGTGAAGCCATTTGGTCTTGGACTTTTCTTTGTTGGTTGGTTTTTGATTACTGACTCAACCTTCTTACTAATAGTTGATTTGTTCAGATTTTCTATCTCATTATGATCCAGTCTTGGTAGGTTGTCTGTTTCAAGGAATTTATCCACTTCTATACTGTATAATTTGAGGCATATAATTGTTCTTGGTATCCTCTTATAATCCTTTGTATTTCTGTGGTATCAGTTGCAATGTCTCATCTTTCATTTCTAATTTTATTTACCTGAGTCCTATCTCTTTTTTTCTTGCTAAGTCTAGCTAAAAGTTCGTCTTCGAAAAATAAAGTCTTAGTCTGATATTTTCTATTGTCTTTTTAGGCTCTATTTTATTTCTTTCCCTCTGAAAAACATTAAAAAACAATTTTGATAAGTTTTTACAACATGAGGAATGTATACTTTCTTCAATACTTTTATAACTGTTATCTATTGACTAGAAGGGTATAACCGTGCAGAAGAAAAACAAGGAAAAAGTTAGGGCTTTAGAGTAAATATAAGCTATTTAAGGAGGAGCAGCCGTGGCAATGGTTTTGTTGATTGGGATTGCAAAGAAAGAGAATGTGGCATGTAGTAAAAACCCTATTCAAAGAACATTTTGTAAATAATACAGGAGAAGAATGATATGAAGAAGTAGGTTGTTACATTTTCTTATGATTCAACTCAAAATATTTCTAGTTTTCATCATGATTTCTTCTTTCACCCATAGTTTATAAGTATCTTGTTTGATTTTCAAACATTTGAGGATTTATTTATCTTTTTATTACTGATTTCTATTTTAATTGCTCTGTGGTTAGAGAATATATTGTATATGATTTTGTTTAGCCCATCATACTATCTATCTTGGCAAATATTCCATGTACACTTTTTAAGAATATCTATTCTGTAATTATTCCAGTTTTCTGAATAAGTCAAGTGGGTCAATTTGTTAATCACATTGTTTAAATCTTCTTATGCTTTCTAAGATAAATGATGGATAGAGAGATGAGAGATAGATGAGAGATAGAAGTGGAGATGATATATAGGTATAGATATAGATGTATTTGTTGACTTAGTGTTACAAATATAATAGCATGATAGAGGCTTTATTCTCCTTTTAGTGTTAATTTTTTGCTTTATAAATTTTGAAGTTATGGTGTTAGATGTATACAATTTTTAAATTATTATATTTTCCTGGTGAATTGACACCATTCTTAACATGCAACATCTTCTGCATCTTTTGTAATTCTTTTTGCTTTCTCTCATATTAGTATAACCACTAAAGTCTTTTTTTGCTTTGTGTTTGCATATGTGCTTTTCTATCCTTTTACTTTCAACTTCTTATATTTGAAGTGTTTTGTATGAGCATTATTTATTGTCATTGTGTTCAATCCAACAATATTTGTCTTCCAAGTGGAGTATTTACTCCACTTATAGTTCATATAATTACTCATATGTTGAGTTTGAAATTTATGCAATCATCCTATTATTTATTTTCTATTTTCCCTTATTTTCTCCATTTTTATTTCTTACCTTCTCCTGGATTAATAGTGTCTTCTATTATAGTTTATGCTCACCTTATTAGTTATATCTGATGTTATGATTTTTTTTTAGTAGTTACACTAGAAATTGGAAAATATAAAAATCTATCTTTAATTAGTACTTTTGTCATTTTCCAGGCAATGTAGACTTTTCCTTCATTTACTCCCTTCTCATCTTTAGTGCTATTGATATGTATTTTAGTTTTACATAGGTTTTTCATCTCATACAATAGCAATATTGTAATTATTTACTTGGTTGTTATTGGTGTTTTAAACAGTCAATATACATTATGATTTATTACCCATATTCACCCTTTTCTATATTTTTAATTTTTTACAATGATTCCATTTGCAATCTTATTTCTTTAGACTGAAAAACTACCTTTAATGTTTCTTTTAGTGTGTGTCAGATGGTAACCAATTCTCTCAGATTTTGTTTGTCTGATCTACCTTTATTTCATCTTCATTTTTTTTCACTTTCATTTTTAAGAAAATGTTTTAACTGGGTATACAATTCTAGGCTTGAAGTTATTTTCTTTCAAAATTTTAAGATGTAATTATGTTGGTTTCTGGCTTCTATTTTTTCTGTTATAAAGTCAGCTATTGGTCTTTTTTGTTACTCCTGTTTTTGCCTGCTTTTAAGATACTCTCTGGTCTTTGGTTTTCAGTGTTATTACTATGACATTCTCAGATGTGGTTATCATTATAGTTATCTTGTTTCAAATTTTTGAATCTATGCTTCATCAGTTTTGGCAAATTTGCAGCCAGTATTTGTTTAGATAATTCTTTACTCCTTTCTACTCTCCTTCTGTGATTCCAGTTACATTAGACCATTTTACAATGTCTCACGTATCTCTCATGCGCTTATGTTTTCCCAAGTCCTCTTATTTTCTCTGTGCTTTAATCTTGTAATGTTCTACTAAGTTACATTATACTTTATTCATCCTCTTCCTTGCTGTGTCTAATTCACTATTAAACACAATATTAAATTCTTAATGTCAGTTATTGCATTTTGCCTCAGGATGATATTGCTGTGGCTCCCTTTCTTTGAGATATTCACCCCCCATTTCTAGCCCACCTGGCAACCTGAGCTCCAATTTCTGCTTTCCTGGCAGAGAGAGTCTAGTTTAAGCTCTATGCAACCACATGTAGCTCTGTGCCCTACAATCTGAATCAGCAAGTGCTCAAGAGGAAAATCAATGGCTTTCCTGTATATTCATCTCAATGCACTTCCCTTCTCCCCAGGATCTTGCCCCATAGCTGCCATAGATTTTCTCAAATGCCTTCAAACTGTTGGAGGGCAGGAAAGCAGTTTAGTGTGTATTTTGTCCAGTGGTCTTTATAATTATTCTTGGGAGGAAAAAAATCATCAAATAACTTCTCATTATAAGAAATCATATTATGAAGGTAACATTTGTATTTTAAAAGTAGAAATGCTTAATTCAAAGGAAGCTCTGAGGCATACCACATGGGGAATACAGAGGAAAATCTTTGTTGGCCAAGAAGTTTTGTAACATTTTAGTATATTTTATGTCTCCAACCCCTTTATATATTGTTTCTCTTTACATAGTCTGGAATAGAGTAGAACAGATGGACTCAACATTATTTACTAACATCTACCCTCATTTCCCATCCTTATTTTTCAAGTGGTTCTGTATTTTCCCCATGTTAAAAAAAAAAAATTAAAGAAGGAAAGAAGCAGGCATCTTAGATAAATAGAGTTACTGTTAACATAATGCACTTTAAAAATTCAAAGTTTGGATCATATTCATAGTGTTGATGAATCTCCTTTCTAAGACTTTTCTTTTAATTCAGATTTCCTCAATTTTGATGCTAAGCAAGAACCCTCATTCTTGATTCATAGATCAAAAAAGAAATGTATAACTCCTATTTATTATATATTACTTTCATCCAACACCCCAGCCAAAGAAACTTTATTTGGTTACAAAGGGCTATTTTCCTAGGTACAAATAGATGTTTTGAAAATGCACCCCTGTCCAGGCCTTTGTTGCTTAAACACATAAATGGCTGGTGCAGACAGTGCTATAAAAGAATTAGAGCCAGGGGCTGGCAGTTACAGTATAAGGCAATCTTGTTAGTTTTTTTAGTGCCTTGAAAATTATTTCAACTTCTTTTTGCAGCTATTAAGACTAGTTAAATGTATAGAAAAAGAGATCTTATAACTCAAAGGATTTGGGTTCTTAAAGTTTTGTATTTGATTACATTTGAATGCAATTATGGAGGCTTGTAATGTAATATTTTCTTTCTACTGGATGAAAATTACAGATATGTAATATGGGTTTACTTACCTGATTGCACATTAACTCTAATACTTTCAGATAGCCTGAGGCATGGGCAAAAATAAAAAAAGGCTGTGTTGTTTGGTTTGGAACGAAGTCAGGTATATCATTGGTTAAACACTCTGCCTGTTTCCTACAAAGACGCAACTTTAATATAGAAATTGTTCTATACGTATGGTTTTCTTAAAAAAAAAAAAAAGAGGGAGGAGCCATCTGGCCATATCCAGAGCAAGTTAAAAATAATCCAATATAAATTGTCAGGTCCCAGATGTTTTCAGAAAAATTTTGATTTGTGAGGATATTTCTTCACCAAAGCCCAAGTATTATATGATTAGATAATATGAAAAGTCAGGCCTATGACCTTTTCAGCTAACCCTTACAGGCTTGAAGATTTCCCAAAGAATGGAAAACCCTCACATCATTATGGAAAAGGAAAATCCAGTCCCTGAATAGTCTAAAATTATCTCCAGGACCAAAATTTAGAAATCTGAGATTTTAAAAACCTTAAGAAGTTCTCCATCAGGAGAACTATATTAAATATAGTTTAATATATAAATTATATTAAATATAGTTTTAAATATAACAAGCTATATTAAATATAACACAAGATAAAATAATAGGGGAAATAGCAGCTGAGTATAGGAAACACTTAAATGCATTTCTGTGACATAGGGGAAAAAATATATTGGTATTTACTGTATACAAAGACCTGGGTTAGGTTTTCTAGAGGATTACTATTTGAGGGAAAAATGTGACTTCTTTCTTCCAGGTGCCCACAATCTGGGGGAGATAATGTATACATAAATAATGTTCACAGAGGAAATTGTGATGAATAGTGCAATGAAAAGACAATCAGCAATGGGAACATGGGCCATGGATTCCAATTCTGTTCTTGTTTTAATATATTTGAGATTACAAAATAGTAGGCAGTTTTGCATCTCATTTCTCACATTGTTACCCAGCATCTGATTGGCACATTCCTGTTTTTACTAAGTATCCCTGATCTGAATTTGAATTGAAAATTGATTTATATGAGCAACAAGAAGATTATTTACTGGACTTCAAAGTCAGAAGTAAATTTATCTCTTTGCTTTTAATTCTTTTCTCCTTGTTTGGCATATGCTATTTATCTTTATCATTTACTTATGTGACAAGTACTTGAAACCGATTCCTATGTGGTTTAAAGTTCTGAATATACTCCTTATGAGAGGGTTAGCATGTCATCAAGGTAGAATCTAGACATCAATGTGAGTTCTGAGGAATGGCACAATGACATATTGAATAATTGCTTAAAAATCTTTCTAAGAAGGACTCCATTGAGCATGAGCCTCTGGCAGGAATGAGGCCACTCATTTTTCCTTACTATCACTTACCTTCATGTTCAATTTTGTATCTGCATTTTTGTAATAATAGTAACTGTTCTGGTAAGAGCTTACTACGTCACAGGAAGACAGTATTAAACACACATATCTATCAGTTCAGCTGAAGACCAAACTTAACTACAAAAATATAATTTCAATCCAACAGTGGGGATGATGTTTAGCATTGTTGTTTTATAGGAGATCTTAGCATTCCAACCACAATCTTCCTCCGTCTAGCATTCTTCTCCAAAAACAAACAAAATTAAGAGCAGTGATGAAAAACACATATAGATATATCCAGAATATCTATATACTTGGTTTGGATATAACAATTATACCTATTTATAGTAATCAGTCATTTAATAACAATCCTAATTTGAAACTTTGAATTTAAGAAGATTAGAGCTTAAATATTTTATGTCTAATTAATGATATCATTTATAAGTAGTTTTGCCAATACTGGAACAGTTGAATTCATAATTGGAGATTTAAATGAAGAAAAAAATGTGTCCTTTTGTCCCACCATGATTGTTCTTATATTGGTATTTATTAGACCATATATTTTACCAAAAAGAAAACTGCAGGACACTGGGGTATCTTCCATTATCAATTTAAAAAATTTAAGAACTCTAGGGGCACCTGGGTGGCTCAGTCAGTTAAGCACCCTACTGACTCTTGATTTCGGTTCAGGTCATGATCTCAGGGTCATGAGATTGAGCCCCGTGTGGGTCTCTGTGCTGAACATGGAGCCTGCTTAAGATTCTCTCTTTCTCTCTCTGCCCACCCCACCCCCCACTTGTGTGCGCACTCTCTCTTTCTCTCTAAAACGACAACAAAAAATTTAATTAAAAAAATTAAGAACTCTAGAGGAGAAATAAGTGAAAATATCTTCCCTTGCCCTAAGTATTTACCATGTTAATTCATATCATAACATTGCACCTAAGTTCCTGGTGCTATTTCTTGAGTTATTTGATAAAGAGAAGTTAATGCAAATCCATCTTCATTTTTTTTGCTGACTTATTCATTAAATCGTGTTTATATTTAGTGGGAGAGAACATAGTTCCAATGCTTAGAGTCCATTCATTGATGAGATGACAAGAGGACAAGGTCATAGAACAGACATATGGCTTTCAACTGGGGAATCCCCAGATGTTGCATCTCAACTTCAGTTTCGCCTGAGTTTGAGGGCAACTGATCATTGGAGTACTTGACGGCTCTTGTCATCACCTCAAGCAATAATTAACTTTGTGCATGATGACATCAAAAGGCATTTATTTTATTTTTTTAAAAGATTTCATTGATTTATTAGAGAGAGAGAGAGCAAGTGGGGGGAGGAACAGAGGGAGAGGGACAAGCAGACTCTGCACTGAGCACGGAGCCCCTCGTGGGGCTGATTCCACAACCCTGAGATCATGAACTGAGCAGAAATCAAGATTTGGATGATTAACCGATGCCCCAACAACAAAGGGCATTTAGTCTGTATTTTCAACCAAAAAAACAAAATTGGATGTATTTCCCTATTGGCTCAACTTCTAATTTTCTAAAACTTAACATGAATTTTGTATCTGGATGTGTTTAGCTGCAAGTAATAGAATATTTGGGGGAAGAAAAAAAGAATTCTGGCAATTCTAGAGCCAGTACAGTGACTCAGACTTTTTCTATTTTTTCCTTTTATTTTTCTCAGCATTTTGGCTTTTTCTTCCTCTAAATTTTCAATTCATGATCACAACATGGCTGCAGCAGTCTTAAGCATTCTAGTTTTACACAACCAGAAAGAAATAAAAAAAGGAAGAAAAAAAGGCCAATTTCCAAATACTCTCTAATTTATCAGGAAGTACATCTCCCTTCTACTGCTAGGGCTCTTTTCACATTTTATGTATCATTTTCAAAACTGGATAATATGACCACCCCTAGGTCATTCATTGTAACATATGTGTTTTTCATGATTGGTTGAGGCCCCTTTGAAATAGGGGAAGGGCGTACCTTGTCAGAACACACTGATGACAGACCAGTATATGAACAAAAGAGACTTCTGTTAGCAAGATATGCACGTATGTGCAGGAAGAGGTTAGAACGGTTTGGTTTGATTACTCACAGTATCTGCCATAGTTACCAACCAGGGAGTAGCATTCTGTGAGATATTAAGAGGGGGAATCATCATTAAATTAAAGTGAAGTATGCAGTTCTTTTCTCCCTGGGGTACAGTGTCCTTCTGTCCCAAAGTCTTACTGCATCAATACTTGTTTACTGGCTGCTCTTGCAAATATTGACATAATTCATTAGGCAAGAATCCATGATGATATCAAAAACTCCATGAGAAATGAAAATTCAAATAGAATACAAGAAGAAGTCAAGGTCATTTTCTCATTTCAGACAGATTGTGATTTTAATGTGGAGAAAAGTTTTAGATAAATATTTATCTTTTTGGAACTAGTACTTCCCCAACCATCTTCTGGCATAATATGGAAAGACTTTCATAAGTGGCCTCTAAACACTAGCAACAAAGTGGGAATTCTCCCATTCCGATGGATTTAAAAAAATACAGTTAGCCCATTTTCATCTGTAAGAAAAAGATTCAGCAACAAAGTACAGATGATAATTGAAGCAATAAGAAATATGTGTGTAGGCTTGTTCTTTGGGAGAAGGTCAGTTAGTGATTATAAGGATTTGACTTATCACTAGTTTAGCATATATCTAATATTAGATATTCTATAGTTCTTGAATAACACATCTGATAATGGGTGGTTGATTTAGTACTTCAGAATTTCATGCACAGAGAGGCTATGGTAAGCTTTTAAGATCATTTTTTAAAAATCAGAATGTTTGCTGAGTAGCTCAGAATTCATTCCTTCCATTTTATTAAAAAAACTATCAAGGCTTGGAAAAGACAGAATTGGTCTCGATTTTATGGGGGCATATTGTGCTATTTTGTCTTAAGACATAGTCAAGGCCAAAGCTCAAGTGTAATTTCACTTGTATAATAGGAGGTACAGTGTACTAAGGTGACAGATACAAGCAATCCCAGGTTATCAATTCTTTATTTCTCCATCTTGAATGTAGATTTGAAAAAATGCAGTGCATGTCTTAGGAGAATGACAATTATAATTAAATCTGATGTATTTCCAGTGTATTTCAATTTAGAATGGGATGGGATATTACGAAGGTGTAAAATGAGTGTTATCTCTACAAAACAATCACTTAAAAGTTGTATTCAAATTTAAAATTAATGTTTTAATTTTTTTAAATGAAATTTTCCATTGCAACTGAGTTAAAACACATTTTGATTCTGCTTATCATCATTAATTTTATCAGACTACAAAGTTTCAAATACCTAAAATGCAAGAAAAATGGTTGAGTACACAGAAGGCAAATCTTAATCAGAGAATTTTACTGTTTTTATGACATTAAATATTATAATTTTTGTTGTCAATTTTCATGCTCCTAGATAGACAGCAAAGATTTGTATTTGACTGAAAAATATGGTTCTGTTCTAGCCTTTGATTGGCAGTTAAATTGCATTCTTACCTTCTTTGGTAATCCTGGCATTGAATCCAAAACAAGTAAAGATATGTTTTCCAGCCATGCATAGTCAATGTTCATGTATTCCCTGAGCAAACATCATGTTCTTATCACTGTCAAATGCAAAGCATCGTGGATACAAAGACAAAGCATGGTCCCTATTCTCAGTTGCTTATAATCTAATCTGAGTCAACAGATAATTAGAATATAATAATAAACATATTAAATTAATAACCATACAATAATAAATAATAATCAATATATTATATTAAGTTAGAATATGAGTAAATCACATAAATAAAAGTGTAATGAGTTCTGTAATAGAGGTTAGACACCCATTCCTACAGAAGACCAACAAAATAATTGTATGAGTCAAAAGGCCCTCATTTATATGCAGGATAGCACTTTTGAAAAGGTAATAACTATTAGGCACAGAATAGTTTAAACTGTTGACATATAGGATGACATTTATCTAGTAATATGGACAGTCTATTTCTATTAAGAACAAAGGTGAGAGATATGGCTTTCAGGGGTCATCTCCAAACAAGCACATTGACAGAGGATTAGATACAGCATTTTCCAGGGGGTAGCCATATGTGATTTATATATATATATATATAGGTATAATCTAAGTCAAAACACCTATGGGAATTTCAGAGCAGACTCACAGACTACGTATTTCAATGCAATTTGATTCAGTATGGTATACAGCTGGCAAAGCAGAGGGCTTTTGTGCAGGGGAAGGAGAGGGGAGATTAATAACAAAATGGAATCTGATTTTAAGCAGGTTGGAACATAGTTTTGATCTCGACATACATGGAGATGGCTAGTTTTTGGAATTTTAAAAATGTAACCTGTTTCTGCCAGTAAGAAGTGAATGCATATCTTTGATTATCAAAGTAAGTTAACTCTTTCAACCCACTAAATTCTTACAACATGCTGGAAGAGAGTATACTGGAGCATTGCTGCTGTTTTCAGATATTACTCGCGCCTCCTAGAAGCTGGAAAATCTAATTGACAGTGTGTTCACATATTATTTTTTTTAGAGAATAATGAAGTTTTTCAGATTTCTAAAATCAAAACTTGCTTTTTGATAAGACTTATCTTCTGAATCACTCTAGTTTTCTCCTTTGCAATGGTTAGAATTTTGGCATAGATTCTGTTTCCCACTCTCATCCCGACCTTGTGGTTATTCTTCTAGTTCTCATTCTCCCTCGGTGTTTGAGTGCTATTGTTATCCTGAGTATTATGGCATCACATTTCCTTCCTGGCCTGGGACTCTACACTCCACCAGCAATGACTTTTATGTGAGAATGGGGGTGGAGAATTAAAGATAAGCTGAGAGCTGCGAATATCGCTCCTGATGTGTGATGTCCCTTCTGCACAAAATGAGGAAATGTAAAATGCAATCATAATTGCTATCAGTGATAAAAAGCAACCATTTTTATAATTACTCAGTAATAAATTTGAATATGCTTTCTCATGAAGAATAACAGTGGAATCATGGACTGCTGTTGTTCTCTAAACTAGTGCTTGCGAAACCGCACTAAATGGTACCTAATGACCTTAAGGAGTTAACAATCTCCAAAATGTAGGTAATTTGTTCTCTTCTAAGAGCTCATTGTTCTCAAATGTTTTGAGAATCAAATAAATTTTCATTTATTTATCCCTAATTCTGTGTGATCCCCTTTGTCCTCCCATGACACTCAGTGACCTGGCAATGAGCAAGATAAAATAAGGTACCTTGCTGTGATTACAAGTAAGCAAAGAAACAAAAGAAAACATAATAAAGCTGATGCCAGCCAGTTAGCCAAAGCACAGGCAATGAATGAGGAACATGGCAGAAATGCTGGGCAGAGGTGCAGAGAATAGTAAACTTAAGCACTGAGGGCAATTGCAGTTCAAGGAACACGCCTTTTTAGGTGGGCAGCCTTGTTTAGGTGAGTTCCCATGTTACCCACCCCTAGACTATGTCAACAGCATGAAGAAGCTTCTTCCCAGAAGCAGATGGATAAAATCTCTCTGTGTGGCCATTCTGAAACTAAAAGACTTTGTTTCAACTGTAGAGATTATGCTGGTGGCTTTGGTCTCTAGATGAATGCAGTGGAATATTCTTGACTAGCTATCTATTTATTTTATCATTTGCCACACAGTGTGTATTGCCATTGTATGAGAAAATCCCTTCTGGTTAAATGAATGCTTACAAAGCAGCATTTTATATCTTTTCCCATCTCTGAGGAATTTGTCACATCTTCATATAAAAATCCCTTGTTGCCTTAGAGTTTTTAAGACCAAACACATTATAGTTCTAAGGGTATGTTTGTTCTTGTCCATCATTTTTTTTTCACTTTTAAAACCATGTTTATTTATTTTTGTATCATAATATGTATGACTTTTTTTTCTGACTTCCTTTTTCCTTCTCCCAAGATAGTCTGAAGAATCAGATATTGGATCTCAAGAGGCTTCCTCAAACTATTTTAGGAATGCAAGAATTCAATGTTTGGCTAGCTCTCTTTTGTTGATTTGCCCCAGCAACTGGGGTTGGTAATAACTGCACCTTACAATTATAACTGGAAATAGGTCTTTAGAATAATGGAGACTTGCATGACCAAATGCATTCTACACCAAGGATCATGATTCTATAGGTGGGGGTTTGATGATACCATATAATTATAAGTTTTTTATCTTTTCCTCACTTATAGCTTCTATCTCATTTTTACCTGCTATACCTGTATTCCATAAAATTTCAAAATGTTATCAAAGCCATTTTCATAAAATGATATAGTCATTCAGTACTGTGGCAAGAAAAAGTTTCATATTTTATTTCTAGAATGTGATTCCCTGAGAAATCACAACCTTGGCCATTTCTTTCCATTTTGTTCATGGAGTTTGGTGAGAACAGAGAATGGCAAGAGTTTTGGCAAAATCTCCCACAGTTAAAATGTGGTATTCTTCTATCTATGCATTCATTCATTGCATCTAGTCCTTAAACTAATTATTTATTAAATAGAAAAAGTTCTAAACAACAAGTTTAAAAATAAGTCTTCAGAAATAGTTAAAATATATTTAAAAGTCATAGAATTGCCAAATTTTATATTGGGAAATAGTTCATCCTCTCACATAGGATAGAAGCCCCTTATAGAGAGAACAGATGAAACATATGTTTGAAAGACCTATGGTCTACAAAGGCAGCTCTTTCGATTTGGATGAAAGCTAATTATATAAAGAGTTCTGTGGAAGGAACCAGAAGCTGTTTCTTTATAGTTTCACTTATTGGTTCTGGTCTGGCCTTTTAAGATGATATAAAGAAAAGATGTATGCTATCTTTACCGTCCCTCCCCATAAGATGTCCAGGATAAATCACTTAAATCTTTAAATCATTTTTTAATGGCTTGTAGATACCTAACCATTTTAGTTCTCAGGTTGTACTCTGATGAACAGTATTCTTCATAAAAAAGAACGCTTATAATTAAATATTGGTGGAAGTTTCTGTGTGTTTGTAACAATCTAACATGTGATGTTCCACTTGAGAAAGTGAATTATTTCACACACTAAGTAGTAGGGTAATAACATATCAGAACTCTGTTGGTGTAGAATGCATCATAACTATGATGTTTATTTTCTCTAAAATCACATTCTTCTCATGTTAAAAAATATACACTCTGTAACAAATCAATTCCACTTCTAGGATTGTAACCAAGGAATTAATCTAAACTATCAAATTAAAATATTATGCACAAAGAGCAGAATTTTGATATGAAATATCACAAATATATATGGACATAAACTAATTATCCAGTGATAGAAAATATTACAATAAACACATTCATGGAATGGAAATTTATTCTTTGGATATTATGCATCCATAAGAATTATTATGTAACATGAAAACAATAATGATGTGATAATAAAAAACAGAAAAATATGCATTATATATATATATATATAAATGTGTGTGTGTGATGGGTACATATACACTATTCATTCCAAAGATACTGCAAATGAAACATCAAAAGTAGAGTTATCTTTGTTTGGTATACTATTTCATTTTTTTCCCTTCTACTTTTATACATTTTCCCAATTTCTATAATTACCAAATATTTACTTAAATAAAAATGAAAGATCTCCAATCAATTTTTGTTTTTAACTATTAGGTTTTCCTATGTGGAACAAAATTTTTTTTCAAGTGATTTGATGAACAAATTCCCATTCTCCCTGTGTCACCCCACTAGATAGTTTTTGGTTTCATTGCTGAATCTTTAAGGTTCATGTACTGGAGAACAGGACAGCCATACCACTTGCCCTGGTACCCATACATTCTTGTCATGATGGAAAATTGATCTATTTGGGCTTGCAAAGTATCTCTTAAAACTCATGTGTTCTGCCACTTTATTTCTTCATGGAGAAAAGGGGAGATGAGAGAGTGATTGATTGAGGGGAGAGGGATTGGATAGAGAAAGGCAGAGTGTGTGGTAAAAGGGACAAAGAGAAAGCTGATTCCAACAGCTGCTTTGCTTATCTGAAAGTTTTAACTTGACTCTTGCTCACATCCCAGGTGACCAGCTAATAAAAATAATTTAAGCTTTAACAAAACAAGGGTAATTTATAATGTGAAAACTGTAGTCTGGCACTTGTATCAGCACCAGAAACAAGGTTTCTGAAAATTCCTTAGGGGAATGAAACTACCAGGGACACACAATTTAATAACAACCTTCTTTCCACTCAACCACCCCATCCCAGCCCCCCACCCCCTCCTGCCTACTCAACATCAACATCAAAGCCTTGAAGGAAACTTAAAAAATTCTGTTTCACTGTTGGATTTTTCGTATCGTTTTTATTTTATTTATTTTAAAAGATTTTATTTATATATTTGACAGAGAAAGAGACAGCGAGAGAGGGAACACAAGCAGGGGGAGTGGGAGAGGGAGAAGCAGGCTTCCCACTGAGCAGGGATCCCGATGCGGGACTCAATCCCAGGACCCTGGGATCATGACCTGAGCCGAAGGCAGACGCGTAACGACTGAGCCACCCAGGCGTCCCTTTCATATCGTTTTAAAGCAACCCTAAAATTATATAATTTTGCTTCTTTACATGGAAATATTTTAAAATTCAGGACAGTATTGTTTTCAGTAATATTATTGCTACCACAAATCTATAATTACTCACGAGACCCAGTTTAAACAGAAGTAATTCCATTTTTGAACTAGAATGTCTATTGTATACTTCAAAATGATACCTTTCTTGGAAACAGGGCCTCTGGAAATGGAAATGTCTCACAAAAAGGGTAGATTTTAATTTTTTTCATCCCCATTGAATTAGAGAAGAAACTAATTTGCTAAATGGAAAGCTACTGTCATACAACATATTGCATAAAATGAATATACACATGGAGATTAATAAAAAAAAGCACAGCATCAACTTCATAGCAGTGGCATGCTTAAAATGAACTTACATTTTTATCCTGCTGGAGGATACGCAGATTGTTTTGTTTTAATGGCTTCCAGCCATCTCCATTATATAGCATAAAGATTCAAAGGGGAAAGCAGATTTTAGTCCTCAGAACAACATCTACAAGGAAGGGGTTTAAGAATGCTGATTAAGCAAATGTTGTCGGGTTAGTCTGTCTACTTCACATTTGTGTTTAAGTCATTGTGGAACAAATATTTAACTATTGGAGTGATTGTCTGGACATAATCAAAAGCCTGGATGAATCCTGGGCACCTCTGAGAATACATTTTAAATGACAGGAAGAGCTTGTTTAAAAGAATCCCTTGCTAAGGGAGAAATTAAGTGGTATTGGATGGCAATAAGTTAACCCATCATTAAAAACTCAGAATCAGTTAAGTTCTTGGAGGCATATGGGCTTTCACCGTGACAGACAAATGTAGAGTGAGAAACAGATGATCAAGCATGATTCTGTCACATACCTACTGTGTTACCTACATTAAATCATTTAACTTTCTGACCCTCAGTTTCCTCATTAATGAAACGGAAATCATAATAATAATTGTCTTGTCTAATTCATGGGGCTGTTCTTAATATCAAATGAGATAATGAGTATAAAAGCATTTCACACCTTTAAACAATAGGGAAAATTTATTCACTATATTAAGGGTGAATTCATGTGCATTTGTGCAGTATTCTTTACAGATATTTGATAAAAAATAAGAAGACTGGAATTCTGATTTGGAGTTGGAACAACTTGGTTCATACCCAAGCATTGACAATAACTAGTTCTATTACAAGAAGCAAGTTAGTAAATTTAAGCCTCCATTTTATATATCTATCATGAACTTAGTAATACTTGCCTATTAGAGGACCTGAAGATCAAATGATGTCATATAAATAAAAACATTGTAACATTACTATTATATTTTCATTACCTTTCAAAAATTCCCTTTGATGATCAAAGAGATAATTTCTACCCAATAGACCTCTCTTCTTTATTGAAATTCTTCTCCATGCAAATTAATTCTCTTTGGAAGCTGTAAATCTTCTACCTGGAACTTTGTGCTTTATTTATATGTGGTAGCAGAATAATTTTTAGATGATTTTACCAAATTCCCAAGGAAAATTTAAGAAAACACAGTAACTGACGAAATTATTATGTTAATGGACTATAAAGATCAAATTAGCAGAGTAGAAAAACCTATGGAAACAGCATGTTCCTGGGATGCCAACTCCCAAATAGCTTAATGCAAGAGCCCTGGGAGTAAGGTGAACTGGGTTCTAGCTTGGATTTGACACCAATTCACGGGGACTTGTTTTTTTCCTTTATGTAAACTGAGGGACTTAGAGTAAATAGTACATGGGACCTTTCCTGCTTTGATGTTTTGTTTAATTATTAAAGTTTAAGCAGTGTGTGGATACTTAGGGGTAAAAGGGCTCTGAATTTACTTTTCAAAACTGCTTGGAACGTTACAGCTTTCTACGTAATAATGTCCTCATGGTAAGAAAAAGCTCCTATGGGTTCCAAAGAAGTCTTACTTTGTTCTGGAAAGTAACCTAAGTTCTTGCAGAATATGATTCAAGAAGGCATGAATTAGTGAAGATAAAGCAGGAGTCCTCAACTTTACATTTTTTGGAATGGGAAAGTTTTATTTTATGGTGTTTGTTATAAATTATTTCAAATCTTTGAGAGCAAAATATGTATGTGCAAATGTATCTAAAGTTAGGTATTACTTAAAAATGCAGTTGCAGGCATACAAGGGTGAAACTCAGCAAGTACTTCCTATTTCTTCTTGATATTATAAAAAGGGTAAAATGCTGGATTTCTTAAGGCACATAAGTCTGTCAGAAATATTTTAAAACAAAATCTGTTAAGTGAAAATTTTGTAAAATAAACGAACATTTCTGTATTTTACAATTTTTAAGTACCTTCAAATATAGTTTATTTTTAAAATCTAAACTTTAACTCAATATCTTTTACCTGATTTGATTTATCCCAAAGAACTAAAGCCCGGTTAGTGATACTGATTTTTAGAGATAACATTATGAGCTGAACTATAATTTTCCAAAAAAAAAAAATTAGTGTTTTTATTCATAATATGAAATAGTTTATTATTATATAATGAGTGTCTTGGCCATTCAGAATTCAACATTCAAACTCCCAGACCCTTTACTTAAAGTTGGATCACTTAATATGCAACAATATACTATTACTTCTGTTTCTGCATAGTTTACAGGAAAAGACAATGATGTCCTTAGGTGCCTAATTTAGGTAAACATTTCAAATTTCAGACCTACATATTGGCTATAAATAATATGTGAGACCGACAATTTCAAAAAAAAGGTAAATTTTCTGAGTTAATACTTACATATTCAATTTCAAATCCTGCCTTTTGGGAAAATGTGTGTCATAATATGTTATAAAAAAGTATTAGTCAGGTATTATGGTGAGGGAATACACAAGAAATTATACTCTTTCCTCTAGTACTTTTATCTTCTCATTAGATATGGCATCTAGAATAAAACCATGTTTGTGGCATCATTTAAAACTTAGACATAAATCACCCTAAGGTTATCTTACCTATAGGTAATATTTTTTAGTGTATAAACATGTTCTGCTTAAAAAAAATCTGATGATCTCAAATTCTAATAGGATAACTGGAAAAAGATATTTGTCAGTGTTAAAGTTATTTTTTTCTATTCAGGATATTTCTAGAATTGCTCTCACTTACCGTGTAAAAAAAAAAATAAAGAAATTCTAGCAACTTAAACAATCTATTGGTATTGTTCCATTCTACTCATTTCTAATTTCCTTCAGCCTTACTGTCCAGGAAAAACATGAGGCACACCGCTAGGTAGAAGTCCCCCCAAAAACTTGAAGTGTGAGTCTTCCCTACCAAATAGCAAACTTCCAAACACTGGAATAATAAAAACAATAATAACAGAAACCCATTAATCACTGTTCATTGAAGTCTGTGGGAAATAACGTCACAGAAAAGATTGCCTTATGTTGGATTCCTCATAAATACTGAAAAAAAAAGTATTGAAATTTTATGAATTTAAGCAGTTGTTTTTGCTCAATGTCTCCTTGAAATGAATAATTCTTTCTTTCTCTCTGTATGTATACACACACACACACACACACTCTCATACACACACATATACAGATTACTAGGCAAATACTTTGACAACTGACATAGAAAATTACAGGATAAAACATTCGATTCAGAATGTGTGGACATTGGTTACATGCTTATTGAGATATAATAATGGTATTGCCATCTAAAAATTTAAAGGTTGCATTCTCTTAGTTCATGATAAGACAAGTTCTTGGCTATATGCAAGACCATTCAACTCTAGGCACCGAACTCCTTCCATGAGGTTTTTTGACCAAAGAAGTGCTTTTGGTAAGTGACCCTCCTGTCCCCACAGCCTTCTAAGGAGAAGGGCAAATGGAAAGAGGATCTTAATGCCAATGTTCTACATAATCCATTTAAGTCAAGACCCACACATTGAGTTTAGATCTTTGTCTTTTTGGAAGTCTTATGCTGTTCCGTGGTATAGAAAACTGTTATCGGGTATCATGGGGAATGAATATGCCATCAACTATGTTCTGTTCCTTCTGACACTCTGAACTTCTTGATAATTAAGATATAAGGAAACAAATGCCTTCAATATGATCATTGGAAATCAAATTCTTAATTCTCTTTTGAAAACTGATGAGTCATTATGTTGAATTGTCTCAGTGGAATAAGGGCCTTTTACCATGATCTTCTTTGGATTACTTAATCATATCATCTCTTAACAATCTAACACTGCTTGCTTTAGGAATTTCGTAGTAGGCTTAATAATACAACACAAGGATTAATCAGATAAACTCTTTAGGATATTTTAAAAATCATTGTGAATAAGATAAAATTCATTTGAGTTGCAAAATAGTCTCTTTTAATTCTAATTGAACAAGGGTTATATATTAATTATTACTCATTTAATTTCATTTCATCAGCTTATTACATGGTTTAATTCCATTATAGTCCATTCTATTTGCATTTACATTTTATCCTTTACTGTATATTCAGTTCAGGACTAGATATAATAGTGGTCTTGCTATTAATTTTATTTTGCCTCAGGTGATTGGTATGCCAATCGATGGTTACCTAATTAACATTCGTTTCCTCTAGCCCTGGACTGGATCTTGAATGGGCAAGTCTGACAGGGCTAGTATTATTGAAAGAGAGGCTCGCTCAGATCATGTTTGAAATACAGCCAGCTTCTTCTTTCTTTTCTTTCTTTCTCTCTCTCTGTCCTTTTATTTTTATCCTCTTTGCTAAATATGAATAAAAAGACACATTCCCCAGTGCCTGTGGGCAACCATATTATTATATCAAGGGAAGCAAAATTTACACTTAGAAGGTAATTTGTGATATTGTTGGAGGCAATAAAAGATATATTAAAAATGATTAACAATGCTATAAGAAATAAAAGAAATACAAGCATGTTTGTTAGTTACGTAAGAATTTGTGTCATGTGGAGGCTTGGAATTGCTTCCTAAAACATACATGTAATTTGAATATCTAATTGAATGGATAAAAAGAGAGCTAAATCAATCCTAGAAAAATGGAGGATGAAAATGGGATGCAGACTACAGAACAGAATGAAGATGGTGAGGAAACTGGTTTGGTTCAAGCCATGTCTTTGTGTTGAAGAGCTTAGACTTACTAAGAGAGAGTGCAAATAATAGCAGCCTTCTGAATTCCTGACTTTATACTTGGTGAATATTAAGTCAACTCCTAGTGCCCCTCTTGTTGGGAACTGGTGTTGGAGGATGGCGTGGGGGGAGTATGTCAGTTGTGTTTCTGTAGGACTTTAAGGAATCATCTCTCTTCCAGCCCATAGAGTCCTGGTAGGATTGTGATCATTGAAATCTGCCAAAAGCCATAGTAATGAGCATATCGCTGAGGTTATACCAATTATTGCTCTGAATTATTTTGGACACAGTATAGTTCCAATGATAGCATGTATTTTGATCAGAGAAAGAGCAAGGAAGTATTTTTCAACGATTGATATGTAGACACTAGAAGAAAGAGCTACTCTTTCCAGAAAAATAAAGTTATGGTTCCGCCAGGGTCGATCTTGCTTACCATATGGTGAGAGCCAGCCTGCAGAGGAAAGCCAGGCAAAGCCAGAGAGCAGGAGGTGGAGAAAATTAGACAGTCTGTGCTCACATTTGAGTTCCTATGTTCAACAGTGCCAAGAGACAGCGGGTTTTACTTTGACTTCCCAGTTATGTGAAGCCATATATTCCCTTCCAGTTTAAGCCAATTTGCCTTGGGAGTCCAGCACTTACAACCAACAGAATCTTGACTGGTACTGTTATTCAGTCACTGGGAAGAGGACTGAGATATCCACAGAAGCACTAACACTAATCATCATCAGACAGTACTTTTATTTTTATTCATATATTATTAATATTCCACAAATAACAATATCATTTCAAGAGGGTTTGGTGGACATGACCTGGTTTAAGGTAATCAATTTCATGTCACTTGGAATGCCTTTGATACAATGGTGTAAAAATAAAGGAACCAAACGGCTGTAATGCAGGAGCTCCCCATTTTGCTAATCTAATAAATAAATACATGATAAAGTGGTCAATTTACATAACTGTCTTCAGTCTTACATTGTCCCTTGAGAGACTGTATTTTTAATAAAGATTTAGGTTTAAGAAATGAAAATATCACCTTTTAAAAAGAAAGATATGCCAGAAACACAGATATGAGCCTATGCAGGTTGTTATATAAAATCGAGTTCTACCTCCCCTCCTCACCTCTTGGCTCTGTATAACACTATAAACACACCAGATGATTTCAACGAGTTCACTGGGTAGGTGGAAAACACCAGCCAGTGTGGCTATTTGGCATCAAATAAACAAAATGACTGTTGATGGGACAACCTTTTCTCTTTTGAATAAGTAGTTGTGTCATTAACCTAATAGCTAAATAAAAGATGAGGCAATTTCCAATGACAAGAAAATATAAAACTCCACACTGGAAGGTTATATCTCTTACAAGATGGAGTTTTGGCTCCAAAAGACCTGGACATCAGGTGTGCTATGTGTAATGTGTATGTGTTTATAAGAACAAATCTCACACTCTATACTTCTTACTGACGTGCAAACATGTACATAATAGCTGAAGAAACATTTAAATCCAAGCTGGAAAAAAGCCTCCTCATCGCTAATGTACATTTAAACTACCCAGTCCCCGTGTTGTTGTAATCACAATGCAATTTGATACCAAGTGTGGAAAGATGTACTTTGGGGGATGGGGGTTTGAGAGCTGTCAGGGGACTTGCTCCTTTGGCAGTGATTAACAGTTTGGTAATGAGGGTCTGTTGTGTGGGGGTGAGAATCCAAACACTGTGTCAAATGGTTAGCTGCTCTTTTAGTGACCCCAAAGTACGCAGCAGTCCTGGAGCTGAGAGAGAGGCAAAGAGAGAAAGAGAGAGCTAGAAGAGCATGACAAAGATTCCAAAATCCTTATTTTTTTACAGAGACAGAAGATTCTTCTCTACTGTGATTAGTCCACAACCCCCACACCCTATCCTTCCAAAAAGACATTCTGGTAGCGTTATCTGATAATAATAACAAAATAACCCAAACAAACAAAACTGAAGAAATTTAGGGCTACAGGTTTAGAAGTTGTTGAGTCCATTAGCAAAATGTTTTTTTTTTTCACTGAAAAATTAAACTTGAAAAGAAATACCTTTTTTAAATGTGGTTTTAAAAATAGCTTCACAATAAATTCAACTGTTATGTAAACTTTCTCATTTACTTGTTAGTTTTACGCCTTAAGAAGTGATCTTTTTACTCAGCTTTGTATAAAATAAAGTAAAAAAGAAACTAACTCTTCAGAGAAATCTGAAGGGAAAAAAGCTAACTGCAAGGTTCAGTGTCTTTATATTTATTGGCTTGAGGTCAATCTGTTATGAGATGTCTTGGATATTGTGTCTGTAATGGCTGTGTTTTTTTTTTTCTTAGCTACATATCCAGAGCTGTGTTATTCATAGGGAGACAGAAATACTTGGGCATGAATTCTATACCTGTCAATTAGTGTGATCTGGGGAAGTTACTTAATCTTGGTTTCCAGTAATAATATTATAATAATACCTTCCTCTTACAGTTATTGTAAAGATTGAATAAGATAATACAATGTCTGATACATAAGGAATCATGAATAGATACCAGAACCATTTCTTTCTCCACTTTTGTCCTATTCAACCTAACATAGCTTTATGATTATTATCAATTTGGTTAATTTTGAGGTGAAATGTATGTTTTCAAGATATATTATCTTTTATTATGATGTTGCACAGTTTACTTACAACTGTATTTTGATGTATTTCAAATTTTAATTTAACAATGAACACATTAGTTAATTTCAGCCTCAGCAACAACAACAACAAAAAACAAAACAAAAAAATAATTTGAGGGCTACATATCTCAGTCATCACGTTTCTTTTGTTAAAACACTTGTCTGTAAACAAAGTTTAGTGTGCATTTCAACTTAACATAAAATGTTAATGAATAAAGTACAAGACTCACATGGATATGTAAACCCCAGAAAATGTCCAAAGTGGATTTTGGCTAAAATCATCTGGACAGTTGCCTCTGTAATACAAAGCCAAAGCAAAGAGACGGTGGGCCAAAGGAAGCCTAAGTACATAAACATGAAACTACTGAACTCTGAGGAAATTAGCGAATGAGTTAAATACTGATCCGGGAGCTCTGTCCATTTTTATCAGGGGGATATTCTACTGCTGTAAGCAGGCATCTGGTTTTCATGTTTTTCAGAAAAGTCCCAGGCTAGTGGGGGATGTTAATAACGAGGGAGGCGAGACACATGTAGGGGCAGAGGATATATGGGAAATTTCTGTACCTTCTCAATTTTGCTGTGAACCTAAAATTGCTCTAAAAGATAAAATCTTAATTTAAAAAAAAAAGTCTAAAAGTATGAAGAATGGAAGACAAGCATATCCATATTTAAATGTTGGTTCCCTTTCCCCTTTATAAAATGTTCTTCTAAGAATTAATGAAAGCTTATTAAATTTTATGTAAATTAGAATTTTCCTAAGGTAGAGTAAATAAACCTCATCTTGAAAAGGAAGTTTAAATTTCTTTTTGTAGTAAGTAGATTTTTTTTGGTTTGCTCTTTAACCTGAGGTTTTTAATAGATCCTTTGGTCTGTACATAGAATGCAGGAGATCTATGATGAGAAAACATTTCATTTTTGTTTTTGTCTTCCTCTGACGCAAATTTAGCATTTTCTGGAATTGTGAATGTGGTATATCGTAGCTCTCTTTATGGACTATTACAGTTGCTGCAGACATCTTGAAATACCATGTGTGGTCATCATCACTTTGAAGTTATGGTAGTTATTAGACTGCCAATGATGTCCACAGCAAAAATAAGGATATAGATCCTTGCAGTAAGCCCATGAATTTGCATCTGTTTCAATTCATGAAATATGTGTAAACTTGGTGGATGTATTGGGTTGGTAAAAGAAGGGACTTTCTCAGGGCACCTGGGTGGCTCAGTCGTTAAGTGTCTGCCTTTGACTCAGGTCATGATCTCGGGGTCCTGGGATCGAGCCCTGCATCGGGCTCCCTGCGTTGCGCTCCCTGCTCGGCGGGAAGCCTGCTTCTCCCTCTCCCGCTCCCCCTGCCTGTGTTCCCTCTCTAGCTGTCTCTCTCTCTGTGTCAGATAAATAGATAAAATCTTAAAAAAAAAAAAAAAGGAGTTTCTCTGTTTCTTCCCCAACATATTCTAGTCTAACAATTTTCCAACTCATTCATATTGCCCTCTATATAGCAATATATTTCAGTCACAAAGTAAAGATCATGAGGCTAACGCCTATTTCTTCATTTAAGGCCCTAATAACATCTCAAATAGTCTTAGCATAGAGTTTGCTTATAGAGTAATGATAACAGGTTCCCTAGGCATATCTGCAAATTGAATCTCTTCCTTTAAAACCCTTCTTTCCTATGTAGTACACTCCAGCCTGCCAATCAACATTTGGAAAAAAAGATTGCAGAAATTTAAGCAATAATATCAAACCTCAGTTATCTTCGTTCTGTATAAGAGAAGATGATAAAGAGAAACTTTGTCTTAGACTAACTATGTCAAGTGGATAAAAGTTCATAAATGAGATTATCCCAGTGAGAGTAAGTATTGAACAAAGTGTTATCCCTTAAAATTAAAAAAAAAAACAACAAAAAACCATTGTCACATTGAAGAAAAACCGCCCCCCCAATCGTTCAGTAACTACTGAGTTAAACGTGTTACAATTTTAATCACAAAAATAGTATTTTAGCATTGACTGCTGTAGTGTTGATAAATATATTTTCAAATGCAACCGCCAACTAATTAGGAGCGCAAATACCCAATAAATGTACCATGGCCACCACTTTGCGGGTAAAGTGCTTTCAGAACTTCAGCAGTGGAAAGAAACATCATTTTCATTAATGAATTCTTGATAGTGCTTCCATTTTAGTTGGGAGTGTTGTTTGCTGTGGAATGAAGAGAATGACTGAGAACATCAAGACTGACTTCATTTCTGAATAAGTAGCAAGTCACTGAAACACTCATCTGTAATGAGGAGATTGGTCCCATCAAAGAATTAAAACTCCAAAATTATATTATTTCTGTGACATTCAAATAGAGGTACCCAAAAATCTTTGTCAGAAATCACCCTTCCCATGAAGTATTTTGATTTAAAAAAATCAAAAGCAACTAATATAGAAATCGATTTTTCAATCTTATATAGGATGTTCAATCTTACTCAACATTATATGACCTTTCCCTTACATTTGGGGAGGTAAAATTTTTTTCCCTTCAAGGCAACTTTTTGTTCAGGAAAGGCTGACAGGCAGAGTGGTAAAACTAATGCTGTTTCTTGTCCTTCTCTAGAGACCAGTTTGTGAACCTTTGAGATTGGACCTGAAGCAATTTCATTTTCTCCATTAAATGTGGAGAAGAAAGCATGGCAGGAAACATGGCTGGTATTTGTGTTTCTATTTCAAGCCACCTAATACTATGACTTTGTATAAACAATTTTTCCCTATTTGTTCTGAGTCAGGTCTTTGGAAAAGAAATATGCATGATCAGGTGGTTAGTTCTGGGATATAGAACTAGAATAAAAGAGGCAGATTAAAAACCAATAGTCATTTAAGTGAGTTTAGAACACTGACTTACTGTGATACAGCCTTTTAGATCTGACTTGTCTGAGTTCCTAACCCTGAAAATACTGATTGCCACAAATTCTATAAATCAAAGAAATTCCATAGCTTTGTGTTTCTGCTCATCATATCATTGAGGATATGACATCCACAAAGAAAATAAACAAACAAAAAGAAGTTATGATGTGGAATATTCATGAAGAGCAATGTGCAGGGCTGCATTTTCAAATGCATTGTTCTGTTAAGGGGGAATTCTGATGCCTTGAAAAAAATCAGGTATCATCCTGCAATTAGAGTGCCATGAAATATGTATTTAATAACTTGCTGATGCTATAAATAATGCAGCAGCTCATTCATTCATTCATTCATTCATTCATTTATTCATTCATTCATGAGAGCTTATCATGGACCCTAGGTTCTGGGATACAGAGATGAACAAGATAAGCAAAATCTCTGCCCTCCCAGACCTTACACTGCAGAAGCAAATGACAGGCATAAATTAATAAATATTTATTATAATGACAGGTAATGATAAGTGCAATGAAAAAAGTAAAGCACCCCAGGAGAATAGAGATTGAACATGTACACAAATGAGTGGAGGAAGTAAACCAAATGGTGGAGGAGGGAACATTTTGAGTAGAGATGAACAAAGGCAGAGAGATGAGGGAGGGATCCATGGGGAAATCAGGGAGTGAGAGAGGAGGAATTCCAGCAAGAAACATGAAAGCATGTGAAGTTTCTGATGCCTGTTCAAAGAAAGGTCAGTGTGTCTAGAGAAAGAACAGGCAGAGCAAATGGAGTAGGGTAGGAGATAGGGCTGAGAAAAGGAAGGGCAGGCCAATTGGAGTCTTTTAGGCCATCTTGAGGTGTTTGGTCTTATTCTAAATGTGATGGGTTACCAAAAGATGGTTTTGAAGAGGGAATTAGTATTGTAGCATTCGTGTTTTATTTATTTTTTAAAATTTTATTTTAATTCCAGTATAGTTAGTATACAAGGTTATATTAGTTTCAGGTGTAAAACAGTGATTCAACAATTCCATACATTACTCAGTGCTCATCAGGACAAGTGCACTCCTTAATCCCCATCTCCTATTTCACCCACCCACCTCCCTTCTGATAACTATCAGTTTGTTCTCTGTAGTCAAGAGTCTGTTTCTTGATTTGTCTCTCTCTCTTTTTCCTTTGCTTGTTTGTTTTGTTTCTTAAATTCCACTTATGAGTGAAATCATATGATTTCATTTGTTTTTCTCTGACTGGCTTATTTTGGTTAACATTATACTCTTTAGCTCCATCCATGTCTTTGCAAATGGCAGGATTTCATTCTTTTTTATGGGCTGAATAATATTCCGGGGTGTGTGTGTGTGTGTGTGTGTGTGTGTGTGTGTGTGTGTGTTGTATATATCTTGTATATATCACATCTTATTTTTCCATTCATCTATTGATGGACCCTTGGGCTGCTTCCATATTTTATTACTATAAGTAATGCTGCTATAAACACGGGGGTGTATGTATCTCTTTGAATTAGTGGCTTTGTATTTTTGAGGTAAATATCCAGTAGTGCAATTACTAGATCATAAAGTAGTTCTATTTTTAACATTTTGAGGAAACTCCACAGTGTTTTCCATAGTGACTGCACCAGTTTGCATTCCCACCAATAATACACGGGGGTTCCTTTTGCTCCACATCCTCGCTAACACTTGCTGTTTCTTATGTTTTTTATATTAGCCGTTCTGAGTAAAATGTGAGGTGATATCTCATTGTAGTTTTAATTTGCATTTCCCTGATGATGAATGATGTTGAGTATCTTTTCATGTGTCTGTTGGCCATCTGGATGTTTTTTTGGAGAAATGTCTGTTCATGTCTATTGCCCAATTTTAATTGGATGATTTGCTTTTTGGGTGTTGAGTTGTCTCAGTTCTTTATATATTTTGGATACTAACCCTTTATTGGATATGTCATTTGCAAATATCTTCTCCCATTCCATAGGTTGCCTTTTAGTATTGTTGATTATTTCCTTCACTGTAAAAAAGCTTTATATTTTGATGTAGTCCCAATAGTTTATTTTTGTTTTTATTTCCATTGCCATTATTGGATATTTAACCAAAGGAAATGAAAACACTAATTTGAAAAGACATATGCACTCTCCTATGTTTATTTTAGCAGGAAGCAGTGGTGAGGAGAGGTAGCAAAAGGATGTCAAAAATGTGTCAGAAAAGTTTTGGGGTTTTAGTACAGGACAACACATAACTGAGATCCCCCATGAGGCAGTGTGATGTCATGGAAACAAAATTTTCAGAGCAAGACACACTCTTCTATGAAGCACTTGAATTTGGGCAGATGTGAAGCTTTTGACCTCTGTGGAAAGTGACAATAACAATAAATTCCTTGCCAGTCTGTTATGAGGTGTAAATAAGTTAACATAGTTCAAGTGCCTAACACTGTACTTTCCACATAGTTGGTTAGCTCCCCATCCAGCTGAATGGTTAACAGTAAGCTTCCTTCTATAGCACCAAACTTGTTTAATAGTGGACAGTTCTATAGCTATTCTCATGCTCACAAAATGCAATGAATACTAGATCTTGGTTATATGATTTACCCACTCTGTACGGGTGTTGGGGGGATTAATTAATTAATGCTTGTAAGGCACTTTATGATTCACAGGTCAAAGGCACTAGTGAATGCAAAGTTCCCTTATTAAATTTTACCACCTGCAGACTCTACTGCTTTCCCTCAGAAACACTGTGTGAGAGAAGAAATGCCTTTCAGGAAAGCAAATTTTCTCATGGTTTTCTTCTGCCACCACTGGAAGAAAAATGCAGTATTTCAATGAGAAATATTACCACATTGTTTGTTCTTGAGCGATTTCCAGAAGAAATACCACAAAAATGCTTTTCTTTGAGGGTATTCAGACAATTTCCTATAAATTGAATATATAGCAACACAGCTATATATGGGTAATATATAGTCTGGGTTTTTTGTTGTTCTTATTGCTCTAGAAAGGGTGCCATGTGGAAATCCAAGGAATTCCTTTATTTGGTACAGAATAGAGAGTGATCAGTCAGCTAACACGAAAGCAAATTCCTTTTAAATTTCCTCTTATCTCCAGCTTCTTTTTTGTGAAAGATGGGGAAAACCATACCACCCCTTCCGTTTGTTGGGAGGATTAGTACAAGGTGAATTTTTTTTATAGAGACTGCCCCCAAACTGATAGTAATGTTGCTGCTGCTGAATATGAAATAATATGGTTATTCAGGAGTTTATAATTTATGTAGGGCAACAAAACAAACCCAAAAGCTGATTTTAAAAATTAGGCATTATGTAAGTGAACATACTGTAAAATATTAAATTAATTTCATGGCTATGATCATAGATTTAAAATTTTGTGATTAGTAATAAATTTTACAAAACCAAATTTTCAACATGCTCACTTCTAGCACTTTTTTGAGGCTGACAGGCAATATCTATTAACTTTATTATAAAATCTGGGTATCTATTTGATATTAGTTGATTGGTTGGATTTTTATTTTGTTATCTTCATTACCACTTCAGTAATCTCTTAATTACTGAATAATAATGGTAAATTATGAAATTATGTTCACTGTCCTCAAAAATGGAGCCTGAATTTCTAACTCCAGCTACCAAATGCACCAAGACTAACTTTTGAATAGTCACTGAAGTAAAACGTCTGGGTTAAATTTCTATTTTATGCTTATCAATGAGAAGTGATACGTCAGGCAGAAGAGACAATGCTCATTCTCCCCAACGAAGAGAACATGAGACATTCCAGGTCTTTCTAGTGCAGTTGGTGATGCCAAGTTACCCAACTTTGGTCTGTTTTCTTTAAATAAGATGGCTGTGCGTGCACACGTGTGTGTATGTGTGTGTGTGTGAGAGAGAGAGAGAGAGAGAGATCTCATTTGAGTAATTGATTGGTTACTTGAAAGACTTTCAGCACCTACAGTCAATTAAAAGGGCAAAACACAGGTTTTAACTTCTCCCTGTATTCTTGTTACTGAAAATTTTTCTTCAGAATCTGAAGCTCAAACCTTTTTTTCTCTAACCCAGCCTTGTTAGTGCTGCCACCTACAGGAAGATATGGTGGCAAAACAAGAGGCGTTCATGTGAAACCCTGTAACTAAACCCTATCTCCTTCCTCCTGTCCCTACACTAACCTCTTTCAGCCACTCCTATCAAACCCAAAAAATACATGCACGCATATGCATGCATGCACACATAACACACCCTCTTCCCAAAGTTTTTGCACCCAGGCGTTTAAGTCCAGATTGCGTCTAGTCACTTAACTAGTAAAAGGCAGCATCCTAGATTGCAATTCTCTCCTTTAACCTAGTCACTGTATATTTGTAAGTAAAAACTGATTATCTCTTGTCTGCCGTGTCTGAATTGGATTTCTACATCCACTTTTACTCAGACTGAAATGTCAAGCTGGACACTCATAATTATATAACATGGGAGAAAAAGTTGAGTGACACGGTGAATAAACTATTGGCTTTTTGCCAGAGAGATACAGGTTTCAATCTGACCGACAGCTCTTTACACAATGAATAGTCTTGGTCCTGTCCCTGTGGGAGAGTGGTCTATGTCAGAAAAACTTCTGATTATAATTCAACACAGTAGGCAGTCCTGTTAAGTTGAGAGCTGGGGCTATATTTGCAAAGAGGATTAAATACTTTCCTACTGAGAGAGAGAGAGAAACTTCTTGATAGGGGCTCAATTTATTGGAAAGATTCACACCCGAGTTATTTGTGTCTGTCACAGAGAAGCAACGATGCCCACTTTCAAAACCAAATTACAAATGTCCATATTCATGTTCTTTTCCCTTCATGCAGTTGGTCTGGCTATACTTTTGGTGATGAAGTAGAGCAATTTCCCCAAAATCCTTAGGCCAATATCACCATTAAGAACGTTTAAGTTCCCCAGCTATGCCAAGAGATGCGCCAACATGGTGAATGTGTCAACTCAAATGCCTGTTCAGTCAAATTGCTGGTAACTTCCTGGAGAGCTCTGCGGAGAAGTCTGAGGTAAAGCCAGAGCTTAGCAGGAAATTGTGCCCTGATTAAAATACTGGCTGCCAGAGGTGGGATCTGTGGAGGTGGTCCGTTGTATATTATCCCTATTTTGCCATCTTTGGACTAGGTGTTATAAAAATAGTTTAGAAAGGGTTAGCTCAAAAAATAATTCCCCCACTGAAAAAAAGTCTACAGGAAATAGAGAAATATTGAAAATGGTGATATAAACTTAAATTTATAACACATTTCCATCATATACAGACAAGAAAGCAACTGTAATTGGCAGGGTGTTGAGTGAAAACAGGATTGTGGGGTTTATCCATTTAGATGGGTTGGGGAAAGCTGGAAGTGGGTGAGTATGGAGCAAGGATATGTTACCACATTTCTATTTAAGCCCTGTTAAGGGATTTGCCAGCACTCTAACGTGGCTCATTTATTCACACTGGCAGACCCCCTTGTAAGACTGCAGCCTGAGACTGGCCTATACTCTGCAAGATTTCCTGTCTGAGTAGCAAATATTCGAGTCTCTGTGCCCCTTTGGTACTGATATCTTGTGGCTACTGATTTGACTTGCCTTTATTTAGACTTCTGATACTTGTCTATCTTCCAGTCACTGGGTTTCTAATCTCTCTTTGTCTTGGCAATATACTCAAGTTTTTAGTATCTTTCCAGTGGTCCAGATGGTGCCCATACTTGCTTCCTATTGCAGAATCTTTATTCTGATGCTTTGCATGGCCCTAGTCCCCTGTACGAGGTCAGTGCAGCGTGTGATAACCTGAGAAAAAAGAGTCTCTCCAGCAAAGGAAAGAGTTCAAGACAGAAGTAGAGACAAAAGTAGGAAAAGGTGGAGGGGTAAATGAGACAATTGGGGTTAGCTAGGAGAACATGGAGAGGACAAACTGAAAGAGCTCAAGGGAAATGATCTGTGTGGTCCCATAAAAAACACAAGCAGACAATTAAGTAATGCTTTGGTCAGATCCATTGTGAGAAATAGAGAATATAAAAAAAAAATCATTTTCTCAAGGAACTTGGAAACTTGGTGCCTTAATGAACTGTCAAAGGAGATTCTGAGGAAAACAGTGATATAGTGTCAGGGGACAGCGAGGGAAGGGAAAGGAAGGCATGATCGGGGAGCAAGGAGGGAAACCCACAGTCACATTTGGTAATATGCCATATTAATTCTAGGCGGCAATTCCCTGGGGGTCCAACGACTCTTAATACCACCCACTCCTGAGTCTCTAGATGATTATATTTTAGTGGCAATTAAATCAGGGGTGAGTGTGTGTGTGTGCGCGCGCGTGTGTGTTTTAATAAAGTAGGCTTATGTGAAATTGTTTCAGGGAAAAAGCCATCCCCGGAGCAACATGGATTTCATTCCCAGGACCCTTCTTTTCTCCCCCTAAAAAAATAAAATAAAAGACCCTGACCGCAAGATCCAGTTTGAGAATGTCTGGTATAAGGCCTGCTGTTAAGACCTCACACTTTTAGAGACTAATTGGGGTAACTGACGTGCCAGGGAGCAGGAGAACAAATCTCTGATGGCTTTAGTTAAATCATAAATGGGAAGGTGATTCTTAAATTCGCTGTTTCTTGCTTAGTACGTATACACATCAAAGTACCAACATCTTGCCCATTTCTCTAACCATAAATTTCTGAAGGGTCCAAAAGAATCATACTCTCTTAAAACATGCAAACAGTACAGGTATGCATTGATGGATGAAGCACCCAGTAAACAAGAGACACTCCTTAAAATAGCTCTAAAGAGGCCAATTTATGTACTTTTTTAAAGAATTTAAGAGCAATCAAACTAGAGAGGCATCTAGCAGCTGAAATATTTCACAAATGAAAGGTGCATTATAGATGGCTTTTCCATTAAATCAACTTGCAAGAAATAATCTACTACTATTATTGTAGTTCATTTTTGGTTTGGAACTTCTTTTTAAATGACCTGGAAATAGTTATGTACAAGATTTTTCCCTAACAACTCACAGATCTCAACAGACTTGGTATCTTCAACCAGCGGAACAGAGAGTGCAAAAAATTACACTAATTACAGAAAAAAAATCTTCAAAGTTGTTTACACATATTTTCAACTAATCTAAAACTTCCTAGAATGAGATACAGAAAAAATGCTTGGAATAAAATCTGAGGCCATCCACAGTTTGAGAAGAGAGTCCCAAAATTAACACATTATCATTCATCAAATTCTGGGATCCCCACATCAACTACAGAACAACCCTGGCTGCTGGAAGTCACCAAGCCCAACAGAGCCTTGAAGACTCACTAAATGTTTGTCTGGAATCATATCCATGGCAGAATGTAAATACCTTAGGACTTTATTCTCTTAAAAAAAAAAAGCGTAATATCGGTTAGGTCCCCTTATTACAAAGATGGAATGAACCAGCAGAGAGGAAAAAGTCCCACAACACTCATTAAGAGGAAGGAGAAAGAGCTCATAAAGATAATCTTAGAAAAAGCACAGTTGAACCGCTTTTCACTGAATCGTATAGTTAACAAATGTCACCATATGTAATAAGCTAGACACTTATGGCATTTTGGAGACCACAAAAAGATAAAATCTTTACAAAGCCCAAAGAGGTTGCAATGAATTATTACAATGAATAAGGTAATAATTACAGTGGGCATCTGGTTAGAATTTTAATTGTGGCTAAATAGGAACAGCTTGGGGGAGAGGGGAAGCCTCTAAATCAGAGTAACTTGCCTATTTTTATTGCTCAGACCAAAGTAAAGTCAAAATGAATCTCAAGATTTCAAAATCAAATTTTCTCCTCTCTGTTCCCTCAGAAAAGAGACTGTGTTTGGAACTGTCTTTTGGCCAGTGGAAATTGGTAACATTGTTACTTTGAACGGGAATAGTTGAGCTTCCTTTTCTACTCATGGTGACTTATACTGTGAGGATCATCAGATAAGTTAGCTTATTCCCATGCTCAGAGAAGTCCAGAATGGCCTTCAGTGCAATTTAATTACCTGAGCAATTGTTCCAAACTTCTGCTGTTTTCATTGTGATTGCCTGGCCCAAAAGCAGGAAAGACCTGAATCACCCCCATAAGACACTGAATGGAGTTTACAGGGGGTCATAGCCCGGCTCTGTCCCACGCACTAGAGCAGGCATTGGGATCTTTACAAGGTTCTCTTGTTTCTGGTATTTATATCTGTGATTCTAACCACCTGCGTGATGATAATTTCATGCCTCATATTTTACCATCAGCTTTTTGACTTTTGCCATCCACGTATCTCTCCATCTACTGGTTTCTGTAAGCCCTGTTTTTCTGGGTTGACTTCTGTTCACTCGATTTCTGTCTTGGTTTTGCCATTCCTGCCTTCTGGCCAACTAATCTCAATGTCTCTGGTGGGGGACTCCTCCCAGGTTCTCAGAATACTTAGTACAGTAAAACTGTCTGTGGAAGCAAAAGTGCTAGAGGAATTGTCCCTCCAATTTCATAACTCTAAATTGCAGGAGTACACATCAAAATCACTAAATTGACTAGTATTTAGAGAAATTCCCCTTTCAAATCAATTATGTAAGTTTTTTCTGTTTTGGTAATTTACACTTTCCTAATTTAGGCACATCACAGAACATAAAGAAATCATCTCAGCACATCCAGCCTATCTACTCATTATCGGTACTCATCATAAAGGTGGCCCAAATTAGAAAACAACCACCCCCACCACAGTAAAAAAAAACAAAACAAAACAAAACAAAATTCTTGGTCACAGAGAATGGGAAAAAAAAAATCTGTGATAAGTTTACCACTTAGATTTCTAATAAATACCCAAATTATGATGGAAACTTGCAAAAAGAACTTAGTAGTGCCTCAATATAATTGAAGATTACTTAATCTAAAAAAGTTATCTAAAAAAAGTATAGATAAATTTTTCTCTGTATTAATGGTAAAATCAAGGTTCAAAGTGAAAGCATAGTACAAATGTTTATTATATAATTAATATGTATATTTAGCCTTTCAGGTAAAATTTGCAATGATTTTGTCATGAAATTACTCTAGGTAGAAATTCTATTATATATGGTAGAAGAGAGAGTTGTTTAAAAAGATCTATTATCTACATATTGTTGAAATGTAGCTTCATTATGAAGCCAATGGAGCTTGCATTTTACATGATTATCCTCTGTCTCCTCCCAGTGAGTGATTAATCACACCGCTTCTCACTTCCGTTTCAGAGGACTCTGTGACTATAAACGTCCTTCCCTTTCAAAACAGTAAAAGGTAAAAGACCATCCTTTGTACTTGCTTACAAACTAAATACCAGAATAAATATATTTATATCCACTTGAATTTCTAATGTTTTTAGCCAGCATCATCTTTTCCTGCTATGACCACCATCACCTATATCTGATATTTTGGGACACATCCTAATATATCCCATTTTATCTCTACCTCCAGGTAATACATATTATTACCAAAAAAAATTTTTTTAAGATTTATTGGAATGACTTCCAATGGGTTTTCAGATAAAACATAAATCCTTAACACAGTCTAAAAGCCTATATGCTCTGCCTCATCAAGTCTGTCCAGCCTCATATTGGACCTTTCGGCCCTTGCTTTCTTCACACCAGCTTCTTAGGACTTTTTCTGTTCCTTGGATGCTGAGTTCTTTTTGGCCTCAAGGCTATTGTCTGTGTTGTTCCCTTCAATTGTTCTCTTTTGAAGCCCTTCACAGCACCCCCTCTTATTCCTGATCACTTCTTACTCATTCTGAGTCAGGTTCCTCTGATATATTAGCTCTTCTCTTTAGACAATATAAATACCCAAATTAAAAAGTACTTGAATAATATCTACCACCTCTTCTATAATGTAAGCTCCATAAAGGCAGGGACCATGTTGGTCCTACACAATCCTCTATATTCAGTGCTTAGCATGGTGCCTCATAAGGAGTAACAACTCAACCGATATTTGTTCAATATGGAAATGATCAAATAAAGGAAAGAATTAAAATTATCATCTTCCTATGAATAGAAGAATTGAGATCATCTTCCTATTAATAGAAATATTGCTTTTTCTTAGTGCTTCTACCTTCTTATGTCAAAGTGAAGTAGGGGATGGCTGCAAGAAGAGGGAGCCCATGTCAGAGTAAGGTGGTGATAAATGCTTATTGAAAGAAAATGGACAAGTGCAAGCATGCAGATGTAGTTTTTTTGCCCCATTTGGTCCTTAAGGGAAATATGAGTGTAGAGGATAAGGCCAAACAAGAGTTTGATCCCAGATTGTGGTGAGAACTTTCAAAAGCTAGGCTATAAACAAGGGGAACTCCTTTTATTTAGGCTAAAATTAAAGCAGGCCAAAAGCTATGATTTCCCTTCTCCTACCTATTCCTTTGGATCCTGGATTTTATTATTCCAGCCAGAAAAGACCAATCAAGAGCACTCAAGCATCAAGAAGCAAACAGAGGAGCCAAAGGCCTAACAGTTTGAGAGCATTTGCCAGAAAGTCTAGATGAAGACAAGGGGCTGGAAGAGAACCTTCTGGTTGGTAACTAAACCTTGAGAATCCATTGCTCTAGTCCTCTGGTAATTTTAGAGAATAAAGGTCTAATTAATATCCATTTTCATAGGACTCTCCAAAAGTACATATGGCTATTTTTTAATCACTCATAATATGTGAAGGAATAAGAACATTCCTAATACTTTTAAATTCTATACTACTATATATATTCTTTTTTTCTATATTATGAGAATTCAGGTTCCATCATTCAATGAATATATACTGAATTCCTCTTTTGTCCTAGACCCCCAGCTGTGGATACCGGCCAGCTGTAACTAAGACAGTGTCCAGCTTTTGTGACAGAATGCAGCTTATCTTTCAGGGATGGAGACAGAGTTAAACCATTATCAGGAAGTAACAAGTACTAAGAGACAACAAAGGTATGTTAAAAAGGGTAAATATAACCAGAGGTAACTGTGTGTAGGATTCTAATCAAAGGACTCAGGAAAGAACTCCCAGAAAGATGATGTTTGAGCATAGACCTGAAGGAAATGAGGAAGCAAGCTGGGGGAAAACCTGGGTCAATGGCCTTCCAGGGAGAGGGAAGGGGGAGTAGCTGGGCCCCGGAGCAAGCACAAACCTGGTGTATTCAAGGCTCGTCCAGGAGGCCAGCGGAGGTGAAGTGGAGTAAGGGGTAGTATGTAGGAGACAATATTGAGGAGTTAACCAGAGACGGGATCGCACCCAATCCTGTAGGCTTACAGATTTTATCTAAATGTGCTGCAGAGTCATTGGACAGTTTATACAAGGGAAGTGACATGCACTGAATTATCTTTTTTGAGGTTTTCTCCAGCTCCAGAGAGAAGAATGTACTGACAGGGAGTAAAAGCAGGAGCAGAGCTGTTAGGAGACTACTGCAGAGGCATCAGGAATATCGCCTTGGTTTCTGGCCTGAGCACCTGGTGAATGGTATTGCTTTGTACAGAGTTAGAAACATTGACATTGGTCTGGGTGGGAATTCAAGGACTCTATTTTGAATGTGTTAACTTTGAGACACCTGTTAGACACCCAAGGGGACATGCCTAGTAGGTAGTTGATTATATGAGGTAGGAGTTCAGGGAGAACTCAGAAAAGAAGATATAAATTTAGGAATTATCAGCATATAGATGGTATTTAAAACCATAAATCTGGATGAGATCCCTTAGGGAATGACTATAAAGAAAACTTAGTTTTTTAAGGAGTGAGCTACGGGTACTCCAATACCAAACTTGCAATGTGTACAGCCCCTGAGGCTAAGAAAAGGTAACATATCAAAAAGGACAGATCAACCATGTAAATCTACTATGTCAAATGTTCCCAAGAAGTCAAGGAAGAAAAGATTGAAAATTGACCATTGGATTTAATAAAATGGAAGCTGGTGAACTTAACAAGATTGATTTTGGGGAATGAAGGGCTGTAAATATGTCCTGCTTTAGCTCCTCAGGCAATTTTGAGGTGCTTTCTATAAGGCTCTTCAGAGGATTCTTGGTAAGATAGAGTCCCAGTGGTGAACAGCTAATTAACAAGCCACAATTTGCCTTTCCTTCCTGCCCTGTTTCACTTCTATCGGCCCTCCACTCCTGTTCCTTGGGGTCATTTGCCAATAAGCTACCTAAGCAAAAGCCCCTGTCTCAGACTCTGCTTTCCAGGGAACCCACACTAAATCATTGTGATGTTGGGCACCTGGGTGGCTCAGTCATTAAGCGTCTGCCTTCGGCTCAGGTCATGATCCCAGGGTCCTGGGATTGAGCCCCGTATCGGGCTCCCTGCTCCGCGGGAAGCCTGCTTCTCCCTCTACCACTCCCCATGCTTGTGTTCCTGCTCTCTCTGTGTCTCTCTCTGTCAAATAAATAAATAAAATCTTTTAAAAAAATCACTGTGATGTTGTGATTCATAATATATACTTTGGTCTTTATCCAAGGTTTTTGGTACAAAGCTCCCCAAATCCTTGAAATTACCTAAATTATAAGAACAATGGGGACATCTTTGTTATAATATGTAGTCTTTTGTCCTCAGTTCTTGAAATCCTGAAGTGGATCCAGAGCCATAACGGGCAAATGGGTATCTTGTTATTCATAACAAGACCCTTTCAATCACACTGAGTTTACACTGATGAGGTGACTTTTGGAAAGCCACTAGGAGGTAACCTAAAGAAGAGGGCTGGTTGCCAGGGGAACCAACCATCTGATTAGAGGGTTCAAACTTTTGGCCCTACCCCCCCAACCTCTGGGGCAGGGAGAGGAGCAAAAGATTGAGTTCAAGCACAATTGGCCAACGATTTAATCAACTGTTCCTATATAATGAAGCTTTCATTAAAAGTCCTAAACACAAGGTTCAGAGACCTTCCAGGCTGGTGAACCAGAACACATCCACATGCCAGAAAGGTGACACACCCCAAATTCCAGAGGGACAGATGCTCCCTGTGTTCAAGACCCCTTCAAACCTTTTCTTACGTATCTCCTCATCTGACTGTTCATTCATAGCCTTTAATATCTTTTATAATAAACTGGTAACCTAGTAAGTAAACTGGTTTCCTGAGTTATGTTGAGGCACTCTAGCAAATCATTAAACCTGAGGAGGGGGTCACGGGAAACTGATTTATAACCAACCAGAAGCACAGGTAGCAGCCTGGACTTGCGATTGGCATCTGAAACGGAGGGTAGTCTGGTAGGATTGAGCCCCTTAACCTGTGGGTCTGATGCTATACCCAGGTAGACAGTGTCAGAATTGGGTTAGATTTGTAGGTCACCCAGTCAGTGTCCACCTAGAAGTGGAGAATTTCTTGTCGGTTTTGGAAAACACACATCAGAGTCACTTACCATCAGAAAGATACACTAATTTGTTTCCTCCAGAATAGGCAATGTCTTATGCTTAACCTTTGACCATCTCTTTTTTGGATACTCTTCTGACCAACTACATGGCATTAGAGAATGTTGGCCAGGTTTGGGGACACAGACTCCAGCCATATAAATACAGAGATCTCCTCTGAGGTATGTTGACAGGTCCTTCTAGGGAATAGTTACTTACCCTTTTTACTTAGTTAGGCACATGCTTTAACCAAGTAAGCCAATCAAGCCAGAAAATGAAAGATCAAAGAATCAAAATTACAAAATAAGTCAGCACATCCAATTCCACCAGAATGATAGATAACTATGCAAATGCTAGGAAAGGAGGGAAATTTGTCGTAGATGCCTGAATCCTTTCAGTTCCCCTCCCCGGAGCCTATCTTTCCCTCTCCCTGGGACGGCCTTCTGCTGTTCTTGGCCTTCTCCTCTCAACTGGCTCCAGAGAGCAGTTCACCAGAGAGTAGGAGAAGTGCTTCTTGGCTAACAACCTTTTCAGGTGGTTGGCGTCCAACCTGGACTATTGAGAAGGGCTCCTAGGAATGATCCTCCTGATTATTTTCCCAAGCAGCTGGTCTCTTCCCATTACCCATCTGGGGGGAGTTGAGAGGAAGCAGTCAGAACAAAGAGGAACACCACGGAACACTGTCAGGTGGAAGATCAGCAGATCCCACTGTCAAGTGAGTATAATCCCTCTCCAGGGCTCTGCCGACTCCTTCCATCCCTTGGATCTGCCCACTGAGGGCCAAACTGTCTCCTTGGCCAGCCGGCATGCTTCATGATTCTTGGAAACGCATCAGTATCTTTCATAAAACATTACAGGGAACATCCAGAACCTTCATAACATGTTCATAAATATAAATCTTTAAATAAAATTATTTTTTCCCTTGGATGAAATGAACTTGTGAAAAAAAAGAAGCGTTTGGCATTCCTCAAACAGCTTTGGATCATGTGCTGTTTAAGTAACTGTCAGTTCACTGCTGGGTTCATTGACACTTGGTTCTTTAATGGTGCTTATAGTGAATAATGCTGTCTGCTCAGAAAGGGTAAAGAAAACAGTCATACAAAATTCAAACCGTTGTCTGGTGGATGGTGAGAATAAATATTACTGATATGCTTATTAAAGTCAAAGCCTGAATTCTCCTCACATGCAATCAACAAGAAGTCGAAATAATTTTTTTACCCAAATACTGTGTGTACAGGTTCAGTCTATTTTCATAAAAGAAAAAAAAATTCAACAGATGGCTAGAAAGAGTAGTTTAAGACATCAAAAACAGCTGAATAAACTTTCAGTTTCAGTCTGGGGTAAAAGAGAGAGAGGGATGAAGAGAGGGAGAGAGAGAGAGAAAGGAAGAGAGAGGGACCAGAGAAATAAGCTTACATTTTAACATTCTAGCCCATTATATATTTATATGCACTGAGGGTTCATTGAGTTATGTTACAAAATACATTTTAACATGTATTCACTGATTTTTAAAATGAGAAAATATAATTCAAAGGCATGCTATAAATCATAAAGTCATACGTACAACACGTAATATATAATCACATATACAATACAATATAGTAAGCATAAGTACAATAAAAATTACTATTTTGTTTTTTATAACTATTTTGTTTTGTAAATAATAAATTTAACCACACGTTAAACAAATAATGTTGCTTTATTAGCTTTGCTATAGGGGAGAGCAAACAGTATCCAGAGAACGAGAGTTCTGTATTAAAAGTTGAAGAAAAAGAAGAAGAAGAGAAGAAGAAGGAGGAGGAAGAGGAGGAGGAGGAGAAGGAGGAGTAGAAGTCGTTCTCTATTGAATTATGACAGCAATCTGGATTTGTTAAACATTGTATGGAGATTCTGACCAGGATGAAATTTTCCTGGAAATTATGACCTTGAAACAGATAAAATAGCACAAATGTCCTATATGGCACATAGGTATGGGTTTCAAGAGGCTTGACTCTCATCCCTGTTCAAAAATCAACTTATTTTTGTGACTCTGGACAAAATTGCTTAACTTTGCCAGGTCTTGGTTTCATCAACTCTAAAATGAATAGATTTTAACCACAAAATATCTCAGTTTCCTTCAGCTCTAACATTTAATGATTCTAACAGAAAGAGTCAGCCTTATCCATATCATGTGTTGAAGCTTAAGGGGAACAAAAACTTGTCCTCTCCCCGACCCTCCTCTTCCCATTCCTCTTCCCCTATCCCAAAATGTCTTTCCTACAACATAATTGTTGTAGGAAATGATACTGGAAAGGGGCTGATTAGTGGCTCTTAACACTTTATCTGAAATTAGTTTGAACTACCAGTTGCATGGTGAAAACACAGACTTAGTGAGAGGCATGTGTCCCCAGCAGGCTCCATCCCGTGGACGGCTACTGGATGTCAGAACTGTGACAGGGGTCAGAGTAGGAACCTGGAACACTGAAGCACTAGCACCAACAAGGAGAGAGGAAACCGAATGGACACATTACCATTTTTTTGTTTGTTGCAACTGCCATGACTAATTATTAGATTTCTCAGCTAAAATGAATATGTTTTGAAGGGGACACCCTTCAACACCCACTCTTGCTTTAACTCCCTGTTACCAAACATTTTGTCCATTGTTAACTGGAAAAACAAAAATTTCTTAGAGTTAAGATCTTCCTTTAACGTTCTCTCTTTCATTCACAGGAAGTTCTAGTACCTTCTATGGGAGTAGTCTGGCTATAATAGCTACTAGTATTAAAAACATATCACTTGGTTTATGCAACCTACAATCCATTATTTATATTCATCAATATTTATATTTGGAAAAAATAATAATTTTCCAAGCATTGCAATTGCTCATCTCACATCTTAAGATACAAATACCTCTGACTCCTAATTATTACATCATTGAAGGACATTGGTTTAATCTGACATTAATCATTCTTTCAACCTGGATGTTTATTATGCAATGTCCTGTTCTAGTTCATGAGTCCACAAAATGAATTTTGTTGGTGTATTACAGAGACCACCTAGGTATTCAAATTCTTGTACATTCTTACTCAAAAATAACGTTACCTTATGGTTTTAAGCACTGTTTTAGCCCTAAATTCTTAAATGAATGCTTTTTTTTTTTCTACACCACCGAACTGTTTTCTTGTCTATGAGACAACATCTCTACTTTACACTCATGTGAAATTTGGCTCCTTCTTAATCCAATACACAAAAATTTAGATTTACATTAAAAAAGACAAAGCAGGAAGTATTTAGGCATGTCACAAAAGAGGTATTTAGTTTAAAACAGAATTTCCTAAAATTAGCTTTCAAATAGCAATCTGTTACTCAACTTAACAGTAAGCTGCTTTAGTACTTTTCCAAAATCCACTTATTGTATAAAATAAGACGATCGTCTTATATTTTGAGATACCATTATTTCTAAGCTTAAGTACCACTGACAATAAATAAAATAGTTTTAGCCACATAATAGTCAAAAACTACAAGTAATCCTTGTTATTGAATAATATGGCCAGGGGAGTGCCGAAATCACAGGATTGTCCAAAGTACAGGAATAAAGAAATGTACTAATTCCTTTCTAATTTAGCATATTTATTCCACCAAATCTGTTTAATTAGCACATCTCTTGGCAGTTTGCTATCTTGTATGAACATTTGTTAATTTTTACTGGATTCCATATGTAAAATTCCAAGTGATAGATTAAATGTGCTAATTGTATGAAAATCTATCTGCTAAATCTAGCTTTCTCTTTACTTTCTCCACTCCTCACTTTTCTTTAGAAATATGTTAGAAAAAAAAAGAATTTCTACAGATCACTTTTGAAACAGAATCCATCACGCCGTGTGTGACTTTGTGGAAGGACCTAGTCCCATAACATTTGTCTTCTTGCTTACTCCATTATACTTTGAGTAAACAAGAAACAGTAGGCTGGGGGCTACATGTTAACATAGATTCAGATTCCCCAGGGAAGTGATAAGAAAGAGACAATTCTCACATGGCTTAAATATGCCTTAACTTGAAAATGGGTTTGTCTTATTATTTTCCTCCTTGTGACTGCACACTCCATTGCCTTCCACTCTGCCTATTGGGAGGCTTATATAGGGATGCGTGTAGTTCTAAAAATTCTCCCTCGTCCTCAGTGCTACCCCTTTCCCTTTCGTGGCTCTCTCTAAAGCCTTCCAAAGATCCAGGGCAGGCGTCTCCATTGACCCGGTGGCACAGCCAGCCCCGGCCACGTGCAAATGAAAAATTTGCTAATTTAAAAGATAACCCTCTATTCTGGATCTTCATGCCGGCACCTCTCGTTTCCTGTTTTTCCAGACAAACCGGGAAAGATATATACAATATTACCAAGCCAAACCATTATGGAGGTTGCAAAGTTTTATTTCCTGTGAAGAACTAAGGTTTAATTAGCTAAAAAGGAAGTGAGCAGAAGAATGATAAGTAAATGTTGGTGTCTGTCTCTCTAGTGAGATTATCCTCAGTACCCGTGAACTTTATTATCCAAACAATGAGGGGATGGCGTGACTCGGGGCCTCCGATCATCTCCTGCTCATTATTGCTCATGCAGAGCTGTGAAGAGGCTGTCAGCTATTGCAGTGGCTTTGGACGAAAGAGGAGCAAACCTCAAAAGGTTTGTGATTTGGAGGAAGTTCAGATATGCTTCCAGAATTTGGCTGCTTGTCCAAAACTTATCCGAACTATCTGAACCTCTTAAGTCTTCAGAATTGGCCTGGATATTTCTGGCTCTTTCTTACTGGGTCTGGCTTGGAATTACATAAGGGTGGGCTTTTATAAAGATTTTTGGCACCTCTGGGTCTGATGCTTCTTACAAACTGCAAATAGATTAACAAAGACAAAAGTGCATTTTAATTGTTGTAGAACATTAGTAGGTGTTTGGGGTTTTGTAAAACAACTTTCTTAAATACTAACATGTTTTGCTGGTCCTTTTGGAATACTTTGTCGATATGAACTAGGGTGGCCAGTCGTTTCAAGTTGTTAAGGATTGAGAGGATTCCTTAGATGTGGGACTTTAGTTCCAAAATGGGGAACGTATCAGGTAAACTAAAACAAGTTAGCCACCCTAATGTGAACATTTCAACAGCAGACCGAATTCTGGTTAAAGTGGAATGTGATGAATAACATATTTCTTAATTTTCTTTTAGTTTATACACTTATCAGTGTTAATTGTTATATAATTGGAGTTTTGACCTTAGCCAAAGACTTTAAAAGATAATTCTTTTTTTTCCTACTGCTTTTGTGGTATGAGATACAACCCCATTTGATTTACTAGTGGCTGTAATAAAGGCATAATCTTACATACAAACAAATAATGATGCTTGAGAAACAAGAATAAATATAATTTTTGGATTTTTATTCTATGTCATGACCATGAACTAAAATTCCATCTTAATAAAATCAAAAAACAAATGATAAATTACATTTAAATAATTACTCCATGGAACATTTTAAGATAGTTTCAGGGATTAAGATAGAGTCTAGTAAAGAATAATGACCCTCAGAATTGTAAACTAGATCACTATCACTGAACTTTTAATTTGCTCTAGAGTGATAGAGATTTTAATATTTTCTAAGAACATGCAAATTTCTAGATTGCATGCTTCCGCTATTTTATTTCTTGGTCCTTATAGAACCATGCAATTTCCTTTAAATTATTTACAGGGAATGCCCTACTTCTCTACTCCCTTCATCCATCTCATTTCTTCTGAAAACACTTCAACTTTCTTTCCCCAACTATAAGACCTCTGGGACTATGGTGGTAAAATTTATTGTCCTCATCAAGACATTTCTAAAAGTGAAAAGGGTGCTATTAATAATTAAACTCAGATAAGAGGTGTAAATCTGAGACTGTCCAGAGCATATACTACAGACAGTCACGCCCTAAATCTATAAAATGTGCAGGTGACAGTTTTAGAATTTGGTTCTGAGTCCCCCATGCATATCTTTAATCACTCCTGCTCTCATTTCTCTTCACACACAAATACAATTTCTTTTTCCTTTCCGAAATATCTCCTAAATTTCTCTTGATACCACAGCTTCTCCAGTTAGCCAGGGTTCGTAGGAAGCCGGTCTGTTGTGCTTCTGCGATAATCACTGGTCTCTGGTCACTTGCCTCTCCTTCCCCCTCCCTCTCCCTACCAGCTTCCTTGCCTTCGATGTGTTATTTTTTTAAGCTCCAGAATTTGGGTATGGTTATGCTACAGTGGATGAATTGCTTTTCCATAATGGTAACATTTTCCCTTTAATATTCTCCGGATTTTCTGGTCTTTAAATACTTTACTTCTTTGTTTAATATCTTGTAAGTAACTTTATTCCCCTTTCATGTTCATACTCTTCTGCGAGGAAATTAGAACGAACTTGACAGTTTTGAAACAGTCTTCCTCTCACCTCTCAGTGTGAGAATTATAACCTGGAGACTTGGGAGTGCAAGAGTAGACTTGGCTCTCTCTCCCAGGGGGCCTTGTAACTCCATGTAACCGCAACTGTGGTGGGCCACCCAATTTGCAGAGTTCCCTTAGTTGGTACATAAATGAGACCTCTTCCAGGAGCTTATGCTCTAGCAAGAAAAAAAAGCCTCAAAATCAACCTACAATAAAATGAAAAGCAAAAAATCATCAATATAGTTACTCCAAAATTTTTTTTTCAAGTAATAACTAAGCAGTGGGACAGGGATTTCCTTTTAATTTCCATGTAATGTCTTAGTTCCATGATGACTTTTGAGGTTTATCATGACTAGTTTTTTTTATTAGTGTTTTAATATATTATTAAGAATTGGTCTTTTTTTCTCTCCGTTCCCCCTCCTTTTCTCTCTTTGTCTCCCTTCCCTCTCACACAGATCATACCCCTAAACACATAATGAACAAAACATAATATGATAAGTCAGATTTTGAGGCTCTTGTCCCAGTTCTCCCTTTAAAAGATTTATTTGATTTTTTTTCAGCATATGCCTCATCCTTGGAGATGACAATCAGGCTATCATCTGTTTTTTATTCCCACAACAAATCTATGTATAGTGGTACCTCATACCGCCCATCCCTCAGCTTGTGGAAGTTCTGAGATGCTTCTCCATTTTTTCCACTGCTGGCTTACAATATCATTTTCTAAAATCTCCCAAGTCCGTTACTACTCTGCCATCTGCTTCCTAGGCTTCTAAGTGTTGTTTCCCCTGGTTCGTCCATTCTTTGTCTTTGTGTACCCTTCCACAGTCTTGGGAGTGGGTTCTCTGGTGCATCCAATCCACCATCTTTAACTCAAAGTTTCAATTTAATATCTCTGAATCTCAATATTTTTTTAATCTCTAAATTAAGAAAGTAGGATAGATTTTTCTTTTTTTTTTAATTTTTTTATTGTTATGTTAATCAGGATAGATTTTTCTTTATGATCATTTCCCAATATTCTGAGGCTATAAATTCTAAATAACATATTGCACATTTTCTTTAAAAAGCAACTAAATTTACCTCAAATTTAACATTGCATTCTCTGGACCCTACATCAGACTGTCTATGGATGAAAGCTTCTGCCTATGATTTAAAGCCTTGTGTAACCTGAGTCAATCTCCCTTTGAAAACAACAAGAAAGAAAGAAGAAAGAAAGAAAGAAAGAAAGAAAGAAAGAAAGAAAGAAAGAAAGAAAGAAAGAAAGAAAGAAAGAGGGAGGGAGGGAGGGAGGGAGGGAGGGAGGAAGGAAGGAAGGAAGGAAGGAAGGAAGGAAGGAAGGAAGGAAGGAAGGAAATTACTTCCAATTTGCTTGTAATGTCAATCTCCATAAGCTAATGTAGTTTCTTGATCAGTTACTTAATGTCATAACACTGCTGGATCCCTAAAGCCTAGCTTAGTTTCTGGTCCTTACATATGTGTTGAATGTAATAATGGATGAGATAGGCTGGTGTTCAGGGTCATGGGTTTTAGCAGATAGAAGATATGATCTGAAAATGAGTATTTATTTCACTGACCTGAACGAACTAGTGCACCTCTCAAAGAAGTTATCTACTTACCAATTCACAGAGTATAAGGACCTAGAAAAGTATTTCTTAGATTAAAGACCCCATATTTTCAGTTTTCATCTCTCCAGACTAGTGGAGAGTAGTAGGGAAGAAAGGGTAAAATACATTTGATTTAGTCATGACTATCCACTGTTTCTAGAGCCCCACTCTGTTTTGTATTCACACAGAAGGCAGGAGAAGTAAGGAGGGTTGCAGACTATATATATTCCTCTTGACCCCGTCCCAGATCCCTCTCCCTCTGTACTCCCATGGGGCCTGAAAAGAGTCGAGGTTCAGAGGAAAAATGAACCAGATTTGCTAGCAGATGGGACATTGTCTGTACCTCACCCCCACAACTCAATGTCTTCCACTTTGAGCAGGACTTGGCCATGTCCCAATGTAGCATTTTTGTGTGGCCTATCCAGAAGATGAGAAGCCCTGGGTATCCCTCCTTGTAGGTGCCATTTGACCTGAGGGAGAGATGGTCATGACCAAAGTGTGCGATGATGGACTTATTTTCCATGTCCTGTTGTCAAGCAATTTCAGTTAAACCTATTGTTGCATTTAGAGCCATTCTTCACTTAGCTATGTTACAACAGACCTTGAACACTCTCAACCATGGAGAAATGCTGCCTTCCTGGCACTGGGTAAAATGGCGAAGCACATCAAGTGAACTTTCTAACCCTTAATTGATAATGGCAACAAGTCATGCCAATCATTCAGGAACTCCTCATCCCCATCTCAAGTAACCTTGTGGATGAGGGCTGGCACGGCCCCTTGCCTTTCAAACATTTCAGATACTGTTTCTTGCTTTTTGGCGCAAACTCTCACAAATTCTGGAAGAAGACCAAGATATATCATGTTGTTGCTTTTTCAATCTTGACTTTGCTTTGCTTTAGACAAAACGCTGCTTGATCAGCTAAGAGTGGGAGGGAAAAACCACCCCCCCTTCTTCTCATTTTCCCTTCTCATTCGGGGCTCAAGGTGATGTCAGGAATGCTATTAAGTAGCACCTTTTGAGATGGCATGCTGGACACATGGTAGTCAGATCCATTTCACATGCACCTCAGTTAATGGGCTTTTTATGGTACACTTGTGCACATAGAGTTTATAGCTCATTTCCTAAATTACCTTTCGGAGGAGGGGAAAATCTCCCAGGACAGCATGATGTCCTATTGTGTTTAGGCAGGGATATTACTTAGAAAATTTAGCACACCATTCATTTGATACCATTCTTTAAGGTATCCAAACTGAACCACCATACATTAATCTACAATTTTGCACTGAGTACAAATTCTCTGCAGTAACATTGGCCATTGGCATAGGCAACCCTCCCAGGTGGTTTCTTGTCCCCCATACAAAGTTGCTGCCACCCGCTAAGTCACAATAGAAACCTTAGAACAAACTTAACACGGCCACAGTAACCTCCCTGATGACCCCAAATAGGCAACTGTTTACTTTAAGTGATTTCATTTGCCTTTCTTGGGCGATCTGATATGCAGTTGATTCTAAGGCCAGATCAAGTTGCAGTTCTTTTCCCTCATATGATTCCATTACCAAAGGAAATAAAGATCCTCTACCCCCTTGTACCCTCATTCCCCCAGGAAAATATTTTATTAATAATGCAGGGGCAGATAAAGGAGTGACACCTTAGCCCCCACCTTCATAAGATCAGAAGTAGCTAAGGCTTCCTAAAGCACAGTGCTAGGGCTTGTTCTCTGACACCAAATGACTGCATTTCACTCCAGTTTCCCTTTATTTTCCTTACTCCCTGCAGAGGACCCTATCATTTTACCATCAATGTTTACCAGTACGTTACATGTAAGTAGTACTACTATTTTAGGAGTAAACAGATGTAGCAAATAAGCCATTCCTAAAAGCATAAAGGGGGAAAGAACTAGACGGTCTGTAAGTGATGAAGAAGTGAGTTAAGTAGTAAGATTACCAAAAAAAAAAAAAGAAAAGAAAAGAAAAAGAAAAGAATTGGAAAATCCCCATAAGTGAGAGAAAATAGTGAGAGATAGAGGAGAATAGAACTAGGCTAAGGACTGACGATCTGTTCATTGTATTTTGAAATGACAGAAGCAATTTGCCTAGAAACTCTGTACTCAAAAGAAATTCAGGTTTGCAACGGAAGCGCTGACTGCCTAATGTTTGGATTCCACAGGCCTTTTTAAATCATTAATAATTAAATATCGACCTAAAGAGATTGTGCATATTTCTAATCGTTCTCCTAATATGTTGAAGTTTAGATAAATAGAAGAGAATTTCAGATGAAAGATAGTCTTGTATAAGTCTATCAGTTCAGCTCCCTTAGACAAGTGTTTACATCAAAAAACAAAAAGAAAAGAGGGGTGCCTTGGTGGCCCAGTCAGTTAAGCTTTTGACTCTTGATTTCAGCTCAGGTCATGATCTCAGGGTCCTGGAATGGAGCCCTACCTTGGGCTCCCTGCTGGGCTTGGAGCCCACTTAAGATTCTCTCTCTCTCCCCTCTCCCTCCGCCCCTCCCCCCTCTCTAAAAAAATTAATTAAAAAAAAAGAAAGGAAACTGAATAGAGGTGGAAAATTCTAAAAAATTTGGCTAGAGTCCTCGAATTTTGAAAGAAATCATATAGGCATAAATAGTATGGAGAGGTGGGTTGACCAGTTCTTCTCCATCTCCACTGAGAGAGTATGAGGAAAAAAACAAGCGGATGCCATAAGGAAATGATTTAAATTAAATAGACGGGATATTTATCTTGCAGCAAGGGCTGTGAAAAACCAGAATAAGATAATTAGGCAGGACTTCATTGCCTCTCCGGTGATCTCCAAAATTGAGTTTAACCTTTCTTGGTTTGCATTAGTCTTGGGACAGTTAAGGCATGACAGGCGATAATCTGTCTAACTTCTTGGGCTTTTTCAGTAAGAGGACTTAAAATTATCTTATAGACCAGGGGCCTAGTTAGTGGGAATATTTGTTTTTCCCTCTTTTGTACTTATATGTTATATGGCCTAAGCTAGGGGACTAAGCCTCTTCATTCTTTTAGGTTGTGTAATTGGCCTTCAATGACTCACCTGAACAGGTTCTGAGGCAGAATTCTTCAAATGGTGTTCAAGGCAGTTTCTGTAGCTTAGGGGTAAATTTTTACTGAAACTTTTTTCCTTTCACCATAACTGCTCTCTGCCATCCTCACCTCTCCTGGTGTCTGTGTCTGGGAGATCAGTGAATGAACAGTGCCCTCTGAAATGTTTAGCAGGACTTTCCAGTTTTATTTTATTAGATTCTAATTTTTAAAAACTGAAAATGATTACCATCAAGATAATGACATCGATTTTTTTCAGTGAGACAGAGCCTGAATATTCTGTCTACAACATGTGCAAATTATAATAACTGTTGTAATGGCTGTTAAATGTAAAGTTCCTGGTTAACCAACTCCCCTAGGCAAAACCCATTATTTTATAGAAGAATAAAAATCATCCTTCTGGTTGCTGCAAATGCTTGCAAACCTCATTTACTATTCCCTCATCAAATTTTCTCACATCCCTCACTAACTTCTCTCTTTTTTTTTTTTTTTTTTTTTAATATTTTATTTATTTGACAGAGAGAGACACAGCGAGAGAGGGAACACAAGCAGGGGGAGTGGAAGAGGGAGAAGCAGGCTTCTCGCTGAGCAGGGAGCCCGATGCGGGGCTCTATCCCAGGACCCTGGGATCATGACCCGAGCCGAAGGCAGACGCTTAACGACTGAGCCACCCAGGCGCCCCCTCACTAACTTCTCTCTATGCTAACCTCAGATTTTCTTTTTTTTTCATCTCAAGTAGAAAATAGAACTTAAAACAAATCAACAATCAACACCACCTATTTGTCTGGAAAGAATATCCTGATTATAAAAGAAAACTTAAAAAGGGAAGCCATCAACCAAAATATGTGATATAAATTAATATCACTTTAATATTTCTATACTGTGTATCGATGCTTTCCATTGTAACAAGGAGTTTATTAAAAACACTGATTCCAGGGCACCCCCATCTGGAGATCTTCATTCCATTGGCCTGGGAGGGAGGCCCTTCCCCTCCAGCTTTGGGAATTGCAACACTTCCTTAAGTCAGGCATATGCTGTAGAATTTAAGATCCTAAAATCAGTAATTAGCAATAAGACAGAGAAAATAAATTAAGATAAAATATTTTAAAAATTGCTCTTAAATTTTTGCTGTCCTTTACTGTCCTTGTTGACCTTCCTTGTATTTTTGAAGTCCTAAATTAGATGCCTATAAAGTGGGAGAGACCTTCTTTTACTATGGGTTTAGCCAGCGAACCAATCACCAAATCAATTGACCTGTTTTCCTTCTCTTCCTGTTTGCATTCCAGGCAAGTTCATGTGATTAAGTACAATTTGAACTCTGGCTGGGAAGTAAGGTGATGACAAGACATGAGGAGAAATAAGCCACCTCAACACAGAGCCTGTTATAGAACATAGAAGGGCAGATGTTTGCTTCCTTGTTTCACTAAAAGAAAGCATTAATTTCTAATTCCTTCGATCTAAATGCAGATTCAGCAAACAGCCTCTGATCATCATGTTAATTCATGCAGTGTAAAAGTTCATATTTTGTTGATTTTCTGGTAAAGGATTTCCAGTTTTCTGCATTTCAGGAGATTCTAGACTTGTACTGACTATTAATTCTGGGTACTTACATATGAGGTAGAATGGCTCCTAAAACAATGGGAAGATGCAAGAAAGGAGAGAGACCTGAGATTGACAGGATAACATTTGTCCAATAGTAAACAGAGTTGGAGAACTCTCCCAGCTACAAAGATTGGCTATGGATGCAGTCCGATAACACTTCGCAGTGGGACATGGGCAAGAATTACAGATGAGATAGAGCAATAAGCCACCAAGATCCCATTATTATAGGCAGCAAGACCATGATCACTTGTATGGGGTTCAGGAGTGGGTTTCTAATTCCAGTGCTAGCAAGACGATTGTTGGGTCACTGCCATCATAGGACTCCGGATTCTGGGTATGACTGGGAGACAGAGGGCCCAACGATCAACATAAAGATCTCTGAATACCAAACTTGAACAGAATAGAGGAAATATGGGTTGGGAGATTTATTTTGTTTCAGAGAATGAGAATGAAGGGTCAGATATTCTCTTAATGGAAAAGTCACTGAGCCAAACTGGGGAAGACAGAGGCTGTGGAATGAGTCAAGTGCTGAAAAGACAAGATGCCAAGTGTACCAAAGCAGTCGATAGAACAATATGCCAATGGTATTTCTAGCCCTGTTGGGAACAGAAGTATTTTTAAATGTTAAGAAAGAATATTAAATTCAGTTTGAAATTTTAAGAAGAGGGAATAACTCAGAGCAGACTGAACTAAAATTTAAAAAAAAAAATTATCTACACTTCATCATTTAGAGCTAACATGGCAAGTTAAATTTCCACTGATGAATTCATATATACTCCTAACAATCTCTTCTTAACCATAACTATATACATCCCTACCCAAAATAGCCTGCCAAGTTTATATAAGCTAAAGTCCAGACTCCTCAATCGGCATTCAGATAACTAGGTTATGATTCCAACCTCTTTTCTTCTTTCATCCTTCCATGGGCCCTCTGCTCTGGCTACCCAAGTCCATTCTCCAACTCCTGAACAAATTTCACAAGTTCACAGCTTTGCTTCGATTCTTCCACTAACCAGAAATAGTCTGTTTTCTCCCTGTTCAAGCATATTTTATGCAACTCAAGTTAACAATTGCCTTCCATGATTACCTATCAACAAAGACTGACTTTTTCTTCTGTGTACCCTGATTTGTTCACTTAATTGTGTCTTGGAATTAATTTGCCTCTCTCTTTTTCTTAGTCCGAGGCTTTGACCAAGCCAACCAGAAACCGAGCTCCATTTATGAAGAGATTATTTTTTGTTCATTGTTCATTGTGATAATCCCCAGTGTCTAGTACAGAATTTTACACATGGCAAGGACTCAACAGACATTTTAAATTCAATAACCATCTGTCTAGCATAAATGAAAAATTTGTATTCTGATTTTATTTAGTGTTTAAGGAAAGGCACAGATCTCTATTTGGAATTCAAGAGAAATACCTTATTCTCTAATGATTTACCTCCTAGTTTCCTAATGAAATACCTCCTGTGGATTAATCTTTGATCGATGTTTTCAGTATAACATGTTAATTGTAATTTTTTAAAATATGTTTAAATAATATCGCACTTATTCAAAGAAAAAGTCCCCCATTTCAAAGGTGCAGTCCATTCTAATTTTTGAAAGAATACCAAGTAAACTACGTAAACTCCAAATCAAGCTACTGAGAGTCAAAGATTAAAGTAATCCTTTGCCTCTTTTTCCATATGAAAGTTTCATTTTTTCCACTTTATTTCCAGTCTAGCCTAGATTAGAAAGGGAACATTTCTCTCTTCCATGCTTGATGTCCACTTTAGATCTTTTGGCTTCATTATCTTTGATCTGTTTGGCTAAAGCTCTCTGGAGGCTAGAAGGTCAGCCTCTTAGGAGATAGAAAAAAGCATTTTAAGTTTAACCAAAGCTATACCTCTAGTCAACAGAGGCCCCAGATTAATGAGCTCTGAAGAGATCCAGGTCTAGTCCCCACTGGACTATGCTGTGGGGCCTGGAGAGGACAGGGACACCAATTGAATGATAGAGTATCTTGGTGACAGTGGAATTTATTCACCCCAAAGATAAAAAAAAAATCACCATTAAAAGCAAATAACATCTAATTAGAATCTTCTCTTCATTCAGGTTTCTTCTGAAGATGAATTTTCTTTCATTTCATAATAGATTATAGGTCCATCATCTGAATTCAAATGGCAATTCCTTTCTGAGATTCAGAGGAGATAGATAACTCAGATTCCTTATTCGCTGGAGTCTACACAAAAGAGCGATTTACAGAGTATACACGCAGAGCACTTTAAAAATGGTCACAAAATCGTTTCATTTATATTTTTAAAATATATTCTCTCCAGAGAATTCCACTCATTGTCGAGGCAACAGCTGTTTCAGAAAGGTCTTTCTTACTCATATCTTCCAGCTGGGTTGAACAAAATCTTGGAAAGACAAAGTTACTCTTCTCAGGTTGGTGGACTTTGCCAAAATGGCTAAGGGAAAGAAAGGTAAGAAAAAGCATTCCTCTTATTTATCCTAGAGTCAAAACTGGAAGAAAGTAAACAATTGCTTAAAAATTTTAAGAACTAAGTCCATCAGCTCTAAGAAGCTGTACATGTCACTAAATAGCTCACTGTCAAAATAACTTGCATATTGACCTCGTAGAAGCTAGTATGCAATGCAATTCTTTCAAAGCAAGTTGAAAGTACTAAATTACTTAGAGATTAATATTATATGTTCACAATGTGTTAGGCAATTTATATATTTACATTTAATCTTTATGGTAAACCTGAGAGATAAGTATGAATATCCCCACTTTAAGGAGGAAAGGCGTGAGCCTCAGGGAAGTGAACGTCTCACTGCTTAATATGTATATGGAAACTGGGTTCACACTTACGTTGCCCTTCTCCAAAGTCTGTGTTCCTTCCACTAAACTACATTGTCTTTCTAGGAAAAATAGTCTTCAGAATTATTAACTTACTCCATATTGCTTCATCATGAGAATGCAGAATTACATTAGAGCAAATCTTCTCAGACCCAACCGTTACATGGAAAAAACCTAATACAAAGAGTAACTCTGTAAACAGAAAACTATAAATAAAGCTCCCATAAATCTTTCCTGGGGGGCAATTTTTAAAAATTTGTCATCATACTTAAACACACAATCTTTTTTTTAATATTATGTTAATCACCATACATTACATCATTAGTTTTTGATGTAGTGTTCCATGGTTCATTGTTTGCGTATAACACCCAGTGCTCCATTCAATATGTGCCCTCTTTAATACCCATCACCAGGCTAACCCATCCACTGGGGAGGGTACGTGCTATGGTAAACACCATAATCTTGATGTTAATTTTGAACCAATGTTTTAGCATCTTGTTTGATTAAAAAAAAGCAGATGAAAAGGCAAATCCAATTAATTATTTGTTCCTTAAAATTCTTTCTACAGCTGGCTTCTGAGACAGCACACTCTTTCTTCCTTACTGGCCATTCCTTCTCTATGCCCTCACTAACTCCTCCTTATCTCCTTGATATTTTTTTTTTTTCTCCTTGATATTTTAATAAGCCTAGTCCTCTCACTTATGTATTTATCCTTAGTCCCTTGGCAAGCTCCTGAGTCTGACTAGTCCCAAATAATCACATTCATTCATGAACTTGTCCCCCAATCTTGATACTCATAATCCAACTGCTTTCTCAAAGTCTCCATTTATATGTAGGCATCTCAAGCATAAGTTGTCAAAAGACAGATTTCTGATTCTCCACTATCAGGATGTTCCTCCATCAATTTTTTTCTAAGTAAAGGACAATGCCATCCTTCTAGTTTCCTAGGCCAAACACCTTACAAGCATCCTTGATTGCTTTTTTCTCTGGCACTTCGGTCTTTGAATAAATCCTCTCATCTTTACCATCCAAAATATGACCAGAATTTGATGGCTTTTTCTGACCTAACCCATCATTTATGACATGGATTTTTTTTTCAGTAGCCTCCTAACTGGTCTCCCTGCTTCTTCTACTCTTGCCCCTGTCAGTGAATTCTTACAAGTAGTCAAAATAGATCTTTCAAAATAAAAATTTTTATTTTTATTCATACCTCTGCTCTAACCCCATTCAGTGACTCTTTATGCCGCTCATCCAATGCCCTAAAAATGGTCCACAAGGCCTTCTAAATTCTGCTTCCCTCTGACCTCTTCTACATTCTCCCCATCTTTAGCTATTCCTTGACCATGCCAAGCACAGGCCCACCTTAGTCCCTTCAATTTGCTGTTGCCTCAGATTTCTACATAACTCGCACCTTCTGGTTCTCTGCTGAAATATCCCCTCATCCCTAAAGGCTTCCCAGACCACTGTATCTACAACCACAATCCTCCTTCACCTCAGCAATCCCTATCCTCCTATCCAGCTTCAATTTACCCTTTACAGCTTTCATACCTGATATGGCACACATTTATTTGTACATTGAATGGGTCTCCCAACGATAAGCTAACTGAACTTCTAACTTCAATACTCTTTTCCCAGCTCTTAGAACAGTGCCTGCCACGAGCAAGGTGCTCAGTAAATATTAATAGAATAAATAAATGAAGGGTAACCAATGAGATAAATGGGCAATCAGAATGTCCTGAAGTCTTCATTGAGAGTGGCAAATATCCTCACATGGCCAGAAAATGTGAATAATTTGGAATATTTCAGACACAAAAGGAGTAATGTAGCAAAAGAACAGTCAAAAAACTGATGTAGGGTAATTTATATGGTTTCATTTTAGAATGATAGCTTCAATTCTAGGATCTCAGAAAGAATCCTAAGCAAAATACAGTCAAGTCAATACACACAATACAATCTTAACACAGATTTGAACTGTGTGGGTCCACTTTTATACAGGTTTTTCTCAATGAATACAGAACAGTACTATACATATATTTTCTCTTTCTTGTGATTTTCTTAATAACATTTTCTTTTCTCTAGCTTACTTTGTTGTAAGAATGCAGTGTATAATACATATAACATACAAATGGACTGTTTATATTATTGGTAAGGCTTCAGGTCAACAACAGGCTATTAGTAGTTAAATTTGGGGGGAGTCAAAAGCTATAGGTGGATTTCTGACTGTGTGGTGGGTTAGAAAACCCGAACCCCAGAATTGTTCAAAGGTCAACAGTAACTTAGCTCAACTACTAATAACCATTGTGCAAAATTAGCACTGTGATGAAACTTTCAGTCCACTGGAAGTTATAATTTAGTAGAAACCACTTTTCGTTTCACAGGTCTTTAAGAGATTTAACTGATGCTCATTTCAACAGACCCTTAACAGATCACACCCAGATAAACTGAAATAGTTTCTTGGTAAAATGTCACTAAAAGCCTTTACAGATGACTTTTAAAATTTTTAACAAGGTCTGGCTACCAAATCAAATTTTGTCTTTAACAAGGTTTAAGACTCTGGATGGGGTGTCGTGCAGCTCCTTGGAGCCATGTTTACTGCTTGTAAAGCAAGCATAGATAGCAAATCTTTTATCACATGGTTGTGATGAAGATCAAATAAGATATATTTATTAAAACAGTGTAGGGTCATGGAGTAAATAATCAAGATTCTGGATTTTAGCCCTTGGTCCCATTTACTTGTGTGTGGCCTTAGAGAAGACACTTGATCAATGAGTTTCAGCTCCTTTACCTGTAAAATCAAGTGGCATGGCTATTTGATTTCTCAAGTCTTCAAAGTCTAAGAAGATATGCTACAAAAGCTTTGAAAAGTGTAACGAGGCACCTGGGGAGCTCAGTGGGTAGAGCGTGCAACTCTTAATCTTGAGATTGTGAGTGTGAGCCCCACATTGGGTGTAGGGATTACTTAAAAACAATAAAATCTTGGAAAAAAGAAAACTGTAAAGTAAACCTGTGAGTATGGGGTACTAATACCAACAGCTGCTGCAAAAATGATACTGGTATCATCTATATCTATTCAAGGACAGCTTCCGCCATGTTCAACCAACCCCGCCCCACAACCTCTACTCCAAAGTTATCTGTAACAATCAAGGGTGTGCAGGTCACCTATACACCCACCAGCCCAAGAACAATAGTTACTGTGAATATTAAGATGGCGAAGCCATCTTTATGGTTTTCAAGTATTCTGTATGTGTACAGCCCAGCATTGTCGGAAGTGTACCACCTTTTATATTCTTCATGCCGCTAGATTTTTATTCAGCAAATTATGTCAGTGATAGACAACAACAACAGCTTCTTAAAAACTTCATAATTAAACAGCAGTTTTAGATACAGGAGATCAAAGCCTTTTATTTCACTGTGAATAAATCAGCTTTTGACTCAGTTTCCTTATTTTAAAAAAACAAGATAATTTGCCATACCTCAGAAAGGTCATAAGGAGACAAATACTTCCAAGTTACCTTTGTGTTTTGAAGAACAATAGTGTAAGTGATCTTTTATCTCAGATGCCATCAGCTATATATCTCTTCGAAATATCTCCAATAAAGTGATAATTGAAGCTCATTACTATTCTAGGTTATTGCATGGTCCTGAAGAGCACTCTAATAATAAAAATAATAACTTAAAATCAGCAAGGTTGGCACCACAAGCATCTTATCCTTCTCCAGTTGTTAAAAATGTGGCTCTCTTATGCAAAACAAAGGACTTTTCAACCTCCAACTTTTCATCTTAAAAACTAGGTTTTCTTGGGGCGCCTGGGTGGCTCGGTCTGTTCAACGTCTGCCTTCAGCTCAGGTCATGATCTCGGGGTCCTGGGATCAAGACCCAAGTCATGGCGGGCTCTTTGCTCAGCAGGGAGTGGGCTTCACCCTCTGCCTCTGCCTCTGCTCCTCCTCCTCCCCCACCCCCACTGGTGCTCCCTCTCTTTCTCTCTCACAAATAAGTAAATAAAATCTTTAAAAAAAAACAACAACTAGGTTTTCTTGAGTTTAGCCCATCTTGAACCATAGAATAATAAGCACTCAGGGGCTAATCTTTATGGTTTGCCTAATATCTTGTTGAAATGATCAGCGAGGATACTACTTTTTGAAAGTACAATGAATTTGACATGATATAGTAAGGCCTAGATATGAATGTCTATTAAGATTGGCAGTAATTACTCCGCTTTCTGGCATCACATGCCAAGAGGTTTTACAAAGCAAGGTGGGGGGAGTAACAGATACCTCCCTTCTTACCTCACCCCCATTTTCTGAAAGTTCTTTTATGACTATTAAATTATAGCAAATAATTAGTTCTTCAATATGCCTATAGCCTGTAACAAGCCAAAAAAAATCTAAGCACGTTCTCTAACAATGGCCCCTGAAATAGAATAACATTATTCTATGAGAATTCAGTGTTTTAAATCATTTGAGTGATAATAGTTCTTTCTCTCTTTTGTAGCTACAAATTAAAAAGGAACCTCGTTTTTGTTTTGGGACAAATCTCAGATGGAGACAATAACATCACAAATCTTTTAGAAACACTCAGAATGGAATCATATGGAAGATATCTTTGTTTGTTTCCTGTTCAATAACTTAAATCTTCTATTAACTGTCATATGTATTAAGTGGCACTGTGGTTTGCTTGCCTTCCCAACAAGGCAGTCCTTCCCTTCCCTCATCTTCTCCACTCCCAGCCCGCCCCCCCCAACAACTTCTACAACTTTCCCCTTGTGCTAATTTGCACAACTCACCTGCTCCCCTGTAATTGACTGTCGCTATGTGTGTGGTATTTGCAAGGACAGGGAAAAAATAATGAGAGGAATGTGTGTGTCAGCTTCCTTTGCCTGATACACAGTCAGTCACTGGGGTTGGGTTATTGCCCTCTCCTTGGAGTGAGTGAAAATACATAAGTAATAATCTTGATCCTGCATAGCACCTTGAATATCATCCAAAGAACCCAAAGTGCTTTATAAATACGATGTCCTTGACACTGAGTGCCACTCATTATTCTCTTTCTGGAGAGGCAAAGCAATCCCCAACCCAGAACTCTGCCTTTGAGGACATTCGGTGCTAGACCCTTTGACATGCACATCTGGGAATGTGAACTGAGCGATCGCTACCACTCAGGCTCTGGAAGTATCCTGAACTCAAAAAGTCTGCGTGATTAAGCAGGCGAGCACAGACATCAGCACCACCACCCTCCCCAGGCATTTCCCCTGATTAGCCTGAAATCCAGCCCATATTCTTAATGTGACTATTTTGGTCTCTGGGTTCATACTAGGTTCACAGATGAAAATAAGCAAAATCAAGATCCAAAATTCCACTTGGATCCAGGAAGAAGTTGAATTTCCACTTTAGAATAGTGTTTTGTTTTTGTGATTACCAATATGGGTTACCTGAGAATTTAATTGACATTAAAGTCTCTTAAATGAATATTGCATACGAGTCTTAAAATTAAGATCAACTTCTACTAATATGTTGTTTTTAATTTTGTGACTTTGGGGGGAAAATCTCTCAGAGTAATAATAAAAGTTTATGGCATTATTTTGCCAGCCAATAAGTGGAGGAGGATCACCTTTGCAATTCCCAAACTGTTGTTTGTGACAAGCTTTTTCCTTTATTAGAAATGGCTAGTCATATGTTCATCAGGTAAATAGGAGACAAATCTTATATACTGGATATTTGCATTTATGTCCAAAAGGCAGATTCAGAGACCATATCTTTAGCTAATCATCCTTGATATGATTTGACACCCCAGGGATATTTGAAAATCATGGAGCTAGAATACATGTTTCAAAAGCAAAGAAGTACAATAAGCAGTTATGAATTAACGATAGCTAATATTTTGACTAATTAGAGAAATTTTAATTTTTCCTCCCTCACTTACTTGAAGTGAACCATGCATCTGGATGGAAAGAAAAAATAAAAAAAATCCTGAAAAAGTAAAGTACAGTGATTGACACCCCAGCTACTTTGGTGTGGCAAAGACACGGAGGGCAGGGAAATAAAAGAAGTTGTTCCTTTAATGCAACAGAGATTTATAAAGTCTCCCTGCCTTATTCCACAGTAACTGGAATTCTTGAAAATGAATGTGGTCATTAACCATCTGGTTTACTATGAAGTTAACTAAAAAAAACCTGTTTCTGAAACGCCAAAACTGGCTTAAACTCCTAACGCTGGTTTATTGCTCCCCGGGCACTAACATGCCTGCCCTCGAGGGAGGGCGGTGCTGTACTGAGCGCAACACAGCAACACCTGGAATATATTCTCCAGAGTGAAAACAGCAGGGAACTGACCAGAAATAACCTCTCGCATATTATTGCTTCAATTAGACCAAAACAACTTTCCCTTTGAAAACTTAATAATAAACACTGCGGGTCATTCACTTGTTTTGAGCCCCTTTGGGAGAGAGGAGCAGACGTATCCCCTTAGCCAGCCCCCTTGCTGCATTAGAGACAAGAGGCACAAATCAGGACAGATACTGATTTTAATTGGAACCAACAGCACCTACATGCCATATTAATTTTCACATCTTGCAAAAAAACCCATTTTTTTTAAAGGTTGGTTTTGGTTCTGTCAGGTTGATTAGACAGTGATAGAATTAACGCATTCATAGATTGAACAATACCTGAGTAAACTTAGGTACCTCTAAGAGCCATATCGTGTACAAAAAGTATAGGAGAAAACATCTTTAATACATTAGATTCTTGCTTATAACCCAGTGAATTGGGCATTTTTCTTAGTCACTTTCACTGGAGTTTCAAAAGATGCCACAGATAGAGAAAAAGTGGTGAAAAGAAACGTTTTAAACCTAGACTGTGTTATTTTTCTCCCCTCGATTAGAATTGCCCAATGAAATTGTTTCCACATAAAACAAAATTGACCTTCCAATAGGACTTCTTTACCCTCACCAGTTCCTCATCATCCTCTAATCATGAAGATAATGCCACTGTCTTTAAGAAAACACATATTTTTCCCCCAGTTCTATCTTTCCCCATGATAAATTAATTCCACACATGCTGAGAAGTGCAGTATGTTCTATACTTACTCTATTAACTGATATGCAAAATTTAGTTGGTTACTGGCCCCACCCCAAAGTAGTTCTCAGACTTTCCTGGGCTCCAAATTTAGAAATTCCACGTGAGCAGGTCTAGGCTGGGGCCCAGGAGTCTGCATTTATAACCAGTTCTCCAGATAATTCTGATCCAGATGGTCCATGTTTTGGAGAACACTGACCTGCCAGCTTTCAACCTACGCTACATAAAAATGAAAAAGACATAAGAACTAAAAGGGAGAAATTCACTGATTCCCACAGTGACAAAACAAACCAGCTGGTAAAATTGTAACCATAGATGTCGTGAGATAATATTTGTCTGTGATTTAGCTTCATTTGTTCAGCTGTCCAACTAATATTTATTGAGAACTATTGTTTGAGTAGTATTGTCCTGGGTATTGAGGGAGAAAATGTTGAACAAGACAGAGAAGATTTTCTTTTTTTAGAGAGAGAGAGCATGCAAGTTGGGAGCGGATGCAGAGGGAGAGGAAGAGAGAGAATCTTAAGCAGGTTCCATGCCCAGCAAAAAGTCCAACGCAGGGCTCGATCTCACGACCCTGAGATCATGACCCGAGCTGAAATCAAAAGTTGGATGCTCAGTCGACTGAGCCACCCAGGTGCCCCAAGACAGAGAAGACAGAGAAGATTTGTTTATTGTAATTCCAGGTTACTGAGATGGGTCTGTGCTTTATGTGTGTGCGTGCTCTTATTTACAAGGTTTATCTGAAAGAAGAGGAAAACAATACCATAAGAATAAAGAGAGTTATTTGGCAGGAAATAAGCTAAAACTATTAGCTCTTTTCCTTTTATCTACCATCAAAAAATCCCTATTTTCAATTTTTCCTCAAATATATTTTTTCATCATATCTACAGGTAAATGGTTGCTTTAATAGAAAGTGATACATGCATACTGTATCATTAAAACGATGCTTTTGTGTTTAATGATAGAAGGATGCTAAGTTATAAATTTAAAAACAGCTCTCGAAATATTATCTATGTATATACTATAATACTTTTTGTGATAATAAATAACTATACACAGAAAAAAAGTTTCTATCTAGTGAGATTACAGATTTTCTACTCTCTGTGCTTGTCCATATTTTCTAAATTTGCAATAATTACATATTACTATTTTTTTACATATTACTTTAATAAGAGGTAAAAAGGTATTTTCAAGTTGACTATTACATAACAACTAGCAACTTGGTGAAACAGGCATGGTGCCAGAAAATAAGACCAGATGAAGAACATTCTAGAAGGGCAACTTCTTGGGCTCTTTTTATCTTCCTCTTTTCTTCAGCACTCCCAGCCTTTCTGGAGGGAGTTTCAGGACAGGACTGTAATTTAGAGATAAGACCTGAAGTTAAAAGATAAGCTGAGGCCGAAGCAAATCTTAGATACAGATCTGGCCAGGATTAGTCCATCTCCACCAAAGCTTCAAGGAAGCATACGAAATCATATTTGACAACCTCAGGCAAAGTTAATGATAACTCACTGTCCCTGGGTTTGGAAATATCAATACTTGGAAATGGAAGGTACCCACCACTACCTATTACTATATTTGGAAATTGGGAAAATTAGTAGTAGTTTATAAATGTGTGGAAATTTTTGAAGAAAGTTAAAGAACAGTCCTAATAAATTGTAATTATATTTGGTTTATTTTGTTGCCTTTTTAACATTTGAGGTGACTAACCAACAAGACAGTACTGTAGAATTAAGAAAATGTGAATAAAACAACAAAAACAAAAAGAAAGAGTGAGGTAAAAAAACAAAGAGAATGATACTAAACCCAAGGGTCTTAATATTACTTGGCTTGCATAAAGACGAAGGAAAAAGAAATGATGATGACAACAACAAAAACACAATAAGCACAATTTACTTGAGCATCTGCTGAGTGCCCGACACTGCTGGGTAGTTCATGCAAATCATCTCCAATCTCGATGCAACCCTAAAAGGCAGATAATAATGACCACATATGCATGTGAGGGAATACAATTCAGAAAGATTAAATCAATTGCCCAAGGCCATTTCACATCTTGCAAGTGGTGGAACCACTCCATGTTATACCATGTTGCGTCTAAAATATTTAGAACATTATTACATTCTTTTACTCGGTCAGTCATTGAACAAACCAGTGGTAAACAAATAGACAAAACTCCTTGACTTCACAGCCTTTCTAATTGGAAGAGACAGTGAAAGAATACAGATAAGTAAATTATGTAGTATGTTGGATGGTGGTCAATGCTACAAAGGAGAATAAAGCAGGGGAAAGACTGGGCAATGGTGATGGGGGGAGGGGCACCTCCAGGGGGCCTTAGTCTTCCTAAAATTTAGGTCCTTTTTGAAACATTTTCTGAGTGGTAGAGACACTAGGGTACCTTGATTATTTTCAGAGTAAGTTATACACAATCTTTCCCGGTGGAGGTGGGGGCTAGCAGAAGGCGATTTCACGTAGAAAAAATAAGGTACACGTGATCTGACAGTTCTCCATATTTTACTCTTAGGAGTAGGGTCTCTTCAAGAGGAATCTCTAGTCCCTTTTACGTGTGTGTGTGTGTGTGTGTGTGTGTGTGTGTGTGTGTGTACTCCTTTTTCTCTCACTTCACTGATTTTAAGTCAGTTTGGGGAGCTTGGCAAGATTTGTTTTTGCCAAAGCTTCCTTGTTCTCTAGCAGGTTTTCCCAAGCTTGGGTTTAAAAGACCCCCTGGAGAGGCATTACAAGACAAACACTAATTAGCGTAACAATTTATTAAGGAAGATCTTTGATCTTTTCTCACCTACCCAGTTGCCTAGTTCTGCTTTGTCCCCACAATTATAAAATGTGTTTACATAACTAATTAACACAACAGATTGAGTTTTACTGGGTACATGATAATAAGTGGTCCAAATGGTTTGATCTCAAGATAAAGGAGGAAGTGTTCGGAATTAGCACTTCCGAAGAGATCCAAATGGGAGTAACTATCCTTGTGTTCCCATAAAACAAAAGTTCTTAATGTTCCCAAATGGGACATTCTATCACAGAAAGCTTCAGTATTTGAACTCTCACGACAGAATGGTTTATAAGAAAAAAATGTAAATAAAGCAAATTCTGTACTATTTTCGGAGATGAAACAGGCTTTTTAAAATATTGTGTTTATGTCCCCCCTGTAAATTCTCCTATTTATAACTTAAACTAATTTTAGATAAACTATTTTGGGGAAAGAAAGTTTGCACTTGCACTTTTGCTTTGTTAAGCTCACATCTAAGAGATGAAGAGCTGATAGTTGTAAATAAACCCAACTGTGGAGATTATGACTTTTAAAATAAGTTTTTTGTTAGAAAACAAAACCCTAATTATTATTCATAGTAATATTTATTTATCATTTTAAAGAATTAGACTCTTCCTGCTCCATTGGCACCTTCTACTGAATATTTTGAACTCTAAAAATATTTTTTCTTGGAGGGAAGAATTACATATTTTCAAGGGCAAGTGAATGTCTACATCAAAAGGTTCGAGTTAGGGTGAAAAGTCTAAAAAGCATTTCCTCAACCAAGAGCAGGTGAGATATACACATTTTTGCCCATCCTTGATTTCTGAATTTGAAATTCAGTTCATTCTTCTGAGAGGTTATTGTTTGTGCACACTTGGAAAAACCCAACTTTCTGTGGAGAGAGAAAGATAGAGACTTGCGATTACAAAACAGCTTGACAACTTAAGTGCAAATGAATCAGAAACATGTGGATTAAATTTCCCTTGAAACACACATGATTTTTAAAAATTAAGAGGAAAGGGGCTTGGCAACAAGCATTTTAGTTTTTGCCAAACCCAAAGCATTTGAAAAATAATCCAGATTGTGGTTGGGCTCTCTCCTCCATAGTCAATTCTCAATTTCCGAATGTCGATATCAGAAGTTTCAGATCGCAAATTCAATACATAGATATATAAATACTTGAGCACACCTATTTTTACTATGTATACTTCCATGCTACTTTAGAATCAATGGAAATCAAAATGATTGTGGACAAGTGAAATCGAGGGGTTGGGGGGAGAGTCCTCTTTAGAGGATTGGCACAGAATCCCAAAATAAATGGCAGCAAGCTTATTCTAAAGGATACCAGCACGTGAATATCTCCCACAAGGAGAGAAGCAAATATATTCAGGGCAAATGCTAATACATATTTTAGGATAGTCAAGAAAATGAGAGTCCTGCAGGCCACTAGGAAACCCAGGAGAGGGCATACCTTTAATCTATCATGATTTTTTACACTAGGATCAACATTACTGAATGAAAAGTACCCTCAGGAATTCAAAGTCTCATCTATATTTACAGGAGATATACTATCCTTATATTGGGCATTTTTTCTTATAATTATAAAGTATTTTCCCCTTCTGGGATAATCTAGACAGCATAAATAATCCTGTTTACGAACAATGAAACTGCATTTTTAAAAATCCTACCTGCATGAGGGTTTTGGATTCCCATATAGCAACCATTTAAAAATTTGTTGACTTTAGACACGGAAAAGGAAAGAAGAGAGAGTAGGAGGGATGGAGGGAGGAAGAAAGGCAGTAAAAAAGAAGGAAGAAAGGAAGCAAAACTGAATTCCTAGATTTCCTTCAAAGGTAGTTTTTGGAGAGGAGGAGCACAAAAGCACTAAAGATCTTTGGGGTAGTTAAGAACCAAACTGCAGTGTTGGGCAAGCTAACTGCAACAGCGAGCCATTACTGTCTATGAGCGCGGACTCTGTTCCAGACACTGCGGTAGGTGCTTTGAATGCGTTATCTGCTTTAATGTCAACACGAACTCACAAGAAAAAGAGAATTATAGGTTAATTAATTCACCTAGCTACAGGACCAGATTCAGAGTCAAGCCCTTCTCATTCTAGAGCCCAAGCACTTAATCACTTGTCTCCTCCCCTAACGTGTTCAGGAGCAAACCTCCTTCAATCTAAAACTCATTTGTTAGTTCAAACCCTTCATTATCAATTAGGAAACCGCTATCTAAACCAGTTACTGAGGTCAGCAATGTGTCCTTCCTGAGAGTCCAGTAGGATCCATGAAGCAAATTTTATCACACAGAGGTCAGTTGTCCCCAATTTAAATATGGACACATTTTCAAATTTAACAAACTCTTTTCTAGTTACTTGTTCAAATCTGTTCTAATTTCATAAATAGACAGTTGTCTTTTAGGATTTACAAAATAAGGAAATGAGTAGCCTGACATTATGTTAGTATGTAATAGAACCTTGCAGAGAATGAGGTTTTTAAAAGACATACATGTTTAAAAAAAATTTCTTTAGAAACCTCAAAAAAGTTGATTTTCTTGTATTACGTGTGATATATATGTTATTAACTTCCAATTGGAAGATAAAAGAAAATACAAATAAATCTCAGATATTTAGCCTATCTGACCAGGTCAATCACCTTCAAATGTATCTACAAATTAATAACACCTACTTTCTTCATAGATTGGTCTATGTTAATAATTAAGTATTAAGATAGGCTTGTTTAGTTCAACTGTTTGCTGTTCTGACTTCCAGAGTTGTTCTAATTTCCACATGGTCCAATTTTCAGTAAAAATGTTGCTATTTAAGAGAATAAATGTATCTCTCTTGAAATAAAATTATAGATCAAAATACTTCCGAATTAAATGATGTCTGGATCATGTTCCTAATGCTTTATGGTCATTTTTTTTCCTCCCTGAAATATTTAAGAACACCAAATTAGTTTATGGAAACTACCCTTCCCTAGAAATCTCTGTGAATAGAAAATAATTATTTAAACTCATTGATTCAACATTTATTAAGCATCATTATTTTCACCACATTGTAGTGAATAATAAAATTCACTACAGATTACATTCTGCCTTTGAGAAAACTGAAGCAAACCTAACCAGTCTCTCAGTATTATGTATGATATAAGGATATATTCCCCCAAATACAAGAAGCATTCCTTTCCCCAAATGCCATCATGTCCTCACCATAGTGTGAAACTTCAGCACAGCACTCAACCCGTTGAGTGTATCTACTAATTATTTTTAGTCTCAAATGTTCTGCTTCTTACCTAGGTCAGACCCATTGAACCTAGGTTCAAATAGCAGCAAAGAAAAGTTGGGAAAGTGAAAATAGATATCAGGAAAAGAGCCAGAAAATTCATTTGCTTGGAAGTTAAAGTCATTTTGGAGCATATCCTATTCTTTTGACTTATTCATTCAATAAATATGTACTACACACCTCTGTTTTAGGCACCCAGGTACCAGAGATGAACAAGACCGACATTCACTGCTCTCAAGGAGCTTACATTCCAGAAACACTGAAATAGCCTCCCTGCTTCCACCCCGTTTGCCTTGGACTTCGCCATAGATGTAGAAGAGAGCCTGGGGTTCACCTGAAACCCTTTGTAATGTGACTTTCTTATTTTACCAAAGTCTAACATTCGTGTAATATTATACTCAAAGTAAAAACACTTGAAAACAGAATTTAAGATAGTCAATCAGCAACTAAGTTTTCTCTGAAGGACCTGCAACCACTAAAGGGAATTTATGAAGCGCACATTCTTCTTCCTCAAGGCAGTGTGAAAGGTAAGCCCCTTCAGAGTTGCCACCTGTGGGGTGTGGGATGACAAGCCCCCTTCTCCCACCGTCAGACCACAAGGCTCATTCTTGCCATAATGAAGAGGCTGATTGATGGAGTCACCTTCCCCACTGCTGACACTCTTATCTTTCTCAGCGTAGCAGTAACAGACAGGACCAGCTCCCTACCAGCTGGGCCCTGTGTGAGGGCCCTATCCGTCACTCTGTTTCTCCACTCCATCTGTTCGCCCCTCCTCCTCCAAATTTCAGCCCATATGCCGACGGGCAGCAACCAATATGTCTGTCTGTCAGTAGCTCTGTAATGAGACCAATTTATAAGGTCACATAATCCTGACTCTTCAGGAAGAAAAAAAAAAAAAAAAACCCTGTCCCAGTCAGTTACTGAGAGAAAGTCACCTTGGCCTCTAGTTCCCATGACTGTGGGAGGTCATGTACAAACCACCAAAAAAGTAATTTAGAATTATTTTCAAGTCATCTCTTTCCTACCAAATTTCCTTAAAAAGACACACACACCCTGTTTTGCTTTATTTGCCAATGTTTTTAGCTAGAAGTTGCAAAATGAAAATATTGACCTTTAGGGAGCAAACTAAGGTCTAGAAACAATGTAGCTTATTCTGTCTAATACGTGAACACTTTACTTCAATTCCAGTAGTGTTTGTGGTTAGCAGGACACCCCCCGCCCCAACTTGCATAGGAAGTTTGTGCACAGGATTTCCAAGAACCTGTCAGTAAGAGTCCCATGTTTGTATGGCACAGCAGAATTTTCCCCAGGAACATTTTGTGCCTTCAGCTGACTAGTGCAGATGAAATTCTGTGTCAGTTTTGCCCAGAGGCTAAGAGCACCTCATTACATTTTATTGAATTCAAATAACAGCAATCAAAATATTTGTAAGCACAATGCAACAACCAGTGAGTCTTATTTTGTGATATAAACTATCATGGGCAGTATATTACATTTCCTTTCTACAAGGCATGGCGAATTACACCATGCACTTCCCTAGAAACTATGCCCAACAACTGTTAATTAATTGTGATATGTGGATGGTACTTCGAGTTTAACAGAAACAGGTGAAGACCATATACCAAAGTGAATTAAAATTCTTTCAGGACACCTTAACTTTGAGAATGACCAGTTTTTGCTTTTTCATCATTTAGGGACTCATGTTGGCTGGTCAAAAAGCCCCTGCAGAATAGAGTCTTGAACTGCCTGGCCCTGAACTGCCGTATTCGTCAATGGAAAGAAGTTTTTCCCTTGGTATCCCATTTTAAGTCACTGACAGTATCCACCCATGAATCATGAACCTGCTCTGGGATTTAAGACCCGGGGTCACTGCTGTGATTCATAATGACCCTGGGGTTTGGTTTACTCTGGACTGGGAATTATACTTGTGCTCAGCACGGATTATGTGTCAGCTGTTTCCTGTGTGTTCCCTCGTCTAACTGGAATTTGGAAGATCACTTGACTCTTATACAGATATCTGGATTCTTGTCCCCTAGAGCCATCAGGATGCCCTGTTATCAGTTTGGAGCCCACAAAACCGCCTCCCAATTGGTGGGTTCTAAATCTTTAACCTATGTGAAGCAGGCTGCACTCTGGGATCCATTGCTCAGCTTGGCTGCTGAGTTGAGATTTCCTAGCCATAATCGCTGCTCTCTTCACTTCCGTCCTCCACCCCCTCTGCCCCATTCCATCGCTAATCTAACTCCGAACCAAAAAGTAAGTGGGTAGAGGAGGCAGTCAGTGAAATGGATGCCAAACCTAGCCATTTCTTCATGTTTAAAATTGTAAACTCAGCTTATTGCTTTTACTTCATTTCTGTATTCCTCACTCGTAGAACCACAACTTTCTGCCGGTAAAAATCTTAGTTACCTCTTCAATAACTAAGTGTAATTCTTGAATTAAATGTTGATCATGAAGCAGATCATAATACTCTACAGGAATAAATAAAATACTCAGTCTTATGTAGAATCGTGCAGCAGATAAGGCAGAAATCCTGCATGTTCTTAATGTGCTAATCCTCTCTCAGGACTCCCTTTTGCCATTAAGGGACATTTATTGATTCCTATACAATTTTTTTTTTAAAGATTTTATTTATTTATTTGACAGAGAGAGACACAGTGAGAGAGGGAATACAAGCAGGGGGAATGGGAGAGGGAGAAGCAGGCTTCCCGCTGAGCAGGGAGCCCGATGCGGGGCTCGATCCCAGGACCCTGGGATCATGACCTGAGCCGAAGGCAGACGCTTAACGACTGAGCCACCCAGGTGCCCCATGATTCATATACAATTTAACAAAACCTAGAATGGGCATCTTCAAAGCCTAGGCCATTTTCAGTAATTAATATATTTCATAATAATTAAATGTACTTTACCAAATCTAAACAGTTTGTTTTCCACGTTAAATTATTAAGCCCAGCATATAAGTACCTGTTTCTTTCTTTCTCTTCTTTCTTTCTCTTTCTTTCTTTCTCTTTCTTTCTTTCTTTCTTTTCTTTTTTTTGTGGTGAATATTACTGGGCTTTGAATTTTGTTTTAACTTAATAAAAATAACCTCTTGTCCTTCATATATGTCATTTTACACACCTAACCATTCAAAAAAAGGCGTGGGTTGAATTTTCAGTAATAAGTATGGACCTATGGACCTATATAGATCTATCTACATTCTTTCACCTAATTTCTCTTTTGATAGGCATTTGCAGAACAGCTGGTTGGGTTTACGTTTTAGACTATAGCTAAAGAGCAAAACTGATCATCCTGAAATAGAGTTCCAAGAAAAAATACATAGCATATTCCAGTCAATGAGATTTGGTTATATTTAAATCTCATCATATTTTCAATAAAAATGAGACTTGCTTAATTATATTTTAAGATTATTTATCATTATGCTATGAAGAATTTAGGTGTAAAGTCTCTAGAGATGAACTGGTGGTTAGATATTTAAAAATTGTTGTGCATCTATACTTCCCTCTAAAAGCTGGAGAAAATCAACAGAGTTATGAAAATTGGCCAATGGCCTTTTGGGTCTAACCCTGAATAACTGAAGTGTTCAGATATATGTGGTCCAAAGCAGTAGATGGAAATGGAATTCCATAACCATAAACATGGTTGGTTGGTTGGTTGGTTGGTTGGTTGGTTGGTTCCACCATGATGTGGGGGATGACACATCAGCCTACCTTCCTGAATTACAGCACTAGTCAGGCACTTCACCGAAGGAAAAAGAGGGATCCAGAAAAGATGTGTGAGCGCCCAGAAAAGAAAAGCAAAAAAGCCAAAAAAGCAGACTTCATTGATAGAACAAAAACTTTGGACTCTGAGCAAGAACCAGGGTCAGGGAGATCCACTGATGCCAGATCAGGACAGGCCAGTTTGGAGTTTATCCTTAGGGCAACCGCTTGTTACAGAGGATTAACACGATAGTGTTACCTGCTAAGCAGTACCCTCCAGTTGTTATATGAAAAGCAGAGAGGCCTAGGGAGGGGATGCAGGTGGGAGAACAAGTGCAATCATACAGTCTTGGCAAGAAACGTGAGGGCCTGGAGCAATGTGGATGGAAAAAGTGGGCCTGTTTAAAGCTATTACAGAGTTGGAATTATTGGGATGTGGTGACTGACCGGTTTGGGGTATTTAGAAGCAGGAGGCAAGGAAGGATCAGAAGTTTCTCACTGGAGTAAATGTGTTGCTCTCCTCAGGCAAGGAGGAGGAATAGGCTTTGTGGGGAGTATGCTTCATTATTTCAAGACGTGTTGATCTGAAGGGAGTAGAGAACATGGATGTAGAGGAGCAGAGTATGCTGTTGAAGCTCTGAGAGAAGAGTCTAGAATAAGATTTGGAGCTGGAAGTTTCAGGGAGAGAGAAACTTTGAAGCTGTGGAAGTACATAACACTGTTTCATTTCATCTCTACGTAACTATACACTAAAACAGGACTCCAAACCTCCTTTCCTGAATGAGGCAGCAGTCTTTCTTCTACTCAGATCATAGGTATTAATCCTGATCCACCTGAGAAAGGGTTTTCCAGGTTTGAGGTTGAACTGAAACAAATGTCTTAAATGTCATTTCCCTAGAAGGATATAGAGGCATCATCTAGGGTACCTGTTGTTCTGGAGCCACACTCCTATAAAGTCGCTCATCCTGTTGGGCAACTAGAGAGGGTCTCTGTGGTACACTAGCCAGGACGGTGGACTAGACACATTGCCATAGGAAGTTATCCTAGCTGAACAACTGAACCAGACCAACTTCATCCATGAAGTTTTCTCTGGTAGCTACCCTTCCATGTATCTGCTCTAGATCACCTATGGATGGTGAAGCAGTCAATTGTTTATTATTTCATGTATGCACTTTCTTCTCCTCCCCAGACAAGTAAACTGTAAGATACCAGACATCAGGGACTCCCAAACCTGCTTCTTTACCTCTGCCTCTCTTCCTATAGTTTCCTTTCATTTAGACTCCTCACATTTAAAGGCTTACTTGTCTCTCTTCCACAGAACACCAGCATGAAGCACAAAAAAATTTGGAGGCTTCAATTTCTACCCAGAGAAATCCACAAGGTACAACCTAGGGGTTTTCCTTGTCAGTTGCTTCAAGACCCAGCACTTCAGGCCTGGCCTTTGTGCTCTCAAGCTGTGCCTTGACCCAAGATGTTCTCATTGGTGCTAGGATATTAATGAGCTCATGCCTGCTTCCAAGAGTCCAAGGAACACCTGTCCCCACTGCCACAGTCTGCAAGGCCAGAGATGTCATTTTATCCACTGTTAAGTTTCTATCCAGGCTTACAGTTCCTCTTGTTTTCACCAATCTTGAGAATGGAGCTCAGGATCTGTCCTTCAGCCCAGTTGCTTCATGAAGGCTTAAAACTTTGCTACTTGTAGGTACATACAATCCTTTGAGGGTCTTTGATATTCCTGTATTTTTAGAAACCAGTGTGGCCAAGAATATGGCCAACAATCCTACCATTCACCAATATCCATTCCTCCTCTACCCTGGGAGGTTAGTAATTTACTGCTTCCTCTCAGGACCTGCGAGTTGTTCAGTGAAATTTATTGAGAGTAACAATTATGGTCCAGATTTTGGAAATTCCATTCATGTTGATTCCTGAGTGAGGATGACTTGAGCAGAGTCAACACATCCTAACCCCCACCAATCTTTGATAGAAATGCAGTATGAGTGAGAAACAAACCTTTATTGTTTTAATCCACTAAGATTTTTTGGATTACTAACTACCATGGTGTAAACTAAGCTAATCCTGTTAAATTAAATCACCTTCCTCTCTTTGCTGTTCTTGGGCCCCACTCCTATTATGTTAACTGGCTACTTATCACTTCTGGGATCTGCTGATTATCAGTGCCAGGCTGACAAATACCTTGCCCTGCCTTTGTGACCGAATCTCAGAACAGAGGATTTGACTTGGAGCAAAGAAGAGTTTTCTTGAAATAAGAGCTGCAAAGATTATAATTCTGAAAGTTAGAAGGGAGGAGATGGAAATTTTGCTCCTGGTGAGTATTTAAATAGATTGAATCAATCTGGAATGACTTAAGGCAATTCTGCTTGAAAGCAAGAGGATAGACTGAGGCTGATTACAAACTAAAATTCTACTACATAACAAGGGTCCTGCTGAATAGTGAATCTCTACTGGAATGGCTCATCATTGCAAAAACAGTAAACAAAGAAGTTTGCTGGACTTACTACAGAAAAAAAATGTGCTATTTTTAGTTACATAACTAATGTGGTGATGTCCCCTTTGAAAAAATGAATGCTAAATTGATATAACTAATTAAAATCAGTATAACAAAGACTACATAAGTATATTTGCATGCTTGCCTTGGGGAATCCTGGGAAACACATGGTACCCCAGAGAGCTCACTGTGCATTGGAATGGCAACATCCTCTACCTCAAGAAGGCTTCAGGACTCTTGCCAAGGATATTGGCACACCTAAATTCACAGAAAAATAATAAAAAGATGGACAGGTATATACTCTAATGACATTTCTTGAGACAAAAATAGTGGAAAACACTAAGTCCTAATCCTGGTCCAATCAGTGGACTGCTTTTCTTCAGGAAAAGAAGATGGAACAACCTTTTTAAAAAATCAACTTTATTGAATTTTAAATTATATTTTAAAAATGTACAGATTTTAAGGTATAGTTCAAAATATATACTTCTGTAGCCACCACCCCTTTAAGGATAAAGAACCGTTCCACCACCCCAGAAAGTTCTCTCATATCCCTTTGCAGTCAGTAGCTTCCCATCCATTATTTTGATTTCTGTCACCATAGCTTAGTCTTTTCTATTCTAGAACATCATATGCAATCATATAGCATGGACCATTTCGTGTGATTTCTTTCTCTCAACATAGGATTCCTGAATTTCATCCATGTTGTTGAGCATATCAGTGGTTCAGTGATTTGTATAGCTGAGTAGTATTCCTTATATGAATGGACCACAATTTATCCATTCACCCACTGACATGCATGTAGAATGCTTCCAGATTTGGTTATTATTAATAAATACCTAGCAGTGGAAATGCTGAGTCATTGGATAGGTTTTTGTTTAACTTTATAAGAAATCTGTAAATTATTTTCAAAAGTGACTGCACAATTTTACACTCCTATGAACAATATATAAGAGTTTCAGTTCATGTTAGTTTTAATTTGTATTTCCTTGCTGACTAATGATGTTGAGCAACTTTTCATGTGCTTATTGGTTAACTAATGATGTTGAGTTCAAAGTATATGCTTGTGTAGCCAAGAACTACACTTCCTAATTTTCTTGTGCCCTTGTGTTTATGTGTGTGTGTCTGTGTTTGTGTGCATGTATGTGTCTGTGTGTCTACATATATGAAGTGTCTTTTGAATATTCTGCTCATTTAAAAAAATCTGTTATCTTTTTATTAGTGAGTTGTAGGAGTTTTTTTCATATATTCTAGATGTAAGTTCTTTTTCAGATATATACATTTTGATTATTTTCTCCTAGTCTATGACTTACTTCTTCATTTCCTTAACATCTTTTGAAGAATAATAATTTTAATCTACATGAACTCCAATATATAATATTTTCTTATCTCTTTCTTTCTTCCTTTCTTTTTTCTTTCTTTCTTTCTTTTTTCTTCCTTTCTTCCTTTCTTTCTTTCTTCTTTTTTTATTAGTATCTTTTCTAAGAAAATTTTTCCTGCTCTAAGATCAAGAAGATATCATCATGAAGATACTATTCTATGTTTTCTTCTAGAAGTTTTATAGTTTTACGTCTATAATATGTTTCTAGTTAGCTTTTTTTGAAAAAATTAGAGATAGAAGTCAAGGTTCTTTTTTAAAATGAATATTTAGCTCTTCTACTACCATTTGTTGAAAAGACTATTATTTCCACATTGAATTATCTTGGTGCTTTTTCAAAAATCAATTAACTATGTATACAACTTTATTTTTAGACTTTTTTTATCCTGTTTCATTGATCTATTTGTCTATTCCTATGCCAATACCACATTATCTTAATTAGTTAGCTCTATAGCAAGTCTTGAAATCAGATGGTATAAATCCTCCAACTTTGTTCTTCTTTTACAAAGTTGTATTGTTTAATCTAAGTCCTTTGAATTTCCATATGAATTTTGACATCAGTATATCAATTTCTATCAAAAAGCCTACCAGAATTTTGGTGGGAAATGCATTGACTGAGAATTGACTTAACAATATTGAGTTTTTTATTTCATAATTAGTGGGTATCTTTCCAGTTAAATATTCTTTAATTTCTCTTAGCAAAGTTTCATTGTTTTTGAGGTAAGGAAGAATTTTGAAAAATGTGTAAATACATTTGACAATTTTGATAAAATAAATTCTTAGAAAAATAGTTTTAAAAATGGACATAAAAAGAAAATTTTAAATGTGAATTACTCTATATCTATAAAAGACATTAAACTCAAAATCACAAAGCTTCTTTCATAAGACTTCCCACAGGTTATTGACAGCTCTGATTAGAAGTCTGATAGTCCATGCTAAAATTCATATGGAAGCTTAAGTAACAAGTAAAACATGTCTGAAAAAGAAGAACAAAGTTGGAGGTTTCACACTTCCTGATTTTAAAATTTGCTACAAAGCAAAAGTAATCAATGCAATGTGGTACTGGTATAAAGATGGACGTATAGACCATTGGAATAGAATAGAAAATCCAGAAACAAACCCTTACACATATGGTCAAATGATTTTTGACGGAGTGCCAAAAACCTTCATTGGGAAAATGACAGTCTTTTTAACAAATGGCATTGGAGAAACTGGATATCCATGGGCAAAAGAATGAAGTTGTTCCCTTACCTTACATGGTATACAAAAAATTACCTCAAAATGGATCAAAGATCTACACATAAGAGCTAAAATTAAACAACTCTTAGAAGGAAACACAGAAGAAAAACTTCAGGACGTTGGATTTGGCAATTTTCTCCTGGATATGACACCAAAAGCATACACAACTAAAGAAAAAATAGATAAATTACACTATATCAAAATTAAAACTTTTGTGCATTACAGGACACTAGCAACAGAGTAAAAGGGCAAGCCATAGAACGGGAGAAAATATTTAGAAATCGTATACCTGATAAAATGTTAATATCCAAAATATATAAAGAACTTCTGAAACTCAGCAACAAAAAAACCCAATTTAAAAGATGATTAAAAAGGGGTGCCTGGGTGGCTCAGTTTTTAAGGATCTGCCTTCGGCTCAGATCATGATCCCAGAGTCCTGGGATCGAGCCCCGCATCGGGGTCCCTGCTCATCGGGAGGTCTGCTTCTCCCTCTCTCACTTCCCGTGCTTGTGTTTCTTCTCTTGCTGTCTCTCTCTCTCTCTGTCAAATAAATAAATAAATAATCTCAAAAAAAATAAAAAAATAAAAAATGATTAAAGGACTTGAATAGACATTTGTCCAAAGAAGATATACAGATGTCCAATAAGCACATGAAAAGATGCTTAACATTATTAATCATTAGGGAAATGCAAATTAGAACAAAATGAGATACTATTTCATACTCATTAGAATGGCTACTATCAAAAAAACAGAAAATAACAACTATTGGTAAAAATGTGGAGAAATTGGAACGCTTGTGCATTGCTAATTGAGGATGTGAAATTGTGCAGCCACCATGGAAAACAATATGGTAGTTCCTCAAGAAATTAAAAATAGAATTACCACATGATTGACCAATTCCACTTCTGGGTCTTTACTCGAAAGAACTGAAAACAGGGACTAAGATTATTTGCACACTCACATTCACAGTAACATCGGAATGTTACTCAACCTTAAAAAGGAAAAAAAAATTCTGACATGCTAAAACATGGATGAACCTTGAAGACATTATGCTAAGTGAAATAAGACAGTTACAAAAGAGCAAATACTATATGATACCACTTCTATGAGGTACCCAGAGTAGTCACATTTATAGACAGAAAACAGAGTGGTAATTGCCAGGGGCTGGGAGAAGGGGGGCAGTAAGGAGTTATTATGTAATGAGCATGGAGTGTCAGTTTGGAAAGATGAGAAATGTTCTAAAGATGAGATGAACCATGAGAGACTATGGACTCTGAGAAACAAACAGGGTTTTAGAGGGGCGGGGGGGGGATTGGTTAGCCCGGTGATGGGTATTAAGGAAGGCATGTACTGCATGGAGCACTGGGTGTTATACGAAAACAATGGATTGTGGATCACTACGTCAAAAACCAATGATGTACTGTATGGTGACTAACATAACATAATAAAATTAAAAAAAAAAAAAGATGAATGGTGGTTATGGTTGCACAAAAATGTGAATGTACTTAAAACCACTGAACTGTATGCTTAAAAATAGTTAAAACAATAAATTTATGTTATACATATTTTACCACAATAGAAAAATCTGACAGATTTCACCAGTGAATCTGTCCAATTTGAAAGATTTCTTGGTGGGGAAAATTTTAATAATGAAATCAATGTTTTTAATATTTTAGTTCCATTTAAATTTTCTATTTCTTTATGTGTCAGCTCTGATGGGTTGTGTTTTTCAAATAATTGTCCATTTTTTTTCTAAACGTGCTTATTAGCATAAAGTTGATCAAAATATCCTGCTGTGCTTTTAATGTCTCTGGGACCAGTTGTGATATATACACTTTTATTCATTGATAATTTATATCCTTTCTCGTTTTAGATCAGTTGGCTAGGATTTCTACTTTTTATTATTTCTTTTCTTCTAACCATTATTATTCTAACTTCTTAAAGTGGAAATTTATCTCATTGATTTAATACTTACTTCTTATCTAATATAAGCACTTTAATGTTATAAATTTTCTTTTAAGGCTTACTTTAGCTCCATCCCACAAATTCTGATATGTCGTGTGTAAATTACCACTGAGTTCAAAATATTTTCTAATTTCTCCTGGATTTATTCTTTGATTTATTAATTATTTAGAAGTGGTTGTTAAACTTCAAAATATTTGAGGTTTATATTATTACTGATTTTTAATTTATTTATTGTCAGAGAACTTACTCTATGTGATTAAATTCCTTTTAAATTATTGATACCAGTTTTATGGCCCAGTATATGATCTGTTTTATTATATATTCCCTATACACATGAAAAGATTTTGTATTCCACATTTGTTAGGTATAATGTTTTATAAATATCTATTAGATCAATTTACTTGATGATGTTCAATCTATACCCATACTGATTTTGTTTTTGTCTACATGAATTACTAATTATTGAGAGGCAATGCTAAAACCTCTCTTTTCCCCGTTAGTTCATTTTTTTCTGCTTCATATTTTATTAAACTCTATTTGAAGATTGTAAAATTTTTGTGAAATCTTTTAGCTACAGTCTACAAAAATATTATCTTTGTAATATCTTTTTTCATTAAAAATGACCCTCTATACTTCTCTTGAGACTGCATGATTTTAATATAATCAATCACTTGCTTATTCTTAGTGTTTTTTTTTTGTTTTTTTTTTTTTTTAAAGATTTTATTTATTTATTTGAGAGAAAGAGAATGAGAGACAGAGAGCATGAGAGGGAGGAGGGTCAGAGGGAGAAGCAGACTCCCTGCCGAGCAGGGAGCCCGATGTGGGACTCGATCCCGGGACTTCAGGATCATGACCTGAGCCGAAGGCAGTTGCTTAACCAACTGAGCCACCCAGGCGCCCGCTTATTCTTAGTGTTTTATGGTATATTGTTTCCTATCCTTTTATTTACAACTTGTGTTTATCTTGGTTTTCCTCCTTTAACCAGTTTAACAACTTCTCTTTTAATTGGAATGTTTAGTCCATTTCTATTCAATGTGTAGCAAAATCCACTCATAGCCGTGTTTTCTATTTATGCCCTCTGTTCTTTATAACTCTTTTCTTCCTTTTCTTTCCTATTTTACATGTATTGAATATTTTCTAGTATTATTACATTCTATCTCCTCTATTGCCTTTTAAGCCATATACTTCATTAGCTCTTTTTTTAGTGACTGCTCCAGAAATTACAATTGGTATTCTGACCTTATCACAGTTTGCCTCAAATTAAAGTTATATTGTTTTCATTTGATGTAAAAACCTATTTTTTTGTTTACATGCTTTCCTAACTTTTTGTTCTGTGTTCAGTTTGTTGTATATTTATCTCTACACATATTATAAACTCCACAACATATTATTATGACTTTACTTGAAATCATTGACTTTTTAAAAATTTAGAAAAGAAAAAATCATATTTATTCATATTACTATTTCGAGGGATCTTTATTGCTTTCTTTTTTTTTTTTTTTTAATAGATCCTAATTTCCTTCTGGTATAATTTCCTTTGACCTGAGAACTCTCCCTAGCATATATATTTTTTAAAGATTTTATTTATCCACTTATTTAACAGAGAGACAGAGTACAAGCCGGCAGAGCAGCAGAGGGAGAGGGAGAAGCAGGCTTCCCACTGAGCAGGGAGCCCAACGTGGGGCTCTATCCCAGGACCCTGGGATCATGACCTGAGCCGAAGGCAGACGCTTGACTGACTGAGCCACCCAGGCGCCCTCCCCCCAGCATATCTTGTAGTGTGGGTCCACTCTCAGCCTTTTGTTTATCTAAAAATATCTTTAATTTACTTTCATTTTTGAAAACTATGTTCACTGAACATAAAATTGACAGTTCTCTTCCTCTGTCTCTGTAAATATGCTATTCCACTTCTGTTGAGTTTCTATTGTTTCTGATGAAAGGGGTGCCCTTATTTCTATCATTGGTTTCTTTCATATAATATGACTTCTTTTCTTCCTGCTTTTGGGATTTTATGTCTAATTTATAGCAGTTGGACAATTTTGTGCTTAGAAGTGATTTTCTTGGTAATTATTCTTCTTGAGCTTCACTGAGCATCTTGGATCTGTTTTATCAAATTAGAAGATTTTCCAGCCAGTAATTCTTCAGTTTTTCTGGCCCATTCTCTTTCTTCTTCTTTTGGGACTTCTTCTGATACTGTTCAATATGTCATTGAAAGGTCTTTATTAAAAAGATCTTTTACTTACTTCAGCTTCGATTATTTCTATTGACCTGCTTCAGTTCAGGCATTCTTTCTTCTGTTTTGTTCAATTCTCTGTTAATCCCATCCAGCAAATTTCATATTTTAGATACTATATTTCTCATTCTAGTGTTTCCATTTGGTTATTTTTGTCTCCAAAAACTAACATCCCTGATTACCTTTTTACCATTATATATATCTTTTCCTGTAGATTCTTCAATACATTTTTCTTAGTTATTTTAAATTCCTTTTCTGATTATTTCAACACTTGGTTCATTCAGATTATCTTTCTCTTGATTCTATGGTTTTTTTTCCCCTATTTTTCAAACTTCTTTGCATGTTTTGTTAATATTGCATGTTGGATATTGTGCTAAAAGAACAGCAGGTGTTGTAGTAGATTTTTAAAAAGTATTATACACCTGTATACATATATTGTTATATTATTTTATAATATATCATATCGTATTGCATTATATTATATATTGAGCATATTTTCTCAACAAGGAACACGATTTTCTATATTAGACATGTAGGTGATCAGTTGGATTTAATCATGGATTTAGCTACTTTGGGGCAGGCCTTTGGCTTGAATCCCTCCAACCAGACCTTAGAATTCAAGCACCACGCTGTAAGATGGCTCGACTACTAGACCTCGAGATAGAGATTTCCTGACTGTTAGATGTCGGATACGACACATCACGAGCATGTCAGCCTGTGAAGCTGCCAGACCTTGGGAATGGGAGTCTGGTGAGTGTGAAACAACTGGACTTGTGAGACCACAAGCCTTCCAGATCACAAGACTTCAAAACTGTAGGACTGCAAGGCTGCAAAATCACCAAGCCTGCAAGTCTGAGAGATTGTTACTCGGCAGAATGATCTCTGGATTTACAGCTTCTCCAAATTCAACCCAGTAGGCCAGATTATAGGATTAGAAAATGTCTGTCAGATTTCTTATCTGAATGAAGATTATCATTCTCTGACAGGCTTCCTTCTCTGACTGCTCCCAACCTCAGCCATCTCCTCTTCTTTGCTCACTCATCTCTCTGAATTTTTGACTCGACTTTCAGAGTTTTAGCTTTCTTTGTGTCCAGAATGCCTCATTACTAGGAAGTTTTGGTTTATCCCTTGATGTCTTACTGTTTTGATGGAAATGAACATCTTTCATATCCTTCTACATCTTGACTGGAAGCAAAACTCCACTGAAGCTAGTCGAGGAGGTGGGAGATATTAGGTATGTTGATAACTTCAATTTGCGCCATTCTCTGCTTTTCCCACCCTGATATGGTCCCTTGCCCTTTGCCTTCTATTAGTTTCAGCCAGTGGGGAGAAATTGGGATATTTATTCCCCTGGCTGCCTCTCTGCTGCATTGCCAAAGGCTAGATGAGTTCCTCAAATGTCAGAGTTCTTGTCAGGTGGCCCTTTCCACATTATGCTCTCCGTCCCCATATTCAGGAAGCAGCTCCCTTCTTCATCCCATGGGATGGTAACAGTATCCTGCTGTTCCTAACTACAGGGTACTCTGCTCCCTCATGGTTTCCTACACCCTGCCCACACCTTTGTAAGCTGTCCTCACACTACCCAGTTTGCAAGCGCCGTTTGAGTTCTGCTGAGACTCTGACACAGGGAGTTTTCAAACAGTATCTTAGAGCTGGAACTGCCAAGATGCATGGTGAGGAAAAAAAAAATAGACTCTTCAGAATGGAACCTGGGACTTGGCAGTAGATGTGACTTTTGAAAATCATGGTTGTAGAAATGACAAAAGTACATACAGGTAATGTTAGTATAGTTCAATGAAGGCTTTATTTTGGTCTTACCTTGTACCCAGCATATACTAAATGATGACACAAAACCATGATGCCTGCTCTCAGGAAGCTCAAAATCTGAAAGAAGAGATGCCATTCAAACAAATGCCACATACAGTGTACTACACACAGAAAAGTAACACTTGTGTTAGAACTGGTTACACATGAGCATTGTCCAAGGGTTTTTTAGAATGTAGTCCACAGACCAAACTTTGAAGACTCCTGGGCTTGATAACATTCCCTACAGTCTTATTGTTTAATAATCAGAAACTATGAGATAGACCTGGATTTATGTGCCTTTCTTACCTGCAGATTAGACTCAGTTTAAGAGGTATAGCAGATGGGTGAATTCTCAACTATCATACTTTAAGTCAAACTTGAAAATAACTACAAACAGTTGACCAGCACACATTCCTTTTTTTGACCAGTGCCTCTCTCCCAGGAGGTACACAGGTGGGAAAATGAGTGGAATCAGACCTCTTTTCTACTCACCCAACATAAATTATTACTTTCCATTGGAGAATGGTTATTTGCAAGATTGCCGTAAATCTTACAAATGAATGTTTGCAGGGCAGCAGAGAGCAGGTTCTCTTATTCTCTCAAAAGGGATGGGGGAAGGGAGTCTAGGAAAATCATCTCTAACTTCCCAGATTAATAGGCAGAGGGACTTCATAGCTTCAGCTCCCAAAATAGCGGTAGAGGAAGGCAAAAAAATCGTTAGGCATGCTGATTGCATTGTTACAACTTAAATTGTACTCAGATGCGAACACTGACGTGCCAAAAACAGTGAAGGCCCAGCCTGAAAGATCAGAAAAGTGACATCTGGTATTGGATGCCCCAGCAGACATGACTAATACCATTGGTATTGTGTAGATTCTGCCTTCACTAATTTAATATTCAAATATGAGGGTCAGCCTCACAGTGCTCTGCAATAACAGAAGACGTAGGCTTCTCAGAAATCACCTTCTTGCCCCCAACAGGGCTATTTAAGGAGGCAGGATGTCTGTCTTGTGGCCTGACCAGGACAAGTTCTGTTATTTCCACATGTTGGTTAAGATCCTTTTCTTTGTTTCATGGCTCTAACACATGGTTGAGCTATGAGGGAGCCCTGAGAACTCATCCATAACTTGTAATAAATAAATAACCTCCTCATAGTTTGCCCCTTGGATATTTGCTTTATGCCAGAACATTTTAGTTTTACACATACACACGCATGCAAATGTGTTTCTCCACTGAAAATAAAAACCTGATGTCCCCCCCATAACTTTTACTGCTGACACTCAAGAATACCACATTGACTTGAGGCTGGGAGTATTCCAACTAAATCAACAGAACTACCCTGTATCTCATGTGGGTATTTCCAGTTGTCAAATTTATCAGTTTGGCAAATATGTAATGAACACCTAAGCACAAAGCGTTGTGCTATGTTCAGTGGCAGCAACAAAGATGAATTTTGAAATGGCATAAAATAACTGTGTAAATTGCCATTTAATCATGCTTTTATGACTCAAAAGACAAATCAGAACCTTGGAGTAGCTCTGGGCCTTGCTGGCAAACTCCAAGTGCCATTAAACAGTAATGCAGCTTGATTCTTAGAAACATAATACTGATAATAAGAGCTACTGGTTATTGACCGTTTGCTGTAAGTGAAGCATTGCAGTAAGCCCTTCATATTCAATATCTCCACAATCTTACAAAATAGGTTTGCAAATCATCTCTGTATTACAGATAAAGAAACAGATTCAGAGAAATGAAATAGCCTATATAATATCGTATAGCTTAGTAAGAACTGAGTGAGAATTCTATTTTAAGGTTATCTGTCTTCAAAGACCATGCATTTTCCTCTATTTTTGGTCTCATCATAATCTTCAATGCAGGAACATAAGTAGTTAATCTGTCATGTTTCTTTGATACTCACCCCCTCACCTAGATGACAATGTAGGGAATTCCTAAGGTTGAGGATCGCTAAATCTCTCAGGAAATATTGTAGAATTATATTTTCTGTGATGTTATAAAAAGTAATACTTTGTTTTCATTTTCCCAAGTATAAAATTCTACTTTATTTTTTTAAAGATTTTATTTATTTATTTGTCAGAGAGAGAGAGAGAGAGAGCACAAACAGGGGGAGGGGCAGAGGGAGAAGCAGGCTCCCCACTGAGCAGGGAGCCTGATGCAGGACTCGATCCCAGGACCCTGGGATCATGACCTGAGCCCAAGGCCAGACGCTTAATCAACTGAACCACCCAGGCGTCCTTAAATTCTACTTTAAATATCAACTAATATCCATAATCTTTCCCCTCCTCCCCTCCCTACCCCTGGCCATTCCCAAACACCTAGCATCTATCTGTCTTCTGTCTGGAATGACTGTATTTGCCACACTGTCCCTCAAGAACCTATTTGATGTGTATGTGTGTATGATGTATTTGTCATTTACCCCCAAATCTCTTTTCTTCAGTTTCCTTGAATTCTTCTATAATTTAACACAAAATATTTTATCTCTATGACTTCTGAGGGAAAATGCAAATACTTCTCAGAGGGTTAGCTTATTAAATTGATAGTTCTTAATATGTTAGCACAGTTTAGATTTTATGAGCATCTAGTCACCTCAGCAAGGACCTGAGAGATCTGGACTAAGTAAACTTCAAGGAAATAAGTTCAGAAAGCTCTGGGTCAGAGCAATGAGGGCCATTTGGAAAAACCCACTGAGTGATTTGGAAATTCTAATGAGTGTCTTGGATACACAGGAGATGGTGTGAGAACACTGTGGGAGAAATGGGTATCACACTGGTTAAATGGGCAAAAGAAGGCAGAAGGAGGAGAAAAATCCAAATTTTAAGAGACCGTATTTCGGCCTGCAGATAATTTCTATCCTCTCATCTTTGGTTTACAATATTTATGTTGCATTTATAGTGCAGTTAGTTCTTGTGAACCTGAATTTAGTACTTCACTATTTTTTTTAATTGCTTTTCTTTTTCTTTTTCCCCTGGAATAAGGAGTGTAGACTCTTTCAGGGAAGGCATGGCTAAAGCACTCCTTGACGGGAGGTCCCTGACTATCACCAGGTGCATCTGGAGACAGTGATACATGGAACAACTCAGGGAATTCAAAGCATTCTCCTGCTTCATGATCCCCAACAGCTCCAGACCCTGCGAGGCTTTGGGCAGGCCTGGCGTGCAAGCTGACCACAGCGACAGACCATACCACACTGGGAGAATCTGCTTGGAAGAAGAATGACTTCTCCACTCCAAAATGAGGCTAGGGAGAGACTGGGTTATTTTTTAAGTGGGTGTTGGGGAAGGAATTAGAGGCAGGGGGAGGAATTGGAGGAGTTAGCTGATTGAGGGTTAGCTTTTAATTTTGCATTGGAGAGTCAGTTAACAATGGTTACAAAAGGAAATTGAAAGCCTGGAAGCAGTTGAGGTTTTTGTTATTTCTGAAGTTACGAAACACATCAATATTGCACAGGCCTGTGTTTAATGTGGTATAACAATGTGACAGCCTTTGTGGATAGGCTCTGGAACTCTTTGAATGGCTTCCATGAACAAATCAGCATTCTCTTTATTACTGTGACCCTTGGATTGTGTGTGCCCATTTTTCTGGCTCTTAGAGGGCATAGTCCCAGACTTGTCATGAAGTGCACTCAAGCAATGTGTGTTAGGGGATTTGAGGAAAAGAAGAAAGGCTTGGTTGGAAATGTGGCTGTGAACTTGAAGAAGGGAAGAGTCCAGGACAGAATCATCAAGTGACACTTAAAAGCAACAAAGTTACTGCTGATAATTCTTGTGATGAAATTGCCATTCATATCCCAAATCATAGCCAGAATATTATCATGCATTCATGCTTAAATACTTACATCTAAAGTGTGCTGTTAATGATGGTACAGGAAAAAGGGCTTCTTCACAAGCTTGGTTAGATTGTATATCCTAAAACAATGTCTCCAACTCATTTAACTGACAAGTGAGTGTCATAGAACTACTTTAAGTTGTAGAACAAAACATGTACTAACATCTTAAAGTTTGTAGCATTTATTTTTTGGGTCAGGAGCTCATCTAAATATTTTTATTTTAATTACTAATGTAATATTCACAATGACGCTAAGGGGTAGATGTCATTATCCTCATTCTACACAGGAGAAATAGAGGCAAGAGAGGTAAAACAACTTGTCCAAGTTAACATAGCAAGGAAGTTTTTAATATAAAATTCATTCCCTGGTAGACTGGCACCAATTCCAACACATTTAATCATTGCCTCTACTCACACCTGCTTCATATCCTAGTAACGTAAAAATCCATTTTCAGCATGAGAAAAAAGTAAATGCACATTACTATATCATCCATGTATTTGTTGAATAACCAACTTTATAATTATATAAAGAGCAGCTTCCCTAAGTAATGATTTTCAAATAAACTTGTATTTTGTTATCTATATACCTTTGAAAACCCCTCTCAGTCTGTATTACATAAGAGGCATGTGGTTTCCCAGGACCCTCACATTAATCTAAGGCTCCTCCAGGCCCTAGCCCTGTGTTAGGAGGACAAACGTAAGATCCAATGATATCTATGAGCCCTTCCCTCTCTCTTACACATTCTATTACTTTATGTTTGCTGATGCTCAACAAGTGATATTTTCTTCAGCTCCTGAACTTTGCTAGGGTTTTCCATTTTCTTAATAATCCAGAAAGAAACCCCTTTCAATAATTTTGGATTTCATCAGAGAAGGGGATGAACAAAGAATGTGAAGCAATGAAAGAGGTAGGTAGACTCTGAGGAAAGCGTTACCAGCCTCGGTCAGCATTATGTTTCTGTCCATTCTTTGTTGGATTTTATTCAAAAGAGAAGGGAAAAAGGCTGGACATGTATCACCGCGGATAATGGCTCAGATTTATAATTGAAAATTATTATATTGTTCCCTCGGTGGGAAAATAACTCTCCAGTATACTCAAAATCTTTTTAAATAATTGGCCTTTGTCTAATAAAAGTCATGTATAAGTAACTTCAATTTTTTTCTATACCTGTTACATTTTCTTATTTCTTATGGATATGTAGGAGGCAGATGAATTCCTAAGCCATATTCTGAGAATAATCACAAGGGAAAATTTTAAAATATACTCATTAGTCAAACTGTTTGTTGAATACCTAAAGTGTATTTGCTAAAGATAAATAACAGGAAAAAAATTAAAGCCTATTCATTTTTCCAGCAACTATTTGCTAACATGAGATTTTTAATAAGATCATATATAGAACTATATTCCTCAGCATTTAAAATATTTTTTAAAAATTGATGACTATAATTTCTCCATTCACTGGAACATGCAATCTTTCCAAAGAGACTATAAAGACTTACCAGCCTATTACAAGACCCTTTTAAGTTGGCCTTCTTTTTCACCATCTGCCCAGTGTAAAAGAGCTTTTGCAGCTACTTGTCTTTGTATATGCACTTCTTTACTATATAAGCATGCTATGTTCCTCATTAGTAAAGGAGATGGAATATCATTGGTGAAATGTTTCCTATCAGGTCATCAAAAATGAGAACTCAAAGCAAGTTATATTTTGGCAGAAGGCAGAATAAGCATTAAAAAAAGCTAAGTGAATTACAGCAAATAGTCTACCAATTTATGTAAATTAATTTTTAAAAGAGAAATATAAGGATGTCAAGGGAAGTTTATAACGTAACAAAGGAAGGTAACAGTCAAAAATAGTATCATCAAGAGTAAAGAAAAAGACAAAAGAAACACAAGAATTGGCAGAAGGATTTCCTGCTAGTCAGATGCTTAGATGTCTACAAAGTCCTACAGCGAAAAGATTGATGACATTGGCTAGACTGGAGGGGTTGACAGGAAACATTGTTGAAGAGGAGTGACTAGAGGGGAAAACCTCAAGTTACCTTTTTTTTTTTTTTTTAATTTGAGTATAGTTGACACACAATGTTATATTAGTTTCTCAAGAATGGTATGAGAAAATCAAATCAGTATTAATACCTACTTCTCAGTAGAGGAGAAATAGCTTCACTTTAATCACTGTTTTTCTCATGACTCACTAGGTGCAAAGTGCTCTGAGAATGTGAGAATGAATAAATAGAGGCTTCAACTCTGAGCTAACTTGTCTTACCACGGTAAAAGAAATCTTGTCACATTCAGGAAACCACACATAGATCAAGTGGATATCCTACGACATTTAGGTTTTGGTGAATAAGCTCCATCCAAGTCTTACTGAAACTCCTACTGGACTATACTGCACCAGAGTATCCTCCCTGAATCCGTGCTCCAACACGAGTTTAAAGCAAACACCCACAGAAGGGGATGTGACATACAGGACAGAGTATGGACCTTGGGAGCTAAAGGCATGAGTCCAAGTTCTGTCTCCAATATTACCGTTGTGTAACTTTGGACAAGCTATTGAAAATCTTTGGGGCTCAGATTTCTTATCCTTAAAAGCGATAAAATTGGTATCTTCAAGTTTCAGGGTAATACTGTATATCACATACGTGGCCCATTATACAGCTCTGGGTATATGTAAATCAGTGAATGGCAGCAGCTACTGATCTTCTCGTTTAATTCGCCCTGGTTCAAAAATAAAATTAGCATCTATGACATCATGAAATTGCCTAATTAGATCATACTCTCAAGAGGGACTGGCTACATAATTTAAAGGGCCTAGGACAAATATGGGGCTTCCTATTCAAAAACTATTCAGACTTCCAAGACTGCAATAACAGAGCATCAAGTCAAGCATGGAGCCTTCTCAGTGTGGAGCCCTCTGTGACTGCATAGGTCATGTGCCCAGGGAGCTGGTCTTTTTCCTAAGTGACCCTTGGAAATTTTAGACCTTGCTTCAAGAAGAGGAACAGATAGGTAACCAATACCTGTTGGTGACCAATATCTCTTGCTTCAGTAGATCTAATAATATATCAGTAGCAATACTAGCCATCCGAATATATGTTTCAAAGGAAAATTGTCAGCCAGTTTCTCTCTCTGTTTATTACTTTGGGTCATACTTCCCAAGGAAATGCCTTTAAGACTCTAGTCTTGATGAAAAGAAGCTTCCATCAATCCTTCTTCATTTCGTAGTACAATCGACCCTTGGAAGTGGAAAATGAATTAGAAAAAGCAAAACAAACATTAGAAAACCTGAGGCATTCTGGACAATGATCAGAGAGGAAAATGTGTTAACAAATGTAATTCTGTTTAAGACTGCAAAATGAGAATACAACTTTCATTAATACTCTGGGCTGCATCCAGGCTTTTGTCTGTTTGATATGGAGAATCCCAACTGTGAGGTTGGGAAAGAGACTGAGATCTATGCACATTAATATTTTTTACAGTTTACATTCATGACTCCAGAGGCTCAGGCAAATTTAGTAGATCAAATAAATAAATAAATAAATAAGCAAAAGAAGCATTCTATGATCAGTCCTTCATGCAAAGTTTCCACTGTCATCCAAGAGATTTCCACATGCCCAGCAAGGACAGAAGATGACTCTCTTGTTACCCATTACTTGAAGAAAAATGTCTAGCTTTGATAATGATATAATATGGTGTTCGCCCCCTGAACTTCATAGAAGTCAATTTAATCTTTGCCAATGTCCCCTTATGAGGAAAGGTGTATTTTCCCCTTTTAATGCTGATTGAATAGCTTGTGAATACTTTACAAGGGCTATGTCACCGCTTTAGTCTGGGGTTGTTATGTGGTGAATAATTTCAGCTGTGAGAGAGCCTGAGCAATAACTGTCACACCTGGGGAGTCATTTTTTTTTTTCTTTGAAAGGGAGAAAGCAAAAGAAGGAGATAGCGAAAGAGATCAGAGAGAGAGAGAGAGAGAAGAAAGAAAACCCAGCAAAAGTCAAGTTACAGGAACAAAATGCTTAAGGCTCTTAAAAAAATGGCCATTGAAATTTTGTTATAAATTTTGTTAGAGAATCATAGCATCATATAATTCTGAACTGAGAGGGATCAAAGAAATCATAGGCCAAAGCTTAATTTCATAGGTAAGGAAATATAGCCCAGGGAAATTCATTTACTTACTAAAGACTGCCAGTTTATACACTCATTCCAGCTTTCTAGCTACATTCCTGTACTTTTCCTCCATGACCCCCCTATAGAGTTCATTTCAGGGAAATTTTCAGGGAGCCTCCTCTCCCAGAAAATTATGTTCGACCAGGTTTATAAGCATTTAGCTATCTCGCATGATAATTCACTTATTCATTTCTTCATTAAATATATTAGAGAGGCCTTTCAAAGACTATCCCAAGCCCATGTTACTTTTGGGACTGAAACAGAGACTCTGTTACTGATTGCAAGAGATGAAAAACAATAGGAAAAAAATAGAGATATCAAAACAAAATACAACAATTAGTAGTTAGGGAAGGCCCACGAGTTTGGAAAGAAATACAGTGTGTGTGAAAAAAGCACAGTAACCACATAGTTAATGACAAATAGAAGTCATCCAGAAACTGAGGCACATTTGGAAGGATCTCACTTCTCCAAGTAGTAACGCAGGATAGTTTTGGCATTGTGGTACGGATCGTGGATTCTGGAATCAGATCACCTGCCTTCAAATCTCAGCTAGGCAGCTTGCTAGCTGTGAACTTGTAGACAAGTTACTTAACAGTTTGAGGCCCCAGTTTCCTCCTTGGTAAAATGCAAATTAATAGTAGCACCTAGCTCATGTGGTGACTGTTATAAAAATGAAAAGAGTTGATCCATGTGATGGCATTTAAAACGGTGGCTGGCACATGGTAAGCACTGGATTAGCCATTATTATGCAGTTATAAAACCTACATGTATCCACTGAAATTACTTAAAACCTTGCTCTGTAATGGACTACATTATATTTTTCTCATTTTAAAATATGTGAATGATCAATTTTAATCATATTGTCTTAAACTGAGAGATAAATAGCAAAAGTTTTAAAAATATCGAAATCCTGGTTTTTCTTTCTGATCTCCTAGAGCACATTTATCAGCCCTAGACTATGGGTACTCTGTGTGGTATTTTCTCAAAAAGAAAGGCAACACACAGCATCAGAACCTCTCATCAGTTGTCCAGGCAACTATTATTACAATATAGAAGATGGTGCCCAGGATTTATTTGATAGTACAGAACTCAAAGAGTGAAGGGCATCAAAAACCACTGTGCACAGTTTCTCTGTGTCTGTACCCAAGTCGGGTAATTGAAATTGGGGATTGATAATGGAAAGCATAAGTTTATTGTGAGATGAATAACTCATTGTGAAATGAGAGAAGGTATGTAAAGCCCAGAACTATAAAACAGTATATAACCATTTAGTATATTCAGTTTAATCTCTAGGCTTTGGATTGAGGCAAAATCCTAGTTACATCCCTTCCCCTCTCCTCCAAAAAAGCAGGAAGTGATCAGATATCTTTATGTACATTTTGAATGAGGTTGCTTCACACTGATGTGTTATCTTTCTTAGAGTTTTCATTATAACACTAATGTGTTACCCTTCTACTTTTTGGCATTTAATCTCCATTTAAAAGCCTTAGTTACTTTAAAGTGAAGCCACAGATGGATCTGCTTCAGCATTTTGGAGTGTGAAGGCTTAATTCAGAAGCAACTTGAGATGCATGTTGGGGGAGGGAGGAAGAAGTGTCAGTTCCTTCTCTCCCTCTTCACACTTCTATCCTTTAGTCTCAATGTCTCTGAATATTCTGGCAAACACCTCTATGCTCACAGTCAGATCCTTTCTCATGATACTCTCTCTCCTCCCCTGTGCTCACCTTTCTGCTGCAAGTCCTCCTCCCCTGCAAGATGCATGGCTCCCACCTCTGACTCAATTTCTGCTCTAAAAATCTGCAGATTGTAAGGCACTCAGCCCAGAATGAGCCTATGGAGGCAACAGTGTTCTTATTTTGGAGGACGAGAGGTTGAACAAGATTGTTAAGGGGGTAGGAGAGGACATAGGAGTTTACTGGCAAGATTAGAGTAGTTGGGGGTCTCAGACTCGGAGCAGAGAGCAGGCGATGAAATTGTGATAATGTGACAGCATAAGTTTAAATCTACATGAGAGTGTGATAAGAAAAAGTACCTAACATCTTCAAATTGTTTCTAATACTGTGTGTCACAGTGGTGTTGGGGTGTTAAGGTGGGGTGTTCTACACCTAGTGGCTTGTTATCACCAGCAAGTGTATGTAACCTCAGGGGAAATGTCTACAGCGAATCACTTGTTTCTGAAGGGGAAACATCAAAATGTTGGGAGCCCAGGTCTAGGGGATGAGAGCGTGCTGGCTGAGATGAGGGAAAGAAATTCATTATGACCAAGAATGAAAGTAAGTCCTCTGTGGTATCAAGAAACTGATTGCTCAGCCCTGTCCCTTGAGTTACAGAGATCTCATGTGACTTATCTTGCAGGAGTGATCATAGCATCCTCTCAACAGAAGCTATCTGGGCCTTCCTGATAACTCTGCTCCTCACCCAGAATGCCACACATGGCAATCTGGAATTCTCTGTTTTTGTTTGTTTGTTAACATTGGTTGGTTGGTTGGGGTGGATTTTTTCCTCTTTATTTCTCTAAGTCTTTCAGACCATTGGCAATTTGAGAGTTTTTACCCACTTGAGATTTCTGTGCTGTTACTTCACTGCTTGTTTTTACTGTCCGGTTGCTTACTTTGTTCTGAATTTCTGCGTGTTTACTTTGATTGTATCTCACATTTAACTTCTATCTTAAAATGGAAATAGAAAGTAGCAGTCAGGAGGAGACAGCTTTTTCTCCAACCACTCTAGTCCACCATTACTGGAAAGGCTTGTTATCAGCTCCCCATGGGTGTTTCTATCCACTTACCTCATACAAAGCCTCCAGCCTCTTGTTTCCTCCACTCAGCTTATGACAACATCTAAAGCAATCATAGAGGCACATATTCTCTTTCCGGATGGGATGGACTAGTTAGTCTGACTCTGTAGTTGAATGAAATTTAATCTCACCAGTGGAATCCAGATTAGTATTGTATCAATGTATCATAGAAATCTACCACAAATTATAAGAAATACAAATAAAAATATTGAGAACTAACTGGTAAGATAAAAACTTGAATATGTTACAAATTAAAATCACTTACTTAAATTATTTTGACTTTATGCCTCCTTACTTAGCAATAAGGACAATGTATATCATTAAATGTGCATTGTTTAACTTCATAATAAGCTTTGTTGGTTTCAACAGATTCCATAATGTATATAATACGTTGTGTTGAGAGGGCACTATCAGAGAACTATCTGAATAAAGTGAAGGACTGAAATACAGTTGTTTGACTGTATTCTAATTTTCCAGTGTTCCAGTTATTGTTGCCATATAACAAACCATCCGAAACTTAATGAAAATAACAATTATATTATGCTCACAAATCCTGTGGGTTAAAAATTCATACTGGGAGTATCAGGAATGGGTAGTCTTTGTTCCACAATGTCTGGGGTCTTAGCTGGAAAGACTTAAAAGCTGAAGGTGATTCAACAGCTAGGACTAAAATCATCTTGGGGACATCTTCACTCACATATCTCCATTCACATGTCTGGTGGTTGGTGCTGACTATTGGTTGGAACCTCAGCTTGGCTGTCAACCAGAAAGAATACGTACACGTGACGTCTTCATGTAGTCTGTCTCTGTGGACTAGCGTGAAATTTCTCACAGAATAGTGACTGTGTCCCAAAAGAGCCAAGGAGGGATGCAGGGCATTTTTATGATTTAGCCTCAAAGTCATTTAGTATCATTTCTGCCATACTTTATTATATGAGACAATCCAAAGGTCTGCCTGGTATAGGAAGAAGGAACGTGACTTCACCACTCATTGGAAGCAGTATCAAGGTTTTGAGGGTAGTTAGAAATGTGATCTGACTTTTATTTGACTGTCATTGTGAGAACATGCAGGCCATCTTTGGAAAATACAGTATGTCACAGTCAAACCTCTGGCTACAAAAATTCATATCCTCCCTACCCTACCACACGCAATGTGCATTCATCTTCTTCCCTGAGACATCGAAATCTCATTCTATTTTGGTATCTTCTTAATGTCTAGTATTTCCTCATCTAAATCAGGTTCAGGTTCAGATGAGGCTCCTTGGGTGCAGTTCCTCGAGTACAGCTTCTTCAGTGACACTCATTTTATCTGAAGACATGAGGACTAAATAGTTGAGTTATCTGCTTCCCAAATATCCAATACACATTAAGGGTACAAACATGAATGGCCTTTTTACACATCCCCCTTCAAAAAGGGAGAAATCAGGAGGCACACAGTGGTCACAGATCCATAGAAATGATTCTCACTTTACGACTTCCAGTAGTTTGACCTGTACAAATACCGTAACAGTACTAATTTTGATACTATATCAACATTATATGAATGTTTTTAACTTAAATACTAGCATATTGATCATATAAGCCAGAAATGAAATACACTGAACAATTTCTGTATTTTTCAGTCACTACATTAGCCCAACGTGCTTCACTCTGCTACCCCTAAAATGTCTTTCCCACAGATTCCATCAGTTATCAAAACATGTGACTTAATAATATACTTAAAATTTTGAATACATGCCTTCTGTGTACATTTTTTCCTAATCTAAGTTCATTTTAAAAATATTGAAAGAGAGGCTCCTGAGTGGCTCAGTTGGTTAAGAGTCTGACTCTTGGTTTCTGCTCAGGTCATGATGTCATGGGTGGTGGGATTGAGCCTCATGTTGGACTCCACTCTTGAAGTTTCCCTCCATCTGCCCCTCCCCCACTTGAGCACACACATTCTCTCTCTCTCTAAAATAAATAAACTTTAAAAAAATATTGGAACAACTTCAGATGATGTCTCACTATAGACAGGCTAAAGTCTATAATGGCTCCAGGCATTCCTGCTCTAATTTCTGGGACTGTGAAGAAAATGGATTTTACTCTAGTGATTAGGTTATGTCAAATAGTACAGTTGAATTTAAGAAAGGGAGATGATCTAAACAAGCTAAACGACTTACATGAGTATTCTAAAACAGAGAGTATTCTCTGGCTGGTGGAAGAAGAGGAAAGAGACAAGTTGCAGCTGGCCAGAAGAAGGCAACACCCATGTTGTAAACTGTCTATGGAGGCCATGTGGAAAGTTACCTGAGAGGAACATCTAGGAGCTGAAAGCCAGCAATGAAATGGGGACATCAGTCTTACAACTGCATGGGACTGAATTCTGCCAACAACGAGAATGAACTTAGAAGATGATATTGCCCAAAAGCCTCCAGACAGGAACTCAGCCTGGCCAACACCTTGATTTCAGACTCGTGATACACTCATGAGAACTCCCATGTCCTGAAGACTTCTGCTCTACAGAATTGTGAGATAATAAACAGATGCTGTTTTAAAAGCTGTTAAGTTTGTGGTTAATTTTATTATGAAGCGATAGAAGCTAATAGAGTCATCACCAGGAAATGGGAGTTTTAACTGAGCAAGAGGTTAAGAAGGAACTCAAGATAAGTAAAGGAGGTGATAAGGGATAAAGCAGAACTCACGGTGAACTGACTCTTCTTCCCTGCCCCTCTCTCCTCCTTTTTTAAGTGTACATGTAAATTCCCTCAAAATGTGGTCTGTGGGTGAGAGTGGGTTATACTGACCAGGATATCCACGGGTTTGGTTCAGTCAGACCCACAGTCAAATGATTGCTCTTCCGTGTGACCACAAGTTGGTTACTAACATGTCTGGGCTTCCATTTCTCCAAGTGTAAATAGAGAATAAATATTAATTTACTTGAAAGCATTCGTAGAAGGTTTAGCCATACATTATTTAACACAACAGAGACTCTTAGGGAGACCAGGATTCCCAAGGCATACATGGAGCATCATTGCTGTGACCCCCTTCCTCCATCTTTATTTTCCAGGATTCCACTTGCTTAAAACACTCTGGAACGACAGGGAGAAAGTCTTCCCAATGAGCCTTTTGAAACATATGGTGATAAGATCGAGTCCCTGGGGGAAGGGAATCCATGTTTGGTGGGCAGTTAGAAATGTTATCTGACTTTTATTTAACCTGAATGAAATACCATGATAGTATTCACTAACAATAGATTTTTAAGAATCAAATGCAATTTTGGAAGGTTTTTAGTTCACTTGTTTTTAACAAGGAATTTTTATTGTTGATGTTGGTGGTGGTAGTTATGCTTTGTATTTTAAATAAACATGACATTTTTTATCACAACCCTCCCATGTACTAACTGTTAGAGAAATGTTGGCACGGTGTTATAATTCAGATAAAGAATAGACCATCAAACAAAGGAAAATGCTAGACTTTAACTGTCTGATTATCTCCTCTAGTTTAGATTATCCTATTTGTTAAAATGAAAATTGTATTTTTTGGCAATAAAAAGGATAAGAGGAACATGAAAAGTGTAAATTGAACTTTTGCCTTGTGTTACATCTCCGCTGTTTACCAAAATCAATTTATTTCTGTTTGTTTTACTGTCTATCTGCTGAAAACATATCTGAATCCAATGAAAATGTAAAACATGTGATTTTAAATAGTTTGAGAAAGGAAAAAGGAAGCGTGCTGTTAAATGTTAAAACGGGTTCTGTGGTAAATTGTATATATGCACCACATCAAACGCAAATTGAAGTTAAAATAAATAATGTTACACTGAAAGTTGAAAGAATATAGCAAATCATAAAGATGCTTGTATACTAATTGAGAGTATTTTAATTGTTAAAAGATTTAGGGAAATAAACACTGTAGATGGGAACACAGTGCTGAAAGATCAGTGCCAGTTCTGGTTTTCCTTTCTAGTGGCTTGGCACGGTGGCTACACTGAGCTCAAGCCTCGCCTTCAGAAACAGAAGCAATGCTGTTCAAAGGATTAATCAGTGGCCCATACATAGGAGGCCTGAGGACATGCACATCTGCAGTCCCAAAAGCTGGTACAGAAAATGTGTGCCCTCCATCCTTGCTGGGCTCCATTTCCAGAAAGGCAGCCCTTCCTGGCAGGAAATATCCTTCAGGTTTAAGCTTGGTTTGTTCCTGTCTCCCATGTCTGCACCGCTATTGACCTCATCAGCTCTTCCATTCCCCTCTTCGTTCTGTTGCTATGAGTCACAAGGTCACATTTTACAGCGGTAAAATACCAATAGTTCCTCTTCCAATCTGGTCTCTTCTCTTATTCGTGCTGATCTACATTATACGAATAATGTGGCTCAAGAGAAAAAAATGCTGTCTTCGTAAAAGAAAATATGTGGTTGTTGTGTATGCCTTCTCCCCAGTTCTGTCGAGTTCATATCTGTTGAATTGAAATGCTTTTTACAATATAGTCCACGAATTTTTGAATGGTGTATAAAAAGCTTCCAGAACTCAATGAAAAAATATATATATTTTTAAAGATTTTATTTATTTATTCATGAGAGACAGAGAGAGAGAGAGACAGAGGGAGAAGCAGGCTCCCCAAGGAGAAGGGAGCCCAAAACGGACTCGATCCCAGGACCCCAAGATCATGACCTGAGCCACCTCGGCACTTGAAAATATATTAACATTGGTCAGGCTTTGGGTATTTTAGGAAACAAACATATTTACATTTGTGTGGGTCTTCCAAATTGATATGATATTAATTTTGAATCCACATCTTTTTTCTTCTTCCTTCAAAGTTTACCTCATCTTCAACTTCAGGGGGCACATTAATTGTCAAGTATAGTCGAGGAAGGTACCAGGTAGAGAAAAAAATTAAACTATCTCATGTGTAAGTGGATAATCTGTTATATAAATAAACACCATCAAACGTTTCTAACATCCACCTATGGTATGTCGAGAATTGTGCCAGGATTTACACATATCATCTTTAGTCTTTAAAATAACACAGTAAGATAAATATTAGTATTTCTACCTTATAAATAAGGAAAAATGAAGTTTAGAGGTATTAGTTCATTCACTTATTTTTTTTCTAAAAAATATATTTTGAATATCTACTATATGCCAAACACTGGGGGAGGCTTTAGGGGTAAAATAATAAACAGAAATCCTGATCATCCATTCTCTCATTGGCTTTCCAAAAGAAAGCAATAATAATGTTGCAGTCATTAGGTAGCAGTTCTAACATTCAAGTCTAGGCTCCCCCTTATAACAGAGCCAGGAATTAACCAGCTTTTCTTTATCAGCCTTTCTCACTAAAGGAGAATAAATATGGTGTCAGAAGCCAGTCAGGTTTTTTACATATTGCCCCCAGTTGTTCCTGATACATTAGATCCCAAGAGTGCAAACGACATTTTCTTCTCACTTAGGATCTAGTCTGAGATCTTTAAGAACAGATTTAGTATCCTCTTTAATGTTTAGTCATTATCCAATGGAGTGGTCATTTCAGCTCCAGTAATATCTTTGGTCAGATATTTAGTTACCAGGTAAATAGGTACAGCAGTATAGATTATCGATGCACTCAGTAATCATGGATGCAGCTGATAAAAGCACTGGTTAGTGTTAATTTTTTATAAGTAATTCTGGTCATGGTTTCATTTTTTTGTCTGTTGACTAGATTTTAAAAGATTGTTTACCAAAAGTATAGATTTTTAAAATCAGATTATAAATCTAGAAATTTTGTGTGACTTGAGTGCTCTTCTGCACTAATTTTCTTGCCAAATTAATCAATGTTCTATATAAACCTAAGTGTAATTTAATAAAATATGTCAAGAACAAATTTATCATTTCCTCTGCACTCCAGAACAAGTCCAGGATAAGAAAATAATTCCATCCTAGCTGTGGCACATAGTGTTCAAAAGTCAGGAGACTTACTCATGTCTGGGTGATATGATCATTTAGCCACGTATTCACAAGTAGATAAGAAAAGACAAGAAAAGAAAAGAAAAAACAAATTAGAAAGAGAAGCTAGAAGGAACCATCTTTGATTCTCAGCACCCAATATTTTCTGTTCCTAATAAAAACCTAGTGCTCTTACATGTCAACACTTCCTAGAAGCCCAACGACCACTCCTTGTTATCCCAAGGATGATTCATTAGTGCAGTGTCTGATGCAAATGAATACCTACCTTCCTTGATAATAGATACCCTTATATTTCCTTAGAGATAAACTACAATTTGCACTAAAGGAACTTAGAAAGTATTTATGCATGCAGTCTTTTGATTCCAAAGCTTGAATGGTTTTGTCTGGTTATTGAAAAGACTAAACATTCTGGAATGAAATTTTGGTGGTTACATGCATGTCAACTAACTTGCTGCAAATAAGCCAAGTGTATATTGCAAAGACCGTATATATCACGTACTGGTTTAGCATGCTTTTCTTCCAAGACTGCCAAGAAATATTGCTCCGGTCTCCACTGGTGCTCTGTTAATTCTGTTGCAAGACTGAGAGCAGCCGTCTCCTTCCAACCCACATCAACATTAACCGGTGTAAGTGTGACACCCCTTGAGTGGTACAAAATGCCATAGTGCACTGGGAGTTCCTTTAGAGCCAGGTTTGAACACATCATGAAATATATGCCTCTATTTACTAATGAAAATGGAGCCACATTTTCCTGTTCTTTCAGCCATATGGGGTTATGATTGGTGTGTGCTTGCCTTTTACATCACTATTTGATTCCATAATAAGAACCACATGAGACAATTTTAGTTTATTAGTTCTTCAGTTGCCAACATGGCTATTGTACAACTAATAAAATAAATAAAAATATTTCCCTTGTGTTTTTTCTTATAAAATACACTTGTTATGTAAAGGATAAGCACATACCAGTCACAACCTGATCTGGCATGAGCCATATTGTCTTGCTTTTTCTCATTTAATAGAAAACAAAGGAGACATATTTATTAGTTTCCTAATAGCATGGTTGGCTCACACTGACCTATACCTACACATCAGCTATTGGAGGCATTTATTTAGAGAGAAATGGTTTATACTGGCGTCTTGGTAAAAAATTTCAAAACCTAGTTACTAATAAAAATACATTTCTGGGAAAGGTATATAATAAAGGAAGTAAACGCAATGAAAAACTACATATCTTCTTAGTGTCCATGGTAATTCACCCATCATCTCCTCCAGCGTCAACCCCTAAAAATGCGCTGCTGGTTCTGGGCCTTTCTGATGTACCAAGAAGTCCAAAGTGAATCACCATGTCTAAGGCCAGTGTTCTGCCGTTCACTGAAACTAGGCCCAGATTTTGAGACTGAGCTGAAACATCACCTTTTGAGTACTATTGGAACGTAAGTCATACTGCTCTGATACTGTCATTAGTCATCAGCTCACATGAGTCCTTATTGTTTGGAATAGTCAAGAACCAATCTATAAATATTCTCCTTTACTATATGAATGCTCAACAGAGCAATGGCATATGAACAGATTGGCTATAGAAACTGGTTTTCTACTTGGCAATCTTTCTGAGAAAGAACCTGTGAGCAAAGGACAATGAGAGACCACTTTACCTCCACTAAGACATCACACTTACATGAGCTGATGTTGATCGCTAATGTCATGAAATCTATCAGAGTTCTTGTTCCTTCATTTCCTATTTTCAGTAGTCAGACATACTGAAAGATGAAGAGAGGGTTGCCAGTAGTCCTGTGCATGCATGTTGGAGCCTTACTACAGAAAACAAGTGGACATTTTAGAAATGACTCTTTCCCTAAAACAGTTCTTTTTTGCAAAGAAGAGGCTACACTACATAAGACTTGAATTATTCCGCATAGGACTTAAATTTAATTAAATGGTTGCAAGAAATACTTTATAAAGCTAACTTTACCAGTCATTTTTTAAAAGAATAAAACCTGTCCATGTTGTTTCAATAAATTTTGGAGAAGAAAATTCCATGTGCTTAAATTCTTCCATTCCCTGGTTTGATCACTTTCTATCATTCTAAACATCTGTCTTTAAAGAAAAAGTAAGAGCACGTACTCTTTAAAGAAGCCAAAAAAGATATTTTTGTTATCACTGTCAGATTTATAATAGGTAAAGATATGTAATAAATGAAAAATGATTAAGCAATGCAAGGAAAATGCAGTTTGTTGGAGTGATGGAATATTGTTTTAACTTCAGTGTTTTGTGCACATATAAATGTATTTATCTATTTATTTATTATATATTTATGAGAATAGAGCAAGAGGTAAAAAAGGCACAGTGTATTTGGGTGATATATCTTAGAAGAAAATGATGCTTTCCAATAGATTTCAAGATTGAATAGAAGGGAGAGAATTGATCTGAGTCATTTTCCCACTGCTTCAAGGACCAACTCATAAAATGAGTTTGATGGGCACTGAGGATTAGTTTTGACCCCCTCTATGGCTTCACAGAGTCCAGGTCAACTTGGAGAGACTGGAAGTGTTAACACACAGGGGAGAGCAATGAGATACAGCCCCAGTGTTCAGAAAACTGCTCTGTCTCGCATAGCCAGCCAACAACGGTCTTTCAAAGTTATGTTGCTTCTCATTCTATGTCAGGGTTAAGGTCATTTTTAGGGCATGGTGAGGAAATGTGGAGGCCAGGGCTGTCTGCACCACACCTGGGCTGTGAGAAACAGGGGGTTTCAATTTCCAGCCTCTGAAAACCACACAACCCAACTTTTACCTGCCTGTCCTCACCCCAGTATACAACAAATATAAAATAAAATCAGATATTTCAGAGAAGTGGACTAGTAAGATCAAGGATGGACATTCCTGAAATGCATTAAGGCCTTCAGAAAAAGGTAAGCAATAAAGGCAGAGCTTTATTATTTAGCTAGAGTTATGGTTTCCTATGTTATTTTGAGGGGAAGGGCAGGGTTGGGAGGTGTACAAAAATGACTTTCACTTATTCTTTTGGTATATATGGAAGCAAAAATATTGAGATATTTATAAATATACTAGTTACTAAGGACTGAATTTTCAAATATATGCAGTTTCTTCTCATCTATAGCTTATTCTTGTATTTCCTTTATAAAAGACCTGATCACTCTCCTGGAATACAAGATAGAAGCAAAGAAGTTGTGATTGGAGGGGAGAGAAACAGAAGAAAGTATTTTACTTTAGGATTCTGAAGCTAGTGAACTCTTATCTCAGAGAATACAAACCTATAATTACGAAAATAATGTTAATAAAAGCTATCATTGACTTAACACTTTTTCTGTGCTGTGAGCTGCTTTACACACAGTAGCTTGTCAATCTTCTCTGCATACTTATTATTCATTATTGTTATTATTACCATTTTCATATGATGAGAAAATTGAGACAGTTTCTTCAGATTTCATATGATTTTCCTACACTTACAAAGTGGCCAAATATTCCCAATGTGTTCCTGGGGTTCAATAACAGCAAGTGTTATTGTCCCTTTGACAATGAAGAAAACACGTTACTAGCAATGCTTGTGAGACCCTTGGGCTTCTCTGAGATTCTATAAATGCAATTTTTAGATTTAGCATGCTATGCTAGTTCAGAAGTCTTTTCATTGAAAGTAATAGAGAAGGACCAATGATCTTTTAGAAATATTCCATAAATTGGTGCAGCCATGGCATGCGTAGAACAAGAAGACAGTTGTCAATGAGGCATGGTTTCAGGGGCGTGGAAAGTTTGCTGGTACTCAAACATTTTCCTTTCCGCGCAAACTGAGCAAGCTTTCAAATCAGACAAAACTAGTCAAACACTAATTTTATCGTAGTTATTGTGACCTTGAACTAAAGTTTCTTAATTCATCCAAGTGTTGTCGTGAAGATGGAATGAGGCAATGAATGTCAGTGTTTGAATGTGATAAGTCTAATACATTTTGTTTCTTTTGTCTTCCCCTTTATTCTTTCTCTTTCCTATGATTTAACGTGTGAAGGAGGTATTTTAATACTGTGAGTGATGAAAGTATATGAAAGTCTTTAGAACCTGCCCTTGAAAAACTCACAATCTAATGTTATATTTTGTGACCTAGAAAAGGTAATGTGAGCTCTTAAGCACTTTTCAGTCATATGAGTATTTTTTCTGGCTAACAATAGAAATAAAAAACTCAGGAATCTATGCAAATATTTAGCTGATACAAAATGGCATCTCATTTCACATTGTCTGAGGAAGGAGAAATTGCAATATCATCATATCAGTCAATGGTATTTATTATCTCTCGGTCTTTTCCTGTTTTTCACTATGTTCTTATAAAGTTTCTGATAGAGAAAATCAGGAGATCTTAGAAACTGACTTTCATTTATAACCTGCTGATTCACCTAGATCAGGTTACTGGGAAGAAATCCAAATCAGACCTCCTGACCTACCCAAAACAGCATGAAGTATGCCCTGCCACTAAATCCTGATTCCTGTGTACCTCACCCTGTCACTAAATATGATTTAAAGGAACCTTTAGAAAGTCAGGTATAAGGATTTAGTGCTTTACATGTAGGTTACAGCTGCTGGCCTGGCTTTTATAGTAACATAAGTAAGTAATTTATTAAATGGTTCAGTCATTAGATATACCAGACCTTGAAAACATTCTTGTGAAGGAGGCTAGTTTGGGTAGTGAGAAGATTAACATTTCTCAGCAGCAAGTATTTGTGACAAGATTAATGAGGCACAGGGCAGATGGATGTGTTTCCCTCTTTGTGTCTGCTCTCCTGGTTTCCTTGCCCTTTATTTGGTTGTCTTTTCCTCTGTGGCACCTGCTGTCATTGACATGGATGAGATGCCAAAACAGCATTCCTTTACTTCAACACTATTCACACCTTCTTCTCCCCGTTTCTTTCTCCACAGGAGTTATGCCTTTCTCCTCTTCTTGGATTGGCAAGGGCATTATTTCAGTTTCTAGAAGAAATGCCTGGCAAGCATTTTCACAGTAAAAGAAATCATGGAAATATGAACAAGATCAGAAACACTTCTTAGTGCTTTCTTTTACATTAAAATTTGTAATTAATTATGTGTTAATTTTCTTTAAGATTATGTATCTGTTTTAATACATTCTGCATTTTCCTTCACAGTTATCACCAGCTCTATGGTGTCCATTATGTCTTTTAGGGGATATAATGTGCTTCTTGTACTGGCCATTTGATAGAATGTTAATGTTCCCATTCTCTTTCTCATGTTCTCAGGCACCAGAGACAGACAATGTCCTGCTTTTGTGAGCTTACTTCTCTTCAAAAGATTTATAACATGGAGACTAATAACAAGTGTACTTTCCTTTAACAAAGCCTCCAACTTCGCTTCTGTTTGTTCTTCTTCCAGCTCAATTTCCTCTGATGCCTTCCAATAAATTGCCATCCTTTTTTTCCACTGAAGTACCCTAAGTGTGTCCTTTGATAAAACACACTTCTCACGTCTTATAAAAGCTAATGTAACAGAATTTCCCCTTTGTGTCGTTAGTATTTACCAGCGAATGTTTGTAATGATCCCAATCACTAGTTATTTTTAGTCCAAAAGTAACATCTAAGATATCTAAGGCTAAAGAGATGCTAAGATCTGTGGCTATCCAGTGGGCATTCCTGGGTTGGATGAGAGTCTGGGAGTCTGGAAATTTGGGAGATCAGCAAAAGCCCATAAAATACTGGATTTCTATAGTTAGGAAAGATGTCTCATTATATTTTTATAATTTTCTAATATTGTAACTTTCAGCTTGAATTTTGTTACTGACTTTATCGTTCTTTATTTGACTATAAGACTCTTAATAAAAGCAATTATGTATAAAATAGAAACCACAAATCCCCAGCAATAGGTTATTTAATTGCAGTAATCACCCAAAACAAGCCTCAGTTTCTAAGAAAATGTCTTATTTGACAGGCACATCTAGGAACCTCAGGAGTGCATCTGCAGATGGGGTTATTCAGGGAGTGTTCAATGAGTTCTTGGCCAAAAGCACAAATGAGATTTCAAAATTGGGAGGAAAAAGATTGTTTACATGGTTAAAGACTCAAGAATAGAAAAAAAAATAGGCAAAATGTTAAAAGTAGAATTTTCCCACTTACCATTACCAATGGGGCCAAAGTGCTAAAGATAAAAAGGATCTGAAAGTTACAGTATTATCAGTACATTCCATCGGATAAGAAAGCCAGCACCAGAGTCAAATTTTGTGGCTAAATTGCCTATCCTTTCAGATTTCTTCATCTGTAAATTATAAACAATAATAATTATTATTTTATAGAGCTATTATAAAGATTGAATGAAATAATGTACCTAAAATTCTTAGAGAAATGATCAGTAATAGTTCAATAATTAACTATTAAAAAGCACTGATGACTCTCAATGAATGTTTAAAATAGGTAAACATAAGAAACACAGAAAGCACAAGCAATCACAAAGTGTAAGAATAAGAATAGAATAGTGTTGGTAAAGATAAGCCCTGTGATAAGCTAAAGATCAGCAGAAGGGAAGCACTTTAAGGCTACTGGGGTATGAGAATTAGGAAAAGAGAGAAATAGACCAATCAATTGGGGTAGGAGGATGTGATTTTTAAGGAAATTGTGAGAAACCCCAAATTCTCAATTCCACTTTCACTCTGCCTTCCTTATGAAGTAGAATTATTCTTAAACTAGAAAAGGCAGAATAAACATTTTTAAGAGGAGATGGAAATTCAAGATAGGTTAGAAAATTGGAAAAGAGCCCCTAGCTGATTTTAGGTTAATAACATTTCTGGGTCTAGTCAAGCTTCATAGAAAAAGCTTCATAATACATGTGACCCTGTCTCCTAATACAATTTGCTTTTCACACAGCTATGCCATACACAGTATTTCAATTCACCTGGAATGCTTTTCCTTAATTTTTCATTTGGAAAATGCTATTGTTTAGAAAAGGATTTCCCAGCTTCCCCTGGCAGATCTAATCACTCCTGGCCACCATCCAGGCTGCACAGGTCTCTGTTTAACATCTGTGAGAACCGTATTGCAGTGATAAGATTACATGTCATTAATGTCCTTCTGTCCCAATTGTGATCTTCTTAAGAGTACAGACTATCATTCTTTCTATTCCAAGATCCTACCTCAGGGTATGGCTCATGGTCAGTATTCAGCAAATGTTAATTTGATTTAATTTAACTTAAAGGAGACGAATGGTTGCAGGAGCTAAGGACTCTTGACAAGAAAAGGCTTTAGGGAATGGGATGGAATGATTACTATCTTTAATAAATGACAGATCTTATATAAAAGAAGGAATAACTTCAGAGGACAGAATCATGATTAATGGGTCAAAGTTAAAATGAAATAACTTTGGCCCTATATGGAGTTGAACTTTGTCTCAGAGTTGTTCTCACCTGGAGAGGGTTATCTTGTATGGTAGCTAATTCTCTGCTAGGATATGGGCTTAAATAGAAACTAAATACTCTATCTGGAACATGGTACAGCTAGATCTTGCAAAACATTAAGGTTTAACTTTCCTTATATAACTCTTAAGAGTCTATGATTATCCTCACAAATATTAATGACTCAGTTTGGAGACTCCAATACTGTAATAAATTTTTTTCTTTCAGAGAGACTACGCTTATCTCAGCTGCCATCTTCTCTCACGTAATAATCTATTCTACCAGTTTATGAAATTTGTTCTTCACTGCAGAAGAATATTTTTATTAATGTTTCCCTCCCAATAAAACCCACCACACCACAGGTACCCGCCATGGAGACTCAGAAAATTGGGACCTCTGAAACATTATTGTGAAGTTTCCCCTGCTTTGTTTTGTAGTCCCAGCTTCGTTGTAAAAAAATAAAAAACTTAATATGTTTAGAAGACTATTAGTATAAACCTGAATAATCAGAAAGGGGCTCAGTTCTGTAGACAACAATAATAATAATTGAAGTTGGCTTCTTTAGTGTCTGGAATTCCAACTGGGACAAGCTCAAAGCTTTGGTTTATCATCACAAAAGAGCCACAGAGCCCTCAAGAGCCCTTTCTGGGATTCCAAAGAAAATCTACCAAGGCAGAAACTTTTTCTTCAAGTTTTTTTTATTAAAAACAAATAAAGGCAAACACAAACACATTCCAATACAGAAGCACTTCTGAAGAGCCACAAATCCACAAGGTTCCAAGCCTCTGGCTAGTCCAATCTGCTGCTGTAAAGGGCTAGACATAATTTCAGCCAGCATGGGTCTACCCCATACAATAATCAAAGACGGCAATACTACCGCAAAAATCAGGCTCTCTTCTACATTACCAGTACCTTTGTTTATGTCCTCAGAGGTTGCATTTTCTTCTTTTTTAAAAAAAAAAATTGTTTCTTGCATGTTCTCGTTTGATTTTGAAGTTAATATTCCTTTTCTATCTTCAGCTCTGAGCTAATAGCACATATGCTTTGTTTATCTGTATGGTGGCAAGACAATTTCATGATATGCCCGCAGCTTACAAACTGATCAGTGGGGTCTGTCTTCATGGTGCCGTGACTAATGGACATCTGGAATTGTCAGTTGTGCCTTTGTGAGGCTGAGCCGTGACTTGAACTAAAGCTACAATGTGAGCAGTCATTTGAACTTCCCTGCCACTTGCTGGGTAAAAAAGCAAGAAGAAGAAGGATAATCTGTAGTATGAAGAAAATTTTTCATTCTATGAGCTTACATATCCCATCATCTGATGTAATGCTTTTACCAATTTTATGCAGCTAATCATGTAGGATATTATAACTGATTGAATTATTTATGTGCTGTATTCCAAGATTTCTTCTGTTTGTTACAGTCTAAAAACTCCTCAGAGTAAAGTGTAAAGTAAATGTAATAATACAACATAATTAATTATAGCAGTTTCTCTTTTAAGGCATTATGTGTATATTTAAAAGAAATGATATCAGAATACACTAGATCAACTTAATATGAAGACAATCAAATATATCTGTCTGCTTCTATCCTAGGAGACAGTGTGACAAAGTTAATAATTATAATCATAATATCTAATCTCTACATAGTATTTATGGCAGACAGCACTACTAAAATATATTAACTTAAAATATATTAAGATATATATTAAAATATAGTAACCCATTTAATTTACATATAAGGTAGGTACTATTATTATCCCCATTTTTTAAATAAAACCCTGACATCTGGAGAGATTAAGTAATTTGCCAAGGATAGTTGAAATGAACTTGAGGCTAGATGTTTGGGTGCTATTTACATATCCAAAACTTCCTAAATGATGATAGGAATCATTCACCTTGAGTTATGCATGGGATCCTACTACCAACCACTAGGCTTCAAGTATGTTTGTCAAGCTGATGAGACAGTCTTAATGGAAATATATTTGTACCTTCTGGAAAAAAATTCAATCTACTGTTGTAGTTTGGACACACTGGTGGATAATCCTGATGGAGTGGCTTTCTCAAAGCCTTTTAGCACAAGATCCTGAATACATTTCCCAGAGAGGATTCCCCCTGAGAGAGACTAAACCAGGCATGATGAACTTGACCCAGTGACTCATTCAAGTCACAGGAGAAGAGTAGACATGTGAATTACTGTGGGGGCTGGTATTTGAACACCAATGAATGACACCATGGCCCCAAACAATGCTTCTTTGGGCCACATCAAAGAGAAATACAAAGGAGAGAGGGCTATTTTCCCAATTTGGCACCCACTACCAGCTGGGCTATGAAGAGCGGCTAGCAGAAAACTGTAGCATCTGCGAGAGTAGGTAGGAACAACCCACTCAACCTAGTGGGGTGGGGCTTATACAGTACTTTTTAGGTTTGGTGTGGTAGCACCATGGATTTGATAGGGATGACATTGTTGGATACACTCTGGGCCTCCAAGAAATACTTGGATGAGACTTTGATGAGATGTGAAGATTCTGCTCAAATATGTCAGGGGAAAGTGAGAAATTATGGCAGAATGGAGCTCAGGAAACATACTGGGTAGTGATTAGTTAGGAAGGGCCAGGCAAAAAATCTGGGATTTCACATTTTAATAAAGTAAAACAAATTCAGTACAATTTTGTCTGGAAACAAAAAAATATATAGCAGACTACAACCTCAAAATAAAGGACATTCCTTTAAATTAAAACTTTGGTTTGTGAAAAGTCCATTCTTTATGTTCTCATTTGTGGAACATATGAGAACTGTGGAACACTTCATTACAGGCTTATATAGATCCACTGAGAGGTGTCTGGAAACAACTAATACAATGGCAGTTCTGCTGGATCATCTGGCCCATGACTTGGAAGATTCAAAAATTCATTATTGCCAGTGCCAAGAGATTATCAGACTTTGAGAGAATGGATCATGTTATCTTTAATATACATAGAACTAGAGTAGATGTCAAAATGTTAATTTATTCTTTTAAAGTGAGAAATACATATGAGAATTGAAATATCCATGTTGGCATGAGTGTTGTATTTTCTCTCTATAGCCCGACTACCTGGAAGTGTATCAGTCTCATTGCTTTCTGCTGTAAGATTTTTTTTTCTCTGAACAACGACAGTTTGCCAAAATTCTTAGTTCTTTACTTTGTATTAACTCTTTTAATCCGTATAACAAACAAATGAGGAAACTGAGACACAACAATATTAAAGTAAATACCCCATATTCATGAATGGAGGAATTGGCAAAGCTGAGATTTACAACTAGGCAGTTGGCTCAGAGCCCATGCTTCCATCCTCAATACTATAATTCCTTGAACTATGAGATAGTTTGAGTTATGTAAAATCAAGTGATGAACTGATGAGAGTCTTGAACACAAAGGCAGAAGCAGTAATAAAAAGAATACAAGGCGTTGAATTGTGTAAGTTCTTCATATATTTTGAATACTAACCCCTTATCAAATATATCATTTGTAAATATCTTCTCAAAACCACATGAGATTTTACCTTACACCTGTCAGAATAGCTAGAGTCAAAAATATAAGAAATAACAAGTATTGATGAGGATATGGAGAAAAAAGAACCCTGCTTCACTGTTGGTGGGAATGTAAATTGGTACAGCCACTGTGGAAACAGAATGGAGGTTCCTCAAAAAATTAAAAAGAGAAATATATGATCTAATAATTCCACTACTGGATATTTATCCCCCAAAAATACTAATTTGAAAGGATATATGCACCCCTATGTGTCATTGCAGCATTATTTATAATAGCCAAGTGTCCATTCACAGATGAATGAAATAAGAAGATGGAGTATATATACAACAGAATACTACTCAACTGTAAAAAGGGATGAAATCTTGCCATTTATGACAACATGGATATACCTGAAGGGTATTATGTTAAGTGAAGTGAGTCAGACAAAAAAAAAAAAATACCATATGATTCACTTATATGTGGAAACTAAAATACAAAGCAAATAAACAGAAAAACAAAAAGCAGAATCAGACTTGTAAATATGGAGAGAAAACTGATGGCTGTCAGCGGGGAGATGCGGAAAATGAGTGAAGGGGAGTGGACATACAAGCTTCCAGTTATAGAATGAATAATCACAGGAATAAAAAGCACAGCATAAGGAATATAGTCAATGGCACTGTAACAGTGTATGGTGACAGATGGTAGCCGTACTTGTGTGAGCCCAGCATAATGTACAGAGTTGTCGAATCTCTGTTCTGTATACCTGAAACTAATGTAACATCATGTGTCAACTTTACTCAAAAAAAAAAAAAAAATTAAAGAGGAAAAGGAAACCCAAGAAAACAGTAGCTATAAAGGCAGAAAGCAGTTATGTGTTAAAGATATTTCTTTCATAGATTTATATTAAAGATCAGAAATAATTAATGTTCATTAGTTAGGATCTGAGGTCCCATAATGGAAGATACACCAGGCAGATATGTACCCCTCAAACACCCAAGTTGATATATAACTGACTAATAACCTGTATGGATATAGTGGCGTTGTGGATGCTCTGTACTAACAGACATCCTCTAAGCTGATAGGAGCATTAACATAGGTTTCTGGAATGGATATAAATATTTTAAGGCAATCAGCAATATCCAGAAACTGGCCTGGGTAAGGTGGGCAGACAGTGGAAAACATTTCTTATTTGATAAGCTTAACTATAGATTCCAGAATATTGTTTTCCATCTGATGGTTATAGCCGTCCAAAAATTAGACTATAAAAACCAGCATTCACTGGTTTTATTTTAGAGGCTCTAAGAGCATAATGTTACAATAGCACTGAACAGCAATGTTGAATATTTGCATAACCAAAACACTGGCAAGGAACCATTCTAAATGTGATCTCTTAATTTCTTTCCCATTTATGATAAAGCCAATTTTGTTCTCTAACTTGCCACCGTGCTGTCAAGATCTTTTTGTCAAGAGAAGAGGTTCTATTCTCATGTCTTTTGTACTAAATGCCTAGTGATCTGGTCCCATTACACGAAAATTAAACAAAAGCTGACAGGCATGGGTAAATTTTATTGAGGCTAAGAGTGGTTATTTGCTTTTATTCATTCATTCCCTCCTTTAACAAGTATTTATTTACACCATATGCCAGGTACAGCTCTTGCCCAAATTCACTCAGCTAGTGAATGACGGAGTCAAATATGCCTGACTTCAAAACCCACGCTCTTTCCACTCCACCATATTAAATTAAAATGGTACCTTTGAAAAAAATTTAAAATAGCACAATTTACTGAGTAAAATAGTAAAAGACTTACTACTTAAAGCAATCATATTCTCACAAAACCACATGCAAACAATGTCCCATATTCTGTACATTATTTTACTCTCCTGCTGGCCAACACCACAATTCTTCAGATTAGAAGATTTGGCTGCACTACAGAATATACACGGGAAGTCGAGCAACACCCAAGGCTCCATTAAGGTCATTATTCTTGTGGATTTCTTTTCCTCCCACAGGGACAGGCATATCAATGCTTCTATATGTTTTGAAGAGCTTAGCCACATGATTTTAATCATTTCTCCCAGGTGGCTCTTAGAACTTGCATGGTGGCCCTATATATTATCCAACCAAGGACAGGTTCCAGTGCGGTTTGATGAATGAGCAGGAGACCAAAATCAGAGATCTGAAATTCTCTTCTCCAAGGAGTAATAGTTTTACCTCTATTGCTGCAGGATCTTAGGGAATCTGAATATTGGAAAACAATGTAACTTAAGGTTTTGAGCTGGACCACAATTTGAGATCACCTATTTTTTTAGCTATTTTTACAAATGTTCTGGTTTGGATAAAACCTAAGCTATGTTTTTCTAAGTATCTCTCTTTTCAATTTTTAAATTTTTGTATATTTTAGTGGAAATTTAATCCTCTTAATATTAATTTATTTACAGTTAACTCATCAAAGTGTATTTAATAAAAACATATTTCCCAATTGACTTTATAATAAACTTTTTTAGAAATGCTAGAATGAATACACACACACGCACACACACACACACACACACACACACACGAGAAGTTCTCATGCCAGGAAATAAAACAAAAAGAAAATACACAGCACCAAGAAGTTCAGGTTGGGTTCAGATCTCAAAAGCCACAGGTTCCAAATAATTCTAAACTTGGATGATGGTTTCTTCCATCCAAGAATGTGTCCCACATGTCACTGAATGGTGCAACCACATTAACCACAAGTTTAACCTCGTTCTCTTGTACTTTTTAATTGACTTCAGCCCAAATCTTTTCAAAATGTAGACTTAATTGAACTTCTCTAAAATATTGCAATTAAAATGCATTTTTCTTCTGACCACTGGCATGTGAGGCAATGTCAATCATCTTTCCCTGGTATCAAGAAATCTCTCTCTTCCTCTTCACTTCCAGGCAATACAGCTAGGCAATTTTTATTTTGGGATGATATTCTCTTATCTTTTCTAATATATCTTCCTATCAGCATACCTCCAAAATCTTTGGTCACTACGTATGTTACTCATCAAATATTTATCCAGCCACTGTTGTAAGGAAAGCACTTATTTTAACAAAAGTTAGTTCAGCAAATACATACAAATTGTCTACTATGGTTTAGCCATCTGTCAGCTAAGATAATTCACTGAATAATGTGAAAGATTATGTAAAATATAATAAGTCAGAATTGAAAATTTATAGTATTAGTAATACTGCATCTCCCTCCATAGCCATAATAGACATTTTAATCAATCAGGTATACTTTCTTGCTGATCTCATGCATGAGCTCTGAATTTTTCTCAACTATATTCCAGAAAGCCACCACCAAACCACTGGAGTTGGTATAGCAAATATAACCTATACTCTGTTTTCTTACTATATGCGATTACTTTGAGTGATCTTCAACTATTAACTGTGGGCGTGTTGCTGGGGTGCAGTGATAATAATTCATATGAGATTGTTTTTTGGGTCTGGACGTTCCCATCATATGCCCCTACAGTCCTTCTCTTTAGTACATATTCCTAAACACTGTCAAATACTATACTCACCAGATCTTGCCTTGGCTGTTTCTTTTTCTCATATTTAAGATTAAGAAAAGCAGAAACTGAAACAATATCTAACCAATGAAATGAAAGTTTAAGTCTGTCATATTTAATAAATAGTGAATATGGTGTGCTAGAAAGACTAAGGCATTAAGGGGCAGGAGACCAGGATCACTTACCCTTAATTCTCCACCTGTCTCCAGCTCTCTGACCTTGGCTGAACCATTTATTCATTCACCTATTCATCAGACTAATATTTGGAAGCAATCTCTGTGTGTCAGGCATCTTCAAAGGCCTTGGTTGACTCATCTGAAAAAATGGGGAGCATACACTTCTTTCAGCTAAGATGTAGATAGGACCCAGGCTATTATGGTAGTTCTAATTCTTGTTTTTTTAGAGCGGTTATTGTTTTGCACAGATGTAGAACCAATAAATTAAGTCAACTAGGAAATTAGCCTTCATTATACTCACAGCCATGTTCTAGAAATGACCCAAGAGAACATTTTGACCACTACAATATCTAGTTGCTACTTTTTCTTCTTTCCTCTTCCCTTTTAATGTCTTCTTCTCACATTAGATTTTTTTCTCTGCTCTTGCCCTAACCTGAAATAAACTTCAGAAACACCAGGTCCTCTCCAATAGTTGTTCATTTTTTTTCCTACCTCTAAATAATTTATCATCTCTATTCTTCAAATTAACAAATCCTTTCAGTTAATTAGGTTTGCATTGGATTACATTACACCTTCCAGGCTGCCCAGTTATTGGGAAGGAGGGGGAAGGAGGGGTGGTGAGGAGGGGAGAAAAGTAAAAAAAAAAAAAAAAAAAATCATATGTATGCACAAGGCATATTTCAGTGAATTAACAATTAGAAAAATAAAACCACCCTACCACATCTTGTCAAAGACAATATCAAAGCTGTTACATAAACTCTATAATTAATGAAATATGATATTTCAGAATACATGAGATACAGTAGAAAAAGTGGTAAAGCACTTCTTACAATAATAAGTAAAAAAAGAATGAAAATAAATAAATCAAGAATTTAGTTAAGTAAAATAGAAAAGTAACAAAAACCAATGACCTAAAAAAATTGAAGAAAAAAGATAAGGTAGGTTGAAGAACATCAGTGAATGAATTAGAATAAATTAGAATATCATCATGCCTAATGTTAAAATTCTAGTACTGTACTGTACAGTATAGTACACTAGCCACATTTGCCAATTTAAATTTGTGTTTGAATTAGTTAAAATTCAATAAAATTAGATATTCAGTATCATTAGCTCAATTTCAAGTGCTCAATAGTCACATGCAGCTAGTGGTTGCCATATTGTATAACACAGACATAGAACATCGCCATCATTGCATGAAGTTTTATGACAGTGCTGCTCTAGAATCAGAAACAATATAAAAGAACTAACTAACATAGGATTAACTAACATCGTTCTAGTAGATGCAACTAAAAAGGAAAAATAAAGACTATATAGTCTTTAAAGAAAAACTGAAATTATATTACATTGAAATATAATGTCATGACTGAAAATTTCAAGGCACTCATTCAGGAAACTATAACCAAAAATAAGAGAATCCAGTAAGTTGGCTGAGGACAATATCAACATACCAAAATTAATAGCCTTCTTACATGGAAACCACTCTCCATTGCAAAACATAATAAAAGAGAGAAGAACCCATTACAAATAACAACAAAAGAGATGTAAATAAATAAATTTAATAAATTTAGCAAGAAACGTGTGAGGATATTACTAAAGAAGATAAGTGGAAATACACATTCTGTTCTTTGATAGGAAGACTTCAAATTTATATAAGATTTTTACACATCCCAATAAAAGTATTGAATGGATTATCTTAAATAATTTTAAAATATGTTTTTAAAAATTAAACTAAGTGATTCTATAATTTTTATGGCAAAATAAATGTGCAGGAATAGGCAGAAAATGTCTGAAAGAAGAGATATAAAAACACAGTAGCTTTATCAGATATCAAACTATAATGTAAAGCTTTATTAATTAAAGTAGGATTTATACTGGAATATCAATATACAAATATATCAATGTAATAGAATAGAATGTCTTGATATAACCCAAATTTGCATCAGGATTTATAAAATTATATAGATAGTATTTGCAATCTTTGGTCAAAACTAGATCATTGAATCAATTTGCTGGGATAAATAGAAGCCATATTAAAATACATTTATTCATTCCCTCAAACTTCATACCAAACAAATTTCAGATGACTCCAGGAATTAAACATAAAATTTGAAACTGTTAGGTCTCAATATGAGACAGATATATCTAGTTGATATACAATATGTAGCAGCCATAGATAAAAATATTGATAATTTGCCTACATAATTTTTAATATACATGAAACAAATGTGATATTTGAAAGCAAAAGACAAATGATGACCTGGGAAGTATATGCAATATATATAACAGAGAGCGGGCAATCAATTAGTATGTAAATATATTCTATTCCCAGTAAGGAAGACCCAGCATTCTAGTGGAATTAAGTCAAAGGACAGGAAAAAAACATTCGGCAATTTTGGATGCATGACAGTTGTTTAAAGTCATTCTGAAAATAGGAAATGTAGATTATGCATAGAATATCATACCATTTTATACCTGTCATCTTGATAAAGATCACACAGACTGATTATAAATCAACTCTGTTAGGCTTGGGTAGGTGGAACTGGCACTCTCGAGTATTGTAAGCATTACTGTAAAATAAGCAAACTCTTAGGTAAGCATTTTCATACTCTCTGTCAAAATGCACATATCCCTCCACCCACCAATTCCACTTTTAGCATCCTACCAATATAGTCACACTTGTACTCTAAACAGTATTCTATTATTAACAATATTGGTTGTGATAACTAAAGAATGAAAATAACCTAAATAAGAATTGGTCCTATAAATTATGGCTCATCCACAAAATTAGATAGCCATTAAAGAGAATGAGGCAGATCTATATACTGATAGAGAACGATTTCTAAGATATATTACTACGCAAAAAATAATCAAAGGGCAGAGCCATCTATATAGAAGTTATCTATAAGTTTCGTGAAAATGGTTTGTACAGACAGAATATTCTGTAAATACTCACAAGACCCCGTTAAGAGTGGTTGCCCCTGAGACAAAAAGTAAGAGGCATGGGGTAAACAGGAAACTTACTTTTCAGTATAAACTCTGCTGTGGTATTTGATTAAAAAATTTTTAGTTGACATGTTACCTAGTCAAAATTAAATAGATGAAACAATTTAAATATATTCTGTTCTGAAATTTTATTGAGACTGTGGAAAGGAAGGGGTTTCCATCTTGAACTAGTAGCTTCTCTTTCCTCCTGAACACTAAGAAGCAGCAACAGTCTATTTAAAAATTGAGATAAAGTGATAATATATATTCATGAGTCTGGCCTCAGCTTTATTTTGCCCTTTTTTTTTTAACTCCTTGGGGATCCCTACCCCTTGTCTCACTATCCCCTAACTAAAAAGATATCATCATGCTAAAAGGGACAAATCACCTGTTATCATAAGCATCAATTAATATTGTTCTAACAAATGTAATTAGAAAAGAGGAATAAATAGAAAGTGGTCTCATACAAGTAGATTTAGTAAGTCTGTATTTCTATTATCTGTCCTCTCTCTGGTGAATTGTAGTTTCGCTTAATTCAAAATGTCATATGTAATTCTTTATACTCTATTTCCTGACCTAGGCACTCCCCTTCCCATGACAAGTGTAGAGTTAACTAAACAAAGTTTGTGCAGCTCTGTAAGTACGACTTGCGGGACTTGGGGAATTATATAAATCTAGCTACAGCCCAGGGGTCTGAATTCTGACCGGACCATTCAAGATATCCTCAGTCTTGGCAGTTCAGTGCCTTGGAACCCCTCATACTGGGAAGCAAAGCTTATGCTCCTTTTTTAATAAGCTGCTCAGAGATACCACTAGTTGCCAATGCCCAGGAGAAGCCAAAAGAAGGGGTAGAAGAGATTGAGAGCCCTGTGAGCAATGGACCGGCTAAGGTCCATTGGAAAGAGTCTTTATTGCTATTGTTTTATATTTATTTATTTAATATATTATTTAGTATTATTTAGCATTAATATTTAGCATTTATTTCTTAACATATGTGAACAGTAATTTAAGTAAGGACAAGAACTGAGCAATATGTATTAGAAAATGAGCTGGGTTTTTTTCTTGTCACTGAAAACATCAAATAGAAAACTGGCAGGACTGAAGTTAATAATGAAACTATCAGAATAAAAATCTCATTACATATATTTCAAATTTCTAATCCTGTCTGCATATTTATTGTTCCCCATCTTAAGAACTATTACAAAGTATGCACCTTTGTATTTTCAGCAGCAAGATGGAAGTAAAAAGTGCAGAAATGAAGCAGATTAAGAACACTGACAGCAGAAATGCCTAGCACAGGGTTAATACTAGAGTCAAAGACAGGCCAAAAAAAATATTCAACATTAACTTGAGACCCTCAGCAGTGATGGAGCAAGGAATGAGAGCAACTTCATAGCGGCATTGCGGCATTTTCATAGTATTTTTCACTGACACATAGTTGTTAAGATATAAAAGATATTGCAAAAGGTGGTGTGAGAGCACACTCAATTATTCAACAATGAATCAAAACATCAGCTGTCAAACCAAGAAACAAACACATAGCTGGGACTCAAAGGCAAGTACCTGTTTTGTTGCTTGCTTTCCAATCAGGACATTTCAGACCCACCCTATACCTTGATATTAACTTCCGTGGAACCCAGCTATTTCTGACACTCAATCTAGATAAAGCACAGCTCAGGACTTGGAGCTTACTTGCAAATTAGAGAAGAGACCTAACAGGAAAAAAATGAAGAGAGAAGCTAGGGGAACCAAGAAAGTATGCAGGAGTTATGGAAGTATTTGCAATTTGCACAAATCACAGTCATTTATATCAGGATATCTACTGAGACCTCTGGCCCAATAAATTCAGCTTATCAGGCTTGAACACGTATCTGAGCTCCACAGTTTCCAAAAATGATAATGCCAATCAACAAATGAATGACAAAAATGATTGGTTCCTTAATTTTACATTTTTATTGTGTAAAATTTGATATAGAAGAATATAGGTACTATATTTATAAAACAAGCACTTGTGAACACATCACCACATAAAACCTGGAAATTTTCAGTATTATTAAATCTACCATTATGCACCTTCCCTCTTAATGCCCCTGACTCTCGAAAACCAACATAACCAACCAAGATTATGAATTTATTATTCCTTCATTTTTTTGTATTTAATTATTTTCTTACATATATAAACTAGTGAAGCTCTTGTTTTTGACCTTTTAAAAATGAGAGTGAACATAGTCTTCTAGAAGTTGCTTTTCATTCACATTGTTTTAAACTTCATCCATGCTATTGTGGGTAGCTAGAGTCCATTTTACTATTGCATAATATTTCATTGTGTGACTAGTTCACAATTTATTTCTTCATTATTTCTTGATGAACATTTGTGTTAATTTCTGTTTTTCAATATTATGAATATTTCCATAAAATTTCTTGTACACTTTTCTTAGGGTACAAGTGAAGAATTTCTCTAGACTCTATACTTGTGATAGTCAGTTTTACATGTCAATTTGGCTAGGATATAGTCCCCCAATTTGGCTAGGATATAATCTAGGTGTTGCTGTGAAGATATTTTGTAGATATGATTAGCATCTGCAATCAGTTGACTTTAAGATTATCCTCAATACTTTAGGTGCTCCAGATCCAATCGTTTGAAAGGCCTTAAGAGCAGAAATGAGGTTTTTCTAAGGGAAAAGAAATTCCATCTGTGGAATGTAGCTTCAACTCCTGCCCAACAATTTCTAGCTTACCTTTCCTGATGGCCTGACCTATGGATTTTGGACTTACTTTTAGTCAACCCCCATAATCACATAAGCCAGCGCATAGACAAACAAACAAACAAAAGTGTATTGGGGAAGAGTGGACAGATGTGTCTATTTTTCCTACAGGTTCTACTTCTTTAGTAGAATCCTGACTGATAGAATACTTATGAGTGGAGTTCCTTTATATCATCATTATAATGTATGTACTATAATATATAATATAATATTAATATTGTTATTATAAGATTATGGATGTAGGGTATACCATGATTCAACAGCACTATATAATGCCCAACTGTTTTCCACAGTAGTTGTATCAATTTTCATTCCTGAAGTATATTACGGTTTCCACGGCTCCTCATCTTTTGCAAACCTTTGACAAAAACGTCTTACCTTTGCTACTCTAGAGAGTATTAAATATTATCTTTACATATTTTAAATAATTTTAAATAATTTAAGTCACTTGTTACTTAATATGTCTTTGTTTTTTAATGGTTATTAACCAAATCATAAGTTTGCTTATAGTCTTTTCTTTTGTAGCTAGTACATTTTATGTTTTGCTTAGGAACTCTTAGGGTATCATGATGTTATAAAGATACTTTTCCACATTTTGCTTAAAATTAAAAAAAAATCTTTTTAGTCAGTCAGAAATTGGTATTTGTATATGATCTGAGGTGGTGTTCCAATTTAATTTTTTCCATACAAATAATCAGCTGTCCAGCACAGGTATTTCATGGTTCCTGCTTTCCCTTGTCACTGGCAATGTTGATTCTGACATATATTCATTTCCATAGATTAATTGATCTATTTCTGGGCTCTCTATTCTGTTTTCTCGGTCATTTTTTAAGTCTCTTCCAATTCGTAATGATTAACCTTATATCTGGTTAGACAATCCCCCCACCATAATTGCTCTTTTTCCATATTTTGACCATTCTTGGGCCCTTAAGCTTCTTCATAAATTTTAAATCTGTATGTCAAATTCTTTAAAAAAAATCCAGCTTTGATTTTTATCATGGTTGCCCTAGTCCCGCATATCAATTTGAAGAGAACTGATATTTTTTAAGATATTGAGTCTTCCTATGAACATGGTAGAATTAGCCACTGATCTAAGTCTTCTTCAGCATTCTGATTCTCATTGCTGTCTGTTCTTTTCACTCTTACTAATTTCCAATTTTTAATGAGAAAATCCATGATTAAAAATTATGTTTAATATAATTAAGTCAGTTTCTAGTTACGGATTAGTTGGAGGGAACTTCAGAGTATCTAGTCTATTGCATTGCTGGAATCAAATGTACAATTCCTATCTATCAGATTAACTCAAAAGTCATAATAATCTGTTTGCAAATTTTTGTTTTAAAAAAGGGGGGACGTGCTCTATGCCTGAACCCAGGACCTAATGATTAAAGACAGAATATATAAAGAAGTAATTAAGTAAGTAAGTAAGTAAATCTTAAACATGTCAGGTCCTAAAGCAAAAGAACTACAGAGATGAATGAAACTTTCCGGGAAAATCCAGAAGTCCTCCAATTTAACCTTCCAACTGATACAGTAATTCCTCTGAAAGCTACTACAGATGGCTTTCCAACATTTCTAAAAACATTTTACAATGATGTTCAATTTGAACTCTAGAACTATATTTGAAAGATATTTTTAAAATATTTGAACTGTATTCCTTCTCCTGCTAAATTTATTAGTGTAATACAATTTTCCAAAATAAGTGAAAACACAATTGAACGTTTGCCTAAACCTTTGATATTACAATAATGATGACACCATATAGATACAGTGCCAACACAGTATATCATTTAAGAAACAGAGCACAACTGCATCTTATTTAAAAATTGGAAGATGCTTTCACATTTCTTGAAGTTGTGTTTCAAAAAAATCAGCATATGAACAGTACACTTGGGACAAGCAAAAGCTTCAAGACTATCCCTCTTAGAGAAGCTTACTACAAAACCATGAGAAACATAAACAGAAAAAAAATCTAATTTGGAAATGATTTGATACATTTTATATTAAGTAGGAAGAAATGGAAGTTTCTAATTAGAAATGGCATCTATTTATTTAATATCCTACATGAAGGGGAACTATGGAAACACATCTGGTGCTTCCAGTGACTGTGTAATAATCAGCATACCCTGACTCTAAAGAATAGCAGAAGAAAATCTGAGAGTACATACTTGAAAGAGTAATATGATCCCTCTATTATCAACTAAAAATCTCAGGCTTGTTACCCTTCTTAAAGTGGTGTTTGAGGAGCATTACAGAAGATCTGATGCTCAACTGAATTTCACCTACTTGTTCATATTTCTTGCAGTTCATCACAAGCACGTGACCAAGCTTGGACAATAAAATGACAGTGGAAGGTATCCGTTTAACTTCCAGATTAAGGAACTGAAAATCCCACCAATGATTCTCCCACATATCTTTCCCCCGTCCCCAACAATCAAAGATGCTACGTGTTTCAGAAGGTGCTACCTCAAAGCGATGGAGCCTCTATAATCCCAGGATACTACATGCAACTATTCAGACCAAATCTCTGCCTATGTGAGTGAGTATATGATAAAGCACTGAGAGTTGGGGTTAATTTGTTATAACAACAAATTCTACCTATTCTGATTCATATTGAGCAACTGCTAGATCTAGTATTGCCTTTTACAAATCAAAAAATAACCAAACTTTTCAAAATTTTGGTGAGTCCTATAATAACAAAAAGGACTAGAATTTTTGCCTTTTTCCCCCAAGGTGGATATAATCCTATAATCCCATAAAAAGGATTAAATTCTAATTTACGAGCTTTACTTCTCTGCCAGTACTAAGATCCTCACTTAGTTCATTATATCCAATAAAACATATATAATTACCATTATTATTGAAGAATTACTGATTCGGAGGGAGCAAAAATCTCAGACACCTCAGAGCAAAGCAAGACAGAATGGGATCCTCAGGTGGAATGGGTCTTTGCAGTGCTTAAAGAAATTGAGAGATGTAGTTTTTCCGTACTGCCCTAGACTCTGCCCTGATGGTTCTTATCCATTTCACCTCTGTAACCTCTTATCTGACCCCTCTGGCTGTAGGCCCCATGTCCACCCTTTCCCAGCCATTGTGGAATTTGTCACAGCCATTGTAATAAAGCCAAAAAGGAACAATATACACCTGTTACTGTATGCAATTGACCACACATCAAAATCTTAGGTAAGGTAAATGGCCATTGGATTAGTTATGAGACTCAAAAAATAGGAACTAATATAACTTTTAATATCAGAAACCCAAATCAGAATACAAGTAAGTGGAAATCAGCAAGTATCAAGTACAGCCATTCACTCAATCAATATTAAATGAGCATTCAAAATATGTTAAATACCATGCTAAGTGTTGAACATAAAGTAATAAATAAGACTAACTCTCCGCTCTTCCAACGTGGCTCAGAATCCAATGGGCACAAAACAAACCAGAAGTGAAAGGAAGAGAGAAATTAAGCAATCCATGTTTGCCTGTCATTCAGGGTAAATTTTTATGTTAAGAGAAATGAATCACATCATTCTGTGAACTAAAATCTTTCAATGGCTTCCTATTGTACTAAGACAAAAGTTGAATTCTTTACCGCATCCTATAATTCATTCTGTGATTGGAGTCCCTACCTATTTAACCTTTCTAAGCATCAGTTTTTTCATCTGTAAAATGTTGATAATAACATTTACCTCCTAGAATTTTCCCGAGGATCAAGTGAGATAAGCTGCATTGTATCTGGCAATAGAAAGCACACAATAGGGGCACCTGGGTGGCTCAGTGAGTTAAGCATCTGCCTTTGGGTCAGGTCATGATCCCGGGGTCCTGGGATTGAGTCCCGCATCAGACTCCCTGCTCTGTGGGGAGCCTGCTTCTCCCTCCCCCTCTTCCTCTGCCTGCCACTCCCCCTGCTTGTGCTCTCTCTCTCTGTCAAATAAATAAAAATCTTTAAAAAAAAATAAAAAATAAAAGAGCGCACAATAAATGTTAGCGGACAAAACTGCCATTATTATCTTACATTATCCCATGCCTTTTCTCCTTCTGTCCCTGTGCTTTATTTACCCACACAGGCCTCGGAAAACTTAGAATAGGTCAAGTTCTTTTCCGCTAATGGATTTTGAACCTTCTGTTCTTTTGCCTTGCCCTTGGTCTGACAGGCTGCTTCTCCTCCTTTTACATTCTTCACATTTCAACTTATATTGTCACTTTTAGACTCCACTAAAGTGCTCTCCTATACCTGCTCATTTCCATCATAGTACCCTGATTATTTCATTGGTTGTTTTGCCTTTGTTGCTAAAGGATTGGTCTAAAACTGGATGTGCTATTACTTGGACAAAAGCTCACCCATAATATCCAGGTTCTGATTTTAGAGATTTCAAATCATTAATATTAGTAGACATTTAAGTAATTATTTCTTACTGGGAAGTTTAATAGATGTTGAGACTCTGCAGAAGAATGAGAAACCACAAGGGGATTCTGATATAACTGATGTAAATGGAAATCAGTAAAAGATGTTAAAATATATGGTAGCTTTGTCTTAGGCAGTAAAATACCTAATGAGGGCTGTGGAAATTACAAACTAAAGGATTTGACTTCCTGACAAACACTGAGCACCAAGGACAAGCAAGACTTGAGCAAGACCTAAGGACATGAGGTCTTGTCCAAAGATAGAGAAAGAAAATATTGGGAGAAGAGTGTGAGCAACCATCTGAACGATACAGGAGAGATTACCAGTAGACAATTAAACAACCAATTTATCTAATAGTAAAGTTGAACCAAGTAAACACTTCCTGTTGGAGAGGAAGCACCAAGAACCAATGGAGCACTTTAGCTAGCATCACCCAATAGAGTTGGCAATACTCTACATCAGATATTTATTCAGTATATATTTTGTAAAATATTTTATGATTAAAATGTTATTTTCATTTATATAATATGCCATAATTATAAAGTGTTTTTATATAAATTATATTAACTCACAGTAAATCAGTTAAGAAGACTGTCATTTTCTAGATAAGAATGTTAAGCCATGTTCAAGATCACCCATCAGTAAATTGCAGACCTGTGAGAGTGAACCAGAATATTAGACACTAATCCAGTGATCTTCTACTACCCCACATCTGCTTCGCAGTTAGTAGCAGTGAATATTCATTTCACTTCATATACTATAAGTACCTCTGTTCAGAATGAATGTATCAGTCATAGCATTGCTTAGGTGATGTGTTTGTATTTTCAAACTAGTTGAACTGTCAATATGACAGAAACATTGCCATTAAATTTTACAAAATTTCTTAAAGGGAAAAAAAAGAAAAGAAAAAATGAATTTAACCTCTGCAGAAAAATTTATGATCAGAAGTTAAAATGATAGAAATCAAGCCTTTCAGTTTTCACTAATTAAAAAAAGTGTGAGGGTATGAATGCTGAATGAAATCTATGAATTTTATGAGGAAAGATAATTCAGGACTGTTGTGTTACGGAGCTAGCCTATAAGAAATTGAGTTGATGTCAAGAGTATAATTATATAATATAAAGGTATTATGCTATGTGGGTTTTTTTTTCTTTTGGAACAACTCAAGCTTAAGATTTCTGTTTTGTTTTTGTTTTTGTTTTTATTACCTAGGATAATTATGCATTGAATTTTACCAAGCTTTTCACTTGTACCAATCTTAAGGGTCATATTTTGATCATTATTTTACTTTTTGACATTTGAATTATTATTATAAAGCAAATCCTATTATTTCCCATAGAAATCTATAAAATCAATCAATTTTGAAAAATTTAAAGTAGAAGAAAATGCACCAAATGGCAAATTTTATCAGCCAAGATACGAAGATACAAAATAATCACAAATAGACACTGCTTTAATCAAATAGGGAGTTGCCACAAATATTTATATTTCTGGTGACATTTATTCCCTCACAGTTTTCTAAAAGTTATTGCAGTCTTTTCTACAAAAAAATTTAAAAAACTGAAAAATTGACACATGCAACTTTCTTCACTGAATATTATTTTAATACTAATGTGAACATTTTGTTTTATGTACAAACACTTTTCTTTAGGGTGCATTAAAAAAAAAAAAAAAACCTGAAGAATTCTGTATCTGTTTCACTGGTGATGACAAGTATGTTAATTGCTTGCAGATAACATCTGTTCTAGTGAAATCAAGATGAAGAGGCTGTGTTGGATCTATGGTGCTAGCAGCTTTCTAAAGCTTTGTCTGGGAGACCCACTGTATGCATTTCAGACTCTCTGGGCAGCTGGAGGGCTTTTGAGCTTTTTTGAGAACTTTCCAGCAACTGAAATAAAATCTGCCAGGAATCCTGGGTCATCGAAATGTCTCCTTTTGAGCAGTGGACTCACCTTTGAAGCTCCAAGATATCCACTGACCATGACGCCTGAGTGTGCTCTGGCTGAAGCAAGTTCAGGGTGAGCTGCTGACCGCCTGCATGCAAGAGCGGGCCTCTGATTTCCTTCTCTGTTTACAGAGCAGGGTGAAGGGCCTCTCTGGAGGGAATAGCAAGAGCCTGGTCAATATAATGTCAGATATAAAGGGCCCTTATGCTCAACAGGCCACGTTTACAGTTTTACAGGGTTCATGGACTACAATTGCTGACCAGATGTGCCTATGGAATTGGCTAACCATGCCATCATGATGACTCTGGTCCCAACCGTTTCCAGTCTCTGGATGTTTGTTTCTCCTTTAAGCTATGAATTTGTGTAAACTCTGATGTACTGTTCCTAGAAGAGCCAGTGCTACTCACCTGTGGATCAGTCATGCTGCCTTGTACTCTGCTGGAGACACATGGAGTGAGGTCTGGAGTGTCCAGAATCATACTCAGTATCTGCAGAGCCAGCTGACTATATATGTTAACAGGGGATCTCATTGGGTCTGCAGGTCAGCTTACAGTGGTGCAGTTCAAGATATTAAAAAAATTTATTTATTTATTTATTTATTTATTTATTACAGGTTATATAGTTGAGAAAAACTGAAACCAGAGAGATGGCTGGAAACATGAAATCAGTAGGCACGTGAGATACCTGACAAAAAGATCACAGATGAAATCCCATGAGTATGAAAAGTGAATGCAGGGAGAATAAAGATAATTACATATGACATGTTGTACTATAGTACAAAATTTTATTTTTAAAATTTCACTCAAAAACTTAATTCCTTATTGCCAATGTGAGTTTTAAACTATATTTTCACTGTTTAAACACATCCCATTTGTATAAAAGCTAATGACATAGTAGCTTAAAATACATACATAAATACATACATAAATAAGCCCTTTCACTAGTTCATCTGAGGACACTTCCTATGTACAACATGCAGCAATATTACAGCAAAGTCATGATGGAAAATATATTTCCTTAGCTATAGAAACACTCCACTCTTTCAGATTTTCCTGACGTTGCTCTGAACTCCTAGGAGATCAAAAAAGGCATTCTTACAAACTTGGAGACACTGTATAAGATATATCTGTCAAAGAAAGTGTAGACATTAAGTATCAATAAGGTTAATAGCCATGTTCTCAGGACTATAGTTCCAGAACACTTACTACTGAACAAATAGTTAAATTGGCAAGAATCCCAACTGCCTCACTATCTCCAGCTTGGTGTGGTAGTGATGAATCTACGCATCATTTTGAGGTACTCTATCCAGAAAGAATACAAGACCAAGAGGTGGACTATATGGTTGTTGTCAGCACAGACGGTAGTAAAGAAATCAGCTTCTGCTGATGTTTTCAGGAGTTTACTTTCTATACTTCTGCAATAAAAGGAAGTTTTATTTTTCCAAACTGATCCAACATCAAACTAACTTTCTGGCAATCCAAGATTGTATTCATAAGATACAACAGAAAATTTGATTTTTTAATGAGTAATTTTAAAAACTTGAGTAGCATTTATTTGAACTTAGAATTTTAAAACACTTCAGGGGCTCCTGGGTGGCTCAGTCGTTAAGCGTCTGCCTTTGGCTCAGGTCATGATCTCTGGGTCCTGGAATCGAGCCCCACATCGGGCTCCATGCTCGGCGGGAAGCCGGCTTCTCCCTCTCCCACTCCTGCTGCTTGTGTTCCTGCTCTCGTTATCTCTCTCTTTTTCAAATAAATAAATAAAATCTTTAAAAAAAAAAGAATTTTAAAACACTTCAGAAGCCTGATTTATAAATATACCTATATGTTTTTTTACAAAAATAGATATAGATTACAAATAAATATACATAAATGGTCATAGAAATTTACCTTTTGCTTCTTATTGAGTGTTAGCAATCTCATATAAAACACAGTTGTTAGTTTTCTGAAGAATATATTTATTTGTATTTTTTCTGGATAGAGTACCTCAAAGTGATGCATAGATTCATCACTACCACACCAAGCTGGAGATAGTGAAGCAGTTGGGATTCTTGCCATTGTCATTCTATGCTGCTAATTATTGTTTCTCTACCTTGCTGATATAATCAAGAGAAACTACGAAGTTTTCCAAGATGATCATTTTCAATAGCAGTAGAGAAATCACTTCCTCCATTATTATTTACTGATGATTCTTCAGTGCTTATATAGATAATATTCTTGTTCTCTTCTTATCAATTATCAAAATTATTTTGAAATTTTACTACTTCTTTAAAAAGAGAGGAAGAGCAGGAATAATTTGATAAAAATTTAAGAAAGGCTACATTTATGAAATATTACATGTTGGAATAATTGGATAATGTAAGACATTTGTTTTATATCTGGATAAAATCATCCTTGTTTTCCTTATCAACATAGATGAGTGAAAGTTTAGAGTTGACATTTTTGTGAATGACTTTAAAGAAAGAACTAAGTTGCCAGAAATTTCAGACCAGCAAACTAAATTGAAGCATAAAAAAAAAGTAAATATTGACAATATGTTTAAGCATTGAAATTCTTAACAAGAGATATTTTTAATTTACCAGTAATAGGTGAATTGAGTTGGGAAGGTCATATTACTGAAACTAGAACAGTTATAGATATTTATTTATCTTGGAAAAATACTAAGAAAAAATATTAGTGTATTTGAGTATAAATCAGGTTGTAATCTGATTTTTAAAATCCTTTGGGCTAAGAGATCTTTTTTTGATAATTAGATTACTGTTCTCAGCTCCTTAAGCTGAGTCAATTGAAATTACTTTTAAGAAATCATTCATTTCAGACTTTTAAAATTAAAAATGTCATTTTGAAAAGATATAGTTTCATTTTAAAGATGGTACGTATAAACATAATTCATTTCTTAAAAATAAATCTAACCTTTTGTCTTCTAGAATTATATAGGTTATCAAGTCCCATCATGCATGTTAACCCTGTCAAAGTAGCCTCTATTTCTCCTTTGTAGAACTTATCCCTGTTCTAAGTAATAAATTATTTGCTCAACTAGTGCTTTCCTAGTAGACACTGAGCACCATGAGGAGAGGGACCTGGTGTCTTATCAATGGATCTGTAGTTCTTGGTACAGAGTAGACATTCAATTACTATTTGTTAAGGAAAGGAAAGAGGGAGAGGGAGAGAGGGGTAGAAATTGAGGGAAACAGATCATCTGTGAATATTGCTTATTAGATCAGTTTGATCTCAGGGATGCTATTACCTATCAAGAGAAGAAAGAGAGAGGTACCATTTTCTTTTGAAATCTGATATGAAAGGCAATGTGTTAAGACAAGGGAGGGAAGGAGAAAAAAAAGTTCAGAGCATAACACAAAACTGGAAAAGAAAAAACAAGCTGAAATACTTTAAAGGAAGAAACACAAAGGTCAAAACAGGTTAAACTCAAGATTAAGCATATTTAATATACTACTGTCAAGGCAAAAAATAAATATAGGAAAAAAGTAAAAAGTGGCTTCAATCAGTGGTACTCAAAGAGTGGTCCGGTAGGCCAGTGCTGGTCCATGGTTCACGGATCCGTGAGACAGGTACAGAATGAAAGAGTAAGCATTTAGAAATCTTTACACAATTGGAAGGAATAATATTGTTCCTGTTGAATCTGATGAATTATAGATTTGGGTTTGTATCTGCACATTTTCTATTTGATTTTTTTAGAAACCACTTTTAATTATATATTTTTAAAGGTCAAAAAGATACATTGAAAAAAATTTTAATGTATAAAACTGAGAATTTTTTAAATGTTTAAAATTTACGGGCACCCGGGTGGCTCAGACGTTGGGTGTCTGCCTTCCGCTCAGGTCATGATCCCAGGGTCCTGGGATCGAGCCCCGCATCGGGCTCCCTGCTTTGGCGGGAAGCCTGCTTCTCCCTCTCCCACTCCCCCTGCTTGTGTTTCCTCTCTCGCTGTGTCTCTCTGTGTCAAATAAATACATAAAATCTTTTTAAAAAATTTTAAAAAATGTTTAAAATGTAATGACTGGCCTTTACCAAAGACAGCCTTGAGAAGCTCCGACTTAGACAATATGTTGGCAGTAATGCATAGTTTTTACTGCTTCTTTCTATGTCCTTTGTGGTTGACAATTCTACTTGTCTTAAAGTAAGTATACATGAATGTCCTCTGCAAGCTTTCTCACAATGAAAGAATAATCTTAAACATAATGGGAATTATTTTAAACAGCTTTCTAATTTGTTGCATGTGACAATACATGAAACTTCAAGCACAATAGAGGTTTTTGGTTTAGCTTCAATACACAAAGCTAAGGCATTGTCACCACGTGGGCTTGAAATTCTTTTCTGCTCAATTGTTTCTATAAATGTTTACATATACTTTTCAAGCATTTGCAAACAGTGGCTTGCTATATTGTAGGTCCATGAAATGTTTCTTTCAGAAAAACTTGCAAGCAGAAATAGTGCACTTTAAAGATCTTAAAGTCCTCCAATTTTCCCCTCCTGTAATAGCACTCCATATCTTGAGTCCAGTTACACCCTTTCTTTCCTTTAAAAAATATTAGAACATATTTCAGACATATATATCAGGAATGGCATAATATATCAGGAATGGCATAAGTATCTATCTATCATCTATCTATCTATCTATCTATCTATCTATATCAGAAACGGCATAATAAACATCAATATATGTAATAAGGAGCTTAATGAATTAAATGTTGCAAGTGGAGTTGAACACCCTGGGACCCCGTTGCCCTGATCATGTTCTCTCTCCTCATTTCCTTTTTGAAGAGGTAAATGCTGGTTTGATTGTTTCTTTGTCAGTTTTAATAAGGAAGGTGAGTCTCATGTTTTCTGGTGTTAATGACTGAAATGTGGAGAAAACTCTGACTCTCCTGAGAATACTAAACTGGCAGGTGCATGCTGCTGAAAAGCAAGTTACTCTGTTTTTAACTGCTGGGTTTTGAGGGGGTTCAGTAAGCAACATCCTTTCCCCCCAGCCGAGTTCAGAACCAAGTAAAAGACAAACAGAAATTGGACAGAAGCAGATGCTTTTTTATCTGGCCATATGACATTCTAGCACTCCCTGCCGACTAGAATTTCTGACAAAAAAACAGAGCCAACTTACCACGTGAAGGAGAGCAAATGGTCTTTCTTTCTGACACAGGAAGATTTCAAGAGGAAGAAGGGAGAGATGGAGCAGAGCAAGTATCAATATTTCTCCTCAATCATTAATCAGATTAATGAACCTCCTGTTCTCTTTACAAAAAATAGTGATTGAGTAGAGAAAAGCAAGCAGTCTTACTCTGGATGTGCCTAGACTTGAACCTGGAAGGCCTAGGAAAGGAAATTCCTCCTCAACATGAACCATGCCCCCCAAACTTTCTTCTGCTTTTATTCTATACATAAATATGCCTAAGAAATATTGTGTATTGTCACTGTGCTTTTAAGTTTATTTTTAACCCTATAAATTTAATAACAAAATGTACACAGTGGAGGGGCACCTGGGTGGCTCAGTCAATTGAGTGCCCGACTCTTGGTTTTGGCTCAGGTCATGATATCGCAGTTGTGGGATCGAGCCTTGAGTGGGGCTCCACACTCAGTGCGGAGTCTGCTTCAGATTCTTTCTCCCTCTCCCTTTGCCCCTTCTCACTCTCACTCTCTCTCAAATAAGTAAGTAAAATCTTTTTTTAAAAATGCACACAATGGATTGTGTCTTTTTTTACAATGGGGTTCTGATACTATTTCTTGTTCTTTCTCAGAAAGAAACTATGAAAGATTTCTTAGTTCTGGCCAAAATAATATTCTGAATTAGGTTTAATGGTGTTCTTTTCTTGAATTTCTCAATTTTAGTCATTCATTTTTCTGTACCTCTTTCTATTATTTTTTAAAAATAGCTTTGTTAAAATATAATTCACATACCATATAATTTACCCAAAGTGTACAATTGAATGGTTTTTAGTATATTCATTCACAGATATATGCAATCATCACCACAGTCAACTTGAGAACATATTCATCATATCAAGCCCTGTACCCTTTAAATACCATCCCCTATCTCTCCACCTCACTCCCATTCCTAAGTAATCATTAATCTACTTTCTGTCTCTTTAGATTTCCTTGTCCTGGATATTTCATATAAGTAGACATACAATATGTGGTCTTTTGTGACTGGCTTCTTTCACTTAGCAAAATGTTTTTAAGTTTCATTCATGTTGTAGCACAAATCATTACTTCATTCATTTTCTTTTAAAGATTTTATTTATTTATTCTAGAGAGAAAAAGAGAGAAAGTGGGGGGGGGGGAGGAGCAGAGGGAAGGAAAGAAGCAGACTCCACACTGAGCACAGAGCCCCACTCGGGGTTCCTTCTCAGGACCTGGAGATTGTGACCTGAGCTGAAACCAAGAGTTGGATCCTTAACTGACTGAGCCACCCAGGCACCCCCTACTTCATTCACTTTCATGCTTAATAATATCCCATTTTATGGACAGGGAACATTTTACTTATCCATTGTCAGTTAATGGATACGTGGGTTGTTTCCACCATTTGACTATTATAAATAATGCTGCTATAAACATTTATGTCTAAAGTATCTCCTATAGACAGTATGTAGTTAGATCAGGTTTTTTTAAAAAAATTCATTCTGGGGCGCCTGGGTGGCTCAGTTGGTTAAGCGACTGCCTTCGGCTCAGGTCATGATCCTGGAGTCCCTGGATCGAGTCCCGCATCGGGCTCCCTGCTCGGCAGGGAGTCTGCTTCTCCCTCTGACCCTCCCCCCTCTCATGTGCTTGCTCTCTCTCATTCTCTCTCTCTCAAATAAATAAATAAAAAATCTTTAAAAAAAAAAAAATTCATTCTGACAGTCTCTGCATTTTTATTTGATTGTTTAATCCATTCACACTTAATGTTATTATTGATACAGTTGGATTTACATCTGCCACTATACTTTTGGTTTTCTATGTGTCTCATGTCTTTTTGTTCCCTATTTCTACTTTACTGCTTTCTTTTGTATTAAGTATTCTCCAATGAAACATTTAAACTTATTTAATGTTTTTTTTACTCTATCTATCTATCTATCTATCTATCATCTATCTATCTACCTATACATATAAATACACATATAACATATATTAATGGTTGTTATAGGGCTTACCATATATATTTTGACTTACAGAATCAGCTTTAGCTTTATACTGGCTTGATTCCAGTGAGATATAGAAACATGTAACTCTTATATAACTATACTATTTCCCCCTCTTTTGTGGTATTATTGTTACAACTATTAATGTTACATATTACAGCCAGTTAATACTACAAGCCCAATATTACATAGTTAAGTCCAATTCAGCTTTGTTCCTATCCGCCTCCTTTGTGTTATTACTGGCAAATATATTACATTTTAATATGTTATAGGCCCAACATTACATTTATTTACATACATTTATAGGCCCAATATGCATACTATTGTATATAATTACTTTTTAAATTTGTTGAGAAGAAAGGAGAAAAATATGCTTTTATCTTGTTTTTCATGATAACATAATTAGGGTATTTTTTATTTTTTTAAGGAGAGCTACTAAGACATGAGACAACATGTGTCTCCATATTCATTTTATTTATGCAGGTCTTAAAAATACCAACTAAAGAATGTATAGACACATGACACACCCAAGATATTCCCAAGCATGCATTTTGTTGTTCATTTTTATTCACCACTCGACTCTCATCACTTCTATTCAATACTTTAATATGGTTGCTCTCTTGAGATGGTATTAGTCAAGCATATGCTGTCCATCACTATTTGCTGTGCTCCTTGGTGTGAACAAGGCCTTGTGTCTAGTGCAATCAGGGTTTATAGCTGACAAGCTCATTTGGACCCTGCTTCACTTGGTCCTCTTCCAGCTATGTTCTTGGCTTACTTCACTTTGGTGGTTGAGAAATTACAGGGACCATAACATTTATCCTTCCTTATCTTACCTGCCTCTTCATATATCTTACTGAGTAAGACATGTTCTTCTGATTTAGTAGATTTTATTGCTATTAAAATAACAAAAAAATCCAAATATACCTAATCACATTATCATAACTTTTCTTTACACAGTTGCTAATGAAGCATATTTTATAAAAGTATTGCAAAACAAAATAAAATTTACCTCTGGCCAATATTATCCATCACTAAGTAGTATGACAAAGGAGTAACTATCATCATCACAATATTATTATACATCATTTCATATGGTTTAAATGCTTTCTCTGGCCCAATCTTTTTGTTAAGTAATGCACAGGCGTTCTCAGAACAGCCTTGTAATTTAGGTATTATTATCATCCTGTAGATGAGAATACTGAGATTTAGGGATATTAAATACCTTCCAAGGGTTACAAATCAAGTCAGAGGTACAGCCAAGAGGTATAAGTTCCTGTGGAATCATACAGATAAGGAAACCTATTCTGCCTGTTAGGAATAAAAATTTTGGAAAAAAAATTCTTAAAAGAGGTGACATCTGAATTGAGTCTTGAAGAATAGATAAAGGTTCCAAAGGTGAATAGTCTGGGTAGGTAATATATACCAAAAGGGGATCAGTAAGAGCTACTACGCAGAGGAATGAGGGAGTCTGGCACCTTCGGGAAGACACAAAGAGATCAATACGACAAAATACAGACTATGTTGATGAAAGGGTGAAGTTTTGTTGGAACAAACCACACTTATTTGTTACATGTTTTCTATGGCTGTTTAAGTACTACATGGGTAGAGTTGAGTCAGTGCAACAATGTTCATTTGCCCCCCAAAGCTGAAAAGTATTGTTATTAAAAAGTCTGTCAGCCCCTATCTTAGAGAGTTAATTGAGTTTTGCAGGAATTAAAAATAAGAAAAAAATGATTTTACCATCCTTTATTTCATTTCTAGCACTCTGTATTTCTTTAAGTAGATCCAAATTTTTATTATCATAGTCCTGCTGCCTGAAGATTACTTTTAATATCTCTTATAGTGCAGGTCCATTAGACGGTCACTACTCTCCAATCAGTGATAAGCTGGGTCACCAAAATGAACATAATCTCACCCAAATGGCAGGACTAAGGCCAGCTCTGGTTTGCTTCTGTTCTTATAACGTAGTTCTCCAGAGTTCTTCTCTCTCTCTCTGTTTTTTTAAAACTTTTATTAAAAAAATATTTAAACTGCAAGAAAATTTCAAGAATAGTACAATGAACTCCCATGCACACTCACCTAGCGTGACAATTGGTCATTTTTTGCCACACCTCCTTTTCTACACACCCACAATATACACACGTTGCATATCAGCTGAAACATTTGAGAATGTCAAATCATGACCCTTCACTCTAAGATACTTCGGTGTATGTTTCCTAAGAAAAAGGACATTTTCTTGCATAAAACATGGCACAACTGTTAAGTTCAGAAAAATTAAACATGAATACAGAACTATTTCACCTATTGTCCCAGTGTTGTCCTTTATAGAATTTATTTTTCTGATCAAGTATCAATGCAGAATCATGCATCCATTTACTTGTCATGTCTTTAATCTCTTTTAATTTAAAAGTTTCTCAGTCTTTCTTTGTGTAGTGCAAGTGCCTGACAGGGAGCTTTTTGATTGTCATGTAAGCGTCTGCCATTAAGCTTTTGATTGCTGAGGCATCCATTTCAAAGACATTCATTCTGAATGAACTATTGCCAGCTGTATGGCACAGCTACTAGTAAAACAATTAGATAAGGAACCAGGTCACCCCTCCCCATGAAGTTCCCTTTTGAGAAAGCCCTGGTAATGTAGATCACTGACCACTTAAGTGACCCCACTTTTCCCTTCCTGGGACTTAATTTCCATTCTTAATGCTCTAAATTCACCAATAAAGAGAGAACCCCTAGGACTCTAAGCACTCCATCCTCAGACCCTAGTAAAAGCAGAACCCCTGGTCCATGCTCCTTCCCTCTCTCTCCACCTGTGACCTCACTGTGTGGCCCTCAGGCTTGCTGTGTATCTTCCAGCACCTATTAGTAAAAAATCTTGTTTTTCAAAGTTCCCTGGTAGTTTTGCTGAGGTGTGTTCTGTCGTCATAATAAGAACCATAAGGGCCAGTGCAGCCACAAAATTGGTCCTGGTAGTGTTGGCGGGGAATGTATGTGGTGCTCACTACAGGTAAATACTGAACCCTGGGTGAGAGTCTCAGGCACGCCTAGCCAAGAACATCACTATCAATAGGCTGGAACTGACACAACACTTTCTCTTTCATGAAGTGACTTTTATAAAGAATATATGTCAGATGTTTCATACAAAGTCCATCAACTTAGGTCGTTGGTTATGTTTTTTCCATGATGAGATTCAGATTATGACTATCCTGGAAGGAATACTATCTATATAAGTGATGCTGTGACCTTCTTAGCATATCATTTCTAAAGGCACACAATATTCTTTTGCCCTGTTGCTGATGATGTTAACTTTAGTCAATTTGTTAAGGCAAAGTCAGGTTTTCTCACTGTATAAATATCATTTTTCCCTTGGTAACTACTAAACAATATGTGAGGATATTTTTTTCCCAGATTGTATAAATAACCTACTTCTCAAATACATTCATCCAATCATTTTATCCCAGCAGTAATGGTCTGCCAGAGGTCTGGTTTCTCAACTTTTTGGTATACTCAGCATTGGTTAGTAAAAAGGGTTGTTGATCCTCAGTGTCAATACACCACATCTTCTATGGCTTTCATTTCTTGCCTTTTCTGTTTTTAGGTCTTTGTTCCCTAAGTATGAGACTGCAATAGATTTCACTTTCAAAACTTCTTAGTTTAGATTTCAGCCTTTTATGTAGTCTTAGAATATAGCAAAAGTCTTTTGTGGATAATGGTTATGTATCTGTAGACCTCAAGCCTTTAATTTAGTCTCCCTACCCCCCAAGAGACTGCTAACTGCTACACTAGTTTCTCCTTTTAACTGTTGCTCTCTGTCTGAGCAAGCTACACACTTCAGCTCACATCAAGAACTGGTAAATCCCCCATATAAAACAAACAAACAAACCGAGCTGCTATTTATCTACTCATCTCTGAACGTTTTTCCTCTCTATATAATTTAGGACCACTTAATCCTCAAAACTTCCATAGCTATAGGGTGCCTTTTCAAAATCATTTTTTGTAATTTCTATTTTTCTCTTAGTTGTAAATTGTGAGTGTTTAGGCTTGACATAATCTTTTACATCCTAGTCAGAAGTGCACAGTCAATCCATATTTGCATCTAGTAACTTAAATATCTGTACTTGTGGTACTGTTTTTATTAGTTGTTTCTCCTCTTGTCTTTTTTGTCACGTGGTCTGTCTCCATATCTGCCTGGTAATTTTTTCACTAAAGTACGAACATTTTAAATGAAAAGTTATAGGGCTTTTTCAGCCAGAACCTTCATCTTCCAGTAATTCACTAAAATGACCAACACAGATGGAAAGAGGAGAGGCACCTGATATATGTTCTTTAGGCCTTTTAGGAAACATGGAGTTGCTCCTTTGGCCACGTACATGCAAATCGACAAGAAAGGTGATATTGTAGACATCAAGGGGATGGGCACTGTTTAAAAAGGAAAGCCCCACAAATGTTACCATGGCAAAACTGGAAGAGTCTACAATATTACCCAGCATGCAGTTGGCATTGCTATAAACAAACAAGTTAAGGGCAAGTTTCCTGCCCAGAGAATTTATGTATTGAGCATATTAAGCACTCAAAGAGCCAAGATAGCTTCCTGAAAACATGTGAAGGAAAATGATCAGAAAAAGAAGGAAGCCAAAGAGAAAGGTACTTGGGTTCAACTGAAGCGCCAGCCTCCTCCATCCAGAGAAGCACACTTTGTGAGGACCAAAGGACAGGGAGGCACCTGAGCTCCTGTAACCTATTCGCTATGAATTCATGGCATGGTAAGTGTAAAATAAATAAGTAAATAAAAGACCTCAAGACCGTAAAAATATAAAAATAAAATAAATAAATGAAAAGTTATAGGGATAATTTGAAGTTCCATGTTACCTTGCTCAAGAGAGGATTCATTTTGTTTTAGGCAAATAGGCTGAAGGCAGATCACCTTAATCTAATCAGGAATTGAACCTTTTCTAGATTGAGCCTCATTCTTTAGGAGGGTTGGTCTGTTTCTGTTTCTCCCTTACTCTTAGAGTGTAGCCCAGTGGGAATCTCATCTGAAAGCCTGGATTATATGTGAGATCTCTCTCTTTAGAAGGTCCCAAAATCCAAATTTGTTTCCACATTCTCAAAGGACTCCTGGAGACTTTGTTCAGTTTCTCACCTTCTCAGCTGCAGCTTGCAAACTAACAAATGTCAAATAGAAAAATAGGCTGAATATTGGATTTTCTCTCTTTATAACCCTTTTGTCTGATATCTTTGATCCTCTCTGACATCTTTATGCCTCGCTCTCCAGTGTCTCAAAACAGATTCTGTGTGTGTGTGTGTGTGTGTGTGTGTGTGTGTGACTCTTGCTTCTTAGCTATTCTCAAAACAAAGATTGTTCTGTAACAAGCTATGCTGCCATTTTTGATAGCATAAAATCTTTGCTGTGTTTATTAGCATTTGCCTGATAATCATGGTAAACTTACATACATTTTCTACCTTTCATTTAGGATTTAGGTGTATCTCATGTACTTGGTACAGAGTTAGGTTTTACTTTGTGACTCAATCTGAAAATCTTTTTCTTTTAGTAGATCTTTGTCTTTTCTTTTAAGCCATATTTATACATACGAACCTATGTCTTCCCTTAGTTCTGACTCTATTTTTGTTGTGTTTTCTGCTTTTATGGTTTTTTAAAAGTCTTTCAGTAGGTAGTCTTTTTTCTTTACTTGTTATATATTTTTGTAATTATTAAAATACTTAATTTTTTTACATTTTTATTATAGAGATTACTTTTATAACTTTATATCTTACTTTCAGACTGGTATTTTAAAAACTGTGTCCATCATACTTTTATCACAATCAATATAGCATTATCCTATTTCTTTTCCTTACCCTCCACTTATTCCATCCAAATTTAGGCAATATTATCTCTTGTAATATTTAATTTTATATGGTTAAATCAATTCATATTCTGATAGTTGATTTACTTCAGTATGTTTGAAATTAAGTCATTTGATCCCCACATTTACATGAGGTAAACTGCAAACCTTCTCTAAGCTTTACCTGTAAATTGTAAGGCATATGTGTAAATTGTGAAAGCATGTTATAGTTACATTTTCATCAGTCATTTTTAATATCTACAGTTAAAATATGTCAAGAATTTAGAACAGTGGTTAGTACAAAGGAAGTGCTATATAAATGTTTTCTATGTATTTTGGTTGTAGTTAAACATTTATATATAGTACTCACATAGTCCTTTTGCTGTAGTTTCTTTATTCATCACTTGGTGGGCTGAACTTCACCCTCTGATAGTTTTCTCAGAAAAGCTCAAGGGAATCTTTGCATGTAAATTATTGTATAATATTTTACAGCTTGTACGATAGTTTGGCTGGATGTGACATCGTTGGGTTGACTTTTTTAAATCAAATTTTTTAGATGTTATTCAGCTGAATGACACTGCATGTTGCAGTGGGGGAAATGTGGGCCAGTCTGATGCTCTTCTTACTATAGGTGATTTTTATTTCTTTTACTTTGGTAGAGTCTTAAAAAGGGATCATTTCTTTATCTTTCAAGTCCAATAATGTCTTAGTATTGACCATCCTGGATCATTTTTTCACATGCATTGCACATTTTTTAATATTTAGACTCAAGCATTTTTTATTTCTTAAAAAAATCTTGAATTATAATTGTAATCATGGGGTTTCTTCTTAAATTTTAGTTTTCTTTACTGAAGACTCCAATTATAAATTAGTTGGATCCCTTTGCCTTCTGTATATCAGGATTCTCCTAATCTTTTTTCTCCTCATTTTCCTTTCATTTATGTAGTTCCACCTCACTGCCTCTTTGTAATATATGAATAAAATTAAAATCCATGTTAAGATAGCAAATGTTCTATAATGTTTTAAATTTTAAATTTTGTAGTCATACTTAGGACTGAAATCACTGTATTTGCAAAATGAAATATATGTTGTTCTCCACTCAAGTCTTGATGAAATAAACCCTATGCAACCTGAAGAATGTCAGAACACTATATTTGATAAATATAAATAAGAATAAAGAGTGACATTTCATTTCACTTAAATTATGATATATAAATGCAAGAAGGAAAATCTAAGGAAGCCTATTAATTTATCATTTCCAACTCATGTAGTAATTTTAGTCTATTTATAGAGCTCCAGATATGTGAAATGAAGAGAAACTACCTATAACAGTTTCCTCATTTCATAGGAAAAATTCTGATATTTAAAGAGATCAGGTGACCTTTTCAAGACTTTACCAAAGAAAAATCTAAGCTCCTGTAGTTTTCTAATATTGGACACACACACACACACACACACACACACACACACACAGAGTTGCCCAATATTGTTTCAACATAGCCATATGGCTTTAAAGGCCCACTCCAGGTACTCATTTTCAATTTCTACTAATAGACTATAAGCCAAATAAAATTGTGATACTGACAGGTTTGATCACTAACATAGGCAATAACTTCACTTAGAAAAAAAGATTCTGCACCAGCATGTCTCAGGCACCAACACAAATATTGAAGAAACTCTTCAGCAGAAGGTTGAAACCTACTGCCACAAAGCTCTTCCCTTTGTATAAAAGAAGAAGAAGAAGAACCATCCTTAGCATTATTAATATTATATACAAAGCAACTTATTCAGTACATGGCACATTGTAGACCCATAATATATGATCATTATTATAAATTTACAGATTCAGAGACTAAGTCTCAGAGATGATAAATGAAATTTCTTAAGATCAGCTAGTAGGAGGCAGAACTAAGATTCTAATTCAGCTCCATCCATTTTAACGCCCTCTGGAAATTTTCTTTACATTGACCTGAAATCTTTCCCAACACATTTGTCCCAGCTCTAGCTTTCCAAACAATAAAAAATAGATATAATCTCTCTTCAACATAACAATTTAAAATATTTGAAGGTAGTTACCATATACTGCAAGTCTTTCCTTCCTTAAGTTAAATATTCTTTTTCTGGTAGTTCATCTTTAATATGACATGTGGCTGATTTTAGAATCCACTCATCAATCTGATCATTTTTCTGAACATGTTCCCATTTGTCCATGCCCCCTTCTAAAATGTAACATCTAGAAATTATCAAAACACTCCAGTTGTGTTGTCAGTGCCAAGTAAAAAGTAGACCATTTAGAGGTCTAACTATTAACTGAGAATAATGAGGAATTGCTGTATCTTGGCTGAACTCAAGTACCAGGAAGAGAAAAAAAAAAAAAACTTAGAAAAAATATCTCCTTTCAGTTGGGTCATAATATTCTGCTTCTGACAGAAAGTGGTCCAAAATAACCACCACTTTTACTGAATTCTGAAGATATAAATATGTTGGTTATTCTGCAAGAAAGCACCAATGCTGAACCCAGGAAGTTCACGGGACAGTCACTGTGAACAGCTGTTTTTCTTGAATTTACAAACAAACCTGTTACTTCTACCAGGGATAAGGGGATTTCTGCTGCATGCCTCCTATATGTTAAGCACAAGTTACTCTATTTAATCCTAACCACACACCTAAGAGTTATAGATTATTGTGTCCATTTTATATATGCTAAACTGAGGGATGGTACAGTATATCAGCATTCACTTATTTATCTTCACAGTGGAGATTGGAGACTTGTGCATATTCATGCAGGTAGTAAGGTGCAGAGCCCAAATTCTACCTTAAGTCTGAGGGACCGTCCAAGAGTCCATGTGTTTTCCTTATCAGGTTACCTCATAAGATGTGGTAGGCAGGCTCTAAAATACTCCCCAGTGATTCTCTGCCTCCTGATATTTGTTCCCTTGCGTAATTTCTTCCTTTTGGGTGTAGGCTAAGCCTAGTGATGCCCTTGAAATGAATAGAAATCGGAAAGAGTGATGTAATGTGACTTCCAAAATTAGGTAATAAAGAGACAGTGTCTTCCATCTGGATTACTCCTTCTCTTGCCCTTTTAATCACTCATTCTAAAGAAAGCTGGCTTCCCTCTGGTGAGGGGCCCTGTAAAAAGGCTCACATGGCCAAGAGCTGATGTCTTAACCAGAGCCAGCAAAAACTTGAGACCAGCCAAAAGCCAAATGAGTTGAATGCACATTCTCCTTCAGGGGAGCCTTGAAATGACTATAGTCCCAGCCAACACTTTGTAGCCTTTGAGAGAGGCTGAGGCAGAGATACCCAACTAAACTTTAATTTGATTCCTGACTCATTAGAATTATGAGATAATATATATGTTATTTTAAAGCTACTAATTTTGGGGGTAATTTGTTACACAGCAATAGGTAACTAATACACCATACTAAAGCAAAGTCTGTGGGAAAGAAGCAGAATTGCATGAAATCACCTACACACGTGTCTTTCATCCACCAGGCATCAAATTTGCTCTAAACCTTGTCCCAACTTTGTGCTTATTTCACAGCTGCAATAACCACCTTCCTAATGTTGTTGAGTCTCACTCTATACATACACTGAATTGTCCTGGTTCCAAAACTTGTTTTTCTTAAACATGGTGGAAAGGGTAAACTTCTTATATTTTCCCTTGTTGAGATTGTTAATAAACATGGCTGTTAACGTGTAAATATGTCTCATCTAATGCCTGTTTTATGGGAGACAAACTGAGGCTAGATTGCAAGGCTGTGTCATGACTTTCATTCACCAACGTATTGGAATTATGTGTTTTTTTAAGACTGTTGTCATGACTTTTATTCACCAATGTACTTCCAGTTCAGCTCATATGGCAGACATAAATGAGTACTTATAGAGAATACTATCTTACTGGCAACTTAATTGTGTTTAGTATTAAAATTAAAAAATATGAATTGTACCTTTCCTGTTCTCCTTGCCTCTAGGAAACAATGTTGTAAGAAACTGACATATTCAGTTTAGCCAAAAATCCTTGTCATAAGTGTTCCAAAGTGGAGGTCCTGTCCCAACTTTCATGTACTAATACATAGTCCTCATGTAGTTCCTATAACTCTTCTTAAGAAGAATAAACAAGAAAGGAGAAAATTAACAATAGACTAAATTTAGAATTTAATTAAAACTTAAGAATATGTTATAATTAACAACAAAGGTAAATATTTTGAGCAAGCAAATGTGTGTGCTAGTTGAAATCTCATTATTTAGAAAACAATTCATTGTCATGTATAAGATGTTAACAGATTACGCATGAATGCTAAAAGATACATAAAAATTGAGAAAATTTTGACTAAGAATAACTTCTTCAAGGGAATGTAAAGCTAACATAATTCCAATAGACCAGCAAAATTTAGAAAAGTTATTTTTATTTTTGAAGAATAATGATGAGCATTATAAACAAGCATGTTCTCCATTTAAATAAACAGTTCTAGTCTTTTCTTACTGATATACATACTGCTATTTGTCCCCCAATATCCATGTTCTCTTTATTCCTTAGAGTCTCATTTTTTTACTGGGCCCATGGTTATTTGAAGAAATGGTTACATTTCTTGGCCTTTCTTGCAACTAAGTGTGATCCTCAGTCCTGGCCAATTGGTTCTAAGAAGAAAGTCTGAACAACTATTAGGTAATGTCCTTATAGAAAAGGGGTGTTCCCACCTTCATCTCTTTCTCCTTTCTTCTGATTGATATAAAGGGTGGAGTTCCAAGAACCATCTTTTTTTTTTCCTAAATCAAGTCCACTTTATTTGAAACTCTCTATATACCACCCAAGAACCATCTTGGAACATGAATTAAACTTTCCAGTTATTAGGGCTCTGTATTACTGGTTTGGTGGAACCCCCAAAATATAAATAATATATCCTTTATTGCCACTATTTCCAACCCCAACTTCCCTCCAGTGAGTTAATGCTGAACCATTCCCAGGGAAAGCTACCTCTGATTTTCCACTTCCATCTTCTGCAACATACTTCAAAACTGCTGTCCTAGAGGCCTAAAAGATAGTGAGTAACCAAACTACCCATTTAATGGGTGGGTCTGAATTAAGAAATACTCATTTCAAATCATCTGGGCACATGATTTCTATATTCTAATCAAGGATTTGAACATGATGGCCTGGGAAAAACTCTCTTATGTGTGAAAAGAAAAAAAAAACTTTAAAAATATATAATTGAGGGCTTTTTTGGGTAAAACATCTGAACTAAAGTTTAGTCAGACTCTTCAGCACCAAGATGAAAGTTTTCTTTTTAGTGGTATTTAACTTGGGAAAGATGAGCATGATTTTCCAGGGGATTTTTAAGGCTTTTTAACAGTAATAGTTTATAATACAGTGCAAAAACAGAGATAACTAAATTATAGTTTTAGTCTAATTTTGCTGGAAGTCTCTCTCAGAATTTCTAAGTGTTCTTCAAAAAACCTACATTGCTGTCCTTTCCCAATATCTAAAGATTAAATATATGTTGATGATTCTGTTTATCAAGCTTTAATTGTCTTTAATATCCTTTCTATAAATCTCTTGTTTTATACTTAACTTCTACTTTCATAAAATTGGACCTGGATTTGTTCTTATTCTTTTTCTTTATTTTTTCATATGTCTAGAAATTCTATAACAGCCCCATCCCAGGCAGCAAATCCATCTGTCCTCTGATAGAGATTGTGGCACTGTATATGGGACTACTGAGCCAGTCTCTGTGTCTCCTGATATTATTCATCACAGAGTTATGTGCCAGTTTTTGTCTCCTAGGCCTTTTCAGTTTACATTCCTCATACAAAGAGATGCCAAAAAACTAGCAAGAAAGCATTTATTAACTTGGACAGTGAGACATTACAGAAATGAAGGCACTGGATGGATGAGTATTTATCTTAACTAGGCCCCAGCAGCAAGGCTTGTTCAGATGCCGGCAATTTCTTGGTTTGGTGTTCACACTACTTTCTTCCTCCTTTAGTGTGCTGAGATCCTCAGAAAACTAAAAGACTATGAATGTATTGTACACATGGGACCATTTCTGGGAACAAGTAAGTACAGACAAAGTCATGCATTTTTAAAATAAAATCATGACACAAATCTACGAAAGGAAGAAAGTGCATTCTTGAATGTTTAGTAAATCAAAACACAAGGTTTACTAAGATGCTTTGAGCTTAATTTCTTACCACAAGTTGAGAACTGTATAAAAAAAATGCTTCAAATGGCTTCTGTAGCAGGAATGGAAGCAGAGGAGCAGTGTTAATGTTTTGTGGTTTTGGTGGGCTTCCATGGCTCAGCTTCTACTGATCCTTGTCTAACTGAGAAGCCAGAAGTCCCTTCTCATTGATCCAGTAAGTTCCAGGCTTCCGACACTGTCAGACACTTCTTCCTGGTTAACATTGAGAACAAAGTCATTATTTTTTAATTAGACAGTGAAAATCTGTGTATCTTTAGAAATACTGAGGCTCCTTCAAGTGAGAAACAAAACCTTCCTGGACTTTGAGAAGATCTTTGACATCATCTCTGCTTTTCTAGTCTAAGCACATTGGCTGCCTGGAAAGCAAGGGTTAAGCAGCTCTGACAAGGAAATATAGGGAGTCCGGTGAAGAATGCTATTTTTTCCCCCTCTGACTTCTTGTATATCTCCTGGTACCACTATTGAAGGATGTTTGATTTTTAAAAATGCTTTTGTTGGTAATCTTGGGATTTTTTTTTTTTTTTTTTTGCAATGCTTATTTTAGATCTCGTTTCCGTAATCAGGTAATTTGCAGACCTTGTATACTTTGGCTTCAGGGAACTTGAGGGAAAATATTTTTAATTGGTACCGGCAGAAATTTCTGGCATAAGATTTCTTTAGTGTCAAAATTGAAGTATTTCCCAGGAACTTGCAACTAGATTGAAAGCTGATGGAAGACAAGGGCTGAGTCTAATATATTCTTATGTTATCCAAAATGCTTAGTCTGTGGCTGGGTATGTTAGTTATTCATGAAATACGAGTCATATATGAGGAAATTTATTGGTATCATATTACAACCAGACCTTTTTGAAAGGGTAAATTTAAAAATTGCTTATTATTGAGCATTCTTATTTAGAATTAGTTTATCATTTATTCATTCATTCATGCATACAACAAAAAGGTACTGACTTCCTCTGATGTAAAAACAAAACAAAATAAACAAGAAAAGGGTATTAATTTAGAGAAGGGCCGTTTAAAGAAGATAAGACATAGCCTCACCCTACAGAGTTTTTAATTCGGTTAAAAGGTAATTACTTAGGAGAAAAAAAGAGAAATATACAAATACTATATAAGGTTAGGGATCTATCAAAAAAAATCTACTGGAAAAGACAACAGAACAGTTACAAATTTCTGACGTTTACATGATATTAAAACTGTAAGTGCATCCCACCTGCATGTTCTAAAATATTGGTATTTGGAATCAAATTTCTAAATGGAGCTGATTAGTTTTGCTTTCAGCCTGATTTAGATGAGACGCTTTAATGTGGAGCAGTAGGGGCTAATTTTGACTTGTATACAATTTTACTATAACAAAAACCTAAAGAGAGAAAGAGAAAATAAAAACGGGACATGTATAACTACAATAAGAGCTACGGATTCCTCATGGAAGGCACAGATTATGTGGCACCAGTTTTCAATAGCTGAGAACCTTTATTATTCCAAAAATGGTGGGCACCACTGCCCATTTCTTCCCCAACTTGTTTGTGGGGGTGACACACACTTATGCACACCATCAGGAAGCTGGAGGTCAGAACCAAGGAAAACCAGCATGTTCCTTTTTTGAGGTTAAGAAACCCCAAGTTTAATGATTTTGGGGTCAATTGACTAATGAATATTTTCTGCCTTAATTGCGGGGGGAAAGGGATTAATTATGAAAAAAATAACCACTGATTCCTCCTATTTCGTCTTTCTTCTTGTGGCCTTTATTGTCATTCACAGTGAAGTTCTTGTAGGCAAGTTAGAAAAGCAGCCTCTTGTGAATGGGGAGGTAAAACATGATATGATATTTATGCATGTAGGTTTGGATAAAATAAAAGATGGAAGTGGAGAAGCATGTCAGTATAGAAGCCCCTCTTCTTGTGCACAAATCAAATTTGGTGCAAGAATATAATCAGCAACAGTGAGGATTCCCAGAAGAAATCACTTTCATTCCCACCATTTCCAATCCCCCTTTTCAGCTCTCTATGAAAATACCCCTAATCTACATTCCAAGATACAAAATATTAGTACATTCATCAAAAATCCCCTCTTGCTTCATGCCATCAGACTGAGGATGGGAAAATGAGCTCAGGGAAATGCTTATGAAATTCTTTGGAATGTAGCTAAATATAGGAAAACATGAATTACACTGCCCCATGTAAGTAGTAATTCACTAGGGAAAAAATGGTGCCTGAAACCACAAAACATTTGATGATTCTTAAATTTGGCAGCAGAATCATGAGATCCTCAGCCCTGATCTTTTTGGAGAAATCACTATTACTGCCATGAGAGTTAAACATCAGTTCCCTCAAGTTATCATGCAAGATTTTTCCTAAACTTAATGTGGCCCAATTAAATATCTCATTTTCAGAACTTTGAATTAATGTCAGTCACATACAGCAAGAAGATAGATAACAATACCAGAAGTGATGAGAAGAAAGAAAGTTATTGAAAGATATGTACTCTGCAAAGTGTAAGATCTCTCTTTTCCTTCCTCTTTCCTTTCTACTATCCATTTTGATATAAAGGAGCATAATTTTGTGTGTGTGTGTGTGTGTGTGTGTGTGTGTGTGTGTGTGTAACAGGAAAAACAACAAAGTTCTCCTTTATACTTTCACACTTAGATAAAAGTCTGCCTTCATGTTGGATTTTATGTATATTTTACATACATAGAAACTGCACATTTTGTTTCTTCAGAGAATTAAAACATTCGTAAAAGCAGGTGCTATATCAATCCTATTAGCTTATATACACTTCTGCACCCTGCCCTGTGCACAACAGTATGGCCATATGGTTACTAATTATGTAGTATCTAAAGGATCTAGAAGAAAAGCAGCCCATTTTCAGATCAGGTAGTGAGAAACAGAGTAATATGTGGATGCTAAAGAGGAAAAGAAGACAGGCTGGTAAGCCTGGAGGGGTGTTGTTAGACCACAATAAGAGAAGAGAGACATGGAAAAACAGCAGGCAGACAATAAAGTAAATTCAAAAAAGATCAGGGAATGTTATTTATAATAAGGGAAGGGATTGTCATGGAGTATTTAGGATTTGGATTGATATAAAAGAGGGTTTGAGCCTTCTAGCTCTAGATTGAATAAAATAAAGGCCTGGAGGTGGAAACAGATTGACGACTGAAGAACCTTCATGCTGGAGAGCAGTGAAAAGGAAGGCTGATTAACCAAGGAGATACCAGATAACAGATGATTGTGAAAGCTAGGCTGAGCAGATTCAACTTGACATGACAAGAAATGAGAAATTATTGACATAGGATATAGGGAGTTAAAAAAAAAAACTTCAGTTTCTGACATTTACTAGCTATTTGATTTTGGACAATTTATCTAGTCTCTCTGATGCTTAATTTTCTTCTGTAGATAAGATAATAATATCTGTAGTACATTGTTGTAAGGATTAAATATGCTTACTTGTGGAAAGCACTTGGCTTATTTAATAGTTACACCATGATTGTTAATTCATTCTTCTTTTCCTCCTTCCTTTAACAGAGCGTTTTGAAAAGGAAGATATGAGGACAATTATTTAGGCAATGAAGAATGTTAGAGATTGAATTTAGTAGAAGTAATCAGCAGACAAAAAATGTAGAAAAGGTAAGTATTTTAATATGCCCAGTGATTAATGGACATTATTTTTAATAATTTAGCATTGTCTCTAAGACAGAACTTGGTCATAACAACACAAAATAATTCCTGTACTTTTCAACATTAACAGATAGTTCATTTATATAAAGGTGCTCTCTAATCAGTATACCTGTCCTTTTAGAAAACATAATGGCAATATTTGGTTTCATGGATATTTTGAGTGCTATAAATTATCCCTCCCAAGAAACACTCCTGTATTCTTTGAGCCTTCCTTAACAAATCTAGTAAAGAGAACTATTCCTGCTTTTAGCACAAGACATTTCACCATTAAAAGGGTGACCTGCTTTTAATAAATACCAAAGTTATTATTGGCTCTAAATTTTCTCTATGAAATTGAATGAATATTTGTGTGTATGCAAGTTCTGAAACTTAATACAGACTGTAAAATGGTTTAAATCTTCTCCAGCTCCACAAATGGTGTCAAGAGAACTCAAAATATATAGTTATAGCATAACTCTCTATTGTTATACTCTTATTTAACTAGAAGTGGAAATGATAGTAGAATTTAATTCATGGGCTATCTATATTATATCTATATATCTATATTATAGGTAAGAAAGCTGTTCTCAAAACTCCCATATTTTAGAAATCTCAGAGTACTGTGGAAAAGAAAATAAGCTTGGCAGGTTTCTTTTACTAAATTGATATATTTTCTGGCATCTACTCAAATGAATTTATATTGAATATTATTGAAAGCAATGTCTTAATTTTCAATTTAACTTTCAGTGGTAGAATTAGCCTCATCTGTCTCTTTTTTTAAAAGAATTGTTTATACATGGAAGGAGAAATATTGAATCTGCCATTGATGTCTTCTTCACACCCCTTTTGGAGAGTCTGATACCAACTTTCCACTAAGTAGATATTGAAATATCCCTGTTCTAGACTCAAAGCCAAGTTCCTTGATTAAGCCTGCACGTGTACATGACGTAAGCTGAGGTAACCATATTCTTTCTCTTAGGAATGTAAAAGCAGTACATAGAAACCATATTAACTTAGTGATGGGTGCCAGGCATGGAAGGTTAGAGAGGCTTGGGGAAGATTTTAGGGCAGCTACACAAGACCATATGAATGCAGTAAAATTAGCTCTGTGAACAGAGAGGCATGAAATAGATGTCCACATAGATGAAGAGTCATGTGGTCCCAGAAAGAAAGAAATCAAGAGATTAGCATCTTCGGTTCTCGAACAACATAACAGTCCATCATTACAGAATCATTTTTGGCTAGCTCAACTTCTCTCCATTTGGATTTCATGATGTTCCCTTGGTTTTCTACCATAAATCTCATTTACTAAATGTAGCCTGAGAAAGTCTTCTTTTCTTATAGCCACATGATACCTGAGTAACATAAAGGCATTAAGTGCCTTCCAATATAAGATCTTCCATTTTTAATATGCTATAGTATGCTGCAAAATAAATGATACATAGGAAAAATATATAATTTACATAAGAGTCAAAATTTTATATAAAGTCCTATGCACACCTAAGATCTAGGAAATTCCCAGAGATATGAATTATGAGAGTCATGGAAGGGTCAACATATAGTAGACCTGTGTCATTCCTAATAAGATAAACACTGGCCTTGGGGGAAACTTCAGGGTTCATCCATCAATTTATTCCACTATAGACAACACAAGGCAGTCCAAGGTACATTCAAATTTGGGGGCATCCTAGAAATCTTATGACTGAGTCAATTCCAATCTTTGGAATCTCTCTAATCCACACTCCAGTTTAAGAAATCAAGTGTGCTGTTTAAGAAAAGCAAATAGTGAGCAAAGTTTGTAAATATCATAAAAATGAAATTACAAGTCGATTTTTTTCAGGATTTTTTTTCTAAAATCAGTAAACTAATAAAAAATTTCTTGAGAGACTTCACAAAATAATAAACAAGGCATACAGCTCCAGCATCATATATTGCACATTATCAAGCACTCATAGATAAATATATTATAATTATTTTGGCTGCTCCAAAATCTTCCAAAACTCTGGAGTTCCCAGTCCTTATGTTTTATCTCCAGATACGACTTAAGCTATTAGAAAAATGTGTACCTTTCACCCATTTGGGAATGAGAGCTTTGTTATTACATTAAAATCATAAAATCACAAGAGGTCTAGTGGTTACTGAAAATTATTGTGATTGCCTTGTAATAGGAAAATTTCCAAACTATTCCCTTAATGTGGTTGCAATTTTGAATACTTGGTGTGAGAGAGTCAGTGTGGTAAAGATAGGAAATACTTAAATTTCTTTACTAGAACAAAGACCTGGAGGAAAAGTCTTGAGTTGTGCAAACAATTCATCTTGGTCACCGCTTAGAAGATTTATACAAATGTAGAAACACTAAGAAGAGAATATTTTCCTCATCTTTTGAATGTAAAATATTAGAAGGAAATTTTGGCTGTGTTTTCAAAGAGCAAATAACACTTGTGTGTAAACAATACCAATCCAATAGAGGGAGCTAAATGCACACGGGGATTGAAGAGATGGCAAAGATTATTAGGAGATTGTAGTCAGGCATATACTTTATTACTTAAATCTCAACCTAGCTCTCCCTCAGAAGGACCCACTGATCTGAAAGAGGTTGGATAGTTGACTCAGAAACCTACTGTCATGCCTTCCCTCATTACTAAACCTCTACTTTTCTCCTCCTTTTCATCCTACTATTCCTTTTGCTTCTCCTGCTTTCTTGATGCAATTTCTCTCTTATTTCATTTCTCCCTTTTCCTACCTGCTAGGTCTGAAAAGGGCTTCCACAGCTATTATTTATTGCCATTATTAGTGGTTAGGCCACAATGTAATTGCTTGTGTGCCAACTGTCTATATTCCTTTCAATTCCAATTTTTGTTCCCAATTTGTCCTCTATGCTACACTCTCCATGAGTAAAAACTGCAGGGATGAGAAAGGTATCTTAGAGTTACTGGCAATTTAGGCTCTAAGTCAACCAAAGAATTATGGGTGAAATCAAGAATAGCATATATCACAAATGTATTCATATTGCTATTCCACTCAAGTCAAATGGCATATAAATACTTGTAAAGTACTAACAATGATATATAAAGTAAAAGACATCTTGGGGATTCAGCACATTTTAATTTTCTTAAAGGAAAATAAATATATGCTAGGCTCCTTCAGAGTAAAAAAAAAAAAAAGAATGAATATGCTAAAGTTACTGTTCTACTTAAACAAATCCAAATGATTGATAATCAGAGTAGCCTTCCTTAATAATAGGCTATGAATCAAAGATTCCAAAATAAACAACAAAAATATATCTAATGAAAACCATGCTTTTGAGCATGATGTTATACTTCAAATTTCACCTATTTTTGTTCTTTCTATTTTAATAGCACTGAAATTTGGAATACAGCCACCAAAAGAGATGAAAAGATGGCACCTATTCTCAAACAATGTACAATGTATATAAGAATAGGCACTTCTTTTTAAGACAGTTTTTAGTAGAAGTTTACATATAAACACATGCATGTGCACAAGAATATAGCTTTGGCATCAAAGCAAGCCTTGGATAATGGTAAAGAAGACGGTTATATAGATTTATGTATTGACTGGTATTTTATCATCAATCTCCTTAATGCATTCTTTATCCTCCCATCCCCACCCCAAGGGATTTTGTTATTATCAAGGAATTGCAAAATCCAGAGTGAGAGAAGCACAGCCATTATTGAAAGCATTTTACTCGCTACCCTCTGGATAAAGGCAGAGAATGAACTGTTACATATACAATTTAAGTAGATTTTAATGGAAGTAATGGGATCCAAGAGTGGCAAAAACTTAGAAGTGTCTTTTAATCATCAGAGACAAGGTGAGTTGGTTATCATAATAATCTTCATGGCTAGATCAGTACTCAGAAAAATTTCAACTACAGGGATCGTTGGCAGTAGTTAATTGATCATTGAAACTCTAGGAATAAATATAAAGCCTGTCTTCAGTTCATCAAAATGGAGAGTTGTATCGCCTTAATCCAGTTTCATGACTTGATCCAGTTTGTAAACCCAGAATCCCTTAAAAGATGGGTAGGCCAGATACATTTGAGGAAAAATCCACTTTGTGTGTTGTACTCTTCTTTTTTTAACTTTATTGAGAAGTAATTGACAAATAAAATTGTATATACTTAAAGTGTACAACATGATGATTTGATATACATGTACATTATGAAATGATTACCAAGATTAAAATAATTAAAACATCCATCACATCTCACATAGCTCTGTGTGTGTCTGCATATTTCTGTGTGTATGTGTGTGTGTGGTGAGAACACTTAAGATCTACTTTTAGAAACTTCCAAGTGTACAATACCATATTATTAACTAAAGTTACCATGCTGTACATTAGATCCTCAAAAGTTATTCTTACAACTTAAAGTTGTATCTGCTGACTTACATACCTACATTTCCCCATTTCTCCCTTCCTCCAGCTAGGCAACTACCATTTTATTCTCTGTTTCTATGAAACTTAAAAAATTATTTTAGATTCCACTTATAAATGTTACTATACAGCATTTGTCTTTCTTTGTCTGGCTTATTTCACTTAACATAATGCCCTCCAGTTTCATTCATATTGTCACAAATGACAGAATTTCCTATATTGCTCTTGGAAATACTGATTTCATTTCTTTCAGATATATGCCCAGGATTGTGACTGTTGGATCATATGGTAGTTCTATTTTTAATTTTTTGAGGAACCACTGTACTTTTCCATAATGGCATAATGGTACAAATACCGATTTATATCCCCACCAACAGGGTAGAAGTGTTCTCTTTTCTCCAAATCCTCACTGACATTTGTTATCTTTTGTCTTTTTGGTAAAAGCTATCCTAACTCGTGTAATATCTTCTTGTGGTTTTAATTAGCAAACTTGAGCACCTTCTCATGTACCTCTTGGCCATGTCTACATCTTTTTTGTAAAAATGTCTATTCAGGCCATTTGCCCACTTTGCTTGTTTATTTATTTATTTATTTATTTATTTATTTATTTAAATTTTATTTTATTATGTTATGTTAATCACCATACATTACATTAGTTTTTGATGTAGTGTTCCATGATTCATTGTTTGCGTATAACACCCAGTGCTCCATTCAATACGTGCCCTCTTTAATACCCATCACCAGGCTAACCCATCCCTCCACCCCCCGCCCCTCTAGAACCCTCAGTTTGTTTCTCAGAGTCCATAGTCTCTCATGATTCGTCTCCCCCTCCGATTTCCCCCCTTTCATTTTTCCCTTCCTACTGTCCATCAACAGATGAATGAATAAAGAAGAGGTGGTATATATATACAATGGAATATTATGCAGCCACCAAAATACCCCACAAAATCTTGCCATTTGCAACAACGTGGATGGAACTAGAGGGTATTATGCTAAGTGAAATAAATCAATCAGAGAAAGACATGTATCATATGATCTCACTGATATGAGGAATTCTTAATCTCAGGAAACAAACTGAGGGTTGCTGGAGTGGTGGGGGGTGGGAGGGATAGTGTGGCTGGGTGATAGACATTGGGGAGGGTATGTGCTATGGTGAGCGCTGTGAATTGTGTAAGACTGATGAATCACAGACCTGTACCTCTGAAACAAATAATACATTATATGTTAAAAAAAAAAAAAGAAGACATTTGCCCACTTATAATTGGATTATTTGCTTTTTTCTATTGAGTTGTATGAGCTCTTTCCATATTTTGGGTACTAAGTCCTTTTCAGATATACAGTTTGCAAGTATTTTCTCCCATTCTGTAGATTTACTTTTTACTCTGCTGGTTGTTTCCATTGCTATGCAGAAGTGTTTCCAAGTTTGATGTAGACCCACTTGTCTATTTTTGCTTTGTTTCCCATGCTTTTGGTGTCAAATTCAAAAAACCATTGCCAAGACGAATGTCAAGTTTACACCCTATGTTTTCTTTGAGGAATTTTACAGTTTCAGGTCTTACATTTAAGTCTTTAATCCAATTTGAGTTAATTTTTTTGAGTGATATAAGATAAAGATTCCTTAATTCTTTTGCATGTGGATAACCAGTTTTCCAAACATCATTTTTTGGAAACTAAACTTTCTCAATTGTGTGTTCCTGGGGCCTTGTCAAACATTAGTCGACTATATATGTGTGGATTCGTTTCTTAGCTCTCTATTCTGTTCCATTGATTTATGTGCCTATTTTTATGCCAGTACTTTACAGTTTTAGTTATTCTAACTTTGTTATATAGTTCGATTGGGAAGTGTGATGTCTCCAGCTTTGTTCTCCTTTCTTAAGATTGCTTTGGCTATTCAGGGTATCTTGTGGTTCCACACAAATTGAGGATACTTCTTTCTATTTCTTTGAAAAATACCATTAGAATTTTGGTAAGGACTGCATTGAATCTGTAGATCACTCTAGGTAGTATGGACATTTTCACCGTACTAACTCTTCTAATCCAAGAACATGTAATATCTTTCCACTTACTTGTGTGCATTCATCTTTATCTCTTTGGCTGGCTTTCTTCCACATGCCAGACCGATTCCTACTTTTTCTCACTCTTATTTGGACTTCACTCTCTACCTCTAGCTAAATTACACTCATCTTTAAAAGTACACTTAAGTTCTATCTCTTCCGTCAACCTTCTAATTACTCCAACTCACAATGTCTATGCTCTTCAGAAGCCTTTTTTCCTCTTGTATTTTCTGAAGTTGTCCCATGCTTTTCAAATTTGGCCAGGCTGATAACGAACTGGTAATCTAGAGATTTTTAGAAACCACATGATACACTTATATACTTTCATGGAAATTATTTTTTTCTAAGACTCTGAGAGCATAAAAACAATAGAAAAAAATGGACATATTGTAGACTACAAAAATCACATGATATTTAAAGATAAACCTGGGATTTTGAAGATATTTCATTTTACATAGTGGTCACTTCTGGTCACATTCCCTGAAGGTGTCTCTTCTGTTTCATTTGTAAAAGTTCAATAAACATTTGTTGAATGCTGGGATTATTTTTCCTCTTTTGTTCTTGTCTGCAGGAAGTTCCATTTCTATTCCTTTTTCAACAGTACTCTGGAACCCTAGAATCTCTGCAGGGTTGTAGAATGCTAATATGAGAGGGGTGAAAATAACTATCATGAATAATATGAGAAAAAGTAAGGAAATGTCTACTATTGAAACCTCATTAAAAGACCAAGTAAGTGTTTTATATTATATTGAAGCATATGAAAATGTCATATTTGTTGGTAAAAAATGGGAAATCATCAGTAATTTTATATGGTTCAACCCAATGGTGTTCTCTTGTCATAATGCCTGAAATCTGACAGAAACTTTAATAAAAGAAAACTAGGTGTGTCAAGTCTATGAATCTCTCTCTCAGACACACACTCAATTTCTTTCATATTTTCTTTCTCTTCTCCCTCTCCCCTTTCCTCTATTTTATTTCCGCATTACAAATTTTCCAGTTTCATCAATCAACCATCAGCCAGCATAAATTGTGGGGTTTCATTTTCCATTCTAATATACTAATAATGTGCCGTCTATGATGATGGAGCTCAAATCTCTGACATTTGCTGGCTGAACACTTTGGCTTACCATTAACTTAGTTTCAATTGCACCACAGTTGTTTTCTGACCAAATCCAATTTTGATATCAGGTCCTCTAAGATAACACTATGAATATTACCCCTTTCTATAATTAAACAATTGTTCATTAATGTGATTCACATACTGAGGCAAGGCAAGGACTCATGGTGTGACTCATCATGACTCTCCTTACTATAATTTATTAAACTACTTTTCTACACATTTAATATTAAAATAGAAGATATCCTTGCAGTTCATTCCACCAACCATGAAAAAAATAGCTTAAATTTGCTGACAGACCCATTTTTTCAAAACATTTAATACTTTTAAGTCCAAGTGAAATATTTTTCTATAGTGTTTTTTCAGCATTTATAGTACACATGAAAGAGTCTTTCTCAGATAAGGTCTATATATTTTTTCCTAATACAATGCACTCACAATTTTTCAAATTAAGCAATATCATGACATGCCAAATCATATGACAGTACTGTTATTTTTAGACTTTCTATCAAGATAATTACAGATTTATTAAAATCCTCATAGATTAAAAATTCTCATTATGCATACTTTTTAAAAAGTTTTTAATTCAAAAATTTAGCAAAAGGAATCATAAGCTTAAAACTAACCTTAAAGAAATTAGGGGGTAGGATGTTTGAGTGTGGGTCAGAGTTACAGGAGGCTCCGTAAATCCTGTTATCTATTTATTCTATAGTATAGTAATATATTTAGATAAGAAAAAAAAAGCTAGATTATTTGGTACATTTTATGTTATGCAAATATAAATTATTATTATTTATCTTAAAAGATATGTCTATATAAAATGATATGATAAATTAGTTCACATAATTATTATTTAAAGGAACAGTACACAACCAAATTTAGGGTGTCAAAACTTAGCCAGAGAAGTTTTCTTTTCTTTTCTTTTCTTTTCTTTTCTTCCTTTTTTATCCAGCTGAGTAAATTTGAAGATCTAGTTAGCTTTACTAAACAATCCATAAATCAGGCATCATCCTATCTATCAAGCAGAGGGGAGCCCCCAAGAAGTTTTTTTCTTAAATTTATTTTGGCACTCCCATAATAATCTGAGATTAGCAAAATTAACATATTTTTTAAGCATTTACTATTTTTGCATGCCTTTCTGGAAAATCACTTGCTGAATTTTAGAAGCTGTGTGCATTTTACACATTTGGAAACTTGACTATTTTGTGTGCATAACCAACCCCAATTTTTTATCTTTTTAAGAATTGTCTATGTCTAAAACAAATTGTCTAAAGATTTATCTTAAGAAAACATGAATGCCAATCATAACTGATGATTGACCAGGAAGAAACTAGATTCCCATTTACTTCCCAAAAGCCCACCATGACTTTTCAATAATTTTAAGTGACCAACAGATCTAGGAAAATTTGGTTTGTGAAAAAAATAAGTCAGTTTGATACCATGAGGAACACTTTTGCCTTAAAAGTGTTGACAGAGGGAAGAAAACTGATGTTAAAATTTAACGAAGCCAAATCCTGAGAGAGCACGGTCAGGAGATAAAGATTGGAAGACTCAGCATATAATACTAGGGAGAAAAATGTCTTATTTTAAAAGCTAAATTAGCTTCTTTAAATAATTAAGTCAACTGTTATGCCTAAACATATAACAAACACTATTTTAATGATGAATAACCTTAGAATATTAAACATAATTTTCTTCTGTTTTAAATATTATTTTAGAGTGCTTTGTACCTTAAGTCACAGAACCTTCACAACACATTTAAAATCTTTGTATGAAGTGGAATGGGTTTTCTAGAATACTTAATTGTCCATATGTAAAAGAGAATACAAAGAAAGATGATAGATATCTTTCAAACTTAATAAATTTCACATAAGGAAGTCTAGCTCTGGATAAGAACACATACACATTCAAATGAGAAGGTTGAGAGAAGTAATATTGTAAATTTTAATATTATTCATAAATATTTATTTTTTTATGCATTACTTCATTTAACTGAAGTAGAGTAGTAGCTTCTATTACAAGTCTATACAACATTACTTTTGACCACATTTCAGTTTTAATAGCTATTAATTCTTATTCATTCTTAAGTGATTTATTATATATTATGTATCTATTTCTATTTGGCTTAAAACTTTTCTTCAAGCTTTATCCATATGAATGAATAAACAATCATCTACAGAAAGATTAAATTTTTAAAAAGAACAGGAGAGATTGGAAGAAACCCAGTTTCAAGAGAGGAACTTCAAAGATAGCATTTTTATAACATTTTATTATTTCTTTTTTTTAGGATAAGACCAGTTAGTTAATTTAACAATTTCCTGATCTTTCTCTTATTTTTATTCCTTCTTTTCCTCTGTCTTTATTCATTAATTGTGTTTCTTAGTAACAAGCCTTTGCTGTATAATAATTTTCAAGTTTGCTACAAACTTTGCTATAATTTCCTAGTAATCTGAGAAGACAACCACAGCTGCAATTTTGAGGCAGACAGTGATTCCTGATACTGGCAGTTTTCCTGAAAAGAAAAAGGAAATATAACTACTCCCACAAGTTTACCACAAATAGTAAGCTTGTGGCAAATTCTAAAATTTGCATACAATTATCATTAAGTTGAACAAAAGCACCATTATCCCTAACAATAGCTGTCTTCAACTGTTAAAAGAAGCAAATTCACTTTAGCTGTATAACATTTTATGAAGTATATTAATGAGAAGCTTTTAATGGAAATCAAGATTTAAGCCCAGTATTTCTCAAACTGGGGTCTGTGGTTCCCTCAGGGAAATGTAAATACATTCTCAGGGCCCATGAGTACTCAAGTTTGAGAGCCACTAATTTAAATCAGGTAATAAAAAATTATAATATTTACAAGATTTCTTAAAATTACATCCTCTTAAGGACAATTAATATTTAGTGTTCTACAATACCAACAACATGCTTAGCCAGAACTTAAATGTTAGTAATTTAAATGATAAAACTGTATGTTCAACATTTTGGGGACTGCTTAAAGTTGTGTTTTTAACTTGTGAGTGATTTCTAACAAAGTGGAGCAATGAAGTAAAACTAGGTATTTGAGCCAATCTTTATCTTGAAAAACTACTGATCCGAAGTAAAAAAAAAATGCCTAAAGACTAAATACACAAGGATAAAAAATATATCACCAAGAAGAATATGAAAGGTGACATCAGCAAGATGGCAGAATAGGATGTCCCAGCCCACACACCTCATAGAAATACTGATTTAACAATGATAGATGGACCAAAATATCTTTATGAGGGATACAGATTTCTGTTAAGAAGTTTCAGTTCCCCAGATGAGCACAACGTCAAGAATAGCTGAAATGAAATGGGTAAGACAAGGAATTTTACTTTAGCTGCATCAGTTCCTCCCACAAGCCAGCACAGCTCAGCACCAAGAGATATCAATCTGATCCAAAATTTCTCCCTTGGGGAAGAGAGTGGAGTGTGCATCCAACATCCCAGGCCTTTCAGTCAACTGGCTAGGTACTGGTTTATGTCTTGCCTCACACAGATCCCTGACAGAATTGGCAAGATCTAGATGTCTGAGGCAGCAAAAAATACAGAAAAGGAAAGAGTGGCTTACTGCCACCAGCAGGAATCTGTGAAATTTGGAGAAGATGCACAACAGTAAGAATTTTCCCCCAATGAGTGAGAGGAGTGAAGTGCAAGTATCTATAGAAAAGGCTTGAAAGTCTCCCAGAATCTAGCCAGGCTGAGTGGTGAAGGTCTTTCTCTGTTAAGGCAGCCCTTAAATATAGGCAGAGGTGGTTGTTTCTTCATATGTCCAGACACCAACACAAAGCTACAAGGAACATGAAGAATCTGGAAATGTGATACATCCAAAGGAATAAAATAAACCTCCAAGAATCGACCTTAACGAAATGGAAATCTATGAATAGCCTGATAAAAAATCCAAAATAATTGCCTTAAAGTAGTTCAGTAAAATACAAGAGAACACAGACAAATGAAATTAGGAAATAATATATCAACAAAATAATAATATCAGCAAATAAATAGGAAACATAAAAAAGAGCAAAGTAGACATTCTGGAGCTAAAGAATATAATAATTGAACTGAAAAGTTCAATAACTTCAACAGTAGGCTAGATGAAGCAGCAGAAGAAAACAACTTGAAGACAATTTATTTGAAATTACCCAGAGAACAAAAAGAAAGAAAAAGGGTGAAGAAAGCCTCCAGAATGTATAGGAAACCATGAAGAAATCAATGCATTCATTCTGAGAGTCCCAGAAGAAAAGAGAAAGAATGGGACAGAAGGATTATTTAGTAATAATAGTTGAAAAATGTTCAAATATGAGGAGGATTTGATCCTCCATCCAGATTAATGAATCCCAAAAGATTCCAAATAGGGTGAACTCAAATAAATCAACAACAGAACACATAATGAAACTGTCAAAAGTCACAGGTAAAGAGAGAATTTTGAAAGCAGGGAGAGAAAAGTAACTCATCACATACAAGGGAAACCCCATAAGACTGTCAGTGGATTTTAAAACAAAAACTGTACAGAAGGAAATGGGATAACCTATTCTAAGTGCTGAAAAACAAAAAAACTGCCAAGAACATTATACAAACAAAACTGTCCCTCAAAAATGAAGGAGAAATAAATACTTCCCCAGAAAAACAAAAGCTGAGGGATTTCATCACCACTAGATCTGCCTTACAAGCAATGTTAAAGATAGTTCTCTGAGTTGAAATGAAAGAACACTAACAAGCATCATGAAAGACAATGAAAGTATGAAACTCACATATAAAAGTAGATATATAAAGAATGAGGTAATCCTGTAATGATAATATGTAAATCACTTTAATTTTTGTATAAAAGTTAAAACAAAATAATAATAACTATAAAAAAATTGTTATTGAATACACAATATAAAAGATGTAAGTTGTGACATTAATAACAGAAAGTGTGGGGGGTATAAAAGTGTAGCATTTTTGTACGCAATTGAAGTTAAGTTGTTATCATCTTCAAATAGACTGCTAAAATTGTAACATGTAAGCTAATGATAACTGCAAAGAAAATACCTATAGAAGATACACAAAAGAAAAAGGTAAAGGAATCAAAGCATATCACTACAAAAAATCGTGAAACACACAAACAAAAAGATGGAAAGAGAGGAAAATAGGAACAAAAGAACTAAAAGGCAAACAGGAAAAAATTAACAAGGTGGCTAAGTAAGTACTCCCTTATCAATAATTACTCTAAACACAAATAGTTTAAATTCTTGAATCAAAAGACATAGAGTGGCTGAAATGAATAAAAGAATAAGACTCAACATATTCTGTCTACAAGAGATTCACTTTAGATTTAAGGACATACATAGACTGAAAATAAAGGGATGGAAAGAAATGTTCCATGCAAATGGTAACTAAGAGAAAACAAGGCTGGCTATACTTACATCAGACAAAGTAGACTTTAAGTAAAAAACTGACAAAATAGACTAAGTAAAAAACCATTTAAAAAGCTCAGGAAGGACATTATATAATGATAAAATGATCAAGTCATCAAGAAAATATAACAATTATAAATACATATGCATCCAACATCAGAGCACCTAAGATATAAAGCAAGCATTGACAGAACTGAAATGAGAAAGAGACAGCAATTACAATAACAGTAGGAGACTTTAATACTCCACTTTTACAAATGGATAGACCATATATAGAATATAGAAAGTACATAACATAAATTCAATAATCAATATTGTACAACACAATAGGCCAAATGTACCTAATAGACATATATAGAACATCCACCCAACAGCAGCAGAGTAAACATTCCTCTCAAGCACACATGGGACATTTTCCAAGATAGATCACATAATAGGTCACAAAAGAAGACTTAACAAATTTTAAAAGATTGAAATCACACCAAGTTTCTTTTCCAAGTACAGTGGAATAAAACTAGAAATCAACAGTAGAAGGAAAATTGAAAAATTCATATATATGTAGAAATTAACACATTCTTAAAAAGTCAACTTTTTAAAATTTCAGTTCTAGAGAGACTTGAGAGTAGAAGAAGGCAATATTCAAAGAGTTAATGACAGAATTTTTTAGAATTGAAGAATAACATAATTCCTCAGATTAAAAAAATAAAATGATTCTCATACATAATAAAAATTAACCCAAACTATATCAGCTATCTTAAGCTAAATTATACTGCAGTAACAAATTACCAAAAAATCTTAGTATTTTATTACAACAACAGTATATTTTTTCACTCAAGTTATATATCCATTATAAGTTTACTGTGCCTCAGGTTCATGTGTGCACTCCAAAATCCTAATAATTAATGGGCATCTCTTCTCTGGGACACTGTGGGTCTTGTTGCACAGGGTAAAGAGAATAGTGTGAAAGCATAAATGTCTCTTAAAGCTTCCACTAGGGTATTACTCATGTCACTTCCGCTCCTATTTCACTGGTTGAAACAAGTCACATGGCTAATATTGATATCAATGGGATAAGGTTGTATAATCTTTCCACATCAATATGATCTGGCATATTCTCATCAAGATTGTATTAATAGGGGGCGCCTGGGTGGCTCAGTCGTTAAGCATCTGCCTTCAGCTCAGGTCATGATCCCAGAGTCCTGGGATCTAGCCCCACATCGGGCTCCATGCTCCGCAGGAAGCCTGCTTCTCCCTCTCTCACTCCCACTGCTTGTGTTCCCTCTCTCACTGTGTCTGTCTCTGTCAAATAAATAAATAAATAAAACCTTAAAAAAAAAAAAAGATTGTATTAATTAGTATCTAATTGGTAAACAGAAACAACTCTAAGTATTTCAAGCAGCAGTACATAATATAGAGAATTATTTACAGTGTGTTAGAAGGGCTAGAAGAGCAAAAGGGAAAGTAGTGTTATCTAAGTGTTGCTGTTTCTGTGGCTGTTGGAAAAGCTAACACAACCATATTGCAGGAATCCAACAGCTCACACTCTTATGGGCACTGAAATATCTGGGAGCCATATCCCCACGGTTGTTGCTGCTATATCCATGCTACTATTGTGGCCTGCTACTCTTACTACTAGAGATCACCTGCTGAAGCGCCTCCACAGAAGATTTCATCACAGGAACCAGAAGTCTGAGGTGCTGACATTGATAGAATATTGCTGCTGACACTGCCAGGACCAGAAACAGAAAAAGGGAAATCAAAGACAAGGTGGATATCATAAAAGCAACCAGAGAGAAAAGACACACAAGGAACAATTAGATGAGAGAAGATTGCTGAGAACCACAATGGAAGCTAGAGACAATGCAATAACATCTTTAAAGTGCCAAGGAAATATAAATGTTAACTTAGAATTCTATATAGCTAAACTCATTCAAATGTGAAGCTTAAATAAATATATTATCAGAAAAACAAAGACTAAGATAATTAAATTTCAAAGTCCTCACTGAAAGAACCACTATAGAATGAATTTTGGTAAGAAGTAAAACCAGAAGGAAGATTACAAAAAGAAATTTGAAAAAATATCAGCAAATCTAACCATGGTCTAAACATGATTTAACTGTAAATGCAACAATAAAAGTCACTATGGGTAGGTTAAAAACAAGCTGGAACTAAAATATAAGACAACATACTCAGGAGATGGGAAAGAATGATGAGGATAACTGAGACTAAAGCATATTTAATATATTGTATATATAGAAGGATACAGATATCAATTATTTTGTAACCAATAGGTAAACCAGTTTTTAAAAAATTAAGAATAACAAGTGAAGAGCCAAAACTCAATGTACAGTTAATGTACAATTTCAAAATCAACAGAGGAAGAAAAGTAGGTGGGATTACCATTTTATAGAAATTAGGATAGTAGGAGAAAAGATATAAATTTAGTTGTGTTTTGCTGTTTATAACCCACAACAGTGGCTTAAAACAGATTATTTTTCTCACATAACAAGAAAACAAGAGGTAGGTAGCTGCTAAATTCTGTTCTAAGGCTAACAATGTCTCTGTTGTTCCTTTGGTTACAAGATAACTGCTATAGCTACAGCCAGCACATCTGCTTTCCAAGAGGGAAAAAGAGAAAGGAAAAGGTATAACACTGTGCTAGAGAACCAAAAGTTCCACAGCAGTCTTCCCTTTATATATCTTTGGCCAAACTGTGTCACATGCCTATGCAGTCTTTAGAAACCTTTCCAAAGAACTTAACTTATTTTAAGTGTTTTTCCTTTCTTTTTTTTTTTAATGTGATACCACATTTTTTAACAATACCAAAACAAAATAAAACGCAGCCAATGACAGAAGAGATTTAAAAAGGAAATTGTAAAGCAATCTCACTTATAAACATAACTGTATCACAATGTAGAAATAAATCAAACTCTATCAGTAATCACAATAAATATAAATGGATTAAATTCAGCAGTTAGATTAAAGTTTTAAAAATATCCAGCTTAGGGCGCCTGGGTGGCTCAGTCGGTTAAGCGACTGCCTTCGGCTCAGGTCATGATCCCAGGATCCTGGGATCGAGTCCCACATCGGGATCCCTGCTCTGCGGGGAGCCTGCTTCTCCTTCTCCCACTCCCCCTGCTTGTGTTCCCTCTCTCGCTGTGTCTCTCTGTCAAATAAATAATAAAAATAAAATCTTTAAAAAAAAAAATATCCAGCTTAATTTTCCTTAACACAAAGTAACATAACAACAAAAAGTCTAACTAGTGAAGCTCCATTAATATCAAGTACAAAAGACTTCAATGTAAAAATAATCATGAGGTAAAGAGAGTTATTGCATATTTACAAAAGTAACCAATCAAATTAATGATAGAGCTCCCATAAACTTTCAAAATTATCCCCAAATAAAACTAAATTTGCCACAATTACAAGGAAAAATTTTTAAATCTACAATGAGAGTAGAAAATGTTAACACATATCTTAGAAAGTAATATATAAATCAGATAAAGCATTAGTAAACAATATACAAATAACAAGTTTGGCAAAAGTATTTAAGTTCCCTAAGTCTCACTTTTTTCATCTGGACAGTGAAGACAGTAATGGCACCTATCTCAGAAAACTTTTGTGAGGTTTAATAGAATTGAGATGTAAATTGCTGAGTACAATGTTTGGACATCAGACAGGCTCAGTAGAGAAATCCAGCAGAAGATACTTTTGGAAGAGTGCTATTAGTAGAATTAGCAAGAGTTGTAGCAGCAGTAGCTATAGTGATATCATCTACTCTCACATTTTTTCCAAATGCTCATAAAAAATCACAAAAACTAAGAGATGGTAGAATTACTAAATTTCATCAGCCTATATTTCTATTTGCATTAAACAGATAAGCATTAAAATGTAATCAGCATTAAGTCTGTATGCGGAAATTTGACTTCCTAACCTTTCCTTACACATATTTTTATGAGAAAAATTATATGTAATAATCTTTTTAAAAATATTAACATGGTAACTACAGATTTTTAAAGGAATAAAAAATAAATGTAACATTGAAAATATTTCCATGTTCCTCTAACTTTCCCTTAAATATAAAAAATAAAGTATTTGCATGGAATGAAAATTTACAGAAATTTCACATTCTGATTTAATACTCACTGTCATATTCCTTGAGGATTCTAGCATCCCACTTGCAAGTCGTCTTCCCGCCATGATTGCTGCTACTTACTATCCTTGGTAAATCCAGCATTCATAGGAAGGACCCATTTAACAAAATCATCTCTTGCTCATCTGAATTCCATTGTTGTTTTTCTTCCCCTGTCCTACCACCCATTAACAAATGCCTACTCCTTCCCTATTTTTTTTTCTACTCTCTCCCTATTTTACTTACCCTAAGGAACTTACTGCCTCATCTTTTTATTCTGAACTCAAAATGTGTTTCCATACCCATTCTTCTTTCAATTCTCAGGAAAAGAGCTGGCAACTCCTTCTTCCCAGAGAGAAACCAAGTCTTAGTATTACCTAGAATTATGTAACTCGATCTTAATGATTACTGTTCCAAGTATAGTTAGAAATAGAGGTTCTCAGTTCCTGAAGTTGAGACTTATTATTTGTCCTTGAGCAAATAATTTCACCTCTGTTCTTGTCAGTTTTCTACTCCTTTATAATCTTACTTATCTCCTTTATAATCTTACTTCTCTCTCTTGTGTTTATCTTCTTTCATAAAAAATTTCCTCACCACTTTCGCCCTCAAGATTTTGCCTCTTTCTGAACTACAGTATATGTTGACTGTAGTTCACCTTTGCTATCAATTACATATTGCCTTGTAATATTATTCATATTTGGATATGTCTAAGTTCATTAGCTTTTAGATGGCATGATGTCATTTAGTTCTCCTACTGGGCCTAAACCAGAGCTTTACACATGGTGAATAAAACAAAATTTACAAAAAAAAAAAAGTTAGAAATAATTGCCTTCCAACTTATGATTAACTTTATGCAATAAAATGAATTGATTATAAGTTAAATCATAATTTCATTTCCTTAGATGTAAGCACAATGCGGTGTTTTTCTATTTTTTTTATTGCCTTTTGTTTGTCTTTTTATACCCCATTCTTATTATGTAAGGAAGGAAATATGTCACCATCATTGAGCACTTCCATCACTCCTATTGCTGTTTCTTTTACTCCTCTTGTATATTATCAGTGGTTTTTGATAATGTGTTCTTTACCTCTGGATTTCTGTTACTGTTTAGTTCTCTTCCTTTTTCAATATTGTTTTGGTAATCTGTGACATACAAAACACTAAAGATATTTATAAATTTTATAAGTTCATTATATTATTTTATTCAAAATTTGCTATTTTTGAATACACAAATCAGAAGTAACATTTTTTGATGAGAATAAAAAGTAAATTCTTTTTAAAATAGAAGAAGTTAAGCTTTTTTATCTCATATAAGCTGTTGGCAATCAACAGATGAAGTTCTATGTCTTAGTTCCAAAGGCTAAACTTAATAAGTTTAAAGTTTAAAAGTCTTAATAAGTGACAAATATCTGTATAAATTAAATAGCAAGTCAAGTGCAAGGAAAACCAATTGAGTCACAGCATATCTAAGTGTAAGAGTGAATGAAGTCATAGCATACATAAGTAATCACATGCTATAATCTTTTGTTTTATTTTATTTAAAACATATTTTTGTTCATTTTGGAAAAAAAAAAAAGTCAAACCAGACTACTGAGAACCAGTGAATTTAAAATTCACTTATGAGTAATGAGTGCCATGAAAATCCAGCAATAAGAAGACCACATTTCCCAATCTCCTTTTGAGTTTGTGTGTTAGGGATCTCTGCTTGAGAGCTTTATGAGTCATCAATAAGCAAAGATTGGTAGTTTATAAAACCAGAGCTGTAGGACCCTCTTGAGGTCAGTTAGAACAACTTGTGGTAGGATGCTTTTAGGACTAAGAAACTTAGAAATAAAAATATAAATAATATAACTGAAATTAAGAACACCTTTCATGTGTTAAACAGAAGATAGATATAACCCATTGATCTGAAGAAAATATCAGAAATACAGTTTAGAAACAGATATGGAAGATATGATAGGGAGATAAAGAGATATGGCATTAGAATGAGAAGATCCAACATACATCTAGTTAGAATTCATAATGAATCCACAAATTCAGGAAAACTGATGAATATCAAACAGGATAAATTACAAGATAGTTGATCTCAACTTTTAAAAATCTACCTGTGTTCTGTGTGCAAGTGACATTTTTGAACTAGGAATACAACAAGATAGAAAAACAATAAAGGAAGAAGACATATCAAGCATATACTAACCAAACAGAACTAATGGAGCTTTGTTAGTATTTTTTTTTTTAATTTGGAGTAAAAATCATTACTAGAAATAAATAAAGTTAGCACATAATGATAAAAGTTTTAATTATAAATTGAAGAACTTATGACAATTCTATACCTTCATATGCTTAAATAATATAGCCTTAAAATAACCAAAATGGATTTTTCAGAATTAGGAAAATATATAAGTTCATGATCATATTGAATATTTTAACATACCTTTTTCAGTAAATGACTGGAAAAGCAGACAAAAATTCATTAAGAAACAGAAGATTTGAATAACATGATTAGTAAGCTTGATCCACTGGAATTATATTTAAAATACTGTACCCAACCACTGTAGATTTCATATTTTTTTTCCAAGCACATATGAATGCATTTTTAAAAGTTGAGCACAAAACAGGCCACAGGTCCACTTTTAATTACTTTCAAAGGATAAGTATAATATATACTGTAGAATATAGAATATTATATATAATATAATGTCTTCTTATATACCACATACTACTATAATATATATTATATTGTGTAATTAAGGTAGAAAATAATAATAAAGTGATGAGTAGAAAATCTTAAATTTGGAAATTGAGCAAAACATTTCTAAATAAGAGTAAGGACAGAAGAAATTATAAATTTTCATGGAAATTAGAAAATATCTGAAACTATTTTATTAATAAATAGAACATTAAAAACACCACAAATTAAAACATCTGGGTGCAGCTAAAGAAGTGCTTAGGACAAATATATATATAGAGAGAGAGAGACTCATGTCTAACAGAAAAGGATGAGAGCTGAAAATTAAGCATTCAAATAAAGAAGTTTAAAATAGAAAAAGTAATAAATAAAAAGTAGTAGAAGGAAGTAAATAATAAAGATAAGAGAAGGTATTAATAAAATGTAAAAATGAAACCATAGATTTTTCCCTGGTAAAATTAATAAAACTCTGGGAAAACCAATCAAGGAAAATAAAAAGAAGAGTGCAGACATGCACGCACATCCACACACACAATACTGGACATAAAAAATGAGACATAGTAACTAGAGCTGAGAAACAGGTAATAGAATACTATAAACAGATTATGGCAGTAAATTTTGGAAACTTGGATAAAAGGCTCAAATTCCTAGAAAAATATAATTTATCAAATTGACTCAAGTGGAAATAGAAAACACAAACAATTGCTAACCACTAAAGTAAATGAATCTAGAAATTCTTCCTCTAAGATTTCTTTCCCATAAAATGTTCTGGTAGAGAAGAGCTAAGAATGTTTTCTGTACAGAGATGGTATGTAAAATAGAATTATAAAAATTTTGCACCTATATGAGAATTATTTCAAAAGCAAAAAATTGAGAACAATCTAAATGCTTAACAACAGGCACACAATGAAGATATTCCAGATTGTTTTCCTCAATAGAATATTAAGTAGCTTTTTAAAAATTTCTAATTTTTCTTTCATTGTTACATTGCATTTTCTGGTAACCCCCAAATTCTAACAAAGTTTTATTACCTGCTAATTGCCTGGTATTAGTTCTTGCCTGGGAAATTTAGCATGTGTGCATTCTTGAGTTATGGCAGTCAGGACAGACTAATGAAAGCTGGAAACATTGATTATAAAGTGGTAAGAGAGAGCAAGAGGAGAACAGCAACCTATGGTGATATTGCATTAAGGTGACAATCAACAATCAGGATGCATGTGACGACATGTGAATATTCCCCAAGGATCCGAAAAATATTTGTGGAATGAAGCCTGATAAAAGTCTTCCTGCTAATTGAATAACCTGAGATTCTGGGCTATTAATATCTGGGTATGAATGTTAGAATCTGGAAATATCTCTTATAAATATGAAAAATGCTTGGAACTTAGTGTTGAATGAAAAATTAATCTGATACTAATAAGGATCATATATGTTTTTATATTGATCTGATATCATGATCATATTGTGTTTTTAAAGCCTATATATATATAGGATTATATATATTATATATATATATATATATATATATATATATATATATATATGGATTTTATTGGAAGAAGATACATCAACATGTTGACAATAGTTGTATATGTGGGGTCAGATCGATATTTTTCCTCTTTCTTTTGATTTTCTTCACTTTCCAGGTTTTCAAAATAAGCACATAGAGCAATATAAATTAGAAAAATTTCAAAATGATTCAATTGCTCAAAGTGGGCAAAAGAGAGAAGGAAAAAACCCTTACAAGAACAGGCACCCTTCCCAAAAGTGCATGCTCTACACTACACAGCCCTTTACCTTTGACCTAAAGAAATAAACAAAAACTCAGTTTGTGCTGAACCAGATCTATTTCTAACAGTCTTAAGCATGATGCGTGCTGCTGGCTGTTTGCCTTTTTAATGTATTTTCTGAAATAGCCACAAAAATATGTAGTGCAAACATTATTTTTTCAGAACCCATCATTCATAAGATAACCATAATGAATTCCTCTGTAAAAGACTCTCAAAGAACATTAAATTTTCATTCTGAAGTGAAATAGAAGCCTGCATTACATCAGCCTGGCATTTTTCTGACTTGCATGCTGGTGGTTGCCAGCAACTTTCTTATCCTGGTCTCTAAATTCAGGACTGAATGCAAACCACAGAGAACTACAGAGAGCCCAAACTGCATTGCTCTGGATGGCAAAAGAAAACTTGACTTTGTTGGCAAACAATAGAACAGAGGGATGCCTCATCCTCACCACTCCCACATCATGACCAAGCAACACAACTCTGCCTTTAGAGCATTGGATACAATTGTAACAATGGCAAATATTGACATGGCTTAGCATTTCCCACAGAAGTATCTGGCAAAGTTAAGATATTGGTTATTATTGTCTATTTAGGCCACCAAGCCTTTGATTTTTCAAGCTAATGTTATTCAGTAGAGAGGAACTGGTCTACATGATACTTAATCAAAAACAGCAGCTACTGAAATACTGACCTTAAAACACCCCTAGTAACAGCATCTCTCTTGCTTCAGTTCTGTCTGTAGGTGTCTGTTAAGAACTCTTAAAGTCTTTGTTCAGTTGCCCCAGAGGAAAAACAATGATGGGTATATATGACATAAACCATTGCCTAGTTTTATACAAATATGCCACTTTCTCTCCATCCAGAGAATAGTTCCACAGATTTTCTTATAAATGGGATATTCTATAGATTTTCAGAAGGGCTTATTCACTTAAGCCCTGAACAACCTCTAAAAAACACATAAATATCTTTAGTGTTTAAGCTTGTGGAGAAAAAAAAATCCTTAAATTTGAAATATACAACTTCAGATGTTTTAAAACCAATTGAAGTTTAAAATAAGCTATCAAAGTGTTATTACTGGAAACCACATTAATGAGTAGATAAGAATATATCAAGCTCTACATTTAAATGGGTGCATCTAAATTGAGCTTCTAAAAATATTTTTGCTTAGCAATTTTTTTTTAGAGAGAGAGGGCGCACACACAAGTGGGGGGGTTGGGGGAGGGAGAGGGAGAGAGAGAATCTTAAACAGGCTCCACACCCAGTGAAAAGGCTGACACAGGGCTGGATCTCAGGACGCAGAGATTATGAGCTGAGCCAAAATTAAGAGTCAGACGTTTAACCTACTAAGTCATCCAGGTGCCCTATTTAGCAAAATCTTTCTTCACCGATAATAGAAAGGTAATTATTTCCTATCTAAACTACAAGTATTTCAAATTGTAACAGTTTGATATGCACAATATTTCACCTTCTGTGATCCTACAATCACAAAGGATGAGTCACTTCCATGTGGTCGTATTCAAAGAGGTTATTACAATCAGAGTGTTGATCACCAAAAATTAGTCATATAATAATTATAATTCTCCAGCCATTTGTTTCTATTACTTCTAATTTCAATGAGTCCATGCTGTACTTCCTGAATTTAGGAACTGTAATTTGGTAAAATACTAAAAAATCATGGTTTTAGAATTAGTGTTTTTCTTTTCTAACTCTCCCTATCCCCATACCTCTCCTTGTTTAAATAGGAGTGAGAAAACGTTTTACTCTACTACTGGGTACTCTGTTGCCTAAAAGTACCTGAAGTGAAAAAGCTCTAAATGCTTCATGTCTGCTTCTGAGTGAAATATTTTCAATACGTCTGTTTCATACCCAGGCTTAATACTTAACAGATTGCCTGGTATAGTGCAATCACCCTTTTGCTTGCAGAAAACTAAAGGGCTCAAATGACAAGAATGACACTATAAATCTATACAACTATTCATTTCATACTGACTTTCAGTGTTCTTAACCTCATCAGAGTCTAATAATCCTCAAATAATTTTGCTGGCTTCTTACACTGTTGCCTGGTAATGAAAATAGAGCCCTCCTTCCATCCATCAGCCTTCACATCACCCTTTGGGAACACTCACACACACACACACACACACACACTCACATTCATATACATACTAGATATTTTAATATGACTCAGTGTTTATTTGGGGGCCTCAATTAGCTTATTAGCAGATCTGATAATCTCTTTGGGTCCTTTCACTTTGGGTTTCATAACCTAAGTTAACAAATCACATATTTGCTCTAAGTCTTTTTTGGTATGAAAAGAAAACAATATGGAAAAAGTTGAATTTTTAATATCATTAATCTATAGCTAATTCAGCTTGCTGTCTTATGCAATACTATGAGAAACAGCTGGGCCCCACTAACCAGAAAGCACTTTTATGGTTTCTCTTAAGGGCCATTAAATCAATGTGATGAGAGCACAGCTGGACTGGATCCTGAAAAATTTATCAGATCCCACACAATACATAAAGGAAGCACGCAGTGCTGTTGCAGACTCGGCACCAAACCCTTGCTTAAGCTGCAGGTGGAGTTTAACAGAATAAGCAAACTCCCCTATTGAGCCCTTGAAAATCTGATTTTTCCCTGTACCTCTCCCCTCTGTGTGGGTGTCTTCTTAAAATACCAGCTACTCATGCAAGTATTAAACAGAGTTTTCTGGCTGGATTTATTGGCATGACTAGGACATACAAGGACCTGCTTGGCTGTCCCAATATAGCTTTCAACACCAAGAGCCATGTTTTTTGCTTAATAAATTTTAGCACATGGTGGGTCCAAAACTACAGCTCTTATGAAAATTTAGAGAGCACAGTGACTGAATAAAGGCTTCCAGTAAAGGGCCAATGCACAAGTAACAACATCTACCTTATTAAACTGAAGCAAGAATAGGACAACTGCCAAAAATATACATCAATTTTTTTTCTTTTCTTATTTTAACTCAATTTCCTCTAACATTTTATGGATAGTGAATGAAATATAAAAATCATTATTACTTAAATTGTATGGAAAGATTTTTGTAATAAACTAACAAGCGCATATTAAATAAGACAGTGATAGAACTTTAAAATAGAAACTAGACCTCCCCAATCTGTTGGCAATTAGGCATAATTGCCTAAGGTTCTAATCCTATGGTCTCTGTTCTCTTAATCACTATGTCATCCTGTGAAAGACAGGAGCATTATATAGCATGAATTTAAATCTAAGTTGCCAGTTTTGTCACATTGCCAGTTTTGTAACCCTAAGAAATTTATTTAATCTTTGAGACCTCAGTTTCCTCAACTGTAAAAAGAAAATAATAAGAGAGTCTCCCTATTATCAGTATTAAATGGAAAAAATCATATAATGTGTGCAGAGTATCTAGTTCAGTGACTGGCATATTATTAGTGCCCAGTGTATCTTCTATCCTTCTCCTTTCTTCTTCCTCCTCCATCATCATCATCACCAGTTTTCACTGATTGTGAATTCCTTGACTGTAGAGAAAGTGTCTTATTTATTTGTATATCCTTCATAACACATTTAATGTTTAATGGCTGAAAGCATTATTTAATCTAGTCATGGATGATAAATCACTTGTGGTGCTCTGCTGGATGAAAATGTTCCAAAAATCAACATCAAATCTCATCCCTAATATATGGTTGGAGAATTTTCCATGCTACAGAACTGAAAAGTTCCTTTTAAAATCCACAGTGTTCAAAATATAAATTATTATGCCATAATATAGAGTGATTATTATAAATATATATATATATCAGGGATATATATATATATCAGGGATGTCTATAAGAACACATTCTTTGTTTTATTTTTTAAGATTTTTAGAAATTTACTTATATATATATATAGAGAGAGAGAGTGACTGGGGGAGGGGTAGAGAGAGACATTTGAGGGAGACAGAATCTTAAGCAGATTCTGCACTGAGCGTGGAGACTGACAAAGGGCTCGATCTCGTGACCTTGAGATCATGACCTGAGCTGAAATCAAGAGTTGGATGCTTAACCGACTGAGCCACCCAGGCATGCCTATAAGAACACATTCTTAGCAAATGATCAGATAGTAAAGCTACATCATGACATGATTAAATCAACTTTTTTTTTTTTTAATTAACTATTCTTATGTAACGTAGCCATGCCATACTCATATCTACATAGTTTGAGGAATCTGCTCTGGGGTGATTTATAATCAAAACAGAATATCACATAAGAAATAAAATAAGAAAAAGCAACTAAAAATCAACCAGAAAAAAAAATCAGACAAATAAGCTTAGTAAGATTATCTTCCAGAAATGACTAATGATATTTTGCCTATTATGGGCAGTTAGGAACACATATTTTTTTTCTTCTTTTTTCCCTCCTTATATTAAGATCAAAGTATACGCCTACTTCCTTTCCTCTCATAGTTATTTTAAGCTTAGCCAGATATAATAAGGGCACCCTCAAGCAATAACAATGAACAAACTTAAATTTCAGAGGTTTACATTTTTTATTCAAGTTGAATTTTTTCAGCAACTTTCAGAAAGCTCAAGTTAAAACTACTTACATTGAACTTTCATGCCTTCTTTTAAAGCACTCTCCCCCACCCCCAACACATAAACATATCATATGACAGCTAGAAAACTAGAGGTAAGATACATATCTTGTGACCTTATTACCTCTACAAATGAAGGTCCAGCAATAACAATGTTCTTGTGTATAACATGAAGATTCCTTTTATTTATAGTATAGTTTTGAATCATACAAACCCTGGTTTGAACCATCTGAGTACTAATCATTCATGTATGATTTATGTTTATAACGTATCTACCCCATTTAAGTTTGGCACAAAATGAAGGATAAGACCAAGGCCTGTTTCCAATTCCAATCTAGTTAGTGTCTCAGAGCACTCTGATTTTGGGTCTTCCTATGATTTTCTCATTTCATGCTGCAGCACTGTATGTGAATTCTATATTCTATTGCCATCATAGCTCAACAGCTAAAGAACAGTTGAGGAAAAGAAGGATGTAATTGTTATACAGGAATTAAAATCATTAAATAAAATTTTATCTGAATTTTCTCAAATTTACCATCCTACTTCAAAAAGGCTCCCTCAATATTTTGACGGGGGTAATAACTAAGCATCTCAGTCAGATACAAATAATATTATGAATAATCAGTAAATTACCCTCTTTTTCACTTGCTAGTCTACCAAGATCCCCCATCAAACTCAAATTTGGACAATTTTGTAGATTTCCTGTTATAACTAAGAGTCACATCGGCAGTTAGAACATTTTAAAAAGTAGTGGGTAGTGCCATTCATCTACTTCTGTAAGCCTGAGGTATCTGAGAGAAGTGCTCCTCTCACTTAGTTAAAGAATGTGGAACTAGAGAATGGAAAAAAAAGTTAGGTATCTGAATTAGCAGAAGCTGAGACAGTCAAAGGTTCTCACCTCCACCTCCTTTGTGGTTAAACTTGGAGAATTTTTTTAAGATTTATTTATTTATTTATTTATTTATTTATTTATTTACTTATTTACTTATTTATTTATTTGTCAGAGAGAGAGAGAGACAGCCAAAGCAGGGGGATCAGTAGAGGGAGAAGCAGGCTCCCCACCAAGCAGGGAGACCTACGCAGGACTCGATCCCAGGACCCCAGGATCATGATCTGAGCCAAAGGCAGACGTTTAACCGACTGAGCCACCCAGGTGCCCCCTAAACTTGAAGAATTTTAAGAATTTTTGAGATGAGTGAAGAGGAGTAAAAGCAACAGTGAGGCCCTAAATGGGCCTCCTATGAAACTACACAAGCCTCCAGACTCCTTGTCTGAGCCGTGAAGGCCTCACTGTGTTTCTAGTAAGCCAGTGCTACAGCGGGTTCTGCACTATGTCTCATATCTTTTTCTCTTCGCTTCACTAAATCTTGGTGTTTTCTCCTGGGATACTTATGCTCCCCTCCACTGGAATAGTCTCCAGCAAGGCAGCTGTACCAACTGCTCAAAATTTTCATCAATCTTCATTTGAGATCCCTAATTGAATACCTCTGCCAACAAGCTGGGAGATGTCCAAGATATCTTCTGGCCTGCAAGACCACCCACTGACTCCAGGCAGATGCAGACCCTCCTCAGAGCCACGGCTAAAGGAATACAGGCTGTATTCAGTCCCCATTGTCATCCTCAGCCCAGGGACTTGGGACAGAGAACAAGCTCCAAAAGAGATTGCAAAGGCCCTAGATCCCAGACGTAATTTTAATCCTATCCATTAGAAAACAATGCCACAGGGCTTCAGATGGACCATGGTTTCTCTGATGAATGTTATAATCACAGTCAGTCCATCATGAAGCAAAATACAGTGAACTTAGCCTGCATTACTATCCAGAGCATCAGAGAGAATGCCCTCTTGAAACAACCACCCCCATTTGCTTCCCAGTATATAGAGTGAATATAGCTCCCACAAGGAGCAAAAGGTAAGTCTATAATGATGGAAGATAGAGATGAAAAAAGCTTTAAATAAAGAACAAAAAAATGTCCTTTGCAGGCATTTTGTAGTATTCATCTAAGTTCCATAAATTCTTCAAATGTTGAGAATTAGCTTTTTCGATACAACCACCAACTAAGGAACAAGATGGTGGCACTAAGAATCTCATGTCCTAGCCTGGAGTTGCCTAGATGCTGAGAATAGTAATTACCAATAACTCTCTTCCCTTTCTTGGTAGTGAAACTCATCACTTCAGAGATGAGAATTCAGGAGACTGAGCATGAACAGGTACCGTGTCTCCAGAATTCCCTGTCACTTTTTGAAAAGTGTTGATGAAACAGATATGAGTGAGAACATCAAAGCATCATACCTCATGGAAGATCTGCTTCCCAAACTACCCTGAAGCTAATCTTGGCACAGATACGGATAGTAGAACACTGGAAGGAGATTACACGAGTATAGAAGAAGAGAAACTGATGTCAATTCTACAAGAACTGTGTCTTCTGACACAAAGCTAGATAGAAAAACTTTACCTAAATCTTCAAGGAGACTACAATCTAAACCTGCAAAGAATCTAAGAAGTTAGATTGATTGTTGACATCTGAACAGATTGATTGTTGACATCTGGCAGAGGGCAGGGGGAGGGAGGAAGGTAGTGAGGGAGAGAGGGGGAGAGAAAGACAAAGAGTGAGAGAGAAGAGAGAGAGAAAGGAAGAGAGAAATGCTCAGCAAGTTGCTTTGATTCAATACTTTGGTCTCTTTTTGATGTTGCTGCTGCTGACAATAATTGCTGACTTCTTTCACGGATGCTGTAAATAAGCAAAATAACCAAATAAACTTAAGCTTTTTCTTTGGCTGTTATAATTACTGTTCCTTTGGGTGGCTTGGGAAAAGAGCTCATTTGGATAGTAACAGCCATTCATTTTGCACCTTGTAACATTTTAACTAGATGCTCAGGTTTGGGTTATTTTAAGTGTAAGTAAGGTGGAATACAAACAAAATGAATGCCTCTAGATTACCTAAATCTGATAATACTTCCTTGTATTTACAAATAGATAGTATGGGTATGTGTATGGATTTTATGATTTTTACACAAAACATTATGTTTTAAAATATACTATGCACCTATATAAGCAGTTTTACATGTTGTATCTTTCTATGTCTATATGTATATAAACATACACACATATATACATTTATATTACCAATTTAATGTCTTTTGAAATGTACCATAATTTTTTTTTTTACCAGTAATCTGTTTGGGGATATAATCAACAAGTCTGTAATTAATACTCATATCTATATTTCCTTTTATACTTCTCTGATCATTTCATTAACATGGAGTACTGTAGCTACTGGTTTAAATGGGCTTTAGATATGAATTTCCAAATTACCTTCTAGCGATTGAAATTAATACCTTTACAGCATAGAAGAGCCTGTTTCCCCAGACCCTCTCAATCACTAGATATCTTCAAGTCTCCCAAAGAGATAACAACAACAAAAATCTAGCTTTAATTCACATTTCTTTAATTTGAGGTAAGGTTGAACACGTTTTCCAATTAAAAAAAAATCCAAAATAATAGGCCTCAGAAGATAAACCATCCCATTATTTGGAGAAAATACTCTCTCTTCAAATAAGTCTGCTAAGTTCTTTGGAGGTAAGACACTGTCAAGCCCAAAGTCAGTTCTGAAGATCTGGCTCTCCAAATTCGATGAGAAAAACAAATTTGATGAGAAAAACAAATACGTGAAACGGGAATGATAATTTACTTCTTGGTGACTGAGTAGAGCATGTGTAGAGAATTGCAAGTCAGAGGAAGCAATGGCGACTTCAATAAGAGCTGACACTTTAGGGCTCCTGCCATCCCTAGGAGCTATCCAGGGTACTGGATTGAAGCCGTGTCTAGCCCAAAGGACCAGAGCCCTGTGTCTCTAAGAACGTAACCTCTGTTGTAGTTCCACCTCAACATCCCAAATTCCAATTAGCATTTTCATACTCATAGCTGTTCTATACACAATTAAGTTAAAAAGCCAACCAACTAATTTTCTCAACTATGTTTAATCCTTTTTGCTTACTTGCCTGCTACTTGTCCCTATAACCTTTCATTTATGCCCCTAAATAGCCTGATTCCCTAGCTGAGTACCTAACACAAACACCTTAGTAGTGGCTGCCATTCTCAATGGAAACAGTCACCTATTCATTGTTCACATTTACTTACCAGGAAAATTTGAGAAGTCTGAGCAAGTTTACAAAGATCAGAAAAACTCCCATTGCCACATGGGTCTTCATTTTTTTTTCTATTTCATCATCAATAAAACATTTCTCCATGAATTTGACCATTGATATTATGTTCCTTTAAAAAAAATCCAACATATTTCTTTATTACCTTCAAGCTTGCCTCCTCTGGCTCTTTTAAGAAATATTCATTATATTATATCAACATTTTAAAATTCTCCTTCTTAAAGATTGACCCTCTTCTGAAACCTGAATAGGAGGAGAGCATCAAGTACAGTGAACTCACAGGTTGAAACAGATGTAAGAGTGTTTCAGATATTGCGTAGCTCAGGAGACTAAGGGCATCCCTAGAAATTTGGACCTTTCACTTAACTATGCCAGTGAATTAAAGAGAGTTGAAAAAGAAAGTTGAAGATTGCTTTGAGTAGTGATAGGTTTTTTGAGCTAACTGTAGCGTGGCTGTCTTGCCTTCTCTCCCAAAAAGGAAAGGAAAATAAGAAATACACTCTTTGTCCACTCTTTTTCATGAAGACCACAACCGTTATATTTTTACTTCTGGCAAATGACCTGAGAGAACAGATCTATTATGTCATTGAGGGATTACCCACATAGCCAGCACCCCACTCAAGCATGTCAAAGCAAAGCCCACCAGCTAAAATGTCTACTAACATATATGGATCTCATAAACAGCTTTTAAAATCTCACTCAAAAAAAATGAAGAGACAAAAAACAAAATAAAAATTTTGAGAAAACCTTGGATAAAAAGCATACAAAATAATCCTGGAATACAAAATTTCTTAAATTAGGGTAATATTACATCTATAGAAAGAAGTGATATAGATATTATAATATGATATGCAGAAGTGGTTATGAGGAATGGAAAAAATGGCATTGATCCATAAGTAAGTTGCTTATGTAAAGAATTTTTTGGACAAATAAGGAATCAGAAAGTTTACCACCATTTCTTAAGAAGTTTCTTGAAGAAACATACCATCAGAATGAAAGGGTTAACTAAAAAAAGAGAATGATATAGGATTCAGAGAACAATAAATTCAGCCTAGAAAACCATCAAGAGAAATCCCAGGATGACAACTGTATCAGTCCTTAACAGTAACCGATCCAGATTACAGCAAGTCAACAGAGACATCTGGAAAAAGGGGTCTTGGAATAAAATGTACTTAATAGATTATATGATATAATGAGGTCTTAACATTTAAAAACGGATGAAATCTGAGTCAGAGGCATGTATATTTTAAAGCTCCCTATACACATTTTTACAGTTGTGCCAACTTACAGCCTAATTTATAGTGTAGATTAGTTCCCATTAATCACATCTATGCCCATATTCTGGGTATTACTAATTTAAAATACACATTTAAATGCCTGTAATTTTAAAAATAACTACAAACTGAAACTAAATTAAAATTTAAAGGGAATTACAACAAACATGTAAAAATCAAGATAATAAAGTACAATTAAATTGGAGACTAGGATATGGGGAGATAATGCTTATGAACAGATAATTCTTTGTTGTGGGGGTCTGTCCTGTGCATTATATGATGCTTAGCAGCATCTCTAACGTCTACCCACTAGATGCCAGTAGCACCCTCCCTGAGTTGTGACAACCAAAGAATGTCTCCTGACATTACCCATGTCCTCTGGAGGGCAAAATCATCCCTGATTAAGACTAATTTTTCTCTCTACCTAAGAAACTTAGTTTATAACACATTTATTTGAAAGAATTTAATTAGTAGGGTTTTACATCTATTTGCCATTATTAAAAAGCTTTAATTTTTTAGCCACATTGCCTTTTCCTACTAATCCAAAATGATCTTGTCCCCAATTTGTTTGAATTAATGACCTTTCCTGTATTCATAGAAGCTAATCTTGAAATTCAGAGAAGCAATAATGTGAAGATGAGTTTAGCCTTACTAAAGAATATTTTCCACGTATGCTAACTAGCTTTTAGTTATCATATTTGGATAGACATGATTTCTGACATATTTAGAGACTATAAAAATATTTAGTTATTAATTTTATTCACAAATTAAACTGATAATTTAGAAAAAAAGGAATTCATAGTCAAGACCTCAGGTGCTGGGCTGGCTTTTGATTTTTTTTTTAACTTCAGAAGTAGTATGTGCTGCTTCCAACAAGTGGTGTGCGTGTGTGCGTGTGTGTGTGTGTGTGTGTGTGTGTGTGTCTGCGCATGCACATATGTATTTCCTTTCTTCCTATTCCAAACTCTTTCTTTGTGTGGAAAATCATTGTTTATAGTTTAATATGAACCTTTCCAAAGAATTTTCTATGCACAATGGTGTAGACACTTACATAGTTCCCACGTAGGAGAATTACAAAAAATTTCAAATAGTGTCTATGCTTTCCTTGTGTTCAAGTTACTCTATTCCGACAAACATAGGGATTCCAAAGATAAATGTTTTCTCATCTTGCTACTCCAAATTTCTCTTCATGGGAAAAAAAAGACCAGAGAGAAATTCAAGAAGTCATGTTTGAAGAGCAATGCTGTAGGTGATTGCTTTTTTTCCTAGTTTACTATTGTTTCACAGTACATTTCAAAAGAAAACCTAAACATTTTTAATATGAAAATATACAGGTCTTTTAAAAATACTATGCAAACAGTAAAAAAGGAAGCTACCCACATATTTTAAAGTAAAACTTTTAGAATTTTACTTAATGAAATATATTTGTAGGTTTTCAATTAAAAAGTAGTACTTGAAACCTTTCAGTAACATTTTCTGACCTGCGTTGTATATGCCAGAAGTATGAAGCCAAGAGCAATGGAGCTGGTCCAAACCTAGACATTTACAGACAGCTCTTGTCAACACAGTGTTTCATTTTGTTTTCCCCGCACACATGCACCTCTAATAAACTTTACAAACACATGCTAATTCCCTTGAGCAGAATTAAAGCAACAATCACATTCCCAGATCTTAGGAAAAGGAAAGTTTTCTGTTACTGCTACCCAGTGGTGACTCATAAAGTTTCTAGGAAAATAGGGACTTTAATCTCCTATCTTCCTTTCTACTCCCCTGCATATTCTTTCTCCCTATTCCCAACCACTTTATAACCATAATCTTGTCCTTATGTCTGTATCTTATGTCCTCTAAAATCTGTCCTTATGTCTGTATCTTATGTCCTCTAAAATCCAGCCTTCTGTGGACTGCCCATCCAAAAGTGATTTCCTTTCCTCTGCATTCCTGAAAAACTATGATTTTTATGATACTAACCCAAAATTCATTTCTGAGTATTAGTTGCTTTTTAATATCAGTCAGATTTTCTTCTTCAACTTAATTATAAGGTCCTATAAGTAAGACTCTATTAGATTCTTCATTGTTTCTCACAGTGCATCATACACACTGCTAAGCATCCAAGTTCTGCTTAGAAAAGTCTATTTGAATCATTAGGAAAGAATGGTGCACAGCCTCCCAACACCACTTCAGGTTTTTCAAACATAATTTTCTTGTCTCTTTCTGGAATCTCAATGCCTTTCCTTTCCCTGCAACAATTGATCCCAAGCTTATTCTTTGCAGGTGCTTTGCTGTTTGCTTTCATTTGATTAAACAGAAAGACTGTAAGAAGTCATTATCAGGATGAGGTAGGTGGTACTTCTCAGATGTCTTCAGGTTACTTTCTATGAACATGGGTCTATTTTTCAGGAGGATACCTTAGAGAGTTTTCACTCTAACTGCAGCACTACTAAAAGAGCTATGTAAGAACAAGCCACACTGATTAACTTCTCTAAGATTCAGTTTCCTATATAATAATGCTTATCTTCCTTAGCTGCCAGGAAGATTAATACAATAACATATTTAAAAGAGTTCAGCAGAGTAAATAACCCAGAGTTAGCATTAATCACCACCATCACCATCATTCATATTATCAGCATCACAAAATCATGAGGTATCCACTGCTCTGTCTTTACCATGAAATGGTTTTAAAAATAATGTCTTCTACCTTTATCATCTCCTATGTGCCCCTTATAATGTTTTCTAAGAATGAATTCAGAATGTCATTTTCCCAGATGCCTCTGCAAAAGAATTTCAGGAAAGTCTTAGTTAAATGTCTCATAGCTTAGAAAAAAATGTCAAGTCACTTACTCTGAGGTCTAGTGTCTGCCTGGGACTGCATCATTAATATTCAGGGCTAAGTATTTGGTTGTCTAACTCATAGAACACATTTTCTATGTGGGAGGAAGGTTGAAAGAATAAGAATAAATTTCAAGCCCTGCCAAGACAGCAAATATGAATCTGCTTGTCCAAAAAGTGAGAGGTGGAAAAAAGTACTATTGGAAAAGTAAAGTGTGATACTTGGAATATCTATTAAGTAATACATAACAGTTACATTAACTTGTTATTTTAAATAAAATTAAGAACTAGTGAGAAAATGCTACATCCAATTAAATTGTTCCAAATCCAAATAAAGAACAGAAAATTCAAGAAAACTTTCCAATGTTGTACAAATGGTTAAAGCAATTAAAAAGACATAGCATGGTGATAAAGATACTCAACTGATACTTTGATGAATTAATATTACAGTTAAAAAGCAATTTTTCACATTTTAATAGCATAAAATTTACAGTATAATGCACACACTTTAGGTATATAATTCGGTATGTTTTAACGAATGTATACATTCATCTAACTAATCAAGATACTGAGCATTCCTATCATCCCAGGAAGTCCCTTCCTGTCCCCTTGCAGTCAACCTCAACTCCTCATAAACAACTTTTCTGATTTCTGTTAGCATATAATACATATGTTGGTTCTTCAATATATTATAAATGGGATCATACAATATATACTCAACAAAGGAATTTTCAAATGTGACCTTAAAAGAAACCAAACCCGTTCAAGTCTCTGTATAGTGGCAGTGTTGTTATATTACATGGATTGTAACGTTTGATCTATCACAAATATGTTTTAATATTTGTTTGTACATTGCTCTAAATTATGTCACATTATTTTTAAAATTCTGTTACTTGCATTAGGATAGGAATAGCTAAACAAATAAAGGTTAATATAATGCCTTGATTTAGAGTATCCAATGGAAAATCATCTTTACTGCTGTAGAATATATGACTATATGGTAGCCACTTTCAAAACTATTTAAATTTTTGTAGTGCCATAAAAGGCATTAGGTTGAAAGAGATATTGCTAAACAAGTACCTGAGGGATCTCATTTGTGTAATGTTAAAAGAAACTAAAGGTATATGAAATTTAATGCACAACATACAAACTCAAATGAAGTGGGGATGGGGTAGCCCTGGGGATGGAGCAGAGTAGGGATGAGGATGGGGCAGTAGGAAGAACTTCCACAGGCGGAGTACAAACTGACGCTGAGACTCCTCAAAGAACTCAAATCACTCTTCCTGACCTGTCACCATCCTCTTCCCCCAAATGAAGGCACACCGAGAAATCTTTTCAGAGGAAAAAGGAAAAATGGTACAGAGTCTGGGGATTTGAGTGGTATTTTGGTAGAAGAAACATTATAATCAGGAAGTGTGCCAATAATTGTCAGATGGTCAATACAGGGCCTAGCCCCTAGGAGTGGACATTGGTCCATATTGACTGTAATTAAGAATATCAAATTTCTAGCTTCTAGGATGATGACCACCACCCTCCACGCCTCTCACGTTCCAATTCAGTTTGGTTTTCTTGCCAGCGCCGATGAATTTTATGTATATGCTTTGCATGCAACCTGTAAGAAATGAACATTTTGGCAGAGATTTTAGCATTCTCAGATTTAATGTTCATTCTACCTATTCCGTTATGTAGTTTTTCAAGAAATTAAACGTGATTGCCAAGACTAATACCAAAGCTAGCTAGCAATGTTAGCAAGCTGCATTTTACAGCAGGTATTTCTAAGAGTTTCTTGGTGATGGTTGTGGGGGTGTGGAGAAGCTGCAAGTAGAAGTAGTAGTGGTGGGAAGTGGATTAAGCTAAAAGGGTTATTGCTGAACAAGTAACCTGGAGAACCTCATGGGAAGATTATGACTGTCAAATGTGGTGCATAAATTTGGCTCAGTTATACTCTCAGACATTTTATAATTACAACAGATTTACTAGCCTAAACTTCTCTAATGTAAGACAGTAAAATAAACACCAATATTCCTTGTTCATAATTCATCATTAATTATAGCTAGTTCAAAAAATAAAACCATCTGTAAGTGTAACTTAGAACTTGAAGTACCCCTCATTCACTTTCTAATTTACATACCCCAGCACAGATTTAATTTAAATACTAAAAATAATCTCAACATATATTCATAACAGCATGTGTGTCAAAGACATTTATAGATCAATTAATATTGTGAATATCTGAAGCCCCATTACACTTACATTGAATAAAACTTTGGAAAGGTTTTAGATGTGGCTTCACTACTCTTCACATTCATCTAGATAAGAGCCATGTTGGTGTTATACTTTTGAAATTAAAAGACAAATATTCTATATTTGGAAGTTTTATATCCAAAAATTAGATAATCTTTTGTTTAAATAGTCTTGATCCTTTCTTTAGTAAGCTTTATAGGACAAAATGAAAATCCCATTACTAAACATCGCAGAGTTGTTTTGTTTTTGTTTTGTTTTGTTTTGTTTGTTTATCCCCCAGAGATTATTTGCATGCTCCTGCAAACGTACTGTATAGGGGAAGATGGAATTTGAAATTTGTTTTGTTCCTTCCTTTCTCAGGTGTAGATCACAAGGACTCCCAGAAGGCAACAAGTCAAAACATTTTGAAATTAAATGACATTTTATTAAAGCAAATTTCACTGTCAACTGACAGACATTCTTAGCCACAAACTCTCGTGTAACACTTCACTGTTTATTTGTTTGAGAAGGGAAGTAAAGGTTTCACCTTCTTGAAAGCTGAGCTGTATACAGCAGGAAAGCTGCTTGCTTTAAAACAACCATGACACACAGTTTATAAGAAAGATATTTTCATACTGTTCGTACATGGTAGCAGAATTTATCCCACAGTGGTGTCACGTTTATTTATTGTTAATGGTGTGTACTGCACTGTATCTGACCTCTACTCCATTAGAAAATATTCTCTGTTGCTCACAGATTCACCACAGAGGTAGCTGCTGGCTTGGGGCGGTCTGTAATTCCGAAACAACTGCAAAAAATAGTGCTGCCATGAATGGGGTTCCCAGAAATCGGTGTTGCATGTGCCGCATTCATCCTAAAGGTTGGCCTGTTTTAAGAATTTCACTTAATATAACCCAAAGCCCTTATTAAAAGATTCAGGACACCAGAAACTTTAGATAATATAAACTGAAACTTCATATGATTAGCAATTGGTACTCTTGGTGCCTTCTGTGCCTCGTCTGTCTTTCGAATTAGATATGGTCCCAAAATGTAAAATAACAGTAAAGGTGCTGATATTGACGGGATTTCTATTAGGAACTAAGATGACCCTGACTGAAGTTAATGGTAAACTACCCTGTTATAAATCAAGGCGTGTGTGTGTGTGTGTATGTGTGTGTGTGTGTGTGTGTATGCATAGATACATGCTTTAATACACACGTGAGGTCAGAAATAAATATTGCTTAAGGACCAATTCTCATGTGGGTTTGCCCACTTTGTATATTAAAAATTTGACTGAAATGGTCAGGTAGAATGCACTTCGTCCAGAATTCTAGAAATGATGGTGACTCTTACCTTGAGACCTTATAAAAAAAAATCAAAGGAATCATTGAGAATAACCAAATCTAAATTACAAAATCGGGAAAATACATAATTTATTGGAATATTTAAAGACAAATATATAAAGTAATCCCTGACAGCTATACAGTAAAATTCTGACATATGCTTACATACAGTTCATTTTCACTACAAACCTGGTGAACAATTTTTACATGATATGGCTATGTAAATAATCTCTCTTCTGGTTGTATTTCTCTTTTCCGACGTACAGCTAATCTGCTGCTATATACCACATGATACTGTAGCAGGATGGTCACTGCTTTACATCAAGCCTTCAGATCAGCGCTGGTTTATGAACTTGTTCAAAGTTCATCTTAAGTACAGAGTTATCACTTGATTTTAATGTAGTCTAACTTCCGCTTTTAGGCACTAAAAATTACTAATTTTTCTCTCTATGACCAGGGACATCAGCCTTGCTTTTCTGTTCTCTTCCAGGATGCGGAAATGGGAGGGTTGCATTCCACTTCCTTTGTTAGAAAAGTGACTTTCTGATTGGGAAGTTCATACAGAAATGTTCATATTCTATTTTGACCTTTCAAGTTACCATCATATTACTTGTAATCACATCGGGCCAAATAATAAATCCAAGAGAAATAGTGGTTGTGACACCAACACCAAGAAGCAAATAGAGCTTGTGCAATGTTGAACCTGAAATGTGTGCCAGCTCTCTTTAATTGGGCTTCAATTTCTGAAGACGGTAGACCCAATGAAGAAAGACTCTTATTCATTAGCCAACTAGTATAGTAGAAAATATTTTCTTGATTGTAATTATTCTAAAACACTGCTTTTTATTAAAACAGCCACACACACACACACACACACACACACACACACACACACACAATGCAATATAATGCAACTTTTATGTGAATTCAAAGAAATTTCTTGGGGTATATATTAGGGTTCTCTAGGGAAACAATCAATAGGAAATTTATATGTGATAGAGAGAGGGGGATTTATTACAAGGAATTGGATGATGCAGTTAATGGAGGTGGGCAAATCCCAAGATCGACAGGGTGAGTCAGCAATCTAGAGACCCAGGAGAGATTGAAGGGAAGTAATTTAGTAGATGATTTTAGAGCTAAAACAAGAGACCTAGATTCTAGATTTAAAAAATAAACAAAACTTTGAATCTGTATGTGGATTAGTTATTGAAGATACAGAAAAGAGTAAGATTATATAGAGAGGCAGAGAAGCTACATGGTGGAGCTTCCCCGGCACTCCAACATCTAGAACTGGGTTGGACAGAGGAGGAGCCAGTAAAACTTTCTGAGGAGGGCTGTGAAGGAGGGAAACCAAGAATGTCAGGCACCTACAGAGGCAGGCATTTTCAGTGGTCAGCCTTTTCTGGGGCTTCCAAGAAGTGACGGATGATAAGGACAAAAACAATTGCTGGCTTTAGCAACATATAAGTAGTCTGTAACCTTGCTGAGAGCTATTTCAGGAGAGCAAAGAGAACAAAAGCTTTACTGGAGCTCTGCCACTTTCACTTGGATGTCTCTGTGCCAGAGATTATACGAGCAATCCCACTGCCCATACCCACCTAACTCTTGCTTGCCTCTCCTGCCTGAGCCAGTCAGCACTGCCACTCTCTGCAGCCAAGTCCACCAGATCAGGTTCCTTGTCCGCCTACTTCAGGAGCTCAGAGACCCCAGCGCTGCAAGCAGATTCAGCTCTAGCCAGAGCTCAGTGGCCAAATTTCACTGTGTGGAAGCTGCAGTACACCACACCTTCCTTGGCCATGTGCCACAACACTGCAAAATACCCACACTAATGAGACAATGGAGCTGTGGGAGCTGAATGACCATATCACCTAAACTACAGTTCCGAGGAGCACTCCCTAGAGCAATAGAACAAGATCCTGCTGTCCAAGTGCAAGGACCAGATAAGTCATGCCTGGGGACCTCTGCAAGAAAAAGATGCAGGAGCTGTGCAGTTAAGTGGACCTGTCTACCAAGGAAAAGGTCCACATGGAGGTACAATGCCACAACGTGGCCAAGGACACCATGCAACTCTAGGAGAAGTTGCAGGAGGAAATGCTTCAGAGAGAAGAAGCTCAGAGCACCTTTCAGACAGGATGTTGACAATGTGTCTTTGGCAATCCTTGACCTTGAACATAAAGTGGACTCCTGCTAGAAGAGATCAAATTTGAAAGAACAGCACAATGATGAAATCCATGAGCTACAGGTCCAGATTCAGAAGCAGCATGGGCAAAGTGGTGTGGATGTTTCCAAACGTGACCTCACAGTTGCTGTCCCTGATATGTGGCAGCAGAATGAAATGTGGTTGCCAACTACACTAGAGCAATGATGCCCTGCACCAGATCAAACAGTAGTCAAAAGAGTACTGGAGACAGGTTCAGTCCCACACTTGCAAAGTGGCTGGCTTAAAAGTCTAGGGAGGTTCAGATGCATGAAATAGAAAACACCATTGGCCTCCTGAAGAGTGAGATTCAGAACAGGAAGGAAGAAATGGACAGCTGCCTTCTTGTAGAATATTAACATAGCCTTGATTTTCAGATTCCCACCTAACAAGAAGCTGCTGGAAGACAAGAAAACCAAGGTGTCTCTGCCTTTTCCAAACTTTTCTTCTCTGAACCTGAAGGAAACCATTCTGGATTCACTCCTTCTGCTTGACAGCCACTCAAAATGGATACTTCTGATTAAGAAGGTTAAAACTAGAGACAGGTTTTCAATGAAACTTTGCAGCATCATGATGATATCAATGAAAATTGCACACAACTTAGTGCAATATATTCCAGCAAGACTAGAAAAGAAATCCATATCTTAAAGAAACAGCTTTCTAATGCCTTTATGCAATTTTTCAGTAGCACAAGATAGATTTAGAAGAAAAATAAGCTCTAGTGCTTAAGAACCAATTCTCCTAAAGATTTGGAAGAAAAAAAAGTTTATAGCACAATCTAGTTAATGAAGTCTTGTGCTACACTATGTCCTTTAAAAAATATTTTGAATACCATTGAAACTGCTTTTTTTCCCATCAAGTGTCTGGCCATCTAGTTTTTGCTTCAACAGATCCTTGGGAAAATGAACCAACAAACAACAACCAGAAAGAAAAGTCTCATTGGAATGGGCTAAAAAGATAATGGAAAGTAAGAAAGTGCAAAGGGCAACAATAGGTTTACTTTTTGAGGAGTTTTTCTATTAGAGAATACCAGAGCAGTAGCTGGAGGAGAATGTGGGGTCAGAAATAAGTTTTTGTTTTTCCTTTTGATGGCTGAATAATATTCCATGGTATATATATATATATATATATATACCACATCTTCTTTATCCATTCATCTGTCGATGGACATCTTGGCTCTTTCCATAGTTTGGCTATTGTGGACATTGCTGCTATAAACATCGGGGTGCATGTACCCCTTCGGATCACTACATTTCTATCTTTGGGGTAAATACCCAGTAGTGCAATTGCTGTGTCATAGGGTAGCTCTATTTTCAACTTTTTGAGGAACCTCCATACTGTGAATTGAGTAAGACTGTTGAATCACAGACCTGTACCTCTGAAACAAATAATACATTATATGTTAAAAAAAAAGAAGAAGATAGTAGGAAGGGAAAGATGAAGGGGGGGGTGGAAATTGGAGGGGGAGACGAACCATGAGAGACTATGGACTCTGAGAAACAAACTGAGGGTTCTAGAGGGGAAGGGGGTGGGGGGTTGGTTAGCCTGGTGATGGGTATTAAAGAGGGCACATATTGCATGGAGCACTGGGTGTTATATGCAAACAATGAATCATGGAACACTACATCAAAAACTAATTATGTAATGTATGGTGATTAACATAACATAATAAAATTAAATTAAATTTAAAAAATAAATAAAATAAAATAAATAAGTTTTTGTTTTTGATTCTGTTTTTGTTTTTTAAAGATGAATGATGTTGGGATGTGTGTGGGCTAATTCTGTAAGGAGGGAGAAATTGGTGATATAGGTGAGAGGGGAGTGGGTAATATGATTACAGCAGCAAAGCCCTTGAGGAAAGGGGATGAGGTCCAGGGCCAAAGGGAGGAGCTAGCCTGAGGAACAGAGACACTTTCTTTTTCATAACAGGATAGATGACCAAGTAGGTGCAGACCAAGGCAAGTTTTCATAACTGGTGGTGGAAATGTGGAAATGCGAGACTGTTTTTATCAGATTACATTTGTTTTCTCTGTGGATGTTTTGAGATGTCATCATGTGAATGTTAAAAGGGAAGACTTTATTAAGGATCTGAGGAGAAAAAATTGGAAGGTGAATTTATAAGAAAAGTGTAGTGATATTCTGGAGTGTTGAAGTGTCTCAAGATTTAAATTAAATCCAGTGTGAGCACTTGTGTGCTTTTCTTTGGCCAGGTTTTGTTAGTTAGGTGTGCTTAGAAAGTAAACAGAAAAAAGGGTTTCATTGGTACCAGGTTTTGTCAGATGCATATGACGTCTGGACCATGGAATCTAAGAGAAGTAGGATAAAAGTGAAATTATAAAGAAGCAAAGTATCAGTACTTGATTATTTGATAATTGACTTTATTTTCTCTCTGCTATCACACATGTATTTTCTAAAAATACTAGAAACCTGGCTCAGATATATAAAAAAAATAAGTTAGTACACATGGCCTTGAATCTTATTCCAGATCAAACTTGGACTCAAGTTATTTGAGCACAGACTTTGAATATCAAGATAAATAGCCCATATAATTTGTGCTAAACCACTTAGAACACATATCATACAGATCAATTGAAGAATGCATTTGTAAATAGAACTGTTTAAACAATCAAAAGTGGAAGGAAGAAGCTAGAAGAATGCCAAAAAAGATAATAAAAAGCAATTAGAACAGACTCAGTAAAGGGAGAAAAGAAAGAGACAAAGGCTATGTCTAAATAATGCCAAAACAAACAGTTGATAAGTGAAACATCTAGTCAATCAGCTGTATGTTTTGTCTACAGGGAACCTAGCAACTGACTTGACTGATTCCTTTTTTCACTGAATTGACTGAATGAAGTGGTTGTTTTGGAAGCATACTGACAATGAAAGAGGCAGAGAAAAAAAATAAAGGATGTATTTGTAAAAGAAAAAAATCCCTGGGAATTCTAAGTGATGGGTGATTAGATTAAAGGGGTTGAAAATAGAAAAGAGAACAGATTTTTTGGGGGGTGGGGTGTTCATTTAGCTGCATAAATATAAAAAATCATAACATATTTTCCAAGATTATAGAAGACTATCATACAATGGAAATACTTTAAGACTAAAAGAATAAAATTAGAGATTGTAAAGGCCCAGTTTATTGTCTCTCATATTGAATCTTACTACATTTATTACTAGTATATCACTAAAGTATAAACTATCCTCAATGAGTTATAATGCAATTTACTATTACAATGGTGTTCCTTTCCCCACTCTTCCTACTTTTTTTTTTAAAGATTTTATTTATCTGTCAGAGAGAGAGAGAGCAAAAGCAGGGGGGATTGACAGGCAGAGGGAGAAGCAGGGTCCCCTCTGAGCAAGGAGCCGGATGTGGGACTTGATCCCAGGACCCTGGGATCATGACCTGAGCCAAAAGCAGACACTTAACTGACTGAGCCACCCAGGCGCCCCATCTTCCTACATTTAAATACAGATATTTGGACTACTCTCCCTATTACCCACTATATGACTATGTTAACACAGCCATCAGAGCCGATATCTATATGATTTCTATTTTGTTAAATGAGTATATGGGTAGACATCCTACAAACTAGCAGGAAATTTTAAAAAATATCAACTCACAAATCTTCCAGTGACAAGAAAGCAATTTCTATTTAGGAAATGATACAAGTCATATCTTGTATTTTTTTAAGATATAGTGTATTTGTATGTTTTAAGATGTAGTCTATTTAGTAGTTAATTACTAATGGAGAGGCACCATCCTCCTAGGTCATGTGAATAGTAATAAGAATGGAGAAAGATGCTCCACACAGTAAAATAATTGAAAAGAAATACGCTTTTATAACTTCAACATTTACATATAATTGAGGTATAGACACACACTCACACACACAATTATTTGTTCTTTCTTTAAATCTATAGAATCAAATACATGAGACTAGAAACTCTTCACACATATTAGGTGAAGATTTACAGAAATTACACTAAATGATACATCACTCAATTGACTCTATAGTACAAATGAGGTTAACAGTATGTGGAACCTTTGCTGTTGTTTCTGATTTATCTTCCTGAAGATCTTATCCTTGGTTCCCTTAAAATGCCTCATTTTCAATCATTTTTTAGGTTTCATTGAAGACTCGAATGGAAGTAACTGAAAAAGGTATCAAACACATTCAATCCTGAAATATTTTTCCAATGATCTTTCCCTGGCCTCTGCCTCCTAAAAACCCATTCCGTGAGGTTCTGAAGCATGTCTGCATGAGGCCCAGAGCAAGTCTTCTTTGGGTTTGCTTCCGTCCCACTCTATAAGCAGTGTTCTTTCACTTCCTGAGAGGCCATGTGGCATCTTGGGAAAAGTACTGTCTTGGAAGACAGACAGATTGGGATTTAATACGGGCCTCGTTACATAATATTTCTATGACTTTGGACAACTTGTTTAAATTTTCTGTGTAGAGTTAGGCAGATGATTAATGGATTAAATGAGATAGCATATGGGAAGCACCCAGTACTTGCCTGATTTTCCTTACTGTTTTTACTTTGCATCATTAGATCATGACAATATTTAAAAGCCCATTTTATGAAGTACTCCACTAAAATGTAAGCTGTTGCTCTACTTAGAAAAAAAAATTATGTCAAATTTCTTAACAAGAAATCCCTAAGTATTTCTTATAAAAAATACTTTCATGTTTTGTTGCAGAAACCAAAGGTCAACTCCATCTTGCTGTCAAAAATGCACTAATTTTTTGCCGAAAGTGTCTCTATTCATATTTCCCAGTTTTTTTATACTTTTCAGGTAAACCAGTTGCAATTCTCATTCAAAAGTATAATAGATTATTATTTTGAGTTCAATATATTTTACATAATCATGTTTAGTTATTTGTTTCTCAAACTTTGAATCCAAGTAGATGTTGCAGTTTCAATGTCTGAAAATTTCCTGGCTTCCCAGCCTTGCACAAAATGTAAGACTTTTCACTAATTCTTATACAAACTATATGAGTGATTAGGAAATCATTTCCACTTTCATTCTCAATCAGATCCCTAACTAAAAGTTTGTACCAAATATTATATAAATAACATACATGCTTATACAATTGGTAACATTTTACTCAATATAAATCATAACTTTTACAAAAATCACTTTTATTTGTCATCTTAGTGAGAAAATAAAGAACGTATCATTTTAAGAATGAAAAAACAATCAAAAATCTTCAGAGTTTTTTCTTATATTTTTTGTCAATTTTTTCAAAAGATTTTTAATGATGTTAAGCAATAGAAATGTTTCCTTCTCTCTTAATTGGCTAGATCTCACTTCAAATTCTTTTTGCTTTCTGAAGTATTGATCATAAGTAACATCTGCCAGTCATCACAGACTGTCATCTGAGGAAGGAAAACAAAGAATGTTCCAAGTTTGTTTTGAGAGTACTGTGGAAATAAGTTGTTTAGACAGAGTAAGAGGTGTTAAATAGAAAAAGCAACCAATCTTGAAAGAGAGTTGTTGCCTGTGCCCTGGGCAGGGGGGGCGGGCGGAGGCAAATAAAAAAAATGAAAAGCTCTTTATCAATAGGAGGAAAAGAACCCAAAACAAAAACAAAAATTCCAAGATCCATCCTGATCCTAATTAAAAAAATAAAAATTAATTGAATAATTGAATGGAATTCTTATCTCATTGTTCAGATGAAAAAGTTCAAAGTTAGATGAACTTTTTGACACTTCTTTTAGGGAAGAGACAAATATAAGGACAAAAGAAACTATGAATTTATGTCAGATTAATAAAAGTCACCAGATACTTTTGTACAAGATCTACTAAATAGTGGCAGAAATCCCTGCTACACTTTACTCCTCACCACTCCACATAAACAAAAGACCAGAGATATTTGAGGAGATTCCTTAGAGCTACATACATACATAATTGAGCTACAATAAAAACAATCATCTAATTTCCCAATTAAGTATCTGTTTATGCAACAGAGCTGCTAGTCTGCAGCCATCCATTTGAGGTGGGGGAGGAGTGTAGGAAGAGTAGAGAATTTGGGTATATGGCAGAGCAGAAAGAAAAGGCAATATATAGAAAGAAAAGCAATGAAGCACTCTTTATTTCTTTGGGAGGCAGTAAATGTAAGCCTCATGATTGACAAATGAACAATATGGAAAGTAACTAGGATTTAGCTATCCGTTCAGTATTCCACCAAGAGATCCTGGCAAGAGTTTAGGAATAAAAAGCCAGAAGTGAGACCATCTAAGAAATTGTTTAGAAAAGATCAAGTCAGAAAATAATTTCCCTTATTTGTGAATAATGAAATGAAGAATTTCCCAAAGGTGCCTCCAAAGGACCAATTCATTAGACACTTAAGAGACCACCATTTAAATACCTGCCATAAAGAGGGCTTGGAAGAAGGGACAGGAAAATCAACAGTGAAGGGAGTGTGCTTTTTTCTCTACACTGATTCCTCTCTATGCCTGGATAAAAGTGGACCCAGAAGAGGAAGAGAAGGATAAGGGGAAGAATAGCTCTTACTGTTACCACCTTGGTCCTTGGCCCAAGGTTACATTTGAATTTAGGGAGGAAAAAATAAGAATGTGAAGTTTTAAACTGGACTAAATTGGAATTAGACTAGATTTTTTTATACTTTAAAATGACCAGAAAGCTTTGGGATCCACTCAAGATGTCATTGAGAGATGGGAAAAGATTTGTCCTGCCTTGCTCAATGGTAAAGATTGGAGAGAAAAGAACACTGCTTCATGTTTGCACCCTCAAATTTAGGCTGTTCAATAAAATGGTGACTTTACTTGAGTAGTCAAATTTAATTATACTCCAAAATATTTGCTCTTTTTTTTAAAAAAATTTATTTATTTGAGAGAGAGAGAATGATTGGGAGGGGGAGAGGGTAGGGAGAGACCATCTCAGCCCAACCGGGGCTGATCCCACGACCCTGAAATCATGATCTGAGCTGAAACCAAGAGTCCAATGCCAAATTGACTGCACCGCCCAGTTGCCCCAAAACTTTGCTCTTCTAAATTCAAATTTATATAATGGGTTTTTTACTAAGGTTGTTTGTTTCCCTTAAAAATTTTAATAGAAAAAGCCTTAATAATGAAAACAGTAAAATCAAAAGCCCAAGACCTGATTCCATTTGTATTTCATGTTATTTCACATGAAACTGATTCTTTAATCATTGAATTCCTCCTACTGTTTTTTCAATAATAGATCACATATATTTTCATTAATGCTTTTCTAAAACTCCATGGAATTTGCTATTGTTCTTATTAATGTTTTTATTATAATATAGAATCACTTTATCAAGCTATACTTATATAAAATAGGAACAGCCATAATACGTCCAAGTAATTTGAAGGAAAAAAACCTTTACATTGTTAAGTGTATTTTTGAGGGTTCATAAATGAAACTATACTAGTTTGGAAAGAAGAAAACACTTGACTAAAGTTCAAGATATTATTTAATATAAAATTGTATTAACAAGTAATTACTAAAAACAACTTTCCATGTTTACTTTGAAAAATTAGTTGATATTAGATGAAAGTGCATCTTTAGTCTTGTCAAATTAGCCTGATATGTTGACTTTATCATCCCTTCAGCTTTTCTAGGGTTGCTTTGCCAAGACTCTTTGCTCAGTACATATTACTGGAGGAATAACTCACTACAAAATATAATTTAATACAAAAATAAAGTTGACAATGGCTAAAAAGTTTAAAAATTAGCATTATTATTGACCAAATATCAAGTATAATAAAGTTTTTGGTAAAATTTAGATCTATAAAATTCAATCCAAGGAAAAATGAATTTCATAGAAACAACTTTTTTAAAATGCTCTCAGCATCAGAAACTAGAATTAGGAAAATTGACATCAACAACAACAAAATAGAAGTGATAAATTGTTGATCCTATTAAAAATAGTAGTGAAACTACAAGTGATAAAAAAGTAAAACTGTTTACTCTATAAGGAAAATTAACCAAGAAATTTATAAGCTTAATAAAATCAGTCCCAGAAATAACTTTTGTAGCAAAATTCATTAATATTAATATAATTTTAATTGACATTTAAATTTATACTCCTTAATATGAAGTAAAAATATTCTCTGTGATCCTCAGACTCAAAACTGTGGAGTGGAAATGTACTATATAGATCTGTTATATTTTATGACAATCAAGAATGTGTAAAGACACACGATGCTTTAGGAAATATCCCCTATCATCTCACCTCAATCCTCAAAACAAAATCAACCCCATTTCTTTTTTTTTAAGATTTTATTTATTTATTTGAGAGAGAGAATGAGAGAAAGAGCATGAGAGGGGGCAGGGTCAGAGGGAGAAGCAGACTCCCCGCTGAGCAGGGAGCCCCACGCGGGACTTGATCCCAATGTGGGACTTCAGAATCTTGACCTGAGCAGAAGGCAATTGCTTAACGACTGAGCCACCTAGGCGCCCCCCTTTTTTTAACCCCATTTCTTTAATGCATATCATTATCTGGTGAGAAAGACATGAACCAGGAAGGCTTATTAATTTATTTATTCAACAAATGCTTATTGGGTCCAATTATAGGCCATATATAATTCTGGAGAGAAGGTAGGACATTGTTTTTGTGGTGCCTGTAGTTTTGACATGTTAGTGAAATTGGTACAAACAATAAACAAAAACATTACTAAATAATAATAACTGTTATGTAGAAACTAAAATTTAATAAGAAGAAAATGACTAGATGCTGATGGAAGTCCTGGGGAAATCATTTTTAAGCTGAGATGTAAATAATTAAGTGTTTCTAGATATGTGAATATCACATAGTGTGTTGGTTAAACTCTTAAGCTGGGCACATCTGCTTGACTTCCATTCTCAACTCTGTACCAATGTATGTCTTTGGAAAGATACTTATCTATGTGTGGTTCAGTTTATTTTCTTTTCATCTGTAAAATCAGAATAATCTCCAGCTATCCAGGCTGCTAGAAGTTGAAATAAATTGACACATCTACAAAATTTATGAGTACCTGGCATATAGTGTTAAATAAATCTTAGCTATTAGACCTTATTATTGTCAGAGATTGCTATTCCAGGCAAAGAGACCAAAGGAGATCATGAGTTTGGCAGATTTGGGGAACAGAAAGGCATGAATGGCCAGGAGGGAGGCTGGTACAAACTGAGCATGACAGTAGGCAGGCATTGGATTCCATGAAGTTGTGCAATCAAAGAATGGGCTTGGATTTTACTCTAAATGCAGTGTGGAGCCCTTACATAAATTTAAATGCCGAGGGGAATTGTTTTGTGCACAGGGAACAGAGAGCAGGATGGCTTGCCACATCAGAAAATCTGAGTTGAAAGCTGAGGATAAATAATGTAGTTTGAAAAGAAAATCAACCCATCTTTAGTGCATTAATTTAAGGACTTCAAGTACTATTTAAGATAAAATTAAGAGTTATGACTATTTCTTAAGGGAAGTCCTTTTTACTTAGAAAACATTAAAAGGAAAATGATTCTTGCATTACAGAATTATTAGAAGGCTTTTAAGAGGCTCTTAATGGGGGCGCCTGGGTCGTTCAGTCGGTTAAGTGTTGGACTCTTGGTTTCAGCTCAGGTTGTGATTTCAGGGTCATGATCTCAGGGTTCTGGGATCGAGCCCTGCATTGGGCTCTGCGCTCAGGATGGAGTTTGCTTAAGATTCTCTCTTTCCTTCTCCCTCTCCCTCTGATCTTTCACCATCTCACACTCAAATAAATAAATAAATAAATAAATAAAATCTTAAAAGAAAGAGGCTCTAGTGATCCATATTGTCTTATCTAATTGATATTACAAAGAGAGAAGGTATGCCAGCAAAAGCGAAGTTGAGAATAATTCAGTGAATTTAAAATCTTCTACCTAACCTGAATAATTCAGAATATACATTAGTCATTCTTCTAATTATCTAGATAACTTAGACAAAAGTAAGAAGGAAAAGGGATGGAGTATCCAGGTTAAATTATACAAACATAGACAAAGCCTGAGAGGGGGAAAAATACACTTCCTGTTTTAAATAGCCACAAAACAGCATAGAATTTAAAATTAAAGAACTGAGTAATAAAATTAATATACACTTGTTCACATAAAATTTTAATCAGTCAGGTTTTTATATTTAAAAAATTAGATTTCTTTCTCCATCTTGCCCACCTATATACAATGCTGAAGGATATCTGGACACATATGCCCCCAGCCACACACCACATTTCTTTCTTTTTTTTTTTTAAAGATTTTATTTGTTTATTTGACAGAGAGACACAGCAAGAGAGGGAACACAAGCAGGGGGAGTGGGAGAGGTTCAAGAAGCAGGCTTCCCGCGGAGCAGGGAGCACGATGCGGGGCTTGACCCCAGGACTCTGGGATCATGACCTGAGCCGAAGGCAGACGCTTAACGAGCAACCCAGGCGCCCCCACCTTATCCCTCTTAGTTTATCATATAAGTACTAAGTTATCTTAAATTCCATCTCATGTGATTTTCAACTAAATTTTTACAGATTTGGAAGTTTTTCTAAAACTATGTAAAATTCAATCTATTATTTTAAACTACAGTCAACTGTTACAAAAACTTCTAATTTGCTATTACAATCATTTAGCATGGAAAACATTTTAAAATAATGCTGCATACCTCACTTTATTGTGTTTTGCTTTATTGCACTAAAGCCATATAATATAAAGACTCAAAGAAAGTGAGATAAGAATGCCCCAGAAACAATTCAGGACACTGGTTTTACTCAGAGCAGCATGGTTCTGATTGACATTTTTAGGTAACAATTAGAAAGAGAATGATTATTTCTTTAGTTTTCTAAATTCACTAGACTAGATCTACCCTCAGATAAAGAGGTAGATAGACAAGGTAGAAAGATATATAGACATACAGATCCATAACAAATAGAGATAGGGATACAGATAGACAGATTAGAGGAGATAGATGATTAACAGAGATACAGGTAAAGATACAGATATAAGTACAGGTGACTTCCACCAATGATCAATGGAATATGTCCATTTAAAGGTAGTTTATTTATGATGTTATTTATGATGGATGCACTGATCAAATTTATAAATATCAGGTGTTTGTGAAACACCACTGCCATTTTAATTAAAGTCATAGTATGAGCCTATACATGGGAAATGGTATCTAAGAACATAATAAAAATGATTACATAAATATTATATAGTAAAAATGTTTTATTGCAAAAATATTGGTTCATATTTGTACTGCAAAAACACGGGTCCATTTTCTCATTGGTATTTTTGACATATGCAATGTCAGAATTTTTCCATAAAAAAGGAATAACATTTGCAATCTTTCATTCATTCAGCCACCAAGTATTCATTGATTGCCTACTACTAGATGCCAATCAATATTTGAGGATCTTGATATATCAGGGGAGAAACAAATAGACAGAGACCCTGCCCTCATAGAACTTACATTCCTATAGAAGGAGTCTGACAATAAACAATATAACTGTAAAACTAAGTAAGTTATATAGTATGTTGGAATGTGCTAAAGCCAAGCATGAGAGTCAGGAGTGTGGCAAGTGGGAGGAGGCAGGTAGCACCACAATAGTGTGGGGAAGGTAGGCCGTACTAAACAGGTATGATTTGAAAGAGGTAATAGAGGAGTGAAAAAGATGTCAGGAGAAAAGAGGATTTTAGGCTGAAGAAACAGCCAGAGCAAATGTCCTGATGCAGGAGAGGGACTAACGCCTTAAAGGAAGGAGGTTGGGGGGGATGAAGCAGAGTGAGCAGGAGGAGGGTTAAGAGATGAATTGATATGGCTAAGGGTTTGGTAGGCCATTTTAAGAACTTCATAGAAAGAGGGAAACTTTTGGGGCCCCTGGGTGGCTCAGTCGTTAAGCGTCTGCCTTCGGCTCAGGTCATGATCTCAGGGTCCTGGGATCGAGCCCCGCATCGGGCTCCCTGCTCCGCGGGAGGCCTGCTTCTCCCTCTCCCACTCCCCCTGCTTGTGTTCCCTCTCTCGCTGTGTCTCTCTCTGTCAAATAAATAAATAAAATCTTAAAAAAAAAAAAAAAAAAAGAAAGAGGTAAACTTTTGACAATTTTGTGATAGGGAATGATATTATATGACTTTAGTTTTAAAAGACTCACTCTTTTGAAATTCCTGTGTTGATCATATACAGTTGAAGGGCAAGAGTGTAAGCAGGAAAACCTACTTAGAGGTTATGACAGTAACCCAGGTAATAAGTGACTAAGACCAGGATGGAAATAGTAAAAGTGATAAGAAGTCACTGGATTATACTTAGAATGTAGAGCTAAAGGTATTTTTTGGTGGATAGTATGTGAAGTCTGAGAGAAAGCAATCAAGAATGAATCCTAAGGAATTTGGTCCATAACTGGAAGGACTGAGTTACCACTTGCTAAGAAAGGAAAGGCCACTGAGTGGAGCAGGTTTTTTGAGGAAGTTCAGAAGCTCAGTACTGGGTCTGAAATGTGTGTTAAAATCCAGTAGAGATTATAAATGGGCAGTTGAATATGAAATCTGGAGTTTGGGACAGAGATCGTGGTGGAGATAAAATATTGGGATTTGTCAGCATGTAAATGGTGTTAAAAACGAAGGGACTGAACAAGTTTACAAAGATAATGAATGAAGACAGAAGAGAGACGAAGTAAAAAGACTGAGACTAGGGCACTACAAAAGGAAAAGGTCAGAGAGAAGAGGAATCAGCAAAAAGCACTGAGAAAGAGCCAACAAGTGTCCTTAACCACACACTTGGGGCATTATTAAAATTCACCAAAAAAATGAATCGATTGAAATTTCAAAACACTATATTTAAAAGTAATGAGTTTAAAATAGAAAAATTATGAGTGAAAACTATAGTTTCCTCTTCTAGATATTATCCTAAGGTAAATAAAAAGTAATTTACCAGCTAACTTTTTTTTTCCAGTTAAGCACAGAAATAGCATGTACTTTTCTTTTTCTAGCATGTACATGCTTTTATGATTTTATCTATTGCTATTACCAGTAGCCTGAGTAATTGGGGCAATTTCCAATGAGTTAAGATGTTTAGGCTTCATTACAAAAGCTGAGGGGAAAAATGTGATATATGCTTTCAAGAAAGAAAAAAGTAAGTTTTTCAAGCATCTGTGACTACAAACTATGAATCATAAGGGAATAAAATAATAAAACTGTAGATGGACTGAAAGAGCCAATGTATGGGGCGCCTGAGTGGCTCAGTCGTTAAGCGTCTGCCTTCAGCTCAGGTCATGATCTCAGGGTCCTGGGATCGAGCCCCGCGTCGGGCTCCCTGTTCAGCGGGAAGCCTGCTTCTCCTTCTCCCACTCCCTCTGCTTGTGTTCCCTCTTTCGCTGTGTCTCTCTCTGTCAAATAAATAAATAAAATCTTAAAAAAAAAAAAAAGAGCCAATGTACAAAAAAAAAGGAATTCAAGTCAAGAAGACAGTCTGAACAAATCTAGAACACCATTTATTAAGCATGTGCAATACCTGGTAAATAATGATGTAGGCAATAAAATTTTAGTTAATCAACACCACAACTTTATAAAATTTGTTACATACTTCTCATTTTACAAATAAATTATTTTAAAAACAGTAAAAACAGACAGAATAAGTAACTTTTGAAGGATATACAGTTAAAAAGACACATTCAGGATTTAAACTCAAAGTACCTAAAGCTTGTGATTCTGAGGTGTATGTTTTTAATTGTTTTCCACTCTGCCTCAGTTTAAGCTTGAAATAAATATCTTTAAAGTACTTTTTGAAAGCCAACATTATTAAGAAAGTCCTGCTTTCTCAATGTGTATGTGCTTAACTCTAGAGAACTACAGAAATGTGCCAAGCACTGCATATAAATTAAAATCAACTATAATATGGTATATCTTCATAGACTTTCAATTTTAATAAAAAATTGGAAGAATTTGATTTTTAAGCTCTATACTTTTTGCCACAGAAATGTCAAGGCATTAAAATAATGGGTTTCTATATTCTATGATGTTCAATTTTGTGTTTCCATATGAAAGACCAGAGAACAACTTCTTGTGCAGAGTATAATTCATGTACTTGATACACGGAGTTGTAAATTAACTTAGTGTTCTTAGAGTTACAGCCCAATGAATAGGAATAGCATTTGCTTCTTAAGCAAGATCAGATTAGACTAGCACCTCTGTATCCTGCAGGATTACTAGCAATGTCCCTAAATTAGAAAAATATACATTATGGTTTCTCTCAGGAGAAGGGGGAGAGAAGGGAAAAGAGGAACAAAAGGAAGGGAGGAAAAAAGAAATAAAGGAAAAGAAAAAGAAAAGAGAAAGCTACTTTAAGGATGCTATTTATTATTTTTGTTTAATTTTTTGTTAGGGAAAAAATGGTTCCCACAAATTATCACAACTTCCTGCTCTCCATAAGATGTTTTACTTACAACTCTGATAATGTACTTAATTCTATTTCCCACCATAGTAAGTTCCAGAATAACCCCAAATAGCAAGAATTCAGTTTTTTTCATGATCTTACACTTTCCAGTTGCCTAAAAATTTTACACATATATGGGTGTATGTGTACATATTTATATGTATTTATATATGTGTATATACAAAGATTTTATATATATATACATATATATATATAAAATATACAACATTTACAACCAAGGAACATGGGTTTGTGATTAAAAACAAAAAGCCTGAAGCATAAGCTTAAAATAAGGAAAAATAAACATGCTAATGAAGGAAATTCAGAGCAATCTGAGATCATCAAGTATTATGACAAAAATGCAGTTGGTCCTGAGTCTAGCACTATGTACTTGTCAGCAGCAAGAATGACATCATTATCCCAGACACAACTAGGGAGTTAGGAGAAAGCAGCAGCCCTCAGTCTTTAAATTATACTATGTATGTAGATGCTAATGTAAAATGTTCAGTATGATAATTGAGGAGATACAAATGAGCCCAAGTTTTGTTCAAGAACACCCTGAGTGGGCACCTGGGTAGCTCAGTTGGTTAAGTGGAACAGAAGGGAGAAATAATAGACAATAAAGAACAGTAAGCGACTTCAATACCTCATTTTAAATAATGGATAGAACATCCAGACAGAAAACTGGTAAGGAAACAGTAGAACTGAACAACACTATAGACCAGATGGACCTAATAGACACATACAGAACATTCCACAGAACAGCAAGAGAACAATCATTCTTCTCAAGCACACACAAAACATTCTCCAGGATACATCACATGTTAAGTCACAAATAAACTAACATTTTAGGGAGACTGAAATCATATCTTTTCTAACCACAATGGAATAAAACTGAAATTAATAGCAGAAGGAAAACTGGAAAATTCACAAATATGTGTAAATTAAATAGTAGATTCCTAAGCTACTAATGAGTCAAATAAGAAATCAAAAGAAAATTCAGAAAACATCTTGACACACAAAAATGAAAACACCACATATCAAAACTTACGGGCTACAACAAAGCGGTATAAGAAGGACATTCATAGTAATAAAATGCTTAATTTAAAAAAAAGGATCTCAAATAAATAATCTAAGTTTACAACTCAAGGAACTAGAAAAAGAAGAACAAATTAAACCCAAATTTGGGGGGGGGAAGGAAGGATATAATAAAGATTAGAGCAGAAATAAGCAAAATAGAGAAAAGAAAAACAAAAACTCATCAATAAAACTAACAGTTGGTCTTTTGAAAAAGTCAACAAATTGACAAACCTTAACTAGACTAAGAAAAAAGAAAAACTCAAATAAATAAAATCAGAAATCAGAGAAAAGGCATTCCAACTGATGCCAAAGAAGTAAAAAAAAAATCATAAGAAACTACTATAAACAATAGTACAGGAACAAAATGTATAAGCTAGAAGAAATGGATACATTTCTAGAAACATACAACCTACAAAAACTGAATCAAAAAGAAATAGGATATCTTAAATGACCAATTGCAAATAAGAAGATCTAATCAGCATCAAAAACCTCATAAGAAAGAAAATCCCAGGACCAGATGGCTTCATTGGCAAATTCTTCCAAACATTTGAAGAATTCATTCCAATCCTCAAAAAAATTATAGAGGAGGGAACATTTCTAACTCATTTTATGAGGCCAACATTATCCTGGTATCAGTGAAAAGAAAACTATATGCCAGTATCCCTGATGAACATAGATGCAAAATTCCTCCACTAGCAAACAAAATTCACCAGCACATTAAAAGGCTCATACACCATAACCAAGTTGGATTTATCCCTGGGATGGAAGGATGGTTCAACATATGTAAATCAATAAATTTGATAAACCACATTAACAGAATGATGGATAAAAATCATATGGTCATTTCAATAGGTGCAGAAAAGCACCTGACAAAATTCAACTCTCTTTCATGAGAAAAATTCTTAACAAAGGGGACGCCTGGATGGCTCAGTCAGGTAAGTGTCTGCCTTCGGCTCAGGTCATGGTCGCATGAGCCCCACGTCAGGCTCCAGTCTGCTTCTCACTCGGCCCCTCCCCCTGCTCTTGCTCTCTCTCTCTCTCTGTCAAATAAATACATAAAATCTTAAAAAAAATTCTTTTTTTAAAAAGACTTTATGTATTTATTTGACAGAGAGAGACACAGTGAGAGAGGGAACACAAGCAGGGGGAGTGGGAGAGGGAGAAGCAGGCTTCCTGCTGAGCAGGGAGCCTGATGTGGGGCTCGATCCAGGACCCTGGGATCATGACCTGAGCCAAAGACAGATGCTTAACGACTGAGCCACCCAGGGCCCTTAAAAAAAAATTCTTAACAAAGAAGAAATAGAAGGAAGTTAAATCAACATAATAAAGGCCATATATGAAAAGCCCATAGCTAGCATCATACTTAATGGTGCAAAGCTGAAAGCTTTTCCTCTAAGATCAGGAACAAAGCAAGGATGCCTTCTCTCCCCACTTCTATTCAACATAGTATTGGGAGGTCTAGCCAGAACAGATGAGTGAGAAAAAGAAATAAAAGTCATCTAAATAGAGAAAGGAAGAAGTAAAACTGTCTTTATTTGCAGATATACGATATTGTATATAGAAAACACTGAAGATTCCACCAAAAAAACTGTTAGAACTAATAAATGAATTCAGTAGTTGCATAATACAAAATCAACATGCAAAACTCAGAAGCATTTCTAACACTATAATAAATTATCTGAAGAAGAAACTAAGAAAACAATGACATTCACAATAGCATCAAAAATAATAAAATACTTAGAAATAAACTTAACTAAGAAAGTGAAAGATCTGTACACTGAAAACTACAAAATACTGATGAAAGAAATTAAAGAAGATACAAAAAATTAAAGATATCGTGGTCATAGATTGGAAGAATTAATATTGTTAAAATGTCTAAACTACTGATCTACAAATTTAATGCAATCCCTACCAAAATACAATAGAACATTTTTTCAGAAAAAGAAAAAAAAATCCCAAAATTCATATGGAAACACAAAGGACTCTAAATAACCAAAGCAAATTTGAGAAAGAAAAACAAAGCTCGAGGTGTCTTACTTTATTAAAAAAATTTAAAAAAATAAAAAATAAATAAAAATAAATAAAATATATTACAAATCCACAATAATCAAAACAGAATGGTAGTGGCATAAAGACAGATATATAAATTAAGGGAATAGAATAGAGATCCCAGAAATATAACAATGCATATACAATCAATCCATCTGAGACAAAAGTTCCAAGAATATACAATGTTGTCTCTTCGGTAAATGGTGTTGACAAAACTGGATATCCATATGGAGAAGAATGAAACTGAACCTTTTTCTCATATCATACAAAAATTAACTAAAAATGGATTAAAGAGTTAAATTTAAAACCTTAAACTAAAACTTCCTTGAAGAAAACATAAGGAAAAAGCTTCAAAACATTGGCATGGTCTTGGTCTTAGCAATGATTTCTTGAATATGACCAAAAACACAACAAAGTTAGACAAATAGGACTACATCAAACTAAAATGCTCCTGCAGCACAGCAAAGGAAACAATTAATAGAGTCAAGGGTAACCTTCTGAATGAGAGAAAATATGCAAACAGGATATCTGATAAGGGTAATATCCAAAATATATAAGGAATTTCTATAGCTCAATAGCAAAATAACAAACAACCCAATTTAAAAATGGACAAAGGACTTGAGTAGACATTTCTCTAAAGACATACAAGACATGGCCAACAACTATATGGAAAAATGCTCAACATCACTAATCATCAGGGAAATGCAAATTAAAAATCACAATGAGATATCAGCTCACACCTGTTAGAATGGCTATTATCGAAAGGCAAAAGATAAATATTGGCAGAAGTGTAGATAAATTGGAACCCTTGTGCGCTGTTGATGGGAATGTAAAATGGTGCAGCCACTATGGAAAACAGTATGGAGTTTCCTCAAAAAAATTAAACACATACTTTAACATATGATCAGCAATTCCACTTCTGGGTATTTGCCTGAAACAACTGAAATCAGGACCTCAAAGAGATATTTGCATTCTTTTATTGCAGCATTATTCACAATAGCCAAAATGTGGAAACAACCTAAATATCTATCAACAGAAGAATGGATAAGAACAATGTGATATATACAATGGAATATTATTTAGCCTTAAATATTGATATGCAGCAACAGGAATGAATTTTGAACATATTTTGCTAAGCGAAATAAGCTAGCCACAAAAGGAAAATTACTACATGATTCTATTTATATGAGGTATCTAAAATAGTCAAACTCATAGAAGCAAAATGTAGAATGGTAGGGACTATGGGGAGGGGGAAATGGAGACTTGCCATTAGATGAATATAAAGTTTTAGTTATCCAAGATGAATAAGTTCTAGAGATCTGCTGTATGACATTGTGCCTGTAATTAACAATACTATATTTACAAATTTTAAGAATGTAAATTTCATGTTAAATATTCTTACCACAAAAAAATTTACATTCCAAGTTAGGTATAGAATATCTACTTCTATGTAAAAATCATTATTCAATAATTAAAAATTGATTTGAATGATAATGTTTATTCATATTACTGCATTGCTATACTAATTAGATATCATGGCAGATCACTATATTAATAATATACAATGTCAGTGATGGCAAAAATGATGTTAAAACTGTTTAGCAAAACCAAGTAACAAGTTGTGGCCAAAAATGAGGTTGGATCACATCTTCAGCTAATTAAGCATTTTACTTTATATTATAGTTCTTTTGCTAGCCTTATATTTATAATTATAATCATTTAAATGCATTGTCTAATTACTCCTATTATACCTTAATGTCCTTGAAGGAAGTTATTTTTCCCCTCCAATTAATCTTTTTATTTCTAAAACACATTAGTCCATTGCCTAGCAAAAAACAAGAGTAAATGTGTAATAATGACTTCATGAATAGTTTCTTCCCTTAAACTCACAGATCTTTGGGCTTAAATTCTTTCTTAATCAATTTTATTAAGAGTAATTACCAATTAAGAGCTGTTTCAGTTGACTTTGGATCTGACAAGACAACTCCCTACCCTCAAGTCTACATGCAGGATGTGGAAGAATGCTTAGTCACTAAATGTAATTAATTCAGTGGACCCACAATTTTGCAGTTAATTTAAAAGTAATGACTTTTAAATATTTATTTAAAACAAGACAAAAAAGCTTCAAAACATTGGCGTGGTCTTGGTCTATTTTTAGACAAAAATATTTATTTAAAACAAGTTTTTCAAAATAGGATTAAGATTTTCCCCCCTAATTATTTTAGAAATTGGAAAGGAGAATATACCATGCAGTACATCATGTAGATCTTTTAGTTTAACTTTCACTATTAAGTCTTACAAGGTCAGCTGGTAGTAATTAAAAGATTCTGGATATTTCTGAAAGTAGGCAGGAGACTACAAAAATTGAAAATGGGATCAGTTTGGGCAGCATAAAATAAAATGGAAATAAGAAGTTGCCGATTGTTATGATTAGGAGCTGAAATACGGTCTAACCGTTCAAGTACGACCTTCTGTTATTTCTGTACTTTTTATGCAAATATTATGCCTGAAAAGGTGGACTCTTATAAAATGCATTAGATACACCCAGTTTCTTTCATACACCTGACTTAGTTAAAAAGTAAATTCATTCAGGGGCACCTGGGTGGCTCAGTTGGTTAAGTGTCTGACTTCAGCTCAGGTCATGATCCCAGGGTCCTGGGATCGAGCCCCACATCGTGCTCCCTGCCCAGCAGGAGCCTGCTTCTCCCTCTCCCTCTGTCTGCTGCTCCCTCTGCTTATGCTCTCCCTCTCTCTCTCTGTCAAATAAATAAATGAAATCTTTTTAAAAAAAGTAAATTCATTCATATTTCCTAAAAGTTTGTTTTTCTAGAATTCACCTTTGTTATTTGCACTCCAGTTCTTCCAGGAAAAAGGACTGGTTAAAATCAATAGTTTTGAGCCCCCCAAATAGCCTCTATCCAGGGAGGAAATAGGGATACCTGGTCAAAACCTAGAAATAGAAATCAAGATGGTATCTTATTCCCAAAGACTGACCCATCCTGCAGGAATAGAGAAATAAAAGTACTCAAGCAGCATACTAAGGACACAGGAGGGGCAGCAAAGAGATGATGGGAGCCATAAGCATGTCTACCAGTCATAACTAAGTTCATTAGCAGGTGGAACTGAGGCAATATATCTATATATATCTATATCCTGTCTTGATCAAATGAGTCAGGGAATTGGGGTAAGGCTGAGACTGAAGGTGGTGAGGTTATCAGTGGATCACACCATGGGGGTCCACAGAAAACAAGGCAGGAACACTGAAAGGAAGTATAGAAAGAGTACTATACTGGGAAGCAGAAAACGTGGGTTGTCAACCCACCACTGAGCAGCTGTGTGACCTTAGGCGGGTCACTAAACCTTTCCAAGTTCTCCTCGTAGATAAAAAGAAGACAATACTACCTGTCCAGCTACCTCACAGGGTAATTACATATGACATAATAAAAATGTATGTTGAAGTGCTTCATCATTGTTAATGCACTACCTGAATATAAACTCTAATTATTATCATCAATATATTCTGGTGTCACAAAATATATGTAACATACTTCCTTTCAGGGTTTCTATGAGAAGACAACATTTATTGATAAACCTCAGGTTAAAAAACAAAAACAAAAACAAAAACTATGAGTTGACAACATCTAAGAAAAAACAAAGGAAAATATCCAGTAACAATCAAAGTAAAACACTCCACTTTGGCCAAAGTCCTGACTGCAAGACTATCAATATTAAGATAATTGCCTCAATCCTCTACTTGGTTTTGTCAAAGAAGGCACAATTTGGGTTTGCTAAAATTGCATCATCAACAAAAAATAGCCAAAATGATGCCAAAAGAAAATTAAATTTGACTATCAAAAATCAACATAAAACCAAAAATAATCCCTGACCCACAGTTGCCTATGATTCAAATCGAAGTGGAATGTTAGATTAACTCTTCACTATAAAATGATATCTGATATTTAAAAAAATGATATCTGATATTATGAAGGTAGCACGGTTTTGGTGGTATAGTGGTGAGCAGAGCTGTTTCCAGGAAGGTAGCACATGTATTACTTCTGTCAATCTTAAGGGTTTATCATCTACGGTACTATATTAAACACAGCGATGTTCATTATTGTAGAGAGACCACAGACATTGGTCTCCCCAACTTGTTCTACCCTTGACAGTTATTTTCCCTCTTCCCACTTTCTTCCTTGTTGCTGGGGACCATAAAGAAGACTTTGATGCTTCCCAGACAACTTTAGCCTTTGCTTCTTATTGATCTTACAATGTGCTTGGTGTAGACTGGCAATATCAAAATAGGTGGAGGAAAGGGAGAAAGGAAAAGAAAGGCAGGCACACACCAGAGAGTTCTTTTCATAGAGTCTCTAACCCAAATCCATTGAACACCCTCCTCTTATTCTGTAGCCCCACTACATTTCCTATAGAAACATCTTGTAATGTTGTCACATCTTCTGCCCAGCATATTCTCCTCAATTTCTACCTAACCCCACCTATTGACTCCCTTATTTTTCAAGGTATAATTTTCTGTAAGCAAGTCTTCCCTTAGATCCTCATCTTCTTTCTTCATGGATCGGAGTCCTAATCCATACTCACCAGTATTGTATGGAAAAAATGTCTTTTAGTCTCTTATTATGTGGCCAATCATGCAAGTTATCAATTCAGCAATAAATGACTTAACACACTTTTCAGCTTTTCCAAAGATTTTGTGGAGGAATTATTACTATGTATATTTTACAGATGATGAGTAGGTTAAATAACTTGCTGAAGGTAGAGTTGGAGAGTGGTAGAGCCAAAGAACCTGGCTATGTGTTATTCTAATATGCTTGCTTTTCCCTAGTGCCTCCCAACATTTTACTTCTCAGTACATTTTAAGTTAAGTAGGTTTCTGTAGGCTGCCTAGAAATCTACCTACTGAGTATAACACTGTTTCTATAGGAAAATACATCTAAAGTTACAAATCACCAGTTTGCAAATGATCATTTGGACCACAATCAGTTCTTGAACTGGGGATTGCCTACATTACCAGAGTGCGCAAAAATATGCTCTTGATCCAAATGATGAATCACGCGGCTGAGAACTGGGCTGGAAAGTGAGCACAAATTTTTTCTGACCTTAGGGTCCCTACTCCTTCTGCTCTGCTGGTGAACCCTTGTTTTTCTACAAAATAAAAGCTCATTACTCCCTAATGTTGCATTTCCCTTTTGAAATAGCACAAGCTAAAAAAAAAAAAAAAGGTAAATAAATTGTACAAACTCTAAATTTTGCCACAAACTGAGTTGATAAAAAAGGTTTGAATGTTGATTTGAGTGCTTGAGTATCTCCTCCAATGCAAATAAATTTGAAAGCCTTGCTTCTCAAATTTTAGTTCATAAAAATCACCTAAGGATCTTGTTAAAATGCAAATTTTGATTCAATAGACCTGGGATAGTACCTTTCTTTCCCTCTTTCTTTCCTCTTTTCTTTCTCTTTCTTTCTTTCTTCTTTCTTTACTTTCTTTCTTTCTTTCTTCCTTTCTTTCCTTTCTTTTTCTTTCTTTCTTCCTTTCCTCTCTCCCCCTCTTTCCCCTTCCTTCCTTCCTCCCTCCCTCCCTTCCTTCTTCCCTCCCTCCCTTCCTTCCTTAATTCCTTCCTTCTTCTTTTTTCTTTTCTTTTTCTTTCTTTCTTTTTCTTTCTTTCCTTCTTTTCTTTCTTTCTTTCTTTCTTTCTTTCTTTCTTTCTTTCTTTCTTTCTTTCTTTCTTTCCTTCCTTCCTTCCTTCTTTCCTTCCTTCCTTTTTGCATTTCTAACAAGCTACCAGATGATGTTGATGATGTTGGTTTCTGGACCCTACCTTGGATAATCATGAGTAACTTCATGTAAAGATTTTTCTGAATTAAACTATCAATATAGTAGGTGTAAATTAATGTTTATTGATTTTAATTAAGTAAAAATACCTCACCTAACATTTTAAAAACTTCATATAATTTACATACCACTCGAGCTGAATTACTACAGTCTTTTAATGAGAAACAGTGTCCCTAGACAACCACCTAATGGTATTCCCCAGCCTACAGCAAGTTGATGTTATATGTACATTCCTGTTTGCTCAGAATTTTTCTTTTTAAGAAAAAGAAATCCTCTGTGTTTTGATATTTTCTGGATTTTATGTAAATAATTAAACAGAGGCCAATATTTTTTTCAAAGACGGTATAAGAAAGATACTGGGAAAGAAAACTGCTGATGGTAATATCTCAATGCCTATGTGAAAAATAAATGCTTACTCTATATACAAATCAACTCGAAAACCCACAGTTCTTATATGGCTCCATAGGGCTTTACTGATGCCTAGTCATTTTTTTACTGCTACTGAATAAAGTCCTTCTGACATAAGTATTTGACCTCTGACACTAACAAGACTCTCTCTTGGTGGTCATCAGAACATAAATTCTCTCACACGTCTGTGAATGATGTAGCATTTATTATTTAGCGGAAACAGACAGCAAAAGCAGTTGGTAGAGGTGTGACTTGATAAAAGTTCATAGAATTGAATTTCTTTTATAATTGCAAGTTAAGCAATAAAGAATGACTATCCTGAACCTTTTTAGTAACACTTAAGTTTCCACTCTACTTTGATGATGGCTTTTAACTCTTGAATACAAATCAACACCAACTGATTATGAATACCTATTTTAATGCCAGCATATGATTTATTTATTCCTAGTTCCACTAATTTTTTTTGTGCGAGCCTATTTTTCTTATTTTTGTGTCCAGATTAGCAATGTCTTCTTCTGGATGTGACAAAATAGGCCACAGAGGTTACAGTATTTGCTTTGGAAGTATACATCTTTTACTTCAGGTTATCTCTACAATTGTAATCCATAATTTAAGCCTTGAAATCATACCTTATATTTATATTGTGTTTATACTTCCCCAAATCAGTTTTTCTTCCATTACGTTATTTAACCTACAGACATCTACTGTAGATTTATAAAAGCTAGGTAACCTTGTATTAATCTCCTCTTACACTTACAGCATTTCACCCACCCATTAGCGAAACATCATGCAACTCAGTTTGAAAAAGGATTCTTCTGTTACCAAAATACTAAAGATCCTGTTTCTCCCTAGTTTTATTTACACATTAGAGACAAGAACCAAAGGTTAAAAGGAGGTCAGTTATTACTGATCTATTTGCACATTATGAACATTGATATCTATCTGTTTTTGTTTCTTCAAAGGAGAATCATTGTCATAGACCAATAGTAAATAAAATGGTAATTAGTAAACAGCAGAAAAAATTAAAAAAAAAACTGCCTAATACCCCAGGCAGGCAGTGGCCCCACCATTGTTACCACTGTCTCTGGCTGCTGTTTAAACCTTAGTTTCTGATCAGAAGACACTTTAATGGCAGTTGCTAATTTTTAATGTTACTACTTAGAAGAACTTGAAATACAAAAGTTTATTAGATCCTGTTTTCTGATTTGTCATCAATTTGCCCTTCAGGATAAATTTTTCTTTAATAGGTCTATTTTTAAACTCTTTTTCATACTCTGTTCTCTATCCTTTGGATTCACCATCAGATTAAGAACATAGCAGAACCATCTAATAATGTCTTTATCTCTTTTGATATAAAACAAAAAATACAAGAGACCTTTCAGAGATGGAGTAAAGCTTAGATTCTGAAACAAAATCAAAGAAAAAAAAACAAAAAACAAAAACTGGCCTCATATTAGTAAGTCAATCTTCCTAAGCACCTGGTAAAGTCTTTGGATGATATCTTACAGTACTTCTAAGATTGTAATAGAAATTATATCTAAAATATAATGAATAAAATTATTGTAGTAGTTGAGATGAGAAAATAAATACTATATATTTTCAAAATATTTTTACCAGTGATTCATTTAGAGATTTTTAAGAGCTTCCAAAAAATGTCTTTCAAAGCATTATATCAAACACAGTTTAACACAAATAGGAACCAATAATGAAGAGGTTTTGATAAGTTAAATGATGAAAAGCAGAGTATCAGATCAAGCAGCCTGCTGATGAACACTGAGCTTCATAATCAATATGAAGATTTCTACTTCTTACTACTCTTTGGCCAAGGTAAACTTCTTGGGAACTTTATATCCAATAATGTATGTTTCTTTCTGTCTATAGCTGGAATGAATAGCAGAGAACTAACACAACTTTTTTTTTTAAGAATTTATTTATTTATTTTAGAGAGACAGAGAGAGAGCCAGAGGAGGAGCAGAGAGGAACAAGCAGACTCTGCACTGAGCACAGAGCCCAATGTGGGGCTCGATCCCACAACCCTAAGATCATGATCTGAGCCAAAATCCAGAGCCGGACGCTCAACAGACTGAACCACCCAGGTGCCCCAGAACTAAGACAACTTTAAGTCTAATTCAAGCCTACTTTCTGAAGAATGATAATCTAGGACATTTTTAATTCAAGCCTACTTTCCAAAGAATGATAATCTAGGACATTTACAGATATGAGACACTTCAGATCAAATAAATTCTGATCCACATTAATCAAGATCAACTTTTCCTAGATGAGATTTGCATCTTTTAGGACGGTGCTCTATGCCTATTTGGGGTCACAAATCTCTTTGGTAATTTCATGGCATCTATAGCTCTTAAATGCAAATGTCCTCAAAATTAATAATTGGACACTTCAGTGGGTTTTCTAGATTCCCAAGACCTTGATGCACAAACCATGGGTTGAGAACAACTGAAAATGAAAAGGAGACAAGTAATTCACTCAACTATCTTTTATGTTTTATTTACGAATATCTTTACCTTAAGTACAACTTTCTTCTCAGATATATTTCTTAGTATAATCATAGTTTGTCTGGATAAAAATTTCTCTATAAAACATTTGTTTCATACTTAAGCCTCACATATTCTTTTAAAGGAAGAGGCCTTAGACTATCTGGGAAATTGAGGTTCAATTTATTCAGTCCCACAGGTTTTGAATTATTTCTAACTATTTAATTTCTTCTGGAGAAAATAAGCATAATTGTTAGTGTAAAATAGGGAGCTTGAAGTTATAAAAAATATAAAATAAATAAGACAAAACTTTATAAGACTAAAGAGGAAAAATTATGACTATCTCAATAGATACAAACTAGTATTTGTTTCTATCCCACATTTATTCATGATTTAAAAAATACTCTCATCAAACTAGGAATAAATGGAACATAATCTGAAAAACCTGCAATTAACATTATACTTAATGGTGAAATTTTGAAATATTTACTCTAAAATTGGGAACACTGCAAGAAAAGCACTCACACCATTTCAATTCAACATTGCATGTGAGGGTGCATTCAAGGAAATAAAGCCAGAAAAAGGAAAAAAAAAAAAGACATAGATATCAGAAAAAAAAGAAGTAAAACTGTTTATAGATGATATAATTGTATGTATACAAAATCCAAAAGAATCTGCACAACAAACAAACTTTCCACTAGATCCATAAGTAAATTCATCAAGGTTTCAGGATATGTGGTCAAATACAAAAATCCATAGTATTTCTATATGCAAATACTAAACAAATGAAATATGTAATTAAAAATTAATTCCATTTAAAACAGCATTAAAGATAAATAAAACACCTGGGGACAAATTTAGCAAAAGATATAAAAGTACAAAGCAATGTTGAAAAGATTCAATGTTAGGGTGCCTGGGTGGCTCGGTTGGTTAAGCAATTGCCTTCGGCTCCGGTCATTCAGATCGAGCCCCGCATCAGGTTCCTTGCTCAGCAGGGAGCCTGCTTCTCCCTCTCCCTCTACCTGTTACTCCACCTACTTGTGCTCTCTCTCTGTCAAATAAATAAATAAAAAATCTTAAAAAAAAAAGATTCAATGTTATTAGAAGATTTAATATTATAAACATTGAATATATTTAACAAATAAAATATTTATACAAATATAATAAATATATTACTATATTATTATTACATATAATAAATATAAATATTCAATATTATAAAGATGCCAACTCTCCCTAATCAATTCACAATGCAATTCAGATCAAACTCTCCAACAGACTTATTTGTAGATACTGAGAAGTTGATACTAAAATTTACATGAAAATCTAAAGATCTCAGGTAGTCAAAACAATCTTGAAAAAAAATTGAAGAACTTGTCTACCTGATTTCAAGACTAATTATAAAGTTATAGTAATCAATACAATGTGGCATAAGGATAGATAATAGATAAATAAATGCGTGAGTGGACCAGCATAGAGATGGAATAAAAGCACACATATATAGCCAAAGGATTTTTTTTAAACAAAACTTCCTATGTAATTCAATAGAGAAAGAAGAATCTTTTAAATGAGTGGCACTGGACTACTAAATCTTGAAAACTAGACAAAGAAAAAATGGAAAATTGGCTCATACCTAATGCCATAAACAAAATTCTAGATGACTTACAGACCTAACTCTGAAAGCTAAAAAATTTCAAGCTAGGAGAATGTATAAACAAATTGTGGTATATCTGTACAATGGAATACTACTCAACAATAAAGAGGAAAGAACTACTGATGATGGATGAATCTCAAAAACATTATGCTAAGGGAAAGAAGCCAAAATAAAAGAGTACATACTGTATTATTCCATTTTTATGAAGTCCAAGAATGGCCAAAACTAATCTATAGGCTAGTTTATTATTCTAATAAACTAATTTTATGTACTACTCTAATAGAAATTGGAATAATTTTTGTTTCTAGTGGGGGGGGGAGGCAAATAATGAAAAGGGACACTAGGAATATTCTAAGATGATGGCAATGCTCTATATTCAATTGGTTTGTTGGTTACATGAGCATATACTTTGTCAAAACTCACTGAACACTATCTAAGATCTAGGCATGTTACTGTGTAATTGTACCTTATTTTTTAAAAAGATTTATCTATTTATTTGAGAGAGAGCACCCAGGGGGAGAGGGAGAAGCAGACTGCCCACCCAGCAGGAAGCCCAATGCGGGGCTCAATCCCAGGACCCTGAGGTCATGACCCCCCAGCCAAAGGCAGACGCTCAACCTACTGAGCTACTGAGGTGCCCCTGTACTTTATTTTTTTTATATCTAGTTAAAACTTTAGGATGGCAAAAGGAGCTTCTTGCACCTGGTGATTTTCTTCTCTGAAAGTGGTAAAATTGGCAGCTGTGGGTCCTTGTGGGGAATTTTGGAAAGTATACAAAGCCTAAAACTCAGTGGTTTTTAACTTGGCTACACACTGAAATGACCTGGGGAGTTTTAAGAGCAGTGGTGTCTGGGTCTCACCCCTAGATATTCTGATTTAATTGCTTTTGGGGGTGGCCTATGCATCAGGATTTTTTAAAAGCTCCCCAGGTAATTCTAATGTGCAGCCAAGATTGAGAATCACTACAAAACTGTTACTGGACACATGCCACACTACCTCTTGCTTTGGGTAAACATTTCCAAACAGATGATGATATTTTTTGTCATTACAGTCCTATATGAACCATGTCAATTGGCATATTCCTATTCATTGCAACACTACCCCATTGTGATTCCCATGCATATGTGAAGCCAAATATAAATCAAACAACAGCAAAGAAAGAGATAGCACTTGACTTAATAATATTGATAAACCAGGATCTCCTGGCCTAGGTTTTGTTCCTTGACATCTACTCTCATAGCATCCTAAATTTTCCATATATATATATAACACTTATTATACTTGTAATATGTCTCTTCCACCATCTTAAAACTAAAAAAAGTGAGGGCCTTATGTATCTTTTTTACCATTATATCCTCAGCACCTGACATATTATGGAGGCTCAATACATATTCGTTAAGTGATAGAATAATCTCCACCTCACTTGGCACTAAGTTGCTCATAGGAATGATGAGTTTCCTCTCATCTCCTGCTCATGATAAAGGAAACAATAAAGATATGCCTAGCTTTTCCCCCCTCCTCCACCTCCACTTAGGTCCATGGTGAACAAGCAAGAATGTTATGGGAGAAATCTTTTTCTGTATCTGTACAAGAGTCAATGTTGTCTTAGGGACATGTCAACTAACAATATGACAAGTCATGGCTGAGTTGAAAGAAAAAGACTGTGACATCTATGTAGGGGGGCAAATGGGAAAAGTAGATTTTTGACAGCTATTAATCATGGTTTATTATGGGACTGCTATTGACAGGGCTACAAGCAGCTCACTTCCCAGAAAAACAGATGTGCTTGTCACTCTTAGTTTTCATAAATTGCCTAAGAATAACAGAGCATATCAACCTCTCATGAAGAGAGCACTTGGAGCAAGCATCATAATTTGACATGTAGCACAGTTTAACAGTCCTTAGCCTTCATCTCAGTAGACAGCTGTTCTGCCATTTCTTATTTTTTCTATTTTATTGGTCTTAGATTATCAGTAATAAATCAAGAATGGGTGCTGGTGCTGCACCATGGATTTACTTCCAATGCAGACCAGGACAAAGCCACCGCAACACAGTGAGTAGAATGCTCCAGGAGTCAACCTCAGGACATAGTTCTTGGAGTAAGAGATATAAACATTTGCAGCTTTTCAGCTCTTTCCCATATTGCACATTGTGGATGCTTTGGTACCAGTAATCATGATTGCTGGATAAAATACCTGACTTACCAAATCCATCCCTTCCCACATCCTCCTCAACCAAAATGGCAATCAAAAACTGCAAAGAGATTGAAATTTTCATTTCAGACCACACCAAATCTTTTCACTCAAACTAATATCTTAATTATGGATTATTAAAACATCCTTTCAAAGAACTGTCAGAATGCTACCCACATTATTTATTAGTGATTGTTTCAGTTAGCTTCTTAACATTTTCTGGAATTCACATATACCTTATTAGAAGTAATAATATGGACTCAAGTGCTGATTATTTCTAAAACTAAAAATTGAGGCTGTAGTGATATATATGGTTCTTTTGGAGGGGGGAATATGGTTTGTTTTTAGAACAATTCTAAAGTAATGAGCCATTCAGAAGCATTACATATGTTCCACTGGATATAGTGCAAAGAAAATCATCCCCATTTTTCTAATATATAGTACATACCATGGCCTGGGTCATTCCCAAGAAAAAGAAATGTAAAATAATTTATAAGTCATGAAGGACCCATTAGAGTGAAGAAGGCATTCAGTGTCTGTTTATAAGACCTATATTGAAATATCCATGATATAATGGTTAGAATAACATGAAAACGGTGACCACATTTTTCTAAACATAAGAGTAATATTTTTGCTTTAAATCTATCATCACATAAAATATAATGAAATTTTAAGCAATAATAACACCTTAGCAAGTGGCATTATTATTGTTATTGAGAAACAGACTGAAGCAGTTAGGAGACTGTTGGCTGACCTGAGACATTTTCTATGTAAAATGTAAACTTGGAGACAGCAATCAATGTTAACTTAATATGACTAAACCTTTTCAATGGAAAGTGAATATTTCTGTGCCAGATCCTAACCTGAAGAGTTAGACCAGTTGTATTTGTTAATTATTGCTGCGTAACAAATTACCCTAAAACTTAGCAGCTTAAAAATAAGAAACTTTTATTAGCTCAGTTTCTGTGTATCAGAAATCTGGGAATGACTTATCTGGGTGTTTCTGGCCCAGTGTGTCTTATTCTGAGACTGCAAGTCTGCAGTGGCTGCAGTCATTTGAAGGTTTGAATGAGGCTAAGGGGTCCATTTCCAAGGTGGTTCACTCAAGCAAGTTAGTGCTGATTGTTGATGGGAGGCCTCATTTCCTCACCGTATAAACCTCTCCATAAGGCTTCTTAAGTGTCCTCATGACATGCTAGTGGCTTTCCCCAAAGCAGGTGACCCAAAAGGAGAAAGTAGAGCCATAATGTCTTTGATGAGCAGCCTCAAAAATTATACATCTCTCATTTCTTTAATATCCTTTTGTTACACATATTTCATGTGGGAAGAGACAACACAAGGGTGTGAATATCAGAAAGCATTCAGAATCAATGCAGGCCACTTGAAGCCTGGTTACCACACAAGTGGACATATATAAAGAAGGAATGCCTTAAGTAATAGTGATCGGAATAAATCCAAGCTTATGTTAGTCCATTACACATCAAATTACCATTCAAAGTGTTTATAATTAAATAAACATGAAGCAGTTCTAGGCACTATTTATTTGATCATGTCTTCCAATGTATTACCCGAACAGGTATCTAAGCAAATTCCACAGTATAATTATTTTTCTCCAGGGGCCCTTATTCTGAATTTTCGTTTATTTAGAATCTTCTTTCCTAAACTTAAGAGTTATTGCACCATTTAAGACAGAATGTTCCCATGATGGTTAATTTTATGTGTCAACTTGACTGGGTTAAGGGATCCCAGATAGCTGGTAAAACATTATTTCTAGGTGTATTTGTGACTGTGTTTCTGGAAGAGATTAACATTTGATTCAGTAGACTGAACAAAGATGCCAGCCCTCACCAGAATGGGGGGTTGGGGTGGCCATCATCCAAACCATCGAGGGTCTAAATGGAACAAAAAAGTAGAGGAAGACAAATTCTCTCTCTCTTCTGATCTGGGATGTCTATCATTTCTTGCCTCAGATTTCAGAGCTCCAGGTTCTCAGGCCTCCAAACTCCAGGACTCACATCAGTGGTCCCCTGATTCTCAAAACAGACCTGAACTGAATTTATACCACTAGCTTTCCTGGTTCTCCAACTTGTGGATGGCAGGCCATGGGATTTCTAGACCACCATAATCACATGAGCCAATTCCTATAACCAATCTCTTCAGATATACTTATATACAGGACAATTGGTTGTGTTTCTCTGGAGAACCCTGACTAAATAATACAGACACTTTATCAGAAATGCCAACATTTCAATATAGGAGTTAATATCAAAACTAAAGAAATGCTCCTTTGCCAAATTTCTTTCCATTAGGTGAATCCTTTGGGTGTTGGAGTCTTTATAAATTTATTTAAAAAGCGTTATATTTGAATTTTTACCAACTGAGGGTTGTACTGGTGTTGGGAAAAGGGGGAGCAATGAATTTTGTTACTGCTATCCTAAACTTTATCTGGTATTTTCTCCAAAATAGAATCCAAACTATTTTTAATGAGCATATTTTGGATCAATTTCCTCCAACTAAGCCATTCAAATATTTAAGAAATGAGCATTACATTCAAGCATTATTTCAGTGTTGTATGTTTTTGTATTAGAAATAAGAATATGGTCTTTTCCTGCTCACTCCTAAAATTTTTCACAGCTTATCTAATCATCCCTACCAAATTTATCTTCCTATAAGAAAATCTAACCAAATTGGCAGGCATTTCATTAGATAAACCTAGTTTTAAAATCTATAAACCTTAGATGAACTTAGAAAATCCATTAATCTCAGTGAATCTTGTTTTATCTACATATTTTAGTTCATTCAGGCTGCTATAACAAAAATCCCATAGACTGGGTGGCTTAAACATTTATTTCTCAGTTCTGGAGGCTAGGAAGTCCAAGATCAAAATTCTGGAAGATGTGGTGTCTGGTAAGGACCTACTTTCTCGTTCATAGACAGCCGTCTTCTTGTTAAGTCCTCAGTGGGTGGAAGGAGTGAGAGGGTTCTCTGGCGTCTCTTTTTTAAGGGCACTATGTCCAATTCATAAGGCCTCCACTTTCATGACCTAATGACACCCTAATACAATCACATTTGTGATTAGATGTCAACATGTGAATTTGTGGGGGGGGGGCGAAGGGGGAAGAGGGGGCCACAAACAATCAACCCATAACACTATCTATAAAACTGAGACCCATAACTACTTAAAAGTGTTGCTTTGAGAAATAGAATATGTTGATTAAATTCTGATGACCTTCTCCTTTTACTGATCATAACATGAAAAGGCACACTGAAGGATGAAGCCCAAACTCCCTAGTTTGGCATCAATACCATTCATGGATATGTCACAACTACAGTTGCATTTCCCACCATCTCCACAATCCATGTGCTCTAGCCATATTGGACTATCTATTTCCCCAAAATACTTTGTAATTTCATGCCTTTCTAATTTTGTCTTTGGTGTTTGCTATGCTTGAAATGCCAAAAGACTTTTCCACTTAATGAAATTGACTTCTTACTTAATGACCTACTCAACTATCTTCTCTAGGAAACTTAGCTTGGTATTTCCCAGGAAATTTAGTTTCTAACTCTGGACTTCCATTGTTAACCTATATATGTATTACAGCACTTGCCATTATTCTCTTTTGTTAGCTGTTAAAATGTTAGATTGTACCATAGATGGTGAGAAAGTGACCCTGTATTAATCACCTCTGTCTAAAGCCAAGCACGAGCCAGGAACATACGAGGTTTGCTCAGGAACTGACATTGGAAAAATACTGTAAGTAACCAATGAGAAATCTTTGAAAAGACTTCCAAATTATGGAAATTATCAAATATTTTCAAAAGGTGTAAAAGCATTTTCTAGAAAAGTAAATTAGACATAAATCTACAAGATATTCTGGAATACTTTTGAGGTACTTCTTTTTTTTTTTAAGATTTTATTTATTTATTTGACAGAGAGAGACACAGCAAGAGGGGGAACACAAGCAGGGGGAGCGGGAGAGGGAGAAGCAGGCCTCCCGCCAATCAGGGAGCCTGATGCAGGGCTCAATCCCAGGACCCTGGGATCATGACCTGAGCCAAAGGCAGATGCTTAATGACTGAGCCACGCAGGTGCCCCCCTTTGGGGTGCTTCTAAAGAATGCTATGGTCACTAGGAACCTACATATTTACAAGAGAATGGTGAATACCGACTACATGTTATTCTTACTTTCTTTAAGATGGTAAGCCCTGTATAGCTTGATTTTAGGAAGGTATTTGACTAAGTCTTTGAAGATATCATTGACAAGAAGAAGAAATGGTGATGACAATACTATTAAATAAATTGGGGACTGTTTGCAGGCTGTGCCCTCTGAGTATTGGTTAATGGAGAAAACTCAATCAGGAGAAAGAATTTTCTGGTGTTGTGTCACTGGGTTTTATGCTTGGGGTTTTCTGGTGATCATTTTTAATAGCTACTTAAGAAAAGACACAGAAGACAGTTTCATTATATTTACTGATAAAACATTAGAAAGTACATCTTCTGGGATACACTTCAGGAGTATATTACTTAGCACTATTGACATCTGTGGCCAGTTCATTCTTTGGGGTAAGGGGAGCAGCTGTCCTGCCCATTGTAGATCTTCAGCAAGATTCCTGGCCTCTACAGACTAGATGCTAATAGCAACTTTCTCTGCCTCCCCATTCCAATTTTGACAACCAAAAATGTCTCTAGATATTGCCAAATGTTTCCTGGGAACAAAACCACCCTGAATTCTAGTACTGTGTTTGATTGATGAAGTGAGCCTAACAAAATAAGACTTACTAATATAAATTATTCATGAAGTAAAGAATGTACTGTCTTTCTGGTTTAATTTTTTATATCCTATGATATTGAATGAATGAATGAATGAATGCAGGGTGAGTGAATAAATTAAGAACACAGTTCTGAACTTATATTTTAAAAACCACAGTAACATCTCTTTAAGATGAAGAAAATCCAACTGAACAAATATGTTGTTTAAAAGGCAAAATTCAGTGTAAGTTAAACATGAGCCAAATAGTAATATCACTCTTAGAAACCAAAACCAAAACCAAACCAAACCAACAAAATAATTGTAATGTTAGGAGGTATTAATAGAAATGGAATATCCAGAACAAAGGATGTGATATTACACTGACTAAAGTGTGGCATTCAGTTCTGTTGACATATATTTAGAGAAAATAACAGACTACAGTGATTTTAGGAGTGACTACAGATAAAGTTTCTGAAAAATATGTCATAAGATAAATGGCTGAAGTAAACAAGATAGTTTATATTAGAAAAAAATAATGCTGGGGAACATGAAAACTTCAAATATTGAACAACAATCATGTGATGAATAAATGCTGCATATTACAGAAGGCTGAATTAGAATAAATGTATGAAGTTTTAAAGAGACAGATTTAGGCTTTTCAAAATGCAATGGGCTATCTTGAAACCCCATGACTAGCTTCTATCTCTGAGATTCTATGAGTCTAATGATCAAGTTTATAATATCCTCAAATTATTTTGATACTCAAGTCATATCTATATCACTGTATTGACTATAATATGATCTAAATTAAATATTCAAACCATATCTAGATTTAAAATATTTGCTTTGACTGTTTTTCTTTAGAACCAATTTCAAATTTTTAATTATAATCATTGGTACAATAAGCAAATCAACAAACTTTTTTCTCATTTCTATAAAGTGAAGGATGCTGCAGTCTACCTACATTGAGTGAACATGGATTTGGTAAGCAAGTATCAGCAGTAAGGAGACAAAAGTGTCTTAGCTAAGCTAAGCTAAAAAATGATCAGATGTGCAAATGTTGAAAACAAAACAAAACACAACTTTGGGGGACAAATGGAAGTAGAAGCAAGAAAAAGCAATCTTCAGACACCCACTCAAAAGCACAGGGCTTGTCCTGAATCACCAGGGATATTTCCCAGAGAAGAAAGCTGTGTATTGGACCTTTCTGCCTAATTCTCCCATAGCAGCTCAAGGCCTCTCTTGTTCATCTCAGCCCATATGGTCTCATCTAGTCTTAAAGAGAGTTGGCCCATTAAAGACAGAAGGAAGGTTTTTTATGGACCAAACATTCGTCAAGTCTCCCTGAAGAGGATGATTTACCTGTGCACAATAAACGAGATTTTCTTGAGGGCAAGTGAGAACTATTACTCTGAGTTCCCTAAGATTATTTCTGATTGGCTTCTTGCAGTAGACTTCAGTGGTGACCGAAGTCACTGAGATATTTCTTTAAAAGAAATATCAAAAACATAATAGGCTTTCAGTAGAAGCATTGCTTTTCTCTAAGTCATAATCTGAAGCATTTTAGCTACCACCATTGCTATAGTATCGTCAAATACTCAAACCCTACCATATTCTATCCCCTTTGACACTGGCCTCAACAGCTTCTGTTTTACTGCTACCTTCTCACATGAGTCTGTACTACTCACCACGCCAGCTACTGTACCATCTGCTAGAACATTGCTGACTCTGACACCAGGGAAGGGCACTTCTTCTCTTACGGCTGATCTCTGGGTTTCCCCTACACTAGACCAATGGGTTTCCTGACTACCATCACACATTTTTTTTTATTAATTTTATTTTATTATGTTATGTTAGTCAGCATTTTTTTATATATATTTACAGATGTTTTACCAAAAAGGAGCTATGGTCCCAGCAGACTTATCCCCTTATGGATGTTGCAGAAACAAAGCCATGTTGGATTTGACAAAACACAATTTTTTAGTATGTTCTTATTTTAATTTAGTTCCAAGAAAAGAAAAATAGCCAAGAGAAATGAGATGAAAACAAATTAGCCACTTTAAAAATAGCACAGATTATTTCTGTCTTCAAGAATCAAGATACACAAGGCACACAATAATATAAATCAGGAGTCATATTTGCTGAGAAACTCAGTAGGACCTTGCTTTATGGATGAATTCTGTCCCCACTGTCATTCAAATCTCACTGATTTTTGAGCAAGGGTGGAATTGACAAGAAAACTATAATTATGCCTCAATATGTTCTATCTTAAGGAACTTTAATATTTTGTGGAATTACTAAAGGAAAGAAACAGAAATTACTGCTTCAGGCAAATCTAAAACAGATTAGATCATGTTAAGATAAAGAGTGCTAAATTTGAGAGTTGTTTTCTAAGGCTAACCTCTGAATATGTTGAAGTTTGTTTATTAACAGGGCAAACTAGTTACTAACCAGGCTTAGGAATGCATCGCAAGGAATTAAGCGTCCTTCTTAGTTAACAAAGTTTATTATGAATTAAGTATCATCCACTCTTAATCCCAAATGATTCCTCACACCTGGGCAATCACCCAAGTGTTATTTAAGGTCATGTCTCAACTTAGCTAAGTTATATGTTATATGTAATGAAAACTAGCAGCCCACCAAATTTACTTCATAAACATATCCAACAAGTGAAGGAAGGAATTTTTGTTTTTTATGACCCAAAGTTTCCACTCAATGTCTCAGACAAGACTACTTCAACACGTACAAAAGATGACTAGGAAGGAGACTCTTGTAAAAAGCAGCATAATATCAGAATAAGTTTTCCTTCTCAAGTAACAATATTCAGGTCATGTGCCTGCCAAAAACCATTCGTTTTGGAAACATTTTTCTCCTGCTTTTCTCTCAACCTGCACCAAATAAAATACAAGTTTGCTATAAACAGAATAACTCCAGTGGTGTAATATATATCAATGACAAAGACAGGAAGTCTCCCACACGTTGTATCATTGGTATCCATGGTCTTAAACCAAACTCAGCCCAGATCACCCTCATTTTTTAAAACCATATTTAACAGAGCATCAGGAAAATTTCTGAGGACAAGGATAGCACATGCCCCAGAAGAAGTGACAATTTTAAAAATCAGTGATATAACATTCTCAGAATACACATGTGGTGTTGATCCTATGAGGAGTGGCACTTGCTATAAAAGCTGAGAAAAACAGGGAAAATTCTTGTGAGACCACTCTGCTAATGATCCCATTGTGATGGCCACTTTAAAACAATAATAATAATTTTAAATGGTAAAAAAAAATTAACATAGACTCTCAGGAAAAATACACAGTGTAAGCCATGTTCTGTTGCTAAAATTTCATGGAAACAATTTTCTTCTCACAAACACTGTACAAGAATGGAGAACTTTGCACATAGTAGGTAAGTCCCGGGAAAGTTGGAAGGATCTTTCTACCTGGCAGAAAAAGCAAAGGATTAAAAAACTACTATTTTTTGATAAGGCATCATTGTTTTAAGGATTAACCGATATTGCATGTGTAAAATACCTAAGTGTAGATTAAAACCATAGTAGGTATCTAATAAATGATAGTTTTATTCCCCTTAACATTATTCAGAGTAGAATAACGTATCTTTAAGCTGTGTCTTTTTCTTAGCTTTAAAAGAACAATCAAAGACCTTCTAGCTTTGGATAGCACAGGTAACACAGAGACCCTCAACTGTTTCTCCCAACAAAGCAAATCATAGTCATGTAATGTGTCTACAGCATCTGTGTCACCATGTAACTTATTTTTAACATTGTTGATCTGAGTTTTAAGCTCCTGTGTCTAACGAAATAGTTTGTTTCAATCCCAGAGCCTCCAAATATATAAAACAACATCAGGGCTTAATAAATGATTTTGAATGTGAAAACAAGAAAGCAAGAAAAGGCATATATAGTCTTAGGTCTATCACTGAGGTTAAAATCTATAGCCAACTTTAAAGTACCTCATCAACTTTAAATAAAAGTCTCAGGGAAAATTCAATGGAATTCTGGAACGGTGACCATTTCCAAAGAATTTTAGGGGAACAGTATAATAATTTTATCTGACTGTTTCTTTTATTTCAGAAAACTAAGTTTTTAAACAGTATATGCTAAGCATTGTGAAGAATTACTTTATTCCATGTCATTTTATATTTTAGCTGAGTAAATCTGTTGTCACATGAGACAATATACATTGTCTGAAAAAATCAAAGTTAGTTTTTGAACAATAACTTCATAATTCCAGTAAAATGATCTTTTGATATGAATCCTTTGACAAATCCTTCCTCTGTTTTTTAAAAATCAATGGCTTATTCTAAATCAATTAAGCAATCAAAGCATCCATAAAACCAGGTAGTTTACCAATGATACATTTGGTATATTACTTATGATACATTTCAGATATTTGATTTATATGCTAAATTATATTACTCAGTCTTAGAAAGTTTCAGACTTAATTTGAAGTGTAATGACTTCAAGACCTAGTGGAGAAGCAAGTATAAAATGGCTTACTAAACTATCCTCCATAAATAAAAAGAGTATTTTTGAAAACACTGAGTTACATTGAAATCTCAAGGAGAAAGATCAGAAAGGAAGAAGATATGATGAGTTTTTCATCCTGGCAAACTCCATCTGCATAGGCCTGAAAGAAAGGAAATTGACTTGGAAATTGACATGAGAGATTTGGGTTAGATAAGAGAAAGAATTTCCTAGCAGTAAACATCATAAAATCATTAAGTTGTTACTATGGGTCACTACTATACTCTAATACTTCATCGGAATTTATAAATCAAATCACATCTGGCTTGGTATTTACTATTATTTAACATGAAAAAACTAATATCTGATTTATAAATATTTATTGAGTATTCACAACAAAGGAATTTAAGAAAATATTATGAAGTCACTTTCAGTCAGTAAACAAAATGTTGGTGGTGATTCTTCCTCTAGCTGGGTGAAACCCTCCCTCTGAGCCCTGTAGCATGGCATGCACTTCTCTATCATGGTCTTTACCAGACCATGTAACAATTTACTTAATTATTCGTCTGGCAGCTCAACTAGACTATGAGATTTTTAAAGTGCACAATTGCATCTCATTTGTCTTGTATCCCCAATGTTTGTGATCTACTATAGATTTAAAAGTTCTTGAGCTAAGTATGTAAGTGTAAAATGTATAAATGGGGAAAAAAATGTATCCGTCTCCCAAACATCTGTAGCAAAATGCAAAAATGTAATAATCCAATGAAAAATAAATGACTGCCAAAAGATATATCTGGGTTTTTATAATAAATATTTTATAATAGAAGAGGCCTCAAAATTCAGTGATTTTATTTACACATTATTCTGGGACATAAGAATGCTTTTCCCCTGGGGAAAAGCAAAAAAGAAAGCAATCACCTCCATCCAATATATATGAAAACATTTATAGACATATTTCATGAAAAGTGTACATAAGGAGGAAATATTTTTTAAACCCACAGAAGAAATAGAGGTGTTTTGTTTTTGTTTTTTTTTTTAAGTAGAGAGGACTTTAGATAGCTTATTCCAGGTTCTCATTTTAAAGTGGAGTAAAGATATTGAGAAACATTAAGAAGCATAACAGATAGACCTATCTGCAAATCTCAGCTCTGTGGAACTATGACTCTGGGAAAATTATGACATTTCCAATTTAATTAATCATTCTGAGTCTTTAAAAATACGGTGGAATTAAAAATATCTTACAGTGGGGGTGCCTGGTTAAGTGTCCGACTCTTGGTTTCAGCTCAGGGTCATGAGACCTCCGCACTCAGGTCTGCTTAAGACTTTCTCTCCCTTTCCCTCTGCCCCTCCCCTCCTCAAATAAATAAATAAGTCTTTAAAAAATTTATCTTACAGTATGTTGTAAGGGTTGAAATGAAAGTACATACCAGATCCTTGGTAGAAGCTTAATACATGTTACTTATGAAGGGAAATAACATATTATAGAAGAAAGAAATTCAGTGTCAGTGTAGTCTGAACTGTGGCTATATAATTTATTAATAAATAAATGCAAATTAATCTCTCTGAATCTCAGTTTTGCCATCTATAAAAGGAAAGTAATCAAACTTACTGGTGTATCTTGAATAACAGCCACCCAAAGATGTCAAGTCTTAATCCCTGGAGCATGTAAATGTTACCTTATTTGAGAAAATAGTTTTTTATATGTAATGTTAAGACCATGAGATGAGATGACTGCCCTGGATTATCTTTATCTGGTGGGCCTTACATGCCATCATGAGTATGCCTATAAAATAGAGCAGAGGGAAACTCTATTCAGACAGAGAACACATACAGAAGAGCAGAAGGTGGTGAGAACAGAGAGGTGGACATTGCAGTGATACAGTCAAAAGCCAAAGAATGTCTTCCCTGAAGTCTTCCCATGGGATTGCTGCAGAGAGAGGCTATATTCATTTCTGAGGAACCAAAGATTAACCAGTGAGGACATAACTCTTTTACTGATGATGCTATATGAGTATTTGATCCAAAAAAGTGGTAAATAAATATAAATACTGTAGTTATTAAAGACTTGTTTAGGAATTACCTAACATATCTGACACCCTTAGTGTAACTGGCACATAGTAGGCACTCAATAAGAAGTAGTGCTCAGATTATCAATAATATATTGAATTAATTACGGTAATACTGGCTGTAGTAACTAATAAGCCCTCCAATTCAGTGCCTTAACATATAGAAGCTTATATGTTATCCAATGCAGGTGTCCCTTGTTGGAGGGTAAGTTTTCTCACATTGGTAACTTAGGAGCACAGGTTGTTTCCATTCTGTGGTCCACTTATTCCCTAGGGCTCATGAGTCCTTTGTTTCAATTCAGCAAAAAGGGAAATAGGTTGGAAAAGCCTCAGCTACTATTTTAAAAGCCCAATCTGATGGTGACAAGTATCACTTTCATACATATTCCTTCAGTTAAAACTAATCAAACAATCCATCTAGATGTAAATGGGCTTGCACAATGTAGTTCCTAGTGGAGTAGCCTTCTTCTGGTGGTAACTCAGCACTATAAAAGACAGAACACAGATTCTATGTGAACATCGTTTTGCACTCTTCCTCCCCACCAGAACACACTTATCCCCACCCTAGGCTGTCCAGTCACAGCATCCAGCTTAAAATCTAGCAGTTCTGAGTGTGACACTCAGACACTTTCCATTAGATCCATATGTGGCAACTTTTAGTCTGGAGATGGATGAACTAAAAGGCAAGTTGTCCCCTGACATTCAACATACAGTGTTACAGCAGGGACAAGATAATCACCATAAAAATTCCCAATGAGAAAAGGGAAGAATGGGAAACACATGATGTTCTTGGTCCATAGTAATAATGAAGTCCTTCCAGGCAGGCATTATGAAGATCCTTACTCTGAATTATAGAAGCTCTCCGATCAGACTCTGGCTCAAAATTTCCTTGCCAATACAGTTCTCTCAAAGTTAGTAGGCTTCAGATTTGTTTACTTCTAGGGAATTCCATGTCAATAATGACTAAGCTCTTTTACCTTCACTACAATGTTGAGCCCAACAGTTTAGCTGAAATCATAATGGATTTTATCAACCTTATCTTATCCACCTGAGGTCCAGAGCCTTAAGCTTTTCCAAACCTAATGAGGTCAGAGATTTCTGGACTTTATCTAATCCCTTTTATTTATGCTCTTAAAACCAGTCAAGTTTTGCCTGAATTCATCTCTTTCTTATAATATCTTGTAAAATGCAGAAAATAACAATAAACACAAACTGTAATATTCTGTTTTCCAACTTCTGGGCCTAGAGCCATAGGCTTGGAAGGCATATGACCTACCTTCAAAGTCATTACAGGGAAGAGTTTTATCACAAGCCCTGCCACTGCAAAACATGCATCTCCATTGTCTCAACCTCTGATATCTGTTTTATCATCATCCAATCTTTAGGTCAATGTTTCCTAATTTTTCTTAGGCAGTGAGACAACTTCTAGTATCCAGTTGGTTAGGTAACACTGGCCACTATAACAAAAAAATTTTTCATTGATAGTAGGTGTTCATTTCTCACTCATAATATTCCAACTCTTGTTAGATGATAAATCTGTCCTAGTCTCATCAATCAAGTGGTTCCACTAGCAAGCAAGGAAAAATAATATGGAGATGCCCTACAAGCTCCTTAGAAATAAGGCCCAGGTATGGGGTACACAATTTGCTCTCATATTCCAGTGGACAGAATGAATCACATGGTTATATCTGGATAAACAGTACACATGAATTATGGTCCCCGGCTGGATTATCCTTTGATATCCTTGAATTTTTGGTGATCAGCTGGCTTTCTCTTTCACAGATAATTAATTAATAGCATTAATCTTATTATAGAATAATCGAACATGATAAAAGAGCAGGAAGTAAGATATTAGAACATAGTTCAATGTTCTAATGGTATTAAAGTGTAGTTCACAATTCTAATCCAGGACCAAAAACAAAATATTTCTAATTTCCCTATGAAAGCTTAAATTAATGTTAGGGTAGGCCACTTCTGGCTTAGATTAATGCTCAGATTTCATTTGAGCTAGGCATATCAACATAGTAGGCAAGATTGCAGATTTTTCTTTTCATTTTAGGAATATTTGATTAAGTGGCCTGCTATTATGTACCAGGCATTGTTCTAGGCTCTTGAGACTTATCAGTGAACAAAACAAAGACTTCTGCCTTTGTGAAGGTTATACCCAGAAAGATGTTCAATATCCTACAAATAGAATGAATTCTATAAACACAGTGTTAGTTTTTGAGGCAGTATTTTTTTACAGTTAGGGTCAGCCAGTCTGGATTCTTATCCACACTCTGCCCATTAGAACTGTACCCTTGGCCAAGACATGCAGCTTCCCCAGAACTCATCTGCATCTCTAAAACTAAAGCAATCAATTTTTTTTCCTTACTTTACACAGTTGCTTCAAGGGCCAAAGGGACGTTATATGTGGAAAGTCATTGGACATACAGGTGTGTCAAAAACCGGTTATGAGTAACCTTGGGCCATCCAGATTTGAGAAATGGAAAGATGCCTAATTCAAGGCAATGATTATAAATCTGTCCAGATCTAAAAATCTTTCTCTAAGTAAAATTCTTGGCATAATTTTGATTTCACTTTTTCTTATCTTTCACTGTCATTCCGTTAGAATTCCTGTCAGCACCCACTTCAATATGTATTAGCATCTGGTTACTTTTTACCACTTTTACCACCAAAATCCTGGTTTAAGTAACAGTTGTTTCTCACCAGGTTGATTTTGCTGACCTCCTAACTAGTTACCTGCCTCAACTCTTATAGTCACTGTCCTCAGCGCAGCCACAGTGATTTCATTTACTGTTTGTGAGAGTTCATCATGACTTTTCTCAAAAGGGGCATATTTTCCTCAGAAGTGGTGCAAATAACATATTCTCTGTATCCTTTTATCTCCTCAAAACTCCACTGGCTATACCTTCAAAATCCATGCAGAATTCTACCATTTTTCTCCACCTCTACTGCTATCAACCTGGCCTGAGCCCACTCATCTCTCCCACAAATCATTATAATGGCCCATATTTAGGTATCTTGCTTTCATTTTGTTCTATAGTCTATTCTCCACATAGCAAGGAGTTAGACCATGTCATTTATCTGCTCAGAATCCTTCAATAATTCCAGCTCACTCCAAATAAACTAAAGTCCTACTCATGTCCTTTAAGGCACCTGTGATCTTAGCCCTGGCTTCCTCTTCAGCCTTATCTTATTCAGCCTTCCCTTTTGCTTACTCTATTCCAATTTGGACTCCTGTTTTTTTTCCAGAACACAAGCTCAGGTGTGTCCTCACTGCTGCTTCCTTCTGAAATCTTGGCTCCCAGATATTGCCAGGGCTTTTTTTCTCACTCTGCCCAGAGATAGAAGGAGGACTTCCCTGGCCAAACCCATAGGAAAGAACACTTATTTGAAACTATTATTCACTATTTCCTTATCCTGATTTTTATTATTCATAGTATTGATCCCTATTATACACATCTTGTATTTGTTTATTGTCTGTCCATCTGCCATCAACAATATGAGCTACAAAAGAGCGACGATTTTGTCAGTTTTGTTCAGTGATTAGAATACTACCCAACATATAGTAGGTGCTCAATAAATAATTTTTAAATAACTAAATGGTCTTTGAGAATATCCATTTTTATTCACATTGTTCTACTTAATAAAACAGGCATTCTAAACTATAAGATAATGATGCCCCTCCCAGGAATTCAGTAAAGCTATTTTTATCTTACATTAATAAAAATGTAGCCTATATTTTATTTTTCCTGAATCAACCCTAATATAAAGAAAGTTTCTCATAATCATGGTAGCTAATGTGTATTATTATTAGAATAAGACTATCTTAATGTGTGATCATTACAAAAATGACTTTTCAGTCACATGAAAATGCACAGGACATCTTGATTTACATTATTAGTTTTTTCATCTAAACTACAAGGCCATGAATGCAGATAGAACTGTACATGTGTGCATGCAATTCTATTATATCTGTAAATGATAGAGATTTATATATTTATATATCTTTCTGTCTCTTTCTCTTCTTGGGTTTCTATTTCTGCAGTGTATGGTAGAGAAGAAGAAAATGTGCTTCTCTGTTAAAATATGGATCTCAAAACCTTAAAGATCACAGTATAAATTCTACGTATTCCGAGAAAGTCCGCATTTCATTAATATATATTTTTCAAAGGTAAGTTTTCCCCCCAGAATTTGGTAATTAATTGTTATTGCTTCCTTATAAGTGTCATGTAATTACTGGAAACTCTTCACAAGACTTTGCCTAATCTCATTATTCTTGTAATAAAATTTGTTGTTGAAATTCTTGGGTTTTTGCTATCAGTTACCAACTAGAGTATGGTTCCTTTTTAAGAATCCAAGATCAGTGAGCAAACAAAATCAGTCTTAAGATAATTACTGCCCTCTTCCAGAACAGAAAAGTGTAAGAATGTGCAACAGATTAGCTCCCAAAATACACTCTCCATGTCAGAAACATGGGCTTTGCATGTTAAACACACACACACACACATACACACACACACACACACACACACACACAAATCAAAAAATCTGACATTGATAGATCTCCAGAAGACACTGTTTTAACAACACTGGACTTCTGGTTCTGGGAGTCATGTTGGCTCAAGTGTTATGAGACCATTAAAAGCACTATTTGAGGAATGAAATAACTCATAGGTTCTAGATTATAGATAGCTGTCCTCTGGAACATTATTTTAAAATTTAGAAAAGTTGAGAAATATTTTATTCCGCAATAAAAACTAAACAAAACAAAAATCTTATGAGAAAATGGAATGGAAAAAACCCTTTTTATTTGTCTAAGTAATTTGATTACTTTGGAACTCATGCTGTGAAAAAAAAGTAATAAAACCATTAAAGGTACAGCTGTTCTGGCCATACACTTCTTAGATTAGATTCCTACAAACTGGATCAGAAAAAAAAAAAAAATCTCTTGACCAAGTATCCGGCTTCCTTCCATCCCCTTTGATGTTGTTCCTGTGTTTACCTATTGTTTCAGCCCTTCATTTTCCCTCCCATACCATTCAAAATCATCCTACCTGATTTTGTAGCATAACAAATTGAAAATGCGTTTATTTTTTTCTAGTCTCAACTCCTCCTGATGTTATTTCTTCCCAATCTCAATAAATTTAGCTATCTAAATTTTTTTTTCCATTATGGCTTCTTCAATATTGACTGTCTCCCTCACTGGTCTATATACATCAAGCTGATTGCAATATTCCCTGTGATTTTCAAGACAGAGGTTACAAGAAAGCCACATCAACAGAGCTTTGATATAATTGAAAACATTTCCCTTTTAATATATCTAATTCATTCATGTATCCATTTAATAAATGATCCTCCTACGTATTAGGTTCTATATTTGGCACTGTGAGGCATATAAGCTCATGGAAGACATGGTCTCTCCACATCAGAGTTTACATGGTAAAGAAAATACTCAGAATCTACCTAAAAGACAGTGTCAGATAAGTGTTATAAAGTGGTACAAGCTAATTCTTAAAAGATACAAAGAGTAATTACTTCCAGCTGGGATGACTATGGACAATACCAAAGAAGAGGGAAACTTTTAGTTCAGCCTTAAGGAGTGTTAGACTTTTAACAGAGGACATCATAATAGCTGTGAGATAGGTGTGAACCAGAAAGAAGAGGTGAGAAATCTCCAGTTTAAGTGCCCAAAGAAGGATGACTAATTCACAATGACCCAGGCCTACGTCATGATCTGTAGTGATCAAATAAAAAGGTTGGATGAGAGTGAAGTAAATGTCAAAACCCCAGGCAAATACGATGGGATTTGGCATAGGATAGTGGTGTTCAAATGTTTTTGTTCACAAACTCCAAAAGAATTTTGAAAGCTAGATACCCCCTCACATAGTTTTAGATTAATATCTAAATCAAGTAGTCATTATAAGTTTAAATAGTTGCAAAGGATACAACTTCTGGACAATAATATATTGGCTTTTAAGATAATGTTGTTCCATCACTCTTTTAAATATCTCCAATAGAACCTGAGTGGTACTTTGACATACACAACTATCAAAGATGGATAATCTCTCCTTTAAATTTTACATTGTTAATATTTTGTCATGAACTTATATTGATTCTACTTCCATGACATAATTTTACCTCATATATTTGTATGCTTGAAAGTCTTTTATTGCTGTAACACCTCTCTGACAAAAAAAAAAAAAGTATGTGTGTAAATATAAAGCAATGTCATCTATTTCTCTTGTCCTTAAAGTGTCTAGTGCTAATATTAAGTGTTCTATAGTGAGTTATTAATACTAGTAGTAGTGCCGAATTTGTCAAAACACACACCTAGATTTCAAATTTCAATAATTAATTATTAAACATAAAAGTAAAATTTTTTGGAAATTAAAATTTTTGGAATGAGGCAGGTTTTTTTCAATTGGTTCATTATTATTAAGTATATATTACTTTGACTAGGATGAAACATGACTCACCATCAAGCCTGTTCTATTTTTCACCTTTATAAACGTAACATAGGAAAAGTTGCTCATAAAATAAAGAGATGGAAATGAGAAAGTTGTTCTCATAGAAATTTCCCGAAATTGTTTGAACTTTGTCAGCACTTCAGGCCAAAATTCACATGGTGATCTATCATCAAAAATTATTTTTAATGATCTAACAGTTGACAACAAGATTAGGTTTTCCTTCAGTTTTGTTGAAAAATAAGAAACCACCTGCCTTGAGAAAAGGAAGAGGGAGATCTAACCATGCAAAGAAGCCCCAGGACAGACTACAAAATTAAAGAGCAGATACCGAAGGGCAGATTCATGCCTGCCTATTCAAACAGGAAAGAACATTCCCCTATCCCTTTCACTTGCACAAATGTAAAATAACGTCAGCTGCAGCAAGAGGAGCGGAACCAGCAGCGGCACAACCACGTATGAATGTAAGTGACAACAATATTCATCTAAACACTTAAATTAGTGGAGATTAAATAGAATTTGAGCCATCTTTATTATTCTAAATAAGATTAAACCACTGTTACAGTGAAAAAAAAATAATAGACATTTCTTTACGAAAGCTTTTAAAGAAAGAATGTATTTTTATAACATTTTTCTAATTTCAGTTATCTTTAATTTAGGCCCCTTCTTTCCAGGAAAACATAAATCACACGATTACTTTTTCTTTTTCTTTTTCTTTTTTTTTTGGTAGAAAAGGTGGTTGTAATGTGCAAACAAGATTCCTTTGTGAAATTCATTCTTTCCTCCAGAATTACCAAGAGAATTGAAAGTAAAAGCAAACCAAAAGTTACATAGCCGAGTTGAGCCAAACTAATTCTGAGATGTGCTCCACAAACTTGGAGCCGACAATTTTTGAGTGAACCGTATTTGAAAGTTGGCAAAATAACTTCGTTCCTCTTCCAAACAGAGAACAATGAAATTTGACTTGGACCAGTAGTCTCAACACTTTTATTTATTTATTTATTTATTTATTTATTTATTTATTTACTAATTCAAACTAGTTTCCCACCACACTCTCAGAATTATTCATCTTTTAAGAACTAAAATGCAGCATCTTTATTTAAATACAATATTTTAAAAGATAAGACACGGACTTCCCAGAAAAAGTAAAATGAAGCAATATAGAGAAATTTTACTTCCAAGAAGTACAACAAAATAGTGAAAGAGAAATAAAATCATGGTGAGGAAATGTGGCAGCATGCAAACTGGTTTACGTTTCCTTCTATGCCAATGTGCTAAATTTTCCAAATTAAAGGCCCTCCCCTGTTCCTGCTAACTGAGTGCTCCCAAATTTATCAACCTTATCAACTTTATTGAATTCTCTTTGTGGAAAACTAGCAGGATTTCCATTGTAGACTCTTCTAGCTCTTTCAGTAAATTTCAATACCTGAGATTAAGGAAATGACAGATAAAAAAATAAGAATCCATTTATTACTAATTAGTGTTTATAAAATTCACATTTCAGGAAACTGAAACTTTTTATCTGAACCAAAAAAGCAACACATAATTGATAATTTGGGGCAGTAAGAATAGCATGTTTCTTACATTATTTTTTGTGCTTCTTTGTAATTCTTTAATTTCTCAAAGGAAATAGAAGGGAAGGGACAAAAAGAAAGTAATACACTGCCCTCCCAATATTTGCATATATCTAATACAAAACACACATACACACACACACACTTTTTGGTCATTAAAAACAATCCAAGAAGAGAATATGTTTACTCATAGATTGAGAGAGAGATTTAATTTGATAAATTTTAAAATACTTCACCATAAACCATATCAGATTTGCATTGTCTATGAATTCACTTGATAACGTTCTAATTGTGGTATAGATTGATGCTATATTAACAGACAGACTCAAAACTGTTGTTCTGAGTTATACACAAGAAAGATGTTAAATAGATCAATATATGGGGTGCTGAGAGATATTGGAATAATACACCTCTAGAGGATTCTCCTTTAATTAATCAGTCTCTTCACAAAGGTAATTCTGAAGAAAAAAAATATCCATATGTTCAACCATTATTCATTTGACTTGTGGAAAATGAAGAAAAATAAATTTGCCTAAAGTTGTTTTTAGATTAAATTCAAGTTGTTGGAAAAATATTCAGTAGTCTCAAAGTAATCAGAGAAATGTAAAACAAACAAATGATCTACTATAAAATTTATATTACACCTAGAGATATTTGATATAAAAACATTGAACAAAAGTGTGAATTAGAATAGAACAGAAAGAGTGACACAAATGTAACAGTTTTGTGACTGATTCCATCATAACCTCCGATAGATAACCCATTTACATTTTCAAAATTCATATGCTTCTTTCCTTTAAAAATACATATCTTACAAAATAAACAATTCTAATTTGTCTTAAAAAGAAGAAAATAAATATCTCACACCACAAAAGAGATGGCTAGAGTCTTTCAATGATTACACTATTTCAAAAGCCTTGCAAAAAGATATGGATTTAATTAAGCAAAATAGCTCTATCCATTGACTGGTTCCACTGTATTTTGGAAGTATCCAGGGTTTTCTTTAATAACATTCTTAGAAAAAAAAATCTGTTTTAATCTCCATGAAAATATATTCAGTCCTGAGTGTGTATCTTGCTTAGTGCTCTCAAAACATTCAGGCTTGGTGCCCTTCCAAATATTTTTTAAAACCCTACCACTCCATGACACTGACGGATTTAAACACAAGGGGCTGAAGGCAAAAAGAAAGGTGTAGTGGTTGAACACTGTGCAGTTTTAAAGGTAATCTGAATGAAAGCCTTAAATAACCAATATAAAATAAGTTAGCATCTCAAAATTATTACCAACAGTAAGGCTTAATTTATTTTAATTATATTCATTTTTGTTGTTCGGAGTTTCTCATCAGTCATAAGATTATAGCAGAGGGGGGAAAAAACTCTATTCATGCTTTACCACAGAGTTATAATTCATGTCTTCAATAATCCAAATCATGTGAATAAAACACATGCACTAATTGAAAAATAGCTAGGACAATACCATTAAATTTTTATGTGGAGTAATTTCTAGCTGATAACACACACTTCATGTACAACTCCAGACTCCCACCAAACCAGAGAGATGTCCCAGCAGGGGATGCTTGCTTAACAGAGAAAAAACTACTTTAATGACAGCACATAATGCATACCCTATGCACAACCCACAGGGAAGTCTGATTTCTTTTAACCCCTTTAGATAACATTCACAGTCAATGAATTAGTTGTTCTTGCATGCTTCTGAATTCCAAGAATTTTCTTTGTATTTTCCATCCCCTTATTGAACTCAAGTTACAAATTTTTATGTATATGTATATGCATTTCTCTATATATAGATACATAGTGTTATGTAACTATATATTATGTATTAATATATGACTACATATATGTGTTTGTGTGTGTAGTTTAACTGGCTTAATTTTTGCTAAAATAAAAATAGGACCACCTGATTTCTCTATTCTAGTCATCAAAGTGAGTTTGGCTAGGTCATGGTCCTATTTACTACTGAAATCTAAGGTCTGGGGTGTAGTTAGGGGTGGTGGCTATATACTGAAGAGTGTTAGTTAAGAGTATATTCTAAAGCCAGATTGGCAAAGGTAGTTATGCTGCAAGGGCTGATTTAAAATGTCAAGATTCTATAATATGTAGTCTTTTGAAGCAGAATGACACTCCTCACCCACCACTGGGGCCATGTCAGCTCTAATCTGGGCCTCCATGAGAACAACTTCCTGATTTGGAAGGTAGCTGACTTGGAGATGTGGATATCCTTTGTTATTACAAAGCAAAACTATTTATCTTCAGTGAGAACTGGCAAGGAGTAGAGCTTTGTGTTTTAGTCCACCTTTGACATTCACACTACACTTTTTATCTCAGTATTTAAGCACTTGTAAAAATACATCATTGACACACCCCTGCTGTGAGGCCAACAGCAGAGGCATTTGGTAGCCCTGTGAAAATGAGTTACAAGGAAACTGGCAGATGCTTATCCTTTATATTTATTTTTCAAGGACTTCTAGGTGCTGTCTTGTTCATTCTTACAGCATTTACCACAATTGGGAAGAAACATTATGTTTGGTATGTGTTTTGCAGACAAACCTGTTCAATGACTCTCCTCAAACCAGAAAGATCATATCATATTATTAAGGCTCCTCCTGCTCTTACTACTAGGTACATGGAATTAAACAGACTTAGGACCTTCAATTTTTCAGATTACATTCTTAATCAGTGTTTTGTTGTTAAGACCTTTGAATTTGCCAAGGGTATCTATAGGGCATATCTCTCAGGGACATTTGAATTGTGATCCTGGCTGATGGCAGAGGATGACCAGGCAAAGTAGTGCCCTGTGGTGAAATACCACATTTAGGTGACCTCTTCACTGTGACTCCTGTTATCAAAAAGCTAAAGAACCCTTCTTAGAGTTTCTATGTTTTGAGAACATCCCCTCTCATCTCTTTGGCATCATCCTTCAAAGTAAAAATGGGGGAAAAATCAAATGAGTTGTTACATGAAGAAAATATATCTGAGTACACAATTTATTCTAGAAGAGACTGTTTTGAAGAATTGAAACAGAATCCATCTACGTCCTGATGGGGAATTAAATGTAACGCAGAGCAGTGCAGTACTTTCTGAGTTCAACCTGTTCTCAGTCCAGCCTTCTTGTGTGGCTACCTCAAAAGTCCTCATTTTTCTGAAACAGGCTTTTATTTCTATTCTTCATTATAGCTCAGTATCGCCCTGCTTCCCTCCTTTCTTCCACAACACTTCTGTATTGAGAAAATAAATCTTTTCCTTCTTTCTTTCTTTTCCTTCTGCCTTTCATCCTTCTCTTCTTCCTTCCAGTGTGATGGATGTAATTTTAGATTCCAGGGATAGAAAGACTAGTAAGACAGGATTTCCATTTTCTTTCCCTGACTGGTATCAAATGACTCTTTGGTATTTCCATAGACTTCCATAGCCATAGACTCTAAGGCTAACCCAAGGCATTGAGCCATCGCTGTATGTGACTTAACATAATCTTCATTTGTACTGTACTGTACTTTGTTGAGTACTTACTAAGTACCTAGCTCTACACTATACCCTGAGAATACTGAAATTAATACAATATCTTTTTTCCCTCAAGGAATTCATAGTATAGTGGGAGAGTCAGGGAATTAATTAAAATAAATACAGTAAGTGCTGTAGAAAATTATATGGAAACTTATAGGAAATAAATAAGGATCATGCATGGATTTTGGGAAGAGATGACTATTTGATCTAAATCTTAAATAATGATTAATGGTTAACCTGAGGAGGATGAGGTGAGTGGGGGGCAAGGGGAGGGACATATGAACATTATCCACAAAGGAGATAGCATGAACAAATGCACTGTGGAAGGAAAAAAATAACATGGTAGAAGCAGGCAATTATGAGCAGTTTGTGGTTACTAGCACGGGTCACAAATTGGTAATACTGGGCAAACATTTGCCCTGAAGACTTCTCCCTCTAGCACAAATAAATTTGAATGTTTTGGGAGGGCGAAGGTATACTTCAGATTGTCACAGTTCCCAGAACTCCCTACTTCTTCTACCCAGTCTTCACTTTTTTCAGTTAACTCTCTAGGCTCTGAAAGCATGTGTTTGCTAGCCTCAAATTTTAAAGCAAAAAATGGACACAGATGAGGAGATGAAGCTGGAATAATTAGCAACAGCCAGATTATGGAGGGTCTAGAAACATTAGAAGAGTGGCTGGATTTTATCTTCTAGGCATTACAGAGCCACCTTAGGAACGAAAGTGATAAGGACAGATGAGACAGAACATTTTGTCATTTGTATCATAGACTAACTGAAATCAGGGAGATTAGGCTCCATTACTTTGCCTAGACCGGAAGAGAAACATGTGACTGAGGCCTGAATTGAGCTAATGAAAGAGGAGGCAGAGATGAGTATAGAGACTCAAAGGATGCTTTTGGGGGTTAAATTTGGCAGAACTTGGATGAAGAGGAGAGCCAGTGGGAAAAGAGAATGGTAAAATATCCAGGAAGTAGAGTTACCATGGACAGGTTCATTAAGAAGAAGAATGCAAAAGATTACAGGACAGCTAAGAGAGCACAGGGCACAGGGTGAAGCCTTCAGTGGTAGAAGGAAGAGAGCATGTTTATAGGCATCACTGCTTTGTGATTTATCAAAGCTAGCTTCCTCCACAAACTGCACACTAACTTCTACGTTCCTGTTTTCATCTCTTTTTCACCCTTTGTTACATGTGAACCTTGCATTTAACTTACTGTCAAATTGCCAGCTATAGTCCTGGCCAAAATATACCCATTTCAAAATAGCATATACAAACACATTCACTTACAGGGCAAGCTCTTCTTCGAAATATAAGCAAACAGCACCTCAGTGACTCTCACTGAATAAACTGAATCTAGTTTGATATTTGAATAATTACTGTAACAACTTTTACTGAAGACCTCCACAACTATCATCTAATATTTTAACAGTTGAAGAGTATGTAATAACAGACCTAATGCAATATTGTACAGTGACAAGGTTCTCATTTAACTTATAATGATAATGAATCTCCAAATCTGATTAATATTACCATTCCATTAAAGAACCTGTTAGGGCGTTAGAACAGAAAGTCAAATAGTTTCTATTTTATGTTTAGATTTCAATCCTAGCCAAAAAAAATTAAAAGGGAGGTATTCACAAGTTCATGTTGATGACTATAGCTCCATTTAACCATTACAAAGTTCATGAAGAGTACAGGAAGTGAACTACTTACTGCTTACATTGAAAGGAACGCTTGGTGTACTCAGCTCCCTCCCAGATAGATGGCTAAGCTGCAGAGAAAAGGAAATAAAGCAGATATTTCTAATACTAATTAGCTTGTGCTGTATAAACACTTTATACTGAGAAAGGATTTTATCATTTGAATTTCGGGACATTTCAGATCTATGGTCCTTATTAAAGGGGTAACATTTGGCAAATAGCATTATTTCTTTTGTCCTTTCAGTGTAATTTCTACAGTGCTGGGCTTCATGAATCTTGATTTATGCACTACTCTCAGTGAGTAGCCAAGTTATATATACTACGTTGGTAAAGTTAGATGAAACTATCATTAATATCCATTTCTTCAAAAGGTGGTGATCCCTAAGAACTCCAGCCAATGACTCAGAAGGTGCAAGTACCCTCTTCATTTTGTTAAAGAGGCTTATCCTCCACTGAAAAGTAGAATGTTGATTAGTATGATATATAAAATACCAAATTATATAGCATCAAATTATTTGGAAGGAGACAAGAGAGATTTTTCAGGGCAGGAGAAATAAGCAGCCTTCTTCCTTTCACAGAAAGTTCTAAGAACATTATGATAAATTCACATTTATTTATAAACTGTTGATACAACTTCATGTTTCTGTCAAAGTATTAGACATCTCCTGAGATAGATAGTTGTTCAAGCTTATGTAACACTAATTTCAACTACTGTCCTTATCTAAATCTAGGCCAATGTCTTCATAAACTTGATCCTAAAATCTGTGAACTCTGGGCAGCCCTTGTCTAGTTACATGACTCTCAGTTTCCAGGTCAAGTCAGAAAAGCTGACATGAACAAGCTTCTCTGTGCTTCCTTCATTTCTGGCAAGAACTTAGGAGGAAAAAAATGAACAGGGTAAGATTAGAGTCCCTTTGAACCCCAAATGATCCAGGACTCTGGTTGAGTGAAAGTGGCTTTGGGTGATGATGTCATTTACACATCAATGTCTGTCTCTCTTGTTATCATTGTTCCACAGGGACTGTTTCTGTTAGAACTTCAAAAAGTCCTTTATAGCTTAAAAGTGCGTGCGAGCTATCAACAGCCAGTTTCCTTATTTGCCCTTTTCTCCCTTGGCTCTTTTGCTTTTCTTCACTAGTACTTTAACACAGACTTGAACTGGCCGGCTAGTTTTGTCTTAATAATGCTAGCACACTTTGCTGTATACTGGTAACATCACAACAGGCTCAGTACTCACTTTGACACTGTTCTGTGTCTCAACACAGCTGTCTATCTCGGCTAGCGAATTTGGAGCTGAGGATGAATACATCCTTTAGGTTGGGCAGCATTCCAGTAATCATTTTTGTTGTTGTTATGGCCAAATGATCATGTTTTATAACTTTTTTTCAGCATGACTTTTTTTGCACAATTTTCCCAGCATGATTCATTAGCATCAGATATATAAATGAACAAGTCAGTTTAGCCTTTTAACCACCCCATTTATTTTGTCTTCTCAATGAGATATATTAGTAACCAACTGACTGAGTTTCAAATGTCTGTCCTCTTATTTTTTTACTCCCCACCCCACCCACCCCGTTTAAGCATTCATTCATGGCTTAGAAAGAATGCCACAGCATTATTTTAGTGCTTTAAAATAAAATTTTCTCTTAATAACATCAAGAAAGGAAAACAACATTTTCAAGTCACAAAGATTAGTAATGTCGTAGAAGCTTAACTTGCTAGAGTATAATGAGAAGGATATCGACAGATCTTTGCTGCAAAAAAATCATGAGCATTACTTAATGAGAACACCCACTGGATTTTGCATATATATATCAATGGATAGTGCAAAATAACTAAAATAGGAATGCACATCTTTCATTGAAACCATCCTAATCATTAATAAACAGATCGAAAAGTGAAGTCATTCAGAGCTACTGAACTGTATGTCAGTCTTCCTCCCTTGTTGGTTCCATACATTGCAAGAAGGAAAGTAAGAATGAATTAGATGAGATGCTATGAGAGATGGTAGGTCAATGGGGCCATCATTCTGCATTTCTGAAGCACATTTCCTAGACCTAACATCGCTAGAGTCTCATTATAATAGGGATCAAGATCAATGTTTAAAGATATTATAATAAGACAGACCATGATGTAAATCCCTCTGGAATGAGGTAAGAACAAGAGTATATGTGTGTTTTATATTGAATGTTTTTAAAGAATGGGTACCAATGAATAAATCTCAAACTACTTGTTTTGAAGCTGTAAATCATATAACAAAATACAACATATCAAAAATCATAAATAGTGGCATTGTTGCTGAGCCAGCTAATGAGTTCTTCTGTTCTGGATCTAAATACACCAGGTGGCACCAATATGAATAGAAGACAAAGATGTTTCTTTTCCTCCTCCTGGAAAATTATTACAACCATCTGTTAAGTTTTCTTATTTCCAGTAAACAGTATTTCTAGTTTCTTACTTGCTTTGGAAGCAAAACACACAGCATTAAATAATCTCTTCAGTTTTGGGAATACCAAGAACAAGTATTGTACACTTATGTCATTTACCAGCATAACCTCAAAATCTCAGCAAAAGTATTGGTAAAATTAGGGATGCTAAAATGGTTGATGTCAAGTCACTTATAACCAAAAGAGGCAAATAAGAAGGATAGCGAGACTCTGACCTAATTGGAACTATCCATGATAATGTACATCCAGAGGCTGGACATGATCCCCAACACAAAATCTGACTAACCCCTCCCCTCTGCAATTTGAAACAGCCCTCAAAAACACCTTAAACTAAGAGGACTTTGAGTAGTCTTTGTTTCTTCCCAGTTTGATGAAATTTTAAATGGTTTTCATGTCAATAAAAAGCATTTTTTCAATTGTTCTGCAAACTTTATAGCTTTTAATTAAAGCATTTAATTGAATTAAACAACTGAAATATGATCTGAATGATAGCTGAGAATCTCTCAGACTCAAGACAGTTAGAATACAATTTACTTCCCTACAAAATAATTACAAACTTCTTAACTGACATGATTTACTGCTCATCTATAAACTTGAATTCAAATGTATATATTCTTCAAAGAATAACAATAATAGTAAAGTAGTTCGGGAGGAACGCCACCTACAAAAACAAGAGGATGATGGGGGAATAAATGAGAAAGAAAGTTTAATAGGAAAACAGATATTTCTTAAATCTGCAATGGCACTTTACATTAACAAAATACATTTTGATAAGAATCTTGGCCCCAGGCAAATTGAACCATGAAAAATCAGCTCCCTGAGTGTTCCTGTCAGAGGCCAGTGATGGAGGGATCCCTGTAAATTCTTAATCTGCTTTTTTTTCAGGGCAGGACAATATAGCTCTGCTGAAAGGAAGGTCGAGCTGCTGAACCTCCACAGTAGGTAACCCAGAAAGCAATCAAGCTGAGCTGGCAGGGAGTGGATTCCAACTGCACTCTGTGGTGAGGCCTTTTCTCTCCCTCTGCAGGTACCATACAGAAGAGAAGATTCCTAGGACTTGTGGCTTAATTTCTCTGGCTACCGCACTAATCGCACGCATCCCGTAATTACTGTCTTTCTTTCTTCCTCCAGACTGTCATTCTTCTGTCTCTTAGCTCCATCCCACAGGCAGACAGTGTCTATACAAAGGCCGAGCTAGTTAGCCAGCCACCTGAGGGAACGCTGTGCCTCCACCGTGCTCCCCTCTGCCTTTTTTTTTCTCTTTTTTCCCCCTCACTTGTCACCCCCCCTCAGCCTCCTTACTAAAGAATATTTAATTTGCATTCTTTCCCAGCTAAAGCAGAGTTAAAGGGAATTGCTTCATTAAATAAGATGCCTGTGCAGAAAAGCCTCAGCAATCTGTGAGTCAAGTCTGGATTCCTATAGAAATAACCACAGATATCCCAGGTACAGCCAGGGTACCACAAAGAGATGCCCTACGCAGCCTCCAGTGGTGTCAGAGCTGGCCTGGCCATGCCTTTAGCATCTTAACAAGTGTGACCTGTAACTCCTACCCTGGACTGGGCCCTGGAAGGCTTTTCATGTTGATTTATGGATTTTCAGTTGTCAGGACTGAAGTTGTTGAGAAATTTCTAGTCAAGCTACTGAGGAAATTATAACAATATGTGTACATGACTATAAAACTGAACAGGAGTGGGGCTTGTGTCTTGCCCACCAAGCCTAGTTTGCCTTCTTGTGGGTCAGGAGCATCTTCCTCCGTCTGGGTAAGTACATGAAGAGGCTAACAAAAGAATATTCAAAAGGCTCTGGCTTGTGGAGCCATATACATCTTTCAGTGTCATTGCTGTATGTCTTCCTAGGACCCTGGGGTAGGCATGCTAACCACTTATGTAAAAGATTGATTGGTTTCCAGTCCTGGAGCATCTGGAGGCATTGTAGAGACAGTTTATGGTAGCCCTGGAGGTGCAAAGCACCTCGTACCATGCTGAGGTGACCCCATCGGTAAAGTGTTAATTGGCTCTGAAGGGAGCCTCATCTGGTCAATCCAGATGGAGATGCAGATTTATCTCCTTAGATTGAAAACACCACAAAAATGCCAAGCCACCTTCTGAGAAGAATGGAATTGATGCTAGGCAATAACAGATTGTCGATATAATGAAAGGTTAAAGAGCAATCAAATGACTTGTACTTCCCCCATTTTCTATAATGAACAAAGCTGGAGTGTTCACAGAGCATAAAAGCAATTTAACTTATCTGTTTTGTTTAATTTTGAAAAAATATTTTAAATGCCAATGTCAATCGATTCTTGGGTTGTGGCCAAAATAATAAAGTATACCCAATAATTATAAATAAATCAGAAGGACACATGATGTTTACAGACATAGTTTAATTCACACTAGACACCGCCTGCATACTTTAAGTCAATAATCTAGAGCTCTCTTAGAATAGTATATACCTCAGGAAGACTTATTAAAGTACATTAACTCTGGTTTCCCCTAAAACGTAACCTAAGAACAAAGGACAAAATGTTTCTTAATTCTAAATACTATTATATTCTTGTTAAATATCTAGCTCCTCAGGTATGGGGAATTTTATCATAAGACACCATAACATCATGAATGTAACATGATTACAACAAAGCTTAGTATGTGGTACTTGCTCAGTATATGGAAGCTTTCATCCTTATGCTTAAAAAGGAATTAGAAAATCAGTGAAGATTTTAGAAGATAAAAAATACTCTTCCATGAAGAGCACTTATCTTCAGCTAATGAATCTCATTATGGTCAGAAGATAATGATGATTCATAACCATTACTTATCCTTCATCAGTCACTGTATCAAGTATTTTCTGTATGTTTATGAAATCTCTAGCTTCACAATCACCCCTCAGAGTAGCTATTATAGCCAATGCAGCTACCTAAACCTCTAAAATCTTTAAAAGGAGAGAAAATATAATAAAATGCTTCAAACATTGATATCTTTCAACAATTTGTTATTCTGGATTACAAAGTAACATTATTTATGACTCTTTGCTTGTACAAGTACATGCCCGTTTCTACATTTTAACACCAGATTGAGCATGTGGGAAAAGAGCCACAAGTTTAATCTTTACTTAGGTGACTTGTGAACAATACTTACAATAGAACAAGCTATACTCAGCTTTGGAGACAGATGGGATCAGCTACCACAGAGAGAATAGAGACAAGTTGGGACACAAAACCTCAACTATCCCTTTGACCCCTTTGATGTTCTCTGCACTCCTGCCTGGATTTACACAGTGAAAGGGCTGGGACAATCATGTCTATTACTGCTGCTTCAATATGCTTAAGGCAAGCTGGCAAGGAAATTTTCCTTGACTATTCCACTTAATAAAAATTGTTTAGGAAAGAAGCCTGAAACGGTGCTAGGAAAATTTGATCAGTATGCTAGGCTCATTGCAGAGATTTAATCATTTAGTATTCTGGTTTTTCAGGTGAAGAAAAATTAAATATGTTTGTTTGTTTGACATATTTTCCCATTGGACAGCCTCAGAAGCAGCATAATGACTAAGGAATGGGACCATCAGAGGCTGCACTTTCTATGACCATTTTCCCCTCATCCTTGCAAATAGGAACTCATTTTAAGAAACAGCTTTGTTTTTCTCCACAATTAAAGTATTTCTTCATTCATCTAAGCATTCCTGGGGAAATAAGTGTTTATATCTATGTGAGTTTTCTACATAATTGAAGCTTACTCCTGTAAAAGTCAAACATTTTTTAAGCCAATTTTCATCAACATTTTTCTAAAACCTCCATCTGAATTATTGAATCTCTTAAAATTAACTTCTTAAGAAAAGATAATGCTCATATATAATCAGTAATGTCCCTTATAAAGTGTTTCTAAATTCAAACTGTATAAATTGAATCTTATCTTCCCAATGAAACAATAAGCCAGTTTTATATCCTTTACCAAAGGCCTGTTGTTGCTGAAGCAGAATCATAAACATATTTCACCATCTCTGGCCAACTCATATTTTTTTCCATATTATGGTTTAAGTAGGCCAAAAATGGTAACACACACACACACAAATTTAGTATGTCATAGAAACTTATAATAATGTGCTATTATATAATTAATATTCAACATTTAGTGTATTAAGTTCTTATTGTTTTGTCTGTAAAAAGAAAATGTGAGAGGAAGTAACACCTTCACTAAGAAAAACTCTAGAGAGTTCAACAGCAATCATTGAGGAGTGTTTTACAAGAAACCTGGGACTAGTTACTGCACTTTTTAAAACAAGTTCTGGAACACCTATTGTATTGAGTTTTTAAATTCTCATTGTGTATTTCCCTATGTCAAACATAGACATTAAAGACACAAAAAATATCATTTTCTTCCACCTTTGAAATGAATGTTTTTTTATTCTTGTATTGTAATTTCTATCAATGCAAACAGCTTTACCTTGTGCCTGCATGAAATGAGCACTACATTTAAAAAGTCACATTTGCATTCAATTTTATATCATTGATTACCCATTATTGAATTGCCTTTTATAGGCAACTCAGAAGCACATGATAGTGAATTTAACCATAACTCCACAAAATCAAATATCTTTGCCTCTTAGTCAAGACCTTTGTACTGCTATTTTAAAGAATTCTTAAAGTTTGGTTTTGGTGTGTCATTCCAAGTACTGAATTATTATGTATGGTCTAACCAGATCAGCAGCACTGAGTATCCTATGAGAAGCATTAAAGGTAAATAGGAGATTGTTTGGGGAGTTTGTTTAGTTTTTAACATCCCTGTTCACATCTTTAAAAAAAATCATGTGTTTTGTGATTTTGATGGTATAATTTGGGAGATGATTCCTAACAAAGGAAGCTAAGATAAATGCCTTAAATACATAAATACCTGAAAATTCTCATAGAGGATATCAAAGAACAGGAAGATAATAGACAACTTAAATCTAGTATGGCTAGGAATTCTTGACAAACCAAGTGCCCAGCTGCAGAGGCCAAACAAGTTAACCATTCAGCCACCACAGATAGCCACAGTTTATCTTCAGGAAGAATCACAAGGGTCTATAATTCCTTATAGAGTCATGAAGGCATTGAAATCGAAGTACTAGTTTTATGCACTGCAGATGTATACTGTTTTAATTCCTACATAAGATTCCAGACAATCATGTATTAAGTTAAAAAAAAAAATCTCTGTATATTTGAAGATGGTACAAAGATTTGGAAAACATCTCTTTAATTCTTGTCTTATTTGAGACAACACAGCATTCTTAAACAGAAAGAAAAAAAAACAAGACAGAAGTTGGAGAGAGGAAGATTCAGATGTAACAGAGAAAGAATAATCAAAGTCAAAAAGTTTGAGACACTATGACAAAAATAAAAGCAATTGAGGATCAATGAATTTAAGAAAAAGCATGACAGAACATTCTTAGCCTCCAGTTATGACAATACAGAAGTTACACCCGAAATTCTTCTGTTAAAAATATGTAGAAATGTGGAAAACAGCAATATAAAAAGGATTATAAGTATTTTGCTGAGTTTTCAAGAAATAAGGGGAAATGCAGTTTTAAGGAGAAAAGAAAAAAGAGGGAACTGAAAATATAACTGTAATTAGCTAAATCTGTGGCTTCTGTGAACACAAGGTGGTGAATATAAGGTAAAAAGGCTAATTTGGGGCCTTTCTAACCCAAAGGCCTTGGTTTTAAAGTCTACATGAAGATAGGAAAAGAAACATTGGACCTCATGAGGGAGTGATTGGAAAACATAAAGTTAGGAACCTCAGGGGAACACTTCCTTGGTATAAGGATGGACAAGAGAAATTCTGCCCACCACCACAGGGAGGTATTGAGGGAATGTGTCTCTCAGGTCTCTGGATGACCAAAAACAAAACCAAAAAAAAAGGGGGGGGGGTTCTTATGAGAATTCCACACTTGTGGCCCATGTTTATTTGAAGTTTGAAATTATAATCTCCTTATGATTTGGAAAGCCCCGAGTCAAGAAGTGAATTTAAAAATTCATCTTTGGTGAAAACACAAGAAATAACAAGTGTTGGCAAAGATACATGCACTCATGCACTGTTGGTGGGAATGCAAGCTGGTGCAGCCACTGTGGAAAACAGTATGGAGGCTCCTCAAAAAATTAAAAATAGAAGTACCATGTGATCCAATAATTCCACTACTGGGTCTTTACCCAAAGAAAATGAAAACACTAAGTAAAAAAGATATATGCACCCCGATGTTTACATGTTTATTGCAGCATTATTTACAATAGCCAAGATATGGAAACAACCCAAGTGTCCATCCATAGATGAATGGATAAAGAAGATGTGACATATATAGACAATGGAATATTACTCACCCATAAAAAGAATGAAATCTTGCCATTTGCAACAACATGGATGGATCAGAGGACATAATGCTAAGTGAAATAAGTCAGAGTAAGACAAATACCATATGATTTCATTCATATGTGGAATTTAAGAAACAAACAAAAAAAAGAGAGAGAAGCAAACAAACAAAAAAAACAGATTCATAAATATAGAGAACAAACTGGTAGTTACCAGAGGGGAGGTAGGCGGAGGGATGGGTGAAATAGGTGAAGGGGATTAAGAGTATGTTTAACACAATAAGCACTGAGTGATGTGTAGAATTGTTGAATCATTATATTGTACACCTGAAACTCACATAACACTGTGCATTAATTACAGTTGAATAAAAAAATAAAACAAAATAAAATATTAAAAAAATTAATCTTGGGTTTGATGATATCACTGAGGAACCTGGCAGAATGTGATTACCACTACAGAAGGGTAAACCATTAACTCCGATCACACACAATTCCCATTGACAAGTTCACAGTGAAGATGCATTCACAATTAGAAATTTCAAAATTCATAAGGAAATAATTATAAGCTAGAGTCAACAGAAAAAAACAAACAAAAGGATTAGAAAACCAAGTACTTAAGATGGCAAAATAATTAGTTGGATATTATAAAATGCTTTAAGCAAAGATATAAATAAAGGAATTGCAAAAGAAAGTGCATACACACAGAGAGAGCTCAGAAATAAGAACAAAAAAAGGTGCCTGGGTGGCTCAGTTGGTTAAGCATTTGCCTTCAGCTCAGGTCATGATCCAGGTCCTGGGATCCAGCCCCACATCAGGCTCCCTGCTTAGCAGGGAGTCTGCTTCTCCCTCTACCCCTCCCCTTGCTCATGCTCTCACTCTCTCTCTCTCAAATAAATAAATAAAATCTTTAAAAAAAAAAAAGAAAGAAGAACGAAAAGATGTAGAAAGAACAAAGAAAACTCTACAAAAGAGAGATAGTCATTGAAATGTAAAAATAAATAGCAGACATTAAGGAGGGCACATGATGTAATGAGCACTGGGTATTATATAAAAGACTGATGAATCACTGACCTTTACCTCTGAAACTAATAATACATTATATGTTAATTAATTTAATTTAAATTAAAAAATATATAGTAGATGTAAAGAGATTAAAATAGTAATTATCATATTACATGTGCTCCATAAATTTTAGCAATTGTTATTGTTACCTAACTGAGGCATTTCTATTTGCTAGATATTGGAAATGATGTTTTTACAGTTCCTAATGTAGTTATTTATTTTTTGAGAATTGTGCTAATGTTTCTCATCAGCCAATATCATATATGACTTACAAAGTATGGCCATGCTGAATGTCCTACCCAAAACTCTACTTCTTTCTTAGAAACATAACATTTGAATTTAGAAAACATGCATAACTAAAAATGTACAGCTAAAGCCATTAAACTAATGATCAAAAACTCAATTTAAATAAATTAATAAATAACAGACAGACATAGTTAAAGAAGAGGATTAATGAACTGGTAAAAACAAATCTGAGGAAATTACACAGAATGAAGCACAGAAAGATTAAGAGATAGCAAGCACAAGTGGTTTAAGAGATACGGAAAGCAGAGTGAAAGGATCGACTTCTGATAGGATGTATAGAAGGAGAAAAGAGATAAATGATAGGAGAGACAATATGCAAAGAGATAATAGGCCAGTTTCAAGGACTATAAGCCCTACACAGGATAAATAAAATTAAATTCCTTTCTAGATATATTATAGTAACACTGCTGCATACCAGAAAGAATGAGGTCTTAAGCCCATGATAGAAGAAAGATTATAGGGGCGCCTGAGTGGCTCAGTCGTTAAGCATCTGCCTTCAGCTCAGGTCATGATCCCAGGGTCCTGGAATCGAGTGCCGCATCGGGCTCCCTGCTCAGCAGGAAGCCTGCTTCTCCCTCTCCCACTCCCCCCTGCTTGTGTTCCCTCTCTCACTGTCTCTCTTTGTCAAATAAATAAATAAAATCTTTTTAAAAAATCATCTATAGAAATAGCATGCATTGTAGTTATGGACATAAACTAAAGGTGGAAAGAAAGTGAATACATTGAATCACATGCATCCAACTTACTGTAAGAATTAAATATAGGGATTTGTTAAGATTGTTTTGGGTTTTGTTTTTCTTTTTGGTCTAGGTAAAATAATGAATTAATTAATCCAGAAATATTTCAAACAGTTAGAAAAACGGAGTTAAATCTTTGTGAAATTAAACAATAAGACAATAAATATTGTCTTATATTAAAACAAATATAACAAATAAAAAAAGCTAAACATATTGAGCTATACGTGTCAAGAACATTTCAAGTGAATAAGTCACAGAGATTCTACCTCACTGAGGGCCGCAAATGACTAAAACCTAGTGTTTCCTTTAAAAAACATCTAATGCAATCCTAGTCTGTGTATAATCTGTGTATCACTCACTTTGTTCTATGTTAGTCATACTTACAATATTTTTGTTCTCTCTGTAGGTTTTTTTTCTCTTTTTAAAATATAGATGTAGATAATTGGAGAGCAGAGGGAAAAAGAAAATTCAACATTTTTTTTTTTTTTTCTGAGGAAAGGCTAGAGCAACTATTGCTATTCAATCTGGAGGAGACTCAGATGGCAAGTGAAAGCAGACTTTAAATATTTAAAAGACAATAGAAGAGCAATTAAATCAGTTATGTGTGTCTCAAGAGGACTTAAATATGATCAAATGATAGACTATTATCATGAGGCAGAATTTGACTCAACAACAGAACTCAGATGAATTTTAGCCATATGAAAACTGAATCAACTGATTCAAGTGGTAGTGATTTCCATATCACTGGGAAGATTGCCAGTTATATAAAGTGCCAGTAAAGTGAATTCAAGATGGGAGTTAGAACAGAGATTTCCATAGTAAATTCAATTCTAATTTTTTTCATTTTATAATATGCACAATTTTTACTTACTTATTTCCTCCTTTTTGTCTTTTGTTATTCTTTTTCAATTGGTTAATATTCACCAGCAAAATTTTTATGATCTGATAGTATACAATTTTTTGATCTGGTTATCTTTCCATTGCCAAAGTTGGTAGGAGAAAAAAGAAAAACTTTATCTCAGAATATCTTCAAGAGCTGAATTTCTGTTTTCTGAAGTGTTCTTATAGTTTTAGTCTGAAAATACTAGTATGGTGAATTTCTAAATATTCTGAGTCATCAAATTATATAGTTAGAAACTACTAACTAATTTAACTATGGATTAGTTTAGCAACTAATATACCTAAGTATAAGAGAGAGCTGTTGAATTTTCTTTTAATCAAGGAGAGAAAAATGGTTTAGGAAGCTAGTCAGTATAACAAAGCATCATATAAGTAATGAGAGTGTGGGTAAACAAAACAGATGCAAGAAAAGTTTTGTTTAATTGAAGTCATATGAAAAAGTAAACAGAATTCAAATTGATCAGTAGACAAAGGCTATTGGGGACAACAAATCCCACTTTAGTGTTTTTAACTATAATACTACCTGCTTTAAACTATTGTCTATAAAATGATAGAATTTAGAACAAAATGGCCAAAAAAAAAGTATATCTGATAATAACTCATATTTTTCTACCATCACTAACCTATTATTGATTTGGCATCTAATATATGACAAGCATTGTTTACTCACATGGAGTCTAATTAAGAAAGGAAATCAGTAATTAAGTCTAACAAAGTACATAAATTTTTATGTAGGATTTATCATGATTGTATTTAGTTAAATGTAGTGTTGAACATTCTAACAAAAGGAGACAATTTTACCTTGAGGACCACAAATCCTTCTGATTATTCTTTCTTCTCTGTGAAAATAGTAGAAAGATTTTGTTGCATGGACTTCATAACTTCTATGTTAATTCCTCAAAAAATATATTTTCTTTTTTGTTGAATTCTACTCCATGTACATACAGAGTCCTACTCTAATGCATTCCCTGATAGATTCAGTTTTATACTTCACAACATATTAGTATAAGCAGGAAAATTAAAAATATATAAAAGAAAGAAGCTGCTCAAATTTGACACACTGACAAAAGCAAGAAATGATAGTTAACATATTCACAGAGGAGAAAATGAAAAAAGGCACAAAATTATTTTATAAAGTAGAAGATTTAGGCTACTTAGTGTGAACATAATCATCTCTTCACATGTCAACAAACCCTGAGGAATATACAGCCTTGTCTAAGATTAAAGTTTTAAATAGGGGCACCTGGGTGTTTCAGTCTGTTAAGTGTCTGACTCTAGGCTTTGGCTTAGGTCATGATCTCATGGGTCGTGGGATTGAGCCTTGGGTCTGGCTCCATGCTCAGCAGCAAGTCTACTTGAGACTCTCTCCCTCTGCCCCTCCCTCTCTCTCTCTCTCTCTTTCTCTAAAATAAATAAATCTTTTTAGAAAGTTTTAAATAAAGGCTGAATGATCTATCAATTCTTAAATTGCAAGTCATACATTATTTAAGAAGACAGAGATAACTTAGAAACATTCCCAAGAAAATAGTTAAAATGATAAAAATTTTGGTTCTTAGAGTTGTATGTTTCAAATATCTGATGTCAAAAAATAAGGTTTTATTTTGAAATTGTGAATTCATGATTTAAAACAACTTGTTGACTAATTTAGTTGAGTTGAATTACCAAGTGATTCAAATTTGGAGTTTTCCAGGATTTTTTAAGTGAAAATCACTTTGCTTTATAGAAACAGTATTTCCAAATTTAAAGGAATTTAGGCAATGCAAATGAGTACTAAAAAGCAAGATGAAAAATATCACCTAGAAATAACTATCTGAAACATACAGAAATATGGACAGAGGATGGATGGATGGATGGATGGATGAATAAATAAATAAAACTACTTGTAAAAAATGGAATATTACATGTGTTATTTCAATGAAAAGGATTAAATTTAGTTTTCCTTTATGGGAATAGAAGACACATGAAATAAATATGAAGAAATTTCTAAGCACAATACAAATATTTATTTATAATAAAAGATACTTAGATTTCTTAGATCAGTTCTGAGACAGACATAAATAAAGCATTTACTATAACTGTATTTTGTCAAGTTTCCTGTATTACAAATAGCTTTATTTTATTCATTCATTTGCTATCATAGTTGGTTGCATACAATTTTGTAACTTTTAAAAACTATGTATTTTATCATAAGAAAATGTCTTTGCATACTGTTTAGTGTTTTTGTTTAGTGCTGTTATAAACATTATTATATTTGTTCCCATGATATATATCTAAGAGCATATTTATGGGTCAAAGTAGATAGCCTCAGATTTCCAGCATGACTCTGGACTGAGTTTTTAACTGTCTTTTGCAGACAATGTGCAAACAATGTTATGTTTACATAGCTATCATGCTATTCTTTTCTTGCGGAATCTTGCACAGAACTGTCTGTCCAATTTCTCTGATACAGTGAATGACTTCTTAACTTTCCTTTATCTGAGAATAATTTGTTTTCCATGATGAGCTAAAATATAAGGGCTGGATATTTCATGTCTTATCCATTTATTCTGTCACTTGGAGACATGGCAGAAAAAGGAAGAGCTCAGGGGAAGTTGTGCAGGAACTGTTACAGTTCCTGAGCCTCTTTCTCATGTCTGAGGTTCTGTTAAATGCCCTGTATACGACACTGCTTCTATTTATCCTATTATGCCCTTCACCAAATATAGCATATAGCTCTAGAACTTCCATTCAATAGTCAACCTTGTTGGTCATTTCAATACATAGAGTACTGATTACAAAAGTGGGCTCTGAATCAAATTGAATTCAAATAAAAGTTCTGCCATTTACTAGCTGTATGGCTTTGGTAATTTACTCAAACTTTTTGCCTCAGTCTTCTCAGCTGTAAAAGAGAATAATAATGGTAACAACATAATAAGTTTACTATAAGGATTAATAAGATAATTTATTTAAAGTACTTGGGAACAGAATAGAAAGCTCAGAAACAAACCCATGCTTATATAATCAATTAATTTACAATAAAGAAGGCAAAAATATACAATGGGGGAAAGACAGTCTCTTCAATAAATGGTGCTGGGAACACTGGAGAGCTATAAGCAAAAGAATGAAATTGGACCAGTTTCTTACACCATACTCAAAAATAAACTCAAAATGGATTAAAGACCTAAATATGAGACATGAAACCACAAAACTCCTAGAAGGAAACATAGTAATTTCTTTGACATTGGCCTTAACAACATTTTTCTAGATATATCTCCTAAGGCGAGGGGAACAAAAGGAAAAATAAACTATTGGGACTGGATCTAAATAAAAAGCTTTTGCATAAGTGAAGGAAACCACCAACAAAATGAAAAAGCAACCCACTGAATGGGAGAAAATATTTGTAAATGATATCTCTGATAAGGGGTTAATATCTAAAATATATAAAGAACTTCTACAACTCAACACTGAAAAACCCAAACAATTTGATTTAAAAATGCACAGAAGACCTGAACAGACATTTTTCCAAAGAAGACATACAGATGGCAAACAGGCCCATGAAAGATGATCAATGTCACTAATTATCAGGGAAATATAAATCAAAACCACAATGAGATATCACCTCACACCTATCAGAATGGCTAGGATAAAAAAGATAAGAAATAACAAGTGTTAGTGAGGATGTGGAGAAAAAAGGAACCTTCACATGCTGTTGGTGGAAATGTAAATAGGTGCAGTTACCATGGAAAACAGTACAGAGGTTCCTCAAAAAATTAAAGATAGAAATACTACATGATCCAATAATCCCACTACTGGGTCTTTACCCAGAGAAAACAAAACACTAATTTGAAAAGATACATGCACCCTTGTGTTTATTGCAGTATTATTACAATAACCAAAACATGGAAGAAACCCAAGTGTCCATTGATACATGAATGGATAAAGAAGATGTGACATATATACACCATGGAATATTATTCAGCCATAAAAAAGGATGAGATTGTGCCATTTGCAAAAACATGGATGGGCCTACAGGGCACTATGCTAAGTGAAATATGTCAGAGAAAGACAAATATCATATTATTTCACTTATATGTGGAATCTAAAAAACAAAACAAATGAATGAACAAATAAACAAAAAACAGAAACTGACCCATAAATACAGAAAACAAACTGATGGTTACCAGAGGGAAAGGGAGTGGGGGGATGGGCAAAATGGGTGAAGGGAAGTAGGAGATATAGGCTTCCAGTTATGTAATGAATAAGTCATAGGGATAAAAGATACAGCATAGGGAATATAGTCAATGGTACTGTTACAGCATTTTATGGTGACAGATGGTAGTTACACTTGTGGTGAGCAAGTAAGACTTGTTAAATCACTGTTGTACACCTGAAACTAATGTAAAGTTTTGTGTCAACTATTCTTCAATTAAAAAAGAAGAAAAAGAAAAACACAGACCATATAATGACAATTTTTTAAACGAGGCAAAAAACTTGGGAAGCACAGTATTACATAAAATAATGGAAATAAATCTAAGCCTATCTATCATATCAGTAAGTACAAACAAGATAAAATCACTGTTAAAAGTACTCTCAACTTCTTCTTCTTCTTCCTGTAGTGTGCAACAAACCAAACATTCACTACAAATAACTGGAAAAATATGGATATAAAGTATACAAAACACTTATTGAAGGTAATTCAAACAGGCAGTATTTGAGGGCCCAAGATTTCAGAGAGAAGCAAACCTCATTGAGATGAACCCAACATTTTGAGTCCCTTTCACTGGAAGGTAAAAATGCCCATAATAACTGGAGCAAAGCAAGAGGCTGATGAGTCAAGGGGAGAGCTGAGCAGAGAGCAGTACCTAAGCAGAGTTGAGCAGTGTCTCATAGCTAAGGGGGCCAAAAAATAGACTTCAGCACTTCTTTTTTTTTTTAATCCAATTAGCCAATTTATAGTACATCATTAGTTTCAGATGTCGAGTTCATTTATTCATCAGTTGCATATAACACCCAGTGCTCATCACATCACGTGCCCTCCTTAATGCCCATCACCCAGTTGATGATTGGGTCCCTCCAGCAACCCTCAGCTTGCTTCCTATAGTTTAGAGTCTCTCATCATTTGTCTCCTTCTCTGATTTCTTCCCATTCAGTTTTCCCTCCCTTCTCCTATGATCCTCTGCACTGTTTCTTATATTCCACATGAAAGAAACCATATGATAATTATCTTTCTCTGATTGACTTATTTCGCTTAGCATAATACCCTCTAGTTCCATCCATGTCAATGTGAATGGTAAGATTTCATCCTTTTGATGGTTGAGTAATAGTCCATTATATAGATGATAGATAGATATAGATATAGATATATATACACATACACACACCACATCTTCTTTATCCATTCTTCTGTCAATGGACATCTGGACTCTCCACAGTTTGGCTATTGTGGACATTACTGCTATAAATGTTGGGAATGCAAGCTGGTGCAGCCACTCTGGAAAACAGAGTTTCCTCAAGGAGTTAAAAATAGAGCTACCCTACAACCCAGCAATTTCACTACTAGGTATTTACCCCAAAGATACAAATGTAGTGATCCAAAGGGGCACTTGCACCCCACTGTTTATAGCAGCACTTCTAAAGTTAATTTTAAGGGGCCAAAATTACTGGGGAAGGCAAGTGCATAGAAGAAAGACTGACTTTCTATATTGCTTTTTTCCTCATTATATTGCTGATTCCTAAGCAGAACAAGCTGAACAAAAAAAGTGGCTTGCTTTTACCAAAAATCTAAGTAGGTCTTTTGACATTAACAAAGTTTTAGAGAAAAAAAAAATAAAGTGTAGCTCGCACCAAAGAGAAGAATCTCTGGTAAATATCACAGGCTCTCAGTTGGGACTACTGAAAAAAATATACCTTGGAATTAAGGTAAATAAAAAATAGAGCAGGCCTCACAAAAATAAAACCTTAAGTTGAGATCATCTGACCTTAAACTGACTGCTAAAAGTTGACAAATTTCTTTGGATGAAAACAGCATCCCTCATAAGCTACACAATCTTGTATAATAATATATGGTCCTCAATCAGAAACAAACCAGCATACAGGAAACAAGACTGAGATTGAGGTGTGGGAATAAGGGGACAGGACAGAAATAGAAATAAATGTGATTCGAAGATGGCGGAGGAGTAGGAGACCTGGATTTCGTCTGGTCTCAGGAATTCAGCTGGATAGGGATCAAACCATTCTGAACACCTACAAACTCAACAGGAGATCAAAGAAAAGAATAGCAACAACTCTCTGAACAGAAAAGCGACCACTTTCTGAAAGGTAGGATGTGTGGAGAAGTGAATCCAAGGGGATATTCAGGAAGATAGACGGCGGGGGGAGGGGGCTCCGTCGGCCGCTTCTGGCAAGTGATAGAGCCACGGAGCACAAAATCAGAACTTTTAGAAGTCAGCTCCGCTGAGGGACGTTGCTCCAGTGGCCAAGCAGGGTGTGGAACCATCACTGGGACAGTGTGGTCTCAGGACCCTCGGGGTCACAGAAAGACTGGGGGTGCCTGAGTGCAGCAGAGCTCCCAGGGATCGGAGCGGGGAAGCCGGCTGCAGAGACCGAGCGGAGGCACGGGCTCTCAGCTCAGGGTTGCCATAAACCGTGATCCACAGCACAGTCGGGCCACTGCTCCTCCAGCAGGGACCCAACAAGCGGCAGATCCGGGGAGACTCACCTTCTTCCCCCGGGAGGAGTGGCGCAGGAGCACTCCACAGGGATCTGCTGGGTTTGGAGACTCCACAACGAGTCGGGTGCCAGAGATAGAAACCCTCAGTCACAGGCCAGGTGAGCACGGAGTGCGGCCGGAGACCGGGGAGACGGGAGTGACTGACTGCTTTTCTCTGGGGGCTCACTGAGGAGCGGGGCCCCGAGTTCTTGGCCCCTCCGGGGCGGAGATTGGGAGGCCCCCATTTTCACTCTCGGCCTCCAAAGCTGAACGGAAAGCTTGCAGGGAACAAAAGCCCCTGAGAGCAAACCGGATCAGATTACTTAGCCCAGACCCAGCAAGGGCGGGGCAATTCCGCCTCCGGCAAAGACATTTGGGAACCACAGCAACTGGGCCCCTCCCCCAGAAGATCAGCGAGAACAGCCAGCCAAGACCAAGTTTACCGATCAATGAGAACAGCAGACCTCCAGCGCTAGGGGAATAATGCACATAGAATCCATGGCTTTTTTACCATGATTCTTTAGTCTTTCAAAGTTAATTTTTTTTTAACTGTCTTTTTTTAATTTTTCTTTTTCCCTTTTTAAACCAACATCTTATCAATCCCTTTTTTAAAAAAACTTTTATTCTTCATTTTTAGAGTCATATTCTATCCCTTCATAGTAGTTACCCTTATTTTTGGCATATATATATAAGTTGTTCCCTCTTTAAAATTTTGAGATAGTTTCCTCTAACAGATCAAAATATACCCTAAATCTCCAGTGTATGGTTTTGTTCTACTCTCCTGCCTGATCACATTGTCTCCCTTTTTTTTCTTTCTTTTAAAATCCTCTTCTTTCTTTTTTCAAACAACCTCTTATCAATTCCTTTTATAAAATTTTTTATAATTTTCATCTTTACAGTCATATTCCATCCCTTCATCATATCAACCCTTATTTTTGTACATATATAAGTTTTTCTTTCTTTAAAATTTTGGGAGGCACTTTCTTCTAACAGACCAAAATACACCCAAAATCTAGTGTGTGGCACTGATCTATGCACCAGCCTGATCATATTTGATCATATTCTGGATTTTTTGTTTTGTTTTGTTCTGTTTTTGTTTGTTCTTATCTTTTTCTTTTTCTTTTTTTTTTTTTTTTTTCTTTTCTTTTTTCTTTATTTCCCTTTCTTTTCCCCCGGCTTCAGGTCTTTTCTGATTTGTTTAGAGTATATTTTCTGGGGACGTTGTTACCCTGTTAGCATTTTGTTCTCTCATTCATCTATTCTCCTCTGGACAAAATGTCAAGATGGAAAAAATCACCTCAACAAAAAGAACAAGAGCTAGTACCGACTGCCAGGGACCTACTCAATATGGACATTAGTACGATGTCGGATCTAGAGTTCAGAATCATCACTTTAAAGATACTAGCTGGGCTTGAAAAAAGCATGGAAGTTATTAGAGAAACCCTTTCTGGAGAAATAAAAGAACTAAAATCTAATCAAATCAAAATCAAAAAGGCTACTAATGAGGTGCAATAAAAAATGGGGGCGCTAACTGCTAGGATAAATGAGGCAGAAGAAAGAATCAGTGATATAGAAGACCAAATGATGGAAAATAAAGAAGCTGAGAAAAAGAGAGATAAACAACTACTGGATCATGAGGGCAGAATTCGAGAGATAAGCGATACCATAAGACGAAACACCATTAGAATAATTAGGATCCCAGAAGAAGAAAGAGAGAGGGGGTAGAAGGTATATTGGAGCAAATTATAGCAGAGAACTTCCCTAATTTGGGGAAGGAAACAGGCATCAAAATCCAGGAAGCACAGAGAACCCCTCTCAAAAATCCATAAAAATTGGTCAACACCCCCACATCTAATAGTAAAACTTACGAGTCTCAGAGACAAAGAGAAAATCCTGAAAGCAGCTCGGGAGAAGAGATATGTAACCTACAATGGGAGAAACATTAGTCTGGCAGCAGACCTATCCACAGAGACCTGGCAGGCCAGAAAGGACTGGCATGATATATTCAGAGCACTAAACGAGAGAAATATGCAGCCAAGAATACTATATCCAGCTAGGCTGTCATTGAAAATAGAAGGAGAGATAAAAAGCTTCCAGGACAAACAAAAACTAAAGGAATTTGCAAACACGAAACCAGCCCTACAAGAAATATTGAAAGGGGTCCTCTAAGCAAAGAGAGAGCTTAAAAGCAACATAGACCAGAAAGGAATACAGACAATATACAGTAACAGTCACCTTACAGGCAATACAATGGCACTAAATTCATATCTTTCAATAGTTACCCTGAATGTAAATGGGCTAAATGCCCCAATCAAAAGACACAGGCTATCAGATTGGATTAAAAAACAAGACCCATCGAGGGACGCCTGGGTGGCTCAGTTGGTTAAGCGACTGCCTTCGGCTCAGGTCATGATCCTGGAGTCCCGGGATTGAGTCCCGCATCAGGCTCCCTGCTCGGCAGGGAGTCTGCTTCTCCCTCTGACCCTCCTCCCTCTCATGCTCTCTGTCTCTCATTCTCTCTCTCAAATAAATAAATAAAATCTTTAAAAAAAACAAGACCCATCGATATGCTGTCTGCAAGAGACTCATTTTAGACCCAAAGGCACTCCCAGATTGAAAGTGAGGGGGGGAAAACCATTTACCATGCTAATGGACACCAAAAGAAAGCTGGGGTGGCAATCTTTATATCAGACAAATTAGATTTTAAACCAAAGACTGTAATAAGAGATGAGGAAGGACACTATATCCTACTTAAAGGGTCTATCCAACAAGAAGATCTAACAATTGTAAATATCTATGCCCCTAACATGGGAGCAGCCAATTATATGAGGCAATTGATAACAAAAGCAAAGAAACACATTGACAACAATATAATAATAGTGGGGGAATTTAACACCCCCTCACTGAAATGGACAGATCATCTAAGCAAAAGATCAACAAGGATTTAAAGACTTTAAATGACACACTGGACCAAACGGACTTCACAGACATATTCAGAACATTCCATCCCAAAGCAACGGAATACACATTCTTCTCTAGTGCCCATGGAACATTCTCCAGAATCGATCACATCCTAGGTCATAAATCAGGTCTCAGCCGGTACCAAAAGACTGGGATCATTCCCTGCCTATTTTCAGACCACAGTGCTTTGAAACTAGAACTCAATCACAAGAGGAAAGTCGGAAAGAACTCAAATACATGGAAGCTAAAGAGCATCCTACTAAAGAATGAATGGGTCAACCAGGAAATTAAGAAGAATTTAAAAAAATTCATGGAAACCAATGAAAATGAAAACACAACTGTCCAAAATCTTTGGGATGCAGCAAAGGCAGTCCTAAGAGGAAAGTATATAGCAATACAAGCCTTTCTCAAGAAACAAGAAAGGTCTCAAGTACACAACCTAACCCTACACCTAAAGGAGCTGGAGAAAGAACAGTAAATAAAGCCTAAACCCAGCAGGAGAAGAGAAATAATAAAGATCAGAGCAGAAATCAATGAAATAGAAACCAAAAGAACAGTAGAACAGATCAACAAAACTAGGAGCTGGTTCTTTGAAAGAATTAACAAGATTGATAAACCCCTGGCCAGACTTATCAAAAAGAAAGGAGAAATGACCCAAATCAACAAAATCATGAATGAAAGAGGAGAGATCACAACCAACACCAAAGGAATACAAACAATTATAAGAACATATTATGAGCAACTCTATGCCAGCAAATTAGATAACCTGGAAGAAATGGATGCATTCCTAGAGATGTATCAACTATCAAAACTGAACCAGGAAGAAATAGGAAACCTGAACAGACCTATAACCACTAAGGAAATTGAAGCAGTCATCAAAAATCTCCCAACAAACAAAAGCCCAGGGCCAGATGGCTTCCCAGTGGAATTCTATGAAATATTTAAAGAAGAATTAATACCTATTCTTCTGAAACTGTTCCAAAAAATAGAAATGGAAGGAGAACTTCCAAACTCATTTTATGAGGCCACCATTACCTTGATCCCAAAACCAGACAAAGACCCCATCAAAAAGGAGAATTACAGACCAATATCCTTGATGAACATGGATGCAAAAATTCTCACCAAAATACTAGCCAATAGGATCCAACAGTACATTAAAAGGATTATTCACCACGACCAAGTGGGATTTATCCCTGGGCTGCAAGGTTGGTTCAACATCTGCAAATCAATCAATGTGATACAATACATTAACAAAAGAAAGAACAAGAATCATATGATCCTCTCAATAGATGAAGAAAAATCATTTGACAAAGTACAGCATCCTTTCTTGATCAAAACTCTTCAGAGTATAGGGATAAAGGGTACATACCTCAATATCATAAAAGTCACCTATGAAAAATCTACAGCGAATATCATTCTCAATGAGGAAAAACTGAGAGCTTTCCCCCTAAGGTCAGGAACGCAGCAGGGATGTTCACTATCACCACTGCTATTCAACATAGTATTAGAAGTACTAGCCACAGCAATCAGACAACAAAAAGAAATCAAAGGCATCCAAATCGGCAAAGAAGAAGTCAAACTCTCACTCTTTGCAGATGATATGATACTTTATGTGGAAAACCCAAAAGAATCCACTCCAGAACTGCTAGAACTCATACAGGAATTCAGTAAAGTGGCAGGATATAAAAATCAATGCACAGAAATCAGTGGCATTCCTATACACCAACAATAAGACAGAAGAAAGAGAAATTAAGGAGTCGATCCCATTTACAATTGCACCCAAAACCATAAGATACCTAGGAATAAATCTAACCAAAGAGGCAAAGGATCTGTACTCAGAAAACTATAAAATACTCATGAAACAAATTGAGGAAGACACAAAGAAATGGACAAACGTTCCATGCTCATGGATTGGAAGACCAAATATTGTGAAGATCTCAATGCTACCTAGAGCAATCTACACATTCAATGCAATCCCCATCAAAATACCATCCACTTTTTTCAAAAATATGGAACAAATAATCCTAAAATTTGTATGGAACCAGAAAAGACCCCGAATAGCCAGAGGAATGTTGAAAAAGAAAAGCAAAGCTGGCGGCATCCCAATTCCGGACTTCCAGCTCTATTACAAAGCTGTCATCATCAGGACAGTATGGTACTGGCACAAAAACAGACACATAGATCAATGGAACAGAATAGAGAGCCCAGAAATAGACCCTCCACTCTATGGTCAACTAATCTTTGACAAAGCAGGAAAGAATGTGCAATGGAAAAAAGACAGTCTCTTCAACAAATGGTGTTGGGAAAATTGGACAGCCACATGCAGAAGAATGAAACTGGACCATTTCCTTACACCACACACAAAAATAGACTCCACATGGTTGAAAGACCTCAATGTGAGACAGGAGTCCATCAAAATCCTAAAGGAGAACACAGGCAACAACCTCTTCAACCTCAGCCACAGCAACTTCTTCCTAGAAACTTCACCAAAGGCAAGGGAAGCAAGGGCAAAAATGAACTATTGGGACTTCATCAAGATAAAAAGCTTTTGCACAGCAAAAGAAACAGTCAACAAAACCAAAAGACAACCTACAGAATGGGAGAAGATATTTGCAAATGACATATCAGATAAAGGGCTAGTATCCAAAATCTATAAAGAACTTAACAAACTCAACACCCAAAGAACAAAGAATCCAATCAAGAAATGGGCAGAAGACATGAACAGACATTTTTCCAAAGAAGACATCCAAATGGCCAACAGACACATGAAAAAGTGCTCAACATCGCTCGGCATCAGGGAAATCCAAATCAAAACCTCAATGAGATACCACCTCACACCAGTCAGAATGGCTCAAATTAACAAGTCAGGAAATGACAGATGTTGGTGGGGATGCGGAGAAAGGGGAACCCTCCTACACTGTTGGCGGGAATGCAAGCTGGTGCAGCCACTCTGGAAAACAGTATGGAGGTTCCTCAAAAAGTTGAAAATAGAGCTACCATACAATCCAGCAATTGCACTACTGGGTATTTACCCCAAAGATACAAATGTAGGGATCCGAAGGGGTACATGCACCCCGATGTTTATAGCAGCAATGTCCACAATAGCCAAACTGTGGAAAGAGCCAAGATGTCCATCGAAAGATGAATGGATAAAGAAGAAGTGGTATCTATATACAATGGAATATTATGCAGCCATCAAAAGGATGCCATTTGCAACGATGTGGATGGAACTGGAGGGTGTTATGCTGAGCGAAATGAGTCAATCAGAGAAAGACATGTATCATATGACCTCACTGATACGAGGAATTCTTAATCTCAGGAAACAAACTGAGGGTTGCTGGAGTGGGGGTTGGGGTGGGAGGGATGGGGTGGCTGGGTGATAGACACTGGGGAGGGTATGTGCTATGGTGAGTGCTGTGAATTGTGCAAGACTGTTGAATTACAGATCTGTACCTCTGAAACTAATAATGCAATATATGTTAAAAAAAAAAAAAGAAGATAGCAGGAGGGGAAGAATGAAGGGGGGGAAATCGGAAGGGGAGACAAACCATGAGAGACGGACTCTGAAAAACAAACTGAGGTTTCTAGAGGGGAGGGGGGTGGGAGGATGGGTTAGCCTGGTGATGGGTATTAAAGAGGGCATATTCTGCATGGAGCACTGGGTGTTATGCACAAACAATGAATCATGGAACACTACATCAAAAACTAATGATACAATGTATGGTGATTAACATAACAATAAAAAAATTTTTTAAAAAAGAAATAAATGTGATTCAAAATTGGTGTTATCAGCCATAGTTTTAAAAATAACTGTGATGGATGTGTTCAAGAAAAATATATAAGTAGATGGAGTATCTCTCCAGAGAATTAGAATCTAAAAAGAGCATCAGGAAATAGTACAATTAAAAAATACTTTCACTGAAATTAAGGATAAATGAACAAGATTAACCACAAATTTTACACAGCTGAAGAGATGATAAGTCAATATATATAGACTCACTCACAAAGAAATAAAAGGATGGAACACACATAAGTGAACATGAGAGACGTATGTAACACAGGAAAAAACCTAATACATCCTTTTCTAGAACAAAGCACCCATCCCTCAGCCGCTGTGGGTGTTAGCAGCTAACATCTCACAACTGCTCTCTTTTGAGAATTGCCTCAGCTGATAAGAGCTCCTTGTCCAGAATGCTAAGAGGATATATCCTCTGCTGAAGGGCGGCCAAAAACCATGACAGGCTGAAACATGGATACAAAAGGCTGGCTCCATTGCTACAAAATGAGATAATCTCCCTGTTTTCATGAGATGTGCCATATCCCCCTGGGGTCAGGAAGAAGGTAGCTTTCAGCACAACCCACAGTTTTACCTAGCTTTCTTTCATTTCCCAGTTCTTCTTTTCCTGCTCCTTTACAACTAACCTTCCTCAATAAATCAAGTGGATAAGAATCTGTATCAGACTCTGAGCACTGGAAACCAACCTAGACACTACTATGCTTTAAAAATATAGGAAAGGATGTTCAGTATGTATAAAAATAAAAAATTATAGCAGAATGTTGTCATCTATAAGAAATCAAATGAATACCATAGAACTGAAAAATATAATACCTGAAATTACAAACTCATTGGAAGTTTATAAAAACAGACTGAACAAAGAGTAAAATAGGTTAGTGAACTGGAGATAGGTCAATAAGAAATTTCTAAACTGAAGCACAGAGGGAAAAATGAATCAAAATCTCCGAAGATGTTATAAGGAACATGTGAGACATATTGGAATAAGAAGGGATGGAGAAAGTGAATGGGCAATAGCAATATTTAAAGAAAAAATGAATGAGCATTTTCTGAAACTGGTAAAAGACATCAACCCAAGAAGCCCAGGGAACCTATAGCAAGACATAGGCACATCAGAGCTAAACTACAAGAAAAGAAGAAAGAAGAAAGAAAGAAAGAAAGAAAGAAAGAAAGAAAGAAAGAAAGAAAGAAAGAAAGAAAAAGAGAGAAAAAAGAAAGAAAAGAAAGAAAGAAATCAAGAAAGAAAGAAAGGAAAGAAAGAAAGAAAGAAAGAAAGAAAGAAAGAAAAGAAAGATACATTACATACAAAAGAACAACCATAAGATTAACCACTGAATTTTCAACAAAATAATGGAAAATAAGGGACAGTGGAATGAAATCTTTAGAACCCTAAAAGAAAATAAACTGCTCCAAAAAGTCCATGCCCATTGAAAATATCCTTTAAAAATGAAGGTGAATACAATTCAAAACTATAAAACTTCTGAAATAAAAGACAGGGAAAATGTGTGTGACCCTCAGGTTTAGTTATGAGTTTTTTGACATGACACCAGAAGTATAATCCATTAAAAAAATTGAAAAGTTGGACTATTTTAAAATTTAAAACGTCTCTGTGCAAGACACCATTAAGAGACTTTTAAAAAATATGTTTCAGATTGGGAGAAAATATTTACAAATCACATATAAGTGACTTGTAACTAAAATAAACAAAGAACCCAACAATATGAAAACAAGCAACCTAATTAAAAATGGGCAAAGATCTGACTACTTTACCAAAGAATATATAGAGAAAGCAAATAAGTATATGAAAAAATGTACATTATTTTCACTAAAGAATTGCAAATTCAAATAACAATAAGATACCACTACATATCTTCTAGAATAGCTAAAATCCAAAACATTGACAATACAAATTGTTGGAGATACTGACAAATACTACCTCAGTCAGATAATCATGGTTAACAACATCAGTGAAAAGTCATTGTAACAGCATGTTAATGAGTCATGTTAATAGTACATTAATAGTCATGTTAATGACATGATGTGATGAGAATGGCACTTTACCTCTGTGGTCTTCTTTCCAAAAGTTCATAGTCTCTAACCATGAGGGAAATATCAGTTAAAACCAAATTTAAAGGACATTCTACAAAATAACTACCACTCCTCAAAACTATCAAGGACATCAAAAATATGCAAAGTCTGAAAAACTTTCACAGTCTAGAGAAATCTAAGGAGACATGACAACTAAATATAATATGATATCCTGGATGGGGTCCTTGGACAGAAAATGAACATTAGATAAAAGCTAAGTAAATCTGAATAAAATACAGACATTAGAACTAGGATTAGGGGCACCTGGGTGGCTCAGTGGGTTAAGCATCTGCCTTGACTCAGGTCATGATCTCAGGGTCTGGTCTCCAGCTCCCTGCTCAGCAGGGAGTCTGCTTCTCCCTCTCCCTCTGCTCATGCTCTTTCTCTCTCTCTCGAATAAATAAAATATTTTTAAAAATACAGATATTAAATAAATAAAAATGAAGATGCAATAAAGATATTCTTAGAAACAAAGGCTGAAAAAATTCTTCACAGCAGACCTAGGCTAAAGAAATAAAAACTAGGTCTTTCAAGTAAAAGGAAATGATCCCACATAGAAGCAAGAAACTACAGGAAGAACTGAAGTGAATATTTTAATAAGGAAAAAATATTAAAAACTATTGACCTAACCTTCTGTTTTAAGAAGCTAGAGAAAGAACAGCAAAATTAAACTCAAAAAAAGTAAGGGAAAAGAAATAATAACTATAACAGCAAAAGTCAATTAGCTAGAAAATAAGCATACAACAGAAAACAAATCAACAAAACAAAAAACTTAAAAATATTAATATAATATTAGCATTATATATAGTTATATGTTTTATATGTAATAAAAATAATATATACCAATAAAATAATATTAATATATCTTCTTTTTTAACATATAATGTATTATTTGTTTCAGAGGTACAGGTCTGTGATTCATCAGTCTTACACAATTCACAGTAGGAAGGGAAAAATGGAGGGGGAGAAATTGGAGGGGGAGATGAACCATGAGAGACTATGGACTCTTGAGAAACAAACTGAGGGTTTTAGAAGGGAGGGGCGTGGGGGGATGGGTTAGCCCTGTGATGGGTATTAAGGAGGGCATGTATTGAATGGAGCACTGGGTGTTATACACAAACAATAAATCATGGAACACTACATCAAAAACTAATGATGTAATGTATAGTGACTAATGTAATATAATAAAATAAAATTTAAAAAAATAATATTAATATAATTTATTAAAAACCTAGATAAAGAGAAACTAAGGCAGAAAACACAAATCATCAATATTAACAATAAAAAGGGAGTCTTCACTACAAATGCTGCAGACATTAAAAAGATAATAAAAGATATTATGAACAATTTTATGCTGATAATTTGAAAAATAACAAATTTCTTGAAAAACATAAGCAATCAAAACGTATGTCAGAAATAGAAAATGTCCGGACTCCTAGGTGACTTAGTCAGTTAAGCGTCTGCCTTCGGCTCAGGTCATGATCCCAGGGTCCTGGGATGGAGTCCTGCATTGGGCTCCTTGCTCGGTGGGGAACCTGCCTCTCCCTCTGCCTGCCGCTCCCCCTGCTTGTGTGTGCACTCTCTCTCTCCCTCTCTCTCTCTGACAAATATATAAATAAAAAGCTTTAAAAAAAATAGAAAATGTGAATAATCCAATATCTACTAAAGAAAATGAATCTGCCATTTTATTTTATTTTATTTTAGAGAGAGAGAGAGAGAATGAGTGGGGGTTGGGGGGCGAGGAGCAGAGAGAGAGGGAGAAAGAGAATCTTAAGCAGGCTCCATGCCCAGCACAGAGCCTGACATGGGGTTCAATCCCAACCCTAAGATTATGACCTAAACCAAAATCAACAGTCCAACACTTCATCAACTAAACCACTCAGGCACCCCGAATCTGCCATTTTAAAATTTTCCCACAGAGAAATCTTCAGACCTTGATGACAATGCTGGCAAATGCTTTCAAATATTTAAGAAAAAGATAAAACCATTCTAATATAAAATCTTCCAGAAAAGAGAAAACTTTCCAATTCATTTTACAAGGCCGTAATAACTCTGATAACTAAACCTGATGAGACCGTTATAGGACAGTGAAAGTATAGCCCAATATATTACCAAATTTTATCTAGTAGTATATAAAAAGAAAACATAAAATACCAATAGGAATTTGTGCCAAAGTTGATTGGAAGATTGGTTTAATACTTTAAAAATCAATCATGTTCACAGTTGCCAAAACTTGGAAGCAACCAAGATGTCCCTCAGTAGGTGAATGCATAAATAAACTGTGATACATCCAAATAATAGAATATTATTCAGTGCTAACAGAGATGAGCAATCCAGCCATGAAAGGACATGAAAAAACCTTAAATGCATATTACTAAGTGAAAAAACCCAATCTGAAAAGGCTACATACTATGTGATTCCAACTCTATGACATTCTGGAAAAGGCAAAACTATAAAGACAAGGAAAAAGATCGGTGGTTGCCAGGGTTGAAGATTAAGATATTAAACTTATATCAATAAAATCTATTCCTTAAAAGTCACCAATGACACAGTAAAAACACAAGCCACAGACTAGGAGAAAATTTTTGCAATATATATCTGCCTGCCAGAATAACCATAGTGGTCTATGTGTGGAATGTCTATAAATCAGTAAGTAAAAGACTAACAAGACAATAGGAAAGTAGGCAAAGGGTTTCAATGGGAACTTCACAAAGTAGTATATCCAAATAACCAATAAGGATATGAAATGTGTTCGGTATCATTAATCATTTAGGAAATGTAGATTAACACCAAAATTTAATATCACCACATATTCATCACAGTGCTAAAATTAAAATAACTGACTATACCTATTGTAATGAAGATATGGAGCAATTGGAACTCACCAATGTTGCTGGTGGGAGTTCAGAAGTGGTTCATCTACTTGGAAAACTGCTTCGCAGCTTTACGGCAAACATATGCCAAACATAAGACCCAGCAATTCCATTTCTATATCGTCACCCAATAAAAACAAATGCTTATTTTTATCAACTACAAAATCCTAAATATTAAAAGTACAGAATTACATGTTTGGGATCAGATAATCTGAAACAAGAGACTTAAATGAAATATGTCTCTCCAAAAATTAGCAACATCTAGGAAGAGGAAGAGAGAAAACAAATGCAGTACTAAAGTAATGAAATAAGTAAGTTAGTCATAATCATAAAAGGAGACACACCCGTTATATGTGTACGCAGCAGTAGTGCGAACTGAGGCTGGCTCCATTGGACCCAATGATCTTATTACCAAGCTATGTGTGGTGGTTGAAATTGTTAGCGTTCTCTTGTTCCCTGGGGTAAAAGACTTTAGAGTATAAATATTTCACCTCTGGTAAAATATAACACATTGAATGTTAATATATTTGCTGGAAGGGACTCATCTGGCTTTGGAAGCTATACTTATTTTATTGAGTAGATCATATTTTGTCCTCAGAAATGTTGGACTGAGAAAATCAAGCGTGATCAAATAGCCCAAAAGAACTATGCCATCCAATAAAATGCAAGTCGATGTCTATTCTCTGAAATAAAAATTTTCTACCACAAAAGAAGCCATTTAACACTAGAGTTTCCTCCAGAATTTTGGGATGTTTTTAATGAGTACTAGCATAGTGTTCATCTTCCCATTCATTTTGTGGTATTTGAGGTGACCTATCAATAACAAATTGAATATATTATGATTCTAAAGAAATCAGCATTTCTTAGATTCCCGACTAACCCTTAGGGCATTATTTATTTAGTTGAATTGTCACTCAAATTAATGATCTCCATGTTGAGTAGAAGTCATGAGAAGTGAAATGGCAGTATCAGGCAATTTGTCCACGGCCACCCACAGAGCCAGTATTAGTTAGAATTCCCAATTCCCTGCCCCATGTTCATAGACCACAAGACCATGCCTCATAACCCAAATGATTAAATTAAGTATCATAAGCTAAAAGAATACTTTTATTTCCTCTAACCTTTTCCTTGCCACTCTGAAATGTCTTATTTTATTCTTATTTTGTTTTATTGTGTGTCTCTGTAGATAAAAGACTTTTAAAACAATAAAGCAAAGTTAAGTAATAACCTGGGTCTTCTCTGCTGTATCTTTTTATCCTGTAAAAATGAAGGTGGAGGAGGAGGTGGGAGGATAGTAAAGAACTATAACCACCAACAACCCTTAGATGCTTGGGATGGGCCTCTGGTTCACACCCATGTCCCTCCGTGCATGGTGGGAGGTCAGTTTGGTCAGAAGAGTACTTATTTTTAAGACATTGAAAGCCTTATATTAAGTGGTTGTGTAAGCATTTAGGAAAAGCATTGAGAAAATTTTCCCAGGATGTTAAGAAAAAAAGGGTAAAAATAAAATAAAATGATGGAATCTGGAAGACACTTCTTAAAATTATAGTGTTCTCATGTAGCAAGTGGAAGATTATGTATTATAGCAAAAACCTGAGAGGAATTAAAGATCCAAATATAAACTCTTGCTTGCTAAAAAGAAAACCAATCCAGAAGATGGGAATTGAAAATGTGAGGGAAAGAGGTCTGTGTTCCCTTCCTCCACACCACCCGCCTTTCTTAATATGCTGAAGAATATTTAGGGTATAGAAGGACACATTTTAGAGACTGATAGACTATGAATCTGGAAAGAAAAAGAAAATCTAGGATGTATCCCCTAATGTTTTGGGGAAGGGGCAACCAACTGAATGGTAATGACTATAGGTTGGAGGGGAATTTGAAGCAAAGAAGATAAAGATGATGAGATTACTTTTAATGGTGTAGAAGATACAAGATCCTCATGGAATATCTAGGAGGTGATATGTATGTAGCAACCAGGTAAATGTGAGGGTCTAGCGCTCAGGACAGACATTTGGGTTGTAGATAAAAAACTGAGTCACTTGTTTATAGGTAGTGTCTGATGACATAGTGGTTGCTTGGATAGGAGGCAGAGTAGAAATAGAAACTATTAAAGACATGGAGTCCTGGAACAACAACCTTTGCAGGAAAAGCAGAGAAGACTGGTCCATAGGAAAGACTGAGAAGGAGAACCAGAAGAGCAGAGATAAAACCAGGTAAGTGTGACATATAAACCAAGGAATGACTGAAGGAAGAAAGAGCAAACTGTGTGTAACAGACCCAGGACTCAGCTGTATACAGGACGTCCAAGTAGGGAGGTTCATGAGAAGGTTTATCCAAGGGCTTTTGGTTAAAGAAAACATACACTTCTTCACATATGCACCCTCTAAAGAGAGAGGCAGCTGCAGAAGCCAAAGAAGTTTTTTTATTAGGAGCTCTGAAACATGGAGGCCCAGCTTTGTTGCTTTTCATGTCCAGATAACAAAGTGAGAAAGAGCCAAGAAGATTCTCCCACTTCTTCACAAGTCACAGCATGGCTGTGCGATGTCATTTTTAGCAGCTGTAATGTGCTCCAAGACATTTGGTGGCTATCATCTGTGCACAGACATCAAGGGTCTAAGGAGGACACCTGTCTCAGTGAACAGTTAAGTAGATCACTCAAGCCCCTTTAAAAATGGAAATGACAGAAACCCAACTGCAGTAAGCTTAAGCAAACATAGGCTTTGTGGCTCACAAAACTGGGATGGACAGAACAGGATTCAGGGACTCAAATACTGCCTTCAGAGCACCTCTTTCTCTCCAATTGTAGTTTTGGCTTTCTCTATATGTTGGCTTCATTCTCTTTATCTTCAAATGGTTTCTTCCATATACTCAGAGTATGCACATGCATTTATGTGCATGCGTGTGTGTGTGTGTGTGTGTGTGTATTTTTGTGTTCTACCTGAGAGCAGATGGGGACCAATGGCTTCTGGCAGACCTAAGCTTCTCTTCCAGCTTAGTGACATGGAAGAAAAATGAGCTACTTCTCTTCCTACTTCATTATTTAATAATCCCAAGAAAATCACCAATTCACTCATATAGGCCACTTCTTATACTAAACACTGTGATAGTTTCACTGGATAAACTCCCCTCTACAAATCAATGGAGTCAGGGAGAAACTATTTCCCCAAAGGAATAGCTTTGATAAGAGGAAAGGTTGTATAAATATGAAATATAGGTTATTCCTATAAATGTGACCAATTGATATCCACAGCCTGATGGAAGCTTGAAGCCAGAGGAGGCTTGGATGATAAGGGTTAAGTGCTGCCTAGGTCCAGTAAGGTAAGAATTGAAAAGGGCCTGTGTAACTAAGCAATCAACAATCATTGTTCAACTATTGGCAAAACAGTTTTCCAGCAATGGTGAAAGCAAAAGCCAGATGCCAGTGAGCTGAGAATCTGGAAGTTTAGCTACGAAAGAAAAGAAAGCAAAAAAGACATGCAGGATCAAAAGACATTTGGGGGAATTAATTTTTAAACATCTTGTAAATGTTATCAGTTAAAATTTTCTTAAAATACTTGCCCTCCTACTATCACAATTATTTTCTTCACTCATACAAATTCAGACCTTCACACTTTAGGCTATAGACACAAAATTGGGCACATCAATTAATCTCTTTGAGTCTGTTTCTTTATATGGAAAATGGAATAATAGTACTTACTACAGAGTAGTGTGTGAGAATTAAATGCAATTAATATATTATTTATCAGCAAAGAGTTCTTAAAAATGGTTTAATAATCTATCACAGATTTGCTCACATTAATGGAATATGTCACCAGCTCAGGGACTAAAAGTTGAGCATAAAAAAAAAAAATAATGAATTTCTTCATTTTATCAAGCTCCTTTTGGATTGGCTCTCACAGAAACCTATTTTGGTTATAATGATTTGCAGTTTTGCAATTTATTCGTGTTCTTGATAGTGACCAGTAAACTAGTTTTAAATTATATCAATGATTCTATTACAGAATTAAGCAAATTTTATATTGACATTGTGCCCTCAAGGGAAAACTAGTATTCAATAATACTCTGGAGATAGAGGATGTTAGCAAAAGCATGTTTAGTGGGGAAAATGTGATCCAGATTATTTTTTTTTAAAGATTTTATTTATTTACCCAACAGAGAGAGAGAGAGAGAGCACAAGCAGGTGGCGTAGCAGGCAGAGGGAGAAGCAGGCTCCCCGCTGAGCAAGGATTCCAACGTGGGGCTCCATCCCAGAACCCTGGGATCATGACCTGAGCCGAAGGCAGACACTTAACCAACTGAGCCACCCAGGCGCCCTGTGTGATCCAGATTATTGAAGGTAGATTTGAATTTTCTCTAAGTCCCAGTTATCCTCGTGTTTTGAATCCAGTAATACTATTTTTTAGCTTTTATTTCTCTAATAACCTTGCTTGTTTTTAATTCAGTACAGTTCCTTTTCTCATTTATTGTCTATAAAGAGTTGAATTAGAAAAGTCACCCACTCACACTCTTTCACCCATCTGTTTTTAGACACTTCCAGAATTCTGGCTCTAATGATCACACATATAGATATATAAATACAGCTATAATCAATTAAAGCATCTGTCTCTATGAATGAGAATGTCTAACTTGTTTTTTTAAAAGACTTTATTTATTTATTAGACAGAGAGAGACACAGTGAGAGAGGGAATACAAGCATGGGGAGTGGGAGAGGGAGAAGCAGGCTTCCCGCTGAGCAGGGAGCCTGATGCGGGGCTCGATCCCAGGACCCTGGGACCATGACCCCAGCAGAAGGCAGACGCTTAATGACTGAGCCACCCAGGTGCCCCAAGATTGTCTAACTTATGAAATGTCTCTTTCAGAAGAGGCTCATATGCACTTATCATTTCTCAAACTGAGATACTAGATATGTTGCAAAATTTAGAAAACACAGGTGGGAAATCTTACAAACAGTCCCAAATCAGAATTACAAGGTCTTTGGGAATCAGAAATGGGTTTTTAGTGAAAGCCTTTTTGCAATCTTCAAAGTAATATATGATATGATTCTTCTAATAAAAACATTCAAACTGTATTTTCAATGCAGGATTAACTTGATGAAGTCAAACACACAGTGATAAAAATGTTAGCTCCAGAGGAGCCACTAAACATTTTGGAGAAAAGCACTAATACTCTCATGTTTTGAGCCAAATGAAGTTTTAAAAAAATTGATCATCACTAATGTTAATAGAAAAACCTTTAGAATCTTTCAATAGAAAACTGAAGGATATGTTGATCAGTTTAAATTCTTTGAAAGTATTTTAGGAAAAAACAACACTAGAAAAATCATTATAAAATTCGACTGTTCAACTGCAACTGATCATAATGCACAAGACAATTAAACAAACATAAGGCTATCCTTCCATTAATCGCCAACGGTACCTGCTGGGTTTCTAGCTAGGAAGAGTATAGGACCTGATGCGGGAAAGTTAATTACATGATTTTTTTTTTTTTTTTTTTTTGCTTTTATATATAAACCAAAAAAATGTACTGGCAGCAAGGTAGGAAAAAATGTAGAAATTAAAGCCAGGAATTTAAGTTCCAATACTAGCTGTGCTATTAATTTACTGTGTGACCTTGGACAACACTTAACATGATGGGGACAGTTTTCTCAGTTGTAAAATAGTTAGTGGCAACTAGATAATCTCCAAGGTCGCTTTTAGTTCTGGCATTCCATGTATAAGAATGTCAAATCTATCAAGAGGTATGAAGAATACATAAGCAACCTCGGATACTATAGACACACATAAACAATAACAGCACTTTTCAATGCCTTACAAGGCCCTATGTCAAAGACCTTATATATATTATTATAATTTTCTAAAACTGTCTTGCCATGTAATTATTATCATCAACATTTATAAATGAGGGACTTAAGCATGAAGAAGATTAAGTGACCTACCAGAAATTGCTGGTAAGCAAAAAAAAAAAACAGACTTTAAACTTCAAACTGCAAGAGATAAAGCCATTGTTCTTCCCAACATACCAAATATTTGGCCAGGTTTGTTGACAAGGTCTGAATAAAAATGACTTCTTTGTATTCTAGCCTTTATATATTAAGAAAGTGAAGTTGAAATGCAGCTCATAATTCATGAAGCCTTTCATTTCTTGATGTAAAATCTCCTGGTAATTATGACTAATACAGACGAGGATACCACTCATCACTTGTATTACTGAGGGGACACTCTCAAGTCTTAAATTTTTAAAACCAATATTATTAAAATAAAATCAGGTTAAAAATGAGAAATCTTAGAAATCTTTGATTTCAAAACTTAAAGTTACTGTTTTTTCTTTTTTCAGAAACAGATGTCCCAAAGGACTGCTTGCTGCTGCAAAGTCCTCACCTTCCACATGCCACATTAACGTGATTATGAGCCTTGTAAGATATACAGGCTGGTGTAATACCACCTCTCCCTCAATAGCGTGCACCTAAACTTCGCTTTTGTATGTAGGAAAATAAAATTTATGAAACCGGATAATGTAGCAGTTTTATTTAAAACCGCTTTATTTTTACTAGCTAGGACTAATAAAATCTTCAATGGATTCCACGTTTACTTTTAGAAATCTTACATACTACCCTAGTTAGAGATCACCGGTGAAGAGAGAACAAAACAAGTGAGCCAGAGAAAATAGATGCCTGGTGTGCTGAGAGATAATGACACTTTTAGCATATGATTTAAATTATAAAGTATTTGCTTCAGAGGGTGATAAAATATTCTGGCTAACTTAAAAATGATAGTAATTTACTAGTTGGGAAAGTAGAATCTTGGAGAGATGACTGTCATAGGAGATAAAAGATGAGAACTCTTTCTTTTGGCCCTAATAACTTTTCTGGAAATGACCTGTTATGAAAATGTTCTAAACCTTTTTTTGCTCTGGGTCACATACAAGAAGCCCCTATGCTCTTAGTGAGAAATGTGAAAGCTAGATCACAGTGTGGGATCTCAGTAACTGGTTCAAGCCCTCTCCACAATTCTGAGCTTTTAAATATTTGCATGAGATTTTCATGTGGAAAATTATATTATTCTGGATCCTTAGCAAGGAGTCTAATTGTTTTCACTAAGACTCCCAATACTATGTTGAACAGAAGTGGCTGGAGTGGGCACCCTTGCCTTGTTCCCTATTTTGAATGAAACGTTTTTCGTTTTTCACTAAAATATTAACTGTGGGCTTTACATATTTAGCCTTTATTATGCTGAAGTAATATTTTTTACTCTTCATTTGTTGAGAGTGTTTTTTGTCATGAAAGGGTGTTAAATTTTGTCAAATGCTTTCCTGCATCTATTGAGATGATCGTGTGTTTTTACCCTTTATCTTTTAATGTGCTGTATCACATTAATTGATTTGTATATGCGGAACCATCCTTCTATTCAGGGATAAATCCCACTTGGACATGATGTATAAGCCTTTTAATGTGTGGTTGAATTCAGTATTTTGTTGAGGATTTTTGCATCTATAGCCATCAGGGATATAGGCATGTAGTTTTCTTGTAATGTCTTTGTCTGGCTTTGCTATCAGAATAATGCTGGCCTCATAAAATGAGTTTGGAAATATTCCTTCCTCTTTAGTTTTTTAGGAAGGGTTTGAGAAAGATTGACATTAATTATTCTTTAAATGTTTAGTAGGATTCACCAGTGAAGTCATCTGTTCCTGGATGCATTAAGAAAATGTGGAATATACATACAACGAGATATTATTCAGCCTTAAAAAAGAAGAAAATTCTGCAATATGGGACAACATGGATAAATCTGGAGGATATTATACAAAGTGAAATAAGTCAGGCACAGAAGGACAAATGCTGCATTCTTTCACTCATATAGGGAGTTTAAAAGAGTCAAATTTAGCCATAAAAAAGAATGAGATCTTGCCATTTGCGACAACATGGATAGACTTAGAGGGTATAATGCTAAGTGAAGTAAGTCAGACAGAGAAAGACAAATACCATACAATTTCACTCATATGTGGAATTTAAGAACCAAACAAACAAAGAAAAAAGAGAAAAACAAAAAAAACAGACTCTTAAATAACAGAGAACAAATGTGGCTGCCAGAAAGGAGGGTGGGGGGATGGGTGAAAAAGATAAAGGGGATTCCGAGTTACTTATTGAGATTAGCACTGAGTAATGTACAGAATTGTTGAATCATTAAATTGTACACCTGAAGCTAATAAAACACTGTATGTTAATTATACTTCAAATAAATAAATAAGTAAATAAAGGGTTTGTTTTTTTTTTTAGAAATTTGACCATAGATGTATGGGTTTATTTCTGGATGCTTAATTTTAAAAAAACAAAAACAAAAACAAACAAAAAAAACTTGTCAACCTCATAGAAGCAAAGAGTAGAATGGTACAATGTCCAGGAATTGAGGGGAGAGGAAATATGGATTACTACTTAATGTGTATATAAACTTTCGCTTACACATGATAAGTAACTTCTAGAGATCTTCTGTACATCATTGTGCCTATAACAATACTGTATTGTACTCTTAACATTTTATTAAAAGAGTAGATCATGCTAAATGTTCTTACTACAATAATAAATGAATGAATGAATATAAAAAAAAGTAGCCAAGGTTCACAGGAATAGATGTCAAGAATAGATATTTGGCTTATGAAAAATAAATGTTTTATACAGGTGTATAATTTCAAACCAAAAGCCAACATCATGTTTATCAATGGTAATCCGAGAAGCATTTTGTTAGAATAATGAAAAAGTCGGGTGCCTGGGTGGCTCAGTTGGTTAAGCAACTGCCTTCAGCTCAGGTCACGATCCTGGAGTCCTAGGATCGAGTCCCACATCGGGCTCCCTGCTCAGTGGGGAGTCTGCTTCTCCCTCTGACCATCTCCCCTCTCATGTTCTCTCTCACTCTCTCTCTCTCAAATAAATAAATAAAATCTTTAAAAAAAAAAAAAGAAAAAGTCAAAGATGTTCATGATCATTGTAACTATTTAATATTATTTGGGGAATACTAACATATAATTTCACAAGAGAATAAATTTATACTATGAATATTGACAGTAAAAAATTCAAGAGGTTTGGAAGCTAAGGGCTAAGTTCTCTTCCCTCAAGAATGTTTATAGTGAATTGACTGAAAGAGGGATAAACACCATGCAATAGAATATCTATTAATTGCCTACATCTCTATCTAGTAGCATGTGATGACTTGCCAAAGAGCCAGTCCCTAGTAATACTATGTGTAGCAGATGAACATTACAGAGTGTACTACTATGTCTGTTTTGCTGAGCTAAGATTGCTTGATTCTTCATTTGTTTCAGAGCAAATGTTCTTCCTAATGGTGTCAAATGTTTAAGGAGAATTGGCAAGATCCTACATTCGCCTTCATAAGACATTTCCACACAATCAAAAAAAAGAAACCTATGCAAATTAGGTGCCATAACTAGTCCAGATTGATACTGTAAATTGGAGCCTGACCTAGGGGAAGTGAACAGTAACCATAAGGTACTTGCATGTAGCAACATAGCAATTAGTATACTGAACCTTGGACCTGAGACCTCCTGGGGAGGGCCAGAGCCTTTGATAAGCACAGTAAATTCTCAAGCATATCTACTAAAAGAACTGAAATTGAGTGCGTGTAAATTCTAAACCAATAAAGAGTAAAAATTGAAAAGAAAAGAAATTCAATTGTTTCAAAATAAAAGGAAAGAAAATATAAACAACAATACTACAACATTGAGAGAGCAACACAAATGGAAATCAAAATCAAATGGAAGAAACATCCAGATACATAAATAGCCACGAAAATTATAAATTGACTGAATTTGTAGAGAAGATAGATTGTCAGATAAGGTAAAAAAAATCCACCTATGTGCTATTTATATGTCACATTAAACATAAAGACATGAAATGTTTGAAAGTAAATGGATAGAAAAACATATAACAAGCAAATACTAACAAAAGAAAAGCTGGACTGGTTATATTACTGATCCAAATAGATATTAAGAAAAAAATAACCATTAGAAAAAAATAGGTTCACTATATAATGATAAAAGTTCTGCTGTGCCAGAAAATTTAACAATTCCAGGGGAGTGTGCACCAATTAAAATAGCTTGAGACCATAAAAAACAACAAGTGCCAGACATCAGAGACCCTAAAAATTTAACCCTGTATTATCAGATTTCAAAACACATCCTTCAATTGCTGGTAGATTACATGAATTTTGAAAATTAGTAAGCATATAAAAAATGGAAAAATGTAAGTACCAAGATTGATTCAATAACATATAAAAAGTCTGTACCAAATAATTAGAACATATACATTCTTCTCAATCACATATTTAACATTTCTAAAAATTCACCATATACTATTTTGTAAAATATAGCTCAATAAATTTCGAAGAAACATCATGTCCTCAGCAATCCAACTTAAAAAATTAATAAAAGAAAAATTTTAATAAAATAAAAAAAAATTAATCTATACATTTGGTAATATTAAAAACACTTCTAAATAGCAATGTGTATAAAAAGAAAACAAAATTGAAATTAAAAATACTTAAAACTCTGTAACAACAAAAGACTATATATGGGAGAAAGTTTGCCAGTTTTTTATAGAACTAAACATAATCTTACTATATGATCCAGCAATCACACTCCTAGATATTTACCCAACTCATTCAAAAACTTATACCCACAAAAAAGTCTATATGTGGATGTTTATAACAGGTTTATTTGTAATTGCCCAAAGCTGGAAGCAACCAAGATCTCCTTCAACAGGTAAATGAATAAATAAACTACAGTATAACCATACAATGGAATATAATAAGTGTATATTGCTAAATGAAAAAAGCCAGCCCGAAGAAAAAGAACACATATTGAGTGATTTCAACTATATAGCTAATGATGGTGAGCATCTTTTCTTGTGTTTATTTGCCATCAGTACATTCTTCGGTGAAATATATGTACAAATCTTTTGTCCTTTTTTCTTTAAATTAGGGAAATGGAAATTAAAACATTGTACTCCTATCAAAATGGTTAATATATTAAAAAGACTGCCCTTACCAAGTGTTGACAAGAATGTGGGGGAACTCTAACTCTCCTATGATAGTGGGGGACTAAAAATTGGTGCAACCACTTTGGAAAATAGTTTGCCAGTTTCTTAAAAATTAAATATATACCTGCCATATGACCTAGTCATATTACTCCTAGAAAAAAAGGAAATTCATGTCCATACAAAGACCTGCACATGAAGTGTTCTTAGGAGCTTTATTTCTAATAGCTTCAAACTAGAAACAATCCAAATGCCCACCAACAGATGAATGGATAAACAAATAATGGTACATCTATACAATGAGATACTATTAATCAATTAAAATTAATAAACTAGTGATATATGCACCAACATGGATAAATCTCAAATTGATTATACCTGGTTAAAAAAAAAAAACAAAGAAAGTACATACTATATGATTCCATTTTATAAAACTCTAGAAAATGCAAGTTCTCTATAGTGATAAAAAGCAGATCAGTAGCAGCTGGGGTGTGTGGCAGAAGCATAAAGAGGAATTCCAATGGAGCATGAGGAAAATTTGAGCGTGGGGAATATTTACATATTTCTTGAATATGGGTAATGGTTTCCATGAGCATATACATATGTCAAAATTTACCAAATTTTATACTATAAATATATGCAGTTTTGTGTATGTCAGTTATAACACAATAAAGCTATTAAAAGTACACCAGGAAAAAAAAAAAAAGGTAGGGTAAGGGAAACAGGTTAAGTAAGATTGCCAAAGTTCGTAGTTGTTGAAGCTGGATGATAAGCTTGCAGATTTCATGATAATATTCTCTTTTCCTTTGTGTATATTTGAAATTCTTCTATTACTAAAAGTTATTTTAAAAGGAGCTTCTGTTAGAAAAAAATAACATGAAGAAACTGAAAACACAGGCTACAAACCTAGAAGAGAGATTTGTAATCCACATAATTGATAATGGATTAGTATGAAAAATTTATTTATATTCCAATTCATATAGATAAAAATAATTTTCTCAAACTGAACACATTCTTGTGGTGAGCACTCAGATCAAGCAATAGGACACTGCCAATCTCTCATAAGTCCCCTCTTGCTTTCTAAGAGAACTATCCTTTCCCCAAGGTGAACACTCCTGTGTCCTATCACCATACATTAGTCTAGCCTGTTGTATAATACATATATTGGTCACATAGTTATGTATATTTTGTGTATCTGGCACTTTATATCAACTTTGTGAGGTTCATCATATTTTTGTGAATAGTTGTGAGCTGTTTATTCTCATTTCTGTGAAAATATATATTTATCCATTTCAGTGTTGCTGAACATTTGGGTTGTTTTCTATTTTTGGCTATTTCAAGCTATGTGCATTCTGGTACACGCCTTTTGATGAATACATGTATGTATTTGAGTATATTCAGGAGTGGAATTGGTAGATCATAAGATATACAAATCCTGTTTATTACAGATTAACTGCCTCTTTATCTCCAAAAACAATTTTCCAAAGTATGTGGATAAATTTACACTTCATCCAGCAGTGTATGAGTGTTTTCATTGCTCTACATCTTCACCAAGCTTATACATTCTGTCTCTACAGTTATTTTGGTAGGTATTTAATGGTACCTCACTGTACTTTTTTAAAGTAAATGTTATTTTTTAGAACAGTTTTAAATTTACAGAAAAACTAAAAATTGTAAGAGAGCTCCCAAATATCCTGCATCCAGTTTCTCCTATTATTAATATCTTACATTAGTATGGAACATTTGTTAAGATTTATGAACCAATATTGATACATTATTATTAACTAAAATTCACCATCATTTCCCAAGTCCCTGACAACCACTTAAATCTTTCTACTGTCACTATAGTTTTGCATTTTAGATTTGTGATTAATTTTGAGATAATTTTTGTATAAGGTGTGAAATATGAAGTCTTATTGCCATATAATATAGGTGATCATGATGTCTGAACAAAAATTTTACTTCTTTGGTTCTAATATGTTTTCTATTTCACTGATTTCTACTTTGATTAATATTTTTCCTTTCTTCTACTTAATTTAGGTTTATCTTTTCATTTTCTTATTTCATAAGATGGAAGCTAAAGTCTTTTAACAGAGATAATACACATCTTTCTTATTTCCTAAACCATAATCTAAAAGTTAGATTTTTCTGTGTGTCAATGAGAAGATACTTATATTTAATCATACTTCATAGATAGCCTACCTGCCTCTGAGTACAGTTCGAACTTTCAGAACATCTAGGACTTCGGTCTTCTGGTGAGTGTGCCCTAGTTAGAATGTCTGTACAGCAGGGACCTTAAAGATCATGTAATTTAACATAAGCAAGGAATGTGTCTATGTAATGTCACACAGTAAATTAGAAACAGAGTCACACATAAAACTCTTAGCTCCAGACTTTATACCTAATCTTCTTTTCACTATATTGTACTATTTCTTAACCTTGTCCCAATAAACTGTCATAGTATTAACTAAAGTTAGTATCCTACCACAAAATGACACCTTTTAGATAAAATAAAATCCTAATTCATAACATAACAAAAATCCAGTTTATCGTATTTAAAAGTTGGATTTTGTACCTTTAGCGTATATGCCTTCTACTTAAAAACATGCCAGCAGATTAATCCAGCAGTTGATTTTACAAGCACTTGTCCTTCTCAGTCTGCACATAGCTGAACTCATTACATCAGTTACTGGCAAAGCCACCAAAATCTTTATATATTACAATGGAAGAGTAGATACTTTTTTGGGGAATTTTAAAAGAGTAGAATATTTTGTATACCAGTCTCGGTCTGATACAGTTTTATTTTATGGCTGGTAGTGTTCAAAGGTACCTCCTAGTTATTTAAGTTAAGGAATGGAAAGAGAAAGAGCAAGAATGAGAGTGGGGGTGGCGGAGGGAGAGAGAGGAGAGGGGAAAGAAAGAGGGAAGAATGGCACTTTTAAGGGTACTGTCATAGTGAGGGGGTAAGATGTTAGAGTATTGACACTCCAAACTTGAAATGTAAAGTCTCCCCTTCTTTAAAGTGCTTACATTATACAGAAAAACAACTTACCAAACGGATAATAAAGTCAAATTCCCATATTTTCAGGCCAAATCATTGTGAGTATTAAAAAGCTTTAGAAAACAGTATTGGTTACATTGGTACTAACTAGGAAAGACTTTAAAATCTTAAATTAAGGGTCTCAAGTGTAATTCAGAATTCCTTCTTTAAGTAAATTTAAAACAAATCCCTACCCCCTGATCCAAATTGTTTCCCCATTAACACATGTGGTTGCCAGTTTAGAGACTCTCATGATAGCTATAGATAATAAACTAAGTTACCAAAAATTTGGTTTAAGTTTTAAACTCAGAATTGTCATCACTTGAATGTAATTTTTATCCAGTATAAGTATGAATAGCAATTCTGCATCTTGTTTATTAAAAACACAATAATTATCCACAAGAGTAGTATTTATTTGTTCAAAAAAATTATTAAAATTCAACCACCAAAGAATAAAGCTTTCATCAAAAAAGAAAAAAATGGTTGGAAAAGAGGACATGTTGACTTTGACAGGACATTATTTTGAGGCATCTAATAGCTGTTACTGCTTACAATTCATTTTTCAGTCTGAAGAGTTAACCAACATAAATCCCAGTATTTTAAGGGGTTAGTGAGGACCATAAAATTAGGGAGATTCAGAAACTGTTTCATGACTTATTGAGCAATCTCATCTAATACCAAGGTTATTATATGATTTGAGTTTGCTTGTAATGCAGCTAATTCACTAACTTGCTCTTGAAATCCCCATCTACAAATGTATCTACATTTGATACTTTTAACATGGAATATTGCAAGGTAGTTGGAAATATACAAAAATATTTTTAATATGCCATACTTTATTTTACCCAATTCGTGTGTTCCTCAGAAATAATTTTCATTTATGCTTAGTTTTCTTCTTGATAATTCAGTTCACAAATTGCAATGTGAATTCTATATTCAAAATTCTTTTGTAAGGTAAATGATTGCTCAGCCTGCCTTAGATAGAGAAACTTAGTGATTAAATACATTAACTTAAATACATTAAATATATTAACTATGGGTATTTTCTCATTCTTATTTTGTAGATCAGCTTGGAAGGTAAATCATACCTGCATTTACAAATTATTACCAACCTTTTAACCTTTATTTCTGACCATCCTGAAGTCTATTGGTTCTTTATCACTTGACTTTACATTTCTATTAATCATCTAAAATGTAGACTCTATAGCAAAGTTTCCTCATGTAAGAGTTAGAAAGCTGAGTGTAGAATAGCAGGTCACAGAGAAGCTAAGAAATCCATTGGTATGAATCAGTATAAATCAGAACAGATATCAGAATCTGGGGCTAAGATATGAAATAATTAAAAAGCAATCAAAGATAGCCTGGGAATAAATGACAAAAACCATGGTACAAATAATAAATGTTACAAAAATTTAGACACAATGGAGATCACTGTATACAGAAAAAAGATCCTAGAGAAGGTGGTTTTACTAGTCAGTGAAGGAATCCTAGATAGGTCTTCATCAAATATGGAAAGTAGATTATTCATCACCTTCTACCTAGACCAAAAGGGGATTTAGAAATGTAAAATTAAATACATTGCATAATGCCTATTTAATTATTCCAATTCCTGGGATAAACTCCTAGTATTTTGTATCTTATTTAAGTGTGAAATTATGCGGTTGGTAGACATAGGAAGAGTTCATGAATTTTGTTCCTACCACTTCTGAGAACATGATCTTTCTAGACAGCGGGGTCTATTTGTTAAAACTCTTCAAGCACTACCTTACTAGATGTAGTTATCTTTAATTATATTTCCAAACTGATTGTTACTCTCTATAGGTAGGCCTTCTTTCTACCAAAATTCAGGAAATAACATTAATGAACTATTCATTCTATGTAACTTTATACTCTCATTCACACTTACCCTTTCTCATTATGTTAATTCAACTAGGATTCTCATTGTCCTCATGAAAATTCATTACTTCAGGGAAATAGATCCAGTGCACAAATAGAGAGATGACCCTCAGATAGAAGTATGGAAAGCAGATGCTGATAAATAGCAGATGTGGTGACAGGAAACTGGAGAAGTTCTCTTCTGTTTGCTTCAATTTGCTCAGTGAATTTGGAAGTTGAGTGAAGACTGTGGGAAGAGGTGTTGTAGTTTAAGGAGAAAGGAGAAGATATGAAATATTTTTTGAGAAGAGTGAGAGTGAAATTGGATGAGGAATATCCCCATAACTTGCTTTCACTTGGCAACTTGTAACATATCCCATGATTTGCCTATTTATTATCTTTATTTTTGTCTCTACCCAATAGAGTGTAAGTTTCATGAAGGCAGGATTGTTCTCTGTTTTATTCATTGCTGATTGCTCAGTGCCCTAGATCAGCGGGTGCCAAATGTTAGATTCTCAATTAATATTTGTTGAATAACGAAGGAATGAACTCTACATAAGTTGCATGTACTCAGCAAGAAGTAAGCGTATTTCCCCAACCCAGAGAACAGGAAAGGCATTACACACCTTCCTGCACATACACAGCAATACACATACTCTTTCCCTCAGTTGCTTGCCCAGATTTTGATAATCATTTGTCTTCTCCCACCAATCATGGTTATTTGGTGACTAAATCAGAAGCTCTCAAACTTGACTATGCATCATTATCACCTGGAAACCATTTTCAGAATATAGCTTCCTGAGCACCAAACTGAAATTTTCTGAATCTGGATATCCAGGTGAGAAATCTCAAATGTATATATTTTAAAACTTCTTCAAGCAAAACTGATACCCAACCAGGTTTGAGAACTCCTGGATTAAATTATTAACATTCTGATGTTAGCTACTCAGCTGCAGAGGCAACATCAGAAAGATACCAATTATGGCTCTACTTGCTTTAGTCTAATGCACACAATCCTGAGAATGGTATCCATGTCTTCAACTATTCATCCCCTGGAAGCACAAAGTCTGATGTGCTTTTTACAATGCTTATTCAATAGTATTAATTCAACACAGTTATCTAGACCTTCTGTGAAATGACAATGGATGAGGTTAAGGCTAAAGTGTAATACAAATTGGATGAAAGAGAATGAGATGAGAAAAAGAAAAGAAATAGTATTAGTAAAAGAAAAAAGTAACACTGATCTTGGCTGAAGATACACATTTCCTATTTTATAAATTCAGAGTAGTACCCTCAAAGATTAGTTTAAAAGGATAAATAATTAATTCTGTTTAGTCTGACATGCCTCTGGAATAATAAGAAAAATAACCCCTTGACAAAATCATTTTAAATTCCTCTTTCAAATTTTATCAAGTTTTAATTTAAATTTTTTCTAGTTTCATATTCCTAATATATTTTTATATCATTGATTTCCAAAAATCTAAATTAAAATTAACAGCATTTTCCACCCCAAATTAATACTAATTTCCCCATGTGCATATACAAATATAGAGAATTTCTCTTTAATTTTGATTTTTTCCAAAAAAAGCTTGTATTATATATATTCTATACCTTATTGTTCCTATTAGTATGTAACAAACCATCCCAAATCATAGTAGCTTAAAACAAAAACAACCATTTAGTTTCCTCACAAATCTCACAAATCTGCAACTCAGATGAGGTTCAGGGGCACAATCTCTGGTCCACACAATGTCAAAGTAGCTCATCAGGGGACTGGAGGATCCACTTTCTGTGATTCACATTCGTGGTTGGCAACTTCGTGCTGAGTGATCACTGGGAACTCAACCCAAAATGTGGCTCTAAAGCCTCCATTCCTCTTCAACCGGACTCCCAAGCTGGCCTCTCCCCAAGCTGCTTGCATTTTTTCATGGTCTGGTGGTTGAGTTCCAAAAGTTAGCATTTCAAGGAACAGGAAATGGAAGTTGTTAGGTTCTTAAAGACTGTTCACAAAAAATGGCACACTTCCACTTGCTCCATATTTTATTGGCCAAATAGTCACAGAACCCAGATTCAAAGGAAGAATATAGATTCCTCTTCTTGATGGGAAGAGCGTCAAAGAATTTGAGAACCATGTTTTAAAACTGCCACATTTGCTTTATTACTTCACAAAATAACATGAACATCTTTCCAAGTATATATAGATCTTGACACATATCGACATGCCTTAGTGGTAGAATATTCTATAGCATACGCAATAATTTATTCCGTTATTCCCCTAAGCATTTAAGTTGATTCCTGTTTTTTGATATTTACAAACACTGATACAGTAAACATTTTTGTACATATATATTTATGCTCTTATTTTTATTCCACAAATGGGACAGCTGAGTCAAAACTACACATTCAAAAATTTAATATTAGCAAATTATTTTCCCAAAAAGCTATAATGATTTATAGTCCTAACAGTGTAGAGTATGCTTTTACCAGTAGCCCCCTCAGTACTAAATGTCACCTTAAAAAAAAAATTACAATCTGGTGAAAAAGCAAAATTGTATCTCATCTTAATTCACGTTTTCCAAAATATAAATGAGGCAAAATTTATTTTTTATAAGACTTTGTCAGTCTTGCTGGAAGTTTGTTGATTTTTTGATCTTTTCAAAACACAATTTTCTGTTTCTTTGATTTTTCTCTATTTTTCTGTTTTTGTTTTTGGTGTTTTTTTTTTTTAATGTCTTTGACTTCTACCCTTTTCTGGATCTTTTTTCTTATTTCTGCTTGTTTGGGGCTTACTTTGCTCTTCTTATTCTAGTTTCCCAATAAGGAAGTTTGAATTACTGATTTGAGACCTTCGCCTCTTTTCCAATGAAAGTATTCCATGCTATAAACTTTCCTTTAAACATTAATTAGTTACATTCCAAACTTTTTCCTATGTTACATTTTCACTTTTATTCCATTCAGAATATATTTTTTAAAGATTTTATTTTTTTATTTGAGAGCGAGAGAGAGAGAGAGAGAGAGCATGAGCGTGTGCACAAGCTGGGGGGAGGGGCAGAGGGGGAGGGAGAAGTAGGCTCCCTGCTGAGCAGGAAGCCCAACATGCTGGGCTCAGTCCCAGGATCCTGGGATCATGACCTGAGCCAAGGCAGACGCTTAACCAACTGAGCCACAGAGGCGCCCCTCCATTCAGAATATTTTTAATATATCTTTAGGTTTCCTCTTTTGACCCATGATGACTTTGAAGTGTGTTGTTTAATTTATAAGTATTTGGAGACTTATAATCCTCCTGCTACTGATTTCTACCTTAATTCCACTATGATCTGAGAACACACTTCATGTGTGTGTTTTTTTTTTAATTTGTTAAGGTTTTATGACCAAAGATATGATCTTAGTGAATATCCTGTGCGTACTTGAAAAGAATTTGCATTCTGCTGGGTTTTGGATGAAGTGTCCTAAATACCACTTAGATCCAATTGGTTGGTGGTATTGTTTAGTTCTCTTTATTTTCTGATTTTCTGTCTATTTCTATTAATTATAGAGAGGGGAACACTGAAGGCTCCAGCTATTATTGTGGATTTGTCTATTTCTTCTTTCAGTTCTGTCCATTTTTGCTCTGTTTTGAGATACATACACATTTAGAATCATTATGCCTTCCTTGTATATTGACCTTTTTATCATTATGTAATATCCCTTTTTATCCCTGGTAATTTTCTTTTCTCTGAAGTCGGCTTTTGTAATATTAAAAACAACAACAACAACAACACTCAGCATTAATTTATGAGTGTGTGCATGGTGTGAAAGTCCACTTTTAAAGTGGAACCCAATGACCCTAACACATGATAAGCATGCCCTCTGTAATTCCCTACATTTGTGTGTGGGTGAGACATAATAATTTCAATTGAGGAATAGAATAGGACAACAGAGTTGGGATGTCACTTATGAGATTAAGTTATAAAAGACTGACTTTTATGTTTGTTGCTTTTTCTTCATACCCACTATTCCAAGTTCCATTCTGTATGATTTCCCCTCTGAAGAATTTACTTTCATTGTCCTTTTAAAGCAGGTCTGCTGCCTGCTATCCTCTTAGTTATATCATCCATTTGAGAATGTCTTTATCTTCATTTCTGAAGAAAGTTTTTGCTGAATAAAGGAGTCTGGGTTGACACTTATTCTCTTTTAGTACTTTTTAAACATTGCACACTTCCTTCTGGCCTTCCAGATATCTGATGAGAAATTCACAGGTATTCAAACCATTGTTCCTCTATAAATAATGGATCATTTTCCTCTGGCTGCTTTCAGTAATTTTTTTTTTTTTTCTTTTTTTTGGTCTTTAGCTTTCATCAGCTTGATTGTAATGTGTCCAGGCATCAGTTGCTTTTGGTTTATCATGCTTGAGGTTTGCTGAACTTCTTAAATCTATAGGCTTATGTCATTTGACAAATTTGAGAACCTTTCAGTCATTTTTCTTCAAACTTTTTTTTCCCAGCATTTCACTCCTTCCCTCTTTGGGACTCTGATGGCCTGAATGCTTGACACTTTATCATGGCATTCTTTTCATTCTTTCAAAATCTTTTTTCTCTCTGTTCTTTTGATTACATAATATCTGTTGATCTGTCTTCAAGGTCAATGACTCTTTCATCTGTTATCTCCATCCTTATTCTGCTTTTGAGCCCATTCAATGAGAATTTGGGTTTTTTTGGTGGGTTTGTTTGTTTCAGTTACTTTATTTTTCAGTTCTAAGATTCCAATTATTTCTTCTATATATCTTCTACTTCTTTACTAAAGCTTTCTATTTTTTTTCCATTGCAAAAGCGTTTACAGTTCCTTGCTGCAGCATTTCTATAATAAGATATTTAAAGTCTTAGATGATTCCAACACCTGTGTCACCTCAGTTTTTTATCTGTTGATTACCCTTTCCATGCAGTTTGAAATATTTTTAGTTCTTTATGTGCCAAATAATTTTGGATTGAATCCTGAATGTTTGGAATATTATGTTATGAGACAGTAGGTCCTGTTTAAATCTTATTGGGAATGTTGATATTCTTGTTTTAGCAGGCAATCCATCTGGTTAAGTTCAGGCTATCAGTTCTAAACTACCTTCTGTGCTCTGTAGTTCCAATGTCAATTCAGTTTTCAAAGCCTTTGCAGTTCTATTTGTACATGTCCCACATGGGCACCAACCACTGGTCACTTTGTGACCTGGATTATAGTCTTTTGGTTATTTCCCTTCTCAAAGTCTTTAGTATAGTGATTAGGCTCAGGTCTATGCATGCACAGCTCTGGGATGAGCCCAGAGTTAATTAATAATCAATTTATGAAATCATTTTCCAAACAACTTCCCTCTCCACGGTCCCCTCCTAATATTTACCAATTCTTTGGACTCCTCTTTTCATATTTATCACCAGAAATCTGGGATTTTAGTTACTCCACCCTGCTACACACTTCTGTGACTAGACCCAAGTAGCGAAAAGACAGAGAGGAGGAAAAACAATGGGAAGGGGGGGCGTGTAATAGAGAGGGAGTTTATCCCATCTTCTTGGATTGGAGAAGGAACTCTACTACTTACTAGTTGTATGACATTAAGACACATCACTTAGTGTCTTTAGACTTCAGTTATCTCATCCATAGAAAGGAGGGTTTCACCAGCTCTGGTATAAGATTCATCTTGAATTCTTAGTAAATATGCTGACCTCAGAGGCCTCACCCTAAGATTCTCATTCAATAAGTCAGGCCTACAAAACTGCATTTTAATAAATACCCAAAGTGATCTAGTACATGTTGCTTAGCAACTACAATTTAGAAAATATAATCAAATATTCCAATTTCCTTCTGGTTTTATCTTGAAACTTTTTATTAGGAAACAAATAAAAGCAGAATTCAAATTTAAAAAAAAAATCCCACAGAGCTTCTAACCTTAAGTGTTCTTAGAACCTTGGTTTACAAAATTTATGAATCTCCTAAACTCAACTTTTGGAGTTGACAGAAATTACTGTATGGTTTAGTCTTTTACCTGAAAGACAACAGTGGGCAATGTGGAGATTTAAAATACAATAACTTGGGAATTGCAAAAAGGTATTAGTTTGATCCACAGGAAACATATTCAATTATTTTCACTTACAAAAAGAGAAATATCCTATTATTCAACTTAGGTCATTTTCTTTTAGTTTGTCACTTCCCATAATTTAGTAGGCACAATTTCCTTCAGTCTTTTTCCCTACATTACTGAGCAAGGCTATTTATAAGATGGCTTGATGGATAGGATATTATTCTGAGGATTTTAGGTCATTACTTTTAAGAGTTGAGAAGGGTATGTTTGTGCTAAAGATAAGAGTAACTTTAGTTATTTTCTTTGTGAAGTTATTTACTAGTTTTACCTAATCTACAGTCCCTTCTGACAGAGCAGAGAAAATGGATAAATCTGCAGAGATTAATTGGTCCCTGCCATATTAGTCAGGTAGCTTCTTAAGGGTTTGAGCTTTAAGTTATCTAACTGGTCAGCCACGAGTTTGGTTAACAGCACACTAAAAAGAATGAACAAAGTTCCAAAATGTGGAAGAAACAAAGAGATCATCCATTTTTTTCATTCTATAAATATTTATTGAGGTTTTGCAAGGCACCACTAGACACTGTGGGGAATTCAAATATAAATAAGATCCGTTCTTTTTTCTCTAGAGGCTAACAATTTAGTGGGAAAAGAGACACATATACCAGCAATTACATTACAAGGTAGATTGTGTGACAAAGGGTTATAATTTTAGTAGCATCTCTAATGAAATAAGTATGTCTACTCATTCGAATGGCACCCAGTGGAGTTGGTGTATGTTTGTTCTCATTTCTCTTTTTAAGAAAACTCAATAAAGTCATAATATCTTTAAAAGAAATCAAAACAGGTTTGTTTATTACACATATTGTGAAGTAAATATTTGCAACTTATCTCTAAAAATAGCACTGCATCAGTTTGACTCATTATACAGAAATTGTAGTTCATGCTTGGGAACTTATAGCAAAATAAGACACCACAAACTTTCTCAGCAGAGCTTCTGGTTACCAGCAAGATAGTTTTGACTGAATATTGTTTCAATATTTAATTTAAATGAATAATGAAAGAACATATATAGATACTCTGTTGCTTCTTAACTATCCTACTTTGGGGGCAGAGGGGTGCGCGTAAACTTGTTATTTTATTATATTATTCAGTTTATTTCTTTTTGTCATAGCACCTGGTTTGAGGGTACAGCCATCATTTGCAGGGAATTATATGAATGGCATGTTAAAATCTATTATAGTACCAGTGACAGCAAAGCCCAAATAAATGGATGTTTTTTTGACCCTGGGATTTACCAGAGGATCTCAACAAGTTTTATAAGCATTAAGGAGTAAAGCCTCAAATCAGCTCTGAAACAGAGATATTATGCAGGGTTGGTGTTACAAACCATCCAGGCACCAGGAGAAACATATTTAAACAGAAACTCCTTGGAGAAACATCAAGCTGAGACTGAACAATACTGCCCCTCTCTTAAGTACAGAGTGTGTGTTAATGCAGATGTTCTCTAACTTTGTTATACCTAAAAACCATTGAGGCAATTTGTTAAAAGGAGAGTTATCAGAGCATACTTCTAAAACCTGAGTATTTTTTTAAAAAAATACAGATTCTGCCTCAGTGGGTCTAGAATCAGACCATACTTTAAGTACCAAAAGCCAGCACTAACATCACCCAAAATCAGTAAATCAAGGTGGAACCTTGCTTGTTAAAACACAGATTGTTGGGTTTCACCCACAGAGGGCCTGATTCAGGTCTAGGGGTAGAACCCATGAATTTACATTCCCAACAAGCTCCCAGGTGATTGCTGATGCTGCCTGTTTGAAGATCACAGTTTGGGTAACACTGATCTGGATTGCTCTTCGGAGCTACTGGGGTCTGAGCATTTTGATTTTTAACATACCTCCCTGATAATTATAGTGAACATAAAAATTTGAGAACCATAAAGCCAACACAGACTGACTGGCTATAGGAGGCTGACCCTGGAACAGGCAGCAAATGGTACATATCCCCAAAAGCCAAGTGTTACTTCAGCCAAAGCCAGAAAGCCAGATGGAACAATACAAGAAGTAGATTAGTGAGTGGAGATAACAGGTGGATGTGTGAACACAAAGGAACCAAGCCAACCTTGACTCCAGCTCCAGAGTCCTTGCACTTCAAGGCTTACCCTGGCTTAGTAGTAGTGGGTAGAGGAAGTAGGATCTGATCAAGGCAATGGGTGGTAATGTGGCTAGACGCAGTCTAAATATATTGTGGTTAAAGAAGGGAAGCCAAAGGTCAAAGCCAGTTCTGAGGACGTATTAGCAGAAAAATGAGTCGTGGGGTGACAAGCTAGAAAATCAGGAACAGGTCAGGACATATAAGCATAAAGTGGTTCAGAGCAAGCTGCTCAGGACAGAGGCTCAATTTTAAGTTGTACTGGCTGGACTGATGCCTTACCTGGAAGAGCTGAGAGAATTTGACATGGACATTCAAAACATTGTATCTATTTATTTAGACACTAATACCTGCACACCCCGCTCCCTGCCTTTACTTGAAAATAGTTTCTTAGAGTTTACAAAACATACTTCCATTCTCCATTTAATGAGTCTTTTTTCTTCATCCACCAAGCTACCTGTCATTTTGATAATTTTATTCCTACTTGTCCCAATTTTTTCTCTGTTGCTACTTAGAGCAAAATTGCTAAATATCTTTTTCAAAAAAATAATTTTTCAAAAGATTTTATTTATTTATTTGATAGAGAGAGAGAGAACACAAGCAAGGGGGAGCAGCAGAGGGAGAGGGAGAAGCAGGCTCCACACCCAGCAGGGAGCCTGATGTGGGGCTCTGTCCCTGACTGAGCCACCCAAGCACCCTTTTTTTTTTTTTAAGTGCCCTTTTCAAAAAACAGTTCTATCCTGGAAACTGAAGTTCCCAAAGTGTTCTGATTTTTCACCTGGCTAAAGTTCTAACAAAGTTATTTCTCAAACTAAGGTATGAAGACAACCTGCAGCATCATGATTAAAATGAAAATTCTTGGGCATCACCTACTCAGTCTGAATCTCTGGAGCTGAGCTCCTTGCACAAGCACTTTTAAGCAGTTCCCCTAGAATTTTTTATTCACACAAAAGGTTGAGAATTACTGTAATTATTGCCTTTCCACTCTTTCTCCCCTCTGGGTAGACTTCAGCTATTACAAATTTAGTAACTTGCATTACACCTTCTAGGTGAATAATTCAAAATAGCTTTTTAAAGACACAAGATTTATGTCATTCCTGGATATCCTAAAACTACTTAAAAATGGCAAAAAAAAATTAGAAAACATTTAATTACAATTAAGAGGTTTTTTCCCATATTAAAATATACACTGTAAAGATGGGTTTAGACCAGATCCTCATAATATCAAACCAAATAGAATTATACTCTGGGGTGCATAAAGTGAAAAACTATCTCCAATGTTAATTTGAGGTAACCCTATCAACACTAATATCTAAGAATATGGAAAATAAATGAAATCAGATACAGGCTGATTAACATTGTCCTCTACTTTATAGCCCAGAACATCATGTTTGTTTGTTTGTTTATTTTTGGTTAGGTTAGAAGGATAAACCATCACAGTAGCCTCTGGGCACATTTACAGCATTTTAGAAGAGACATTTTACAGTTTCTGTGTAAATTCTGAGCAGCTTAAAGTGAAGACTAGCTCTGCTATTTAGAACGATTTCTGGTTTGTTTCAACTTGAAAGTGATTTAATAGGAGGCCCACAGAGAAAATCTGTCTCAGTAATCAAATTATAACAAGTAAGGATTAAAAGTATTAAGCAGTTTAAGCAAACTTTTCAGCTGCCCTGTTTTTTTTTACTAGTGGGGGGATAGAAGCCCATTTGAAGTTGGCTGTGAGAATAAGTACAACAAAATTATAAGAATGAAAAACAAAAACTGCAGAAAAGTTTTGGTTCATTATACATCTCCAGCAACAGTGTTTTTCAAACACTTGGTTTGGCCAAACCCTAGCCTTTTTCCCAAGGACGTTCTGTCTCAGTCTACTATTCCTTTTCTGAATTATAAAGCCAACTGTATTTTACAGGTAAATTTAATTTACATTTTAAGATTCATTTGTACTTAATTCATCAAAGTGTTTTGTCATGTGAGCCACTGGGTCTTGCAGAAGGCTTGTGATCTTTTTAATAGACTTTTATAACCTATTTTTTTTCCTTTCTTAGAAACAGGAAGTCACTTTAGCCAAAAGCAAACAAGGTTAAACTCCAGAGTGTTCAGTTTGGGCTTGACATTTAGAAACACAGATCCAAATGGGTCTTGAGCTTGACAAAACATTCCTTCCTTTATTAGGTGAAAAGAAAACATTTAGGGTAAAAACAAAAATGATTAAAGTGGGAATGCATTGCTTTTGTCTTTTATAAGCAAAAATAAAACCACATACTCTTTTTCTAAAAAAAAAAAACTCTTGAAAAATGTGTAAGCCAAATTAATTTCTGATAGGTTGTTTATTATATACACTGCAAAAATACATAGCACATATAGCAAATTTATATATAAACACATGCATTTATAAATACATAAGGCTATATGTATATGTGCATATATAAAGTTACAAATGCATTTATAAAGTTTCTGCTAGTTAAGAATGTATTTAGCTATTACTTTTCTAAAGTGACTAAATTGTATTAAATAGGATATAATAATGGGAAAAGATCTCAAAAAAAGCATATGGCTGAATTCGTAGACTCCTAGAAGTTCAGTGCCCCAAATATACAAAATGATTGTTAATTAACCTACTTTTAAACTCTTCAAGGAAAAAGAGTTCAAATTCTTCTGCAGTCATGAGGTAAGATTAAGAGCAAACTGATCACTGGTTTCCAGCAGGAGTATAGGCAATGCTGGCCTAAATTTTTAATCTTTCCAAATCTCTAATAAAAACAAACAAACAAACAAAAAACACACAGAGATCCCAGAATAACAAACAAAACAAAATTTCATGACAGACACCTAAAGCAAAATTCAAAAAAAAAGGTATTCCTACACCCCCTAAACTTTCATCTGCCATCAGGACTACATGCTATCAGCAACTGTATGGGAAAACATGGAGAGAAGACAAAAGCACTTCGAATGAGGGTGAGACATAGAAAACAAATTCCTAACAGGTATTTCCCTCAAAATGAGATGTCCTTACTAATGTGAAAAGCTCAGTGACCCTATCTGAAAATAGCAGACACGTGTGGGAGGGGCCCTCAGAGGCTGTAACTCATGAGTGAGTTCAAGGGACCACAGAACAGACAGATTACGCAGGGGAGTCCCAACTCCAAGAACTCTCCAAATTGACCAACCTAAGGTCCCTTTCAAAACACATGCTCAACCTAAGGGGAACAGCTGGGAGGAGAAGCTAAACAGAGCAGAGTGGAAACACTAGGACAAAGTAAAGAGAAGCTCCAGAATAAAAGAATGGGGGAGAAGGCCAGAGGTAGGAAGCTAAGAAAGCTTGCTTGACCCTTCCTTTCTTTGAATATAGGAAAACGCTTCTCACTCAAAATCAGCGAGAGGAATACAATGTAGACAGATGCCATGTAAAGTTTTTATAAGGAAAAAGAACAGTGAGCAAAATAATATTCATGTAGACAATAGAGGCATGCCAGAAACCATCCTACAAAATAGATTAAAAATATCTAAAATATTAGAAAAATAGCTAAAAGAATTAAGAAAATAATAGAAACTATGAAAGAAAGCCAAAAGAATTAGAAACATTCAGAAATGAGCTGATGGGGAAAATAAGGAATATTTGAAAAGGAAGAGGACAGAACTCAGGAAAGACTTAGATAAAAAAGTACAAATGTTTTCAGAAATGATGACTAGACTAGTAGGAACACAAGAACAAATAAATGAATTTGGATAATGGATAATGCCTTTGGGTACATGGATATTGCCTTCCAAAAAACAGAATATGGTAAAGAGGAAATTTTAAAAATATATAAAAGTTTTAAAAAAAGAAATGAAACCATTTAAAAGAAAGAAAGTAAAAGAAAAAAGGAAACAAGATCCACCACCTATGTCATGGAAGCCCCCAGAGAAGATACCTAAAGCAATAGAAGAGACTCAATACTAAAATGTATCATCTAGGAAAACCTTTCTGAAATAAATAAAGGGCAAATATATTAAAAGAGCAAACCATAGGCCTAAAAAATTTTTAACAAAAAGAGACCACATATTGTTAAAGTAAAACTAACTTTTAAGGGGAAAAAAAGTCCTTTGAATATCTAGAAAAAAAGACAAAGTGATTTGTAAGGAAAGAAAACCTGATGGTCATCATGCTTTTTAACAAGAACACTTCATGACAAAAGACAATGAAATATCTTAATATATTTGAGATACTCAAGGAAAGAAAGCATAAGCCAAGGCTTTTACATGCAAAGTGACTTTCAAGTAAAAATGCTGAACTTTTTATGAACATACAAGAATTCAGGAAATATTGCCCCATGGAGCCCTTCCTGAGTAATCTCCTAGAGAACAAACTTTGGACAATCAAAATGACTACAGTCATGGCATAGGGACCAGCGGTGAGAATTTAATACATATTTATTTGTGGAACTAATATTAAATTAAATAATGGATACAAAGAAAACATTATAGTACATAATGGCTATATATTCGGATGATATATACACAGCACAATTATTGAGAAGTACAGGAAGGGAATATAGAAAATAGAATAAACTTGCTAATTACCTTGAAAAACATTGCTAGATAATAAATGAAGGTAGCATAGAGTTAGAATATCACTAACCCTTAATGAAATAATGCATCAATACAATAATTTTTAATGGTAGTTAGCACCATAAAAAGAGAAACAACCAGACAACATGTGCATCCTGATAAAAGTACACATCACCATCTATGAAGTATTTTTGTTTTATATAAAAAAAAAAATCAAACCTGAATTTGAAAGTCTCTGAATCTAGTAGTTTACAGAAAACACAGGGGAAAGAAGAACATGTTAAATAAGCCCACAAGGATACATCCCAGACTGTGGGAAATTCTCTGGGACTAATTACTCAGTCTTTTCTACAAACTAATTTCCAGGGGTAAAGGAGTGAAATGGGCTTAGAGCTCAAAAGAGACTTAGGATACTTGTCAAACAATTACAATGCATAAGCTTTATTTGAATCCTGATTTGAACAAAAAATTTTTAAAAATAATTATGAAGTAATTGAGGAAATGAGAATACTCTGTTGGATATATGAAGATATTAAGGAAATAATGAGGATTTTAAATAAACTATAGTTCTATTTCTTAGAAAAGAATAAACAACTGACTTAAAAAATCTTATCTTTACTATTATATAGTCACATTATTTAACTTATGAATATGCTAGCATAAAATTATAGTACAGCATCATGGTAACATTATATTACATTGATCAAATAGAAATTTAGAAGTTCTATGGATGAAAATAAAGAACTTAAATGCTAGAAAGTGTATCAAATGAGACCTAGTCTAATAAATTATTGCTTGGCCCCAAACCTGTCATTTTAAGGATGTGCAATCATGAAACTTTGAGTTCACTAATTAATCTATTCCATAGACATGATTATTTTTCTATTACACTATTTTTATGTCTAAAATGAGCTCTCTTTGGCTTATGTTTGAACACATTTCCTTTATTTGGCCTTCTTAGAAATGGCCATATCAAGACAGACCTGGATTTGCTATCTTTTTATCAGTGACCACTTGGTCGTTTTGAGAAAGAGCCTCAGGGAATAGATGTGAAGATTAAATGAAAAAGTATTTAAAATGCTGGCATGTGAAAAGCATTCACTAGTAATTATTATTGTATAAAAATTTTTATTGATAGCTGTATCATGCAGGACCCTTACTCACATAAAAAGCAGTCCACCATAGCTAACTTCAAGAAAAAGGGTATTACTGAAAAAATAAAGTTAGGTAGTTTACAGAATTTCTGAGAGAACCAAAAATTGAGTTTAAATACTACAGAGCCAGGAATAGAGCATCAAAGAGAAATGCCCAAACTTCTATTCTAGTGTACTCACACCTGATAGACAAATATCACTTTGCTGTGTAACAACTAAAACACCAGGGACAGTTTGCCAGAAACTCCAGTAACTTAGACTCTTGCCTTAAAAGAACCAAGTGCCTCCACCATCAGGACTGCCAACTGATCTGATCTCCTCAACATAACCACTACCACTCACTTCCGCCTCCAGGTCTCAATGACTATATCTGCTTGGTGGAACCTAGGTCACAAGTAGAACCCTTGCGGCAAAGGGTTCTGAGAAATACAGCTTTAGCCTAGACTCTATTGCACAAAAATTATGCTGGAAGGGAATCAAATGCTTACTAGGTGAACTAAAATAAGTGTCATGTTCTAAAATACTTAAATTCAATCTGTGTTTTCCCTCTTTAATATAAGTCTTGCTGACTCCTCTAATCCTCCTCCATGGGACAATTTTCTACTGAATACCTTTATCTTTACTGAGTTTCTCCAGTCTTTCCACACCCTACCTCAAATGTTATTAACCTTGTCCTTTTATTCTAATGTGTCTAATTAATGCCGAGCAGAGCAGAAGGATGACTTTTTAAAAAGGTATACGTTTGCTAAAATATCCCACTCTATTATGACTTTTATGAAAATAAATCGATTTTGCAGATACATGTTTGACTTGTTTGATATGATCTATTTTTCTTATGTAGCCATCTAGAACATATTGTATAATATTAGCATGTATTTTTTTAATTAAACCTATAATTTGGTTTTAGATTATCTTCTAAAGTATTAAGAAAGATAATTATCTTCTGAAAAGTATTTAGGATATGTTAGAAGCTACTTTTTAAAAGCATAAAGCAGGGGGTGCTTGGGTTGCTCAGTCAGTTAAGCTTCCAGCTCAGGTCTTGATCTCAGGGTCATGAGTTCAAGCCTCATGTTGGGTTCTACCCTGGGTGTGGAGACTACTTACAAAAAAAAAGGCAGGGAGGATAAAACAGCATATATATTACAAAACAATTTTTTCAAAAATAATAATCCCCAAATGATACTTCTGCTATAAAACAAGGCCAAGTCCAAAATTCATAGTCTTTAAAATAGAAGGGCCACCATTTTTCCTCTTCTCAGGTTAACATTCATTGTTTATAGCTACTTTTGGAACTTAATGAAATTATACAAGCTATATTTATTCATGTTCTCACCTCTGGATAGCATCTCTTTACTGAAGGATTTTTTTCCAATAGCCATACATACCATGAAATCATTTAAGTATAAGTAAAGTCAATGAAAGGTGAAGGACTTTTGTCTTCCAGGGAAGTCGGTTGATAAATGCATCAGCTCATCTAAGTTTGCCTACCAGATGTGATTTGACTTTAACATTTCATAATTCTGTTTGCAAGCAAAGTGAAAAAGGAAACAAATGAACAAATATAATTTGTTGAGGTCTGTGAATTGAATAGAGAAGTGTGGAAAGAGATGAAGGTAGGGGTGAAGGAACTGCTTGAAGGCAAGAATGAATCATTAGGATATGATACAGAAGGTAATGAAGAGCAAATGGTTTAATGATGCCAGAGGAACACCTGATCTTGGCTATTGAATAAGAGGGTGGAAAGACAGTGGGTAGAAATCTTTGGTTCATAGGGCACCTGGGGGGCTCAGTTGGTTGAACCACTGACTCTTGATTTGGGCTCAGGTCCTGATCTCAGGGTGGTGAGATGGAGCCCCACATCGCATCAGACTCCCTACTCAGTGAGGAGTCTGTTTGAGATTCTCTCTCTCCCTCTGGCCCTCTCCCTACTCACATGCTCTCTCTCTCTCTCTCTCTCTCTCTCTTAAATAAATAAATAAATCTTAAAAAAAAAAAAGAAGAAATCTTTGGTTCATTGGCTTAAAACAGGTATATTTCAAAGTTCTCGTTTTTGATAAACTACAGGCTGTTTTAATCTAGTACAAATATTCATGTACAAATATTAGTGGTCAGATGTTCCAAACAATGGTAATTGGTTGATGGACTGAAACTTTTTAACTAACATAATAAAGAAATAATAATTAAAACCAGAGAAGTAAACTACAAAACTATAAAGGGTAGTCTTTGCCCCAAAGAACTTTCAGAGCCACCCTCACAGATGGTAACCAAGTTTGATAGGCCAGAGAGAGATAGGCAGTTTTCAGGCTTCCTTCTTGCGCCAAGATTATTGGACCAATGTCAGAGACAATGACCAATCTCTTTCAAGTTGGCCCAGAGGGATCTGGCAAGCAAAGTTCAAATCTCTGCAGAATATTTCATTCTTACAATGAACTACAGGCCCTGCTTGTGTTTACCATATGGGTTTATTCTTAAGTCAATTAAAAGATAAGCAGTCTCAGAAAACATATGGTACATATTCCACAATACTTTAGAGAAACTGTACAATGTATCTTCCATAGAATCTACAATTTAACAGAGAATTAAAATCTGCCTTACAGTCACACAAAACTTGCTAGTATCAGATTGTCCTTAAGTACAAGTAGATAAATTTATTTTGCCATTCTTAACAGGAGAAAAATTGCAGACCATCCAGTATAGTTGGAATTCTGCAATTTTTGTTCTTTTAAGACTAGCAAAAATGTATTCTTTTGCTAGCCATAATATACGAACCAATGTACACTCTTTTATACCTATGTAAGCCACATTCTCAAAGGCATGCAATACAGTTTAAACAGTTTTTGGTTATTATGCCCTGAAGAAACATTTGAGATAACAATTCTACCAATTAATGTTGATATATTCTGTTTATTTAAAAGTATATCAGTATGAGGGGCGCCTGGGTGGCTCAGATGGTTAAGTGTCTGCCTTTGGCTCAAGTCATGATCCTAGGGTCCTGGGATCGAGTCCTGCATCGGGCTCCCTGCTAGGCAGGGAGCCTGCTTCTCCCTCTGCCTCTGCCTCTCTCTCTCTCTCTCTCTGACTTTCATGAATAAATAAATAAATAAAAACATTTTAAAAAATAAAAAATAAATAAAAGTATATCAGTATGAAAATCCTTTAATAATATTTCAATCATTCTTCAAGTACGCATGATTTAAAATTGCAATCTTTTCCTCTGAGTATAATAAAACATCAGTTTATAAGGTATGTCCAGGTAGTATCTGGGGTATATCTATTGGAGAAAGTGTTTTGGGGCACCCAAAGAAGATGACAAGATCTCTTTAATTTACAATGTAAAGCAACCATGCTATTTTACAGCAGGCAATTTTTGTACTTTTCTCCTTGTCTTTATTTTTAGTCTCTATGATGTTTTGTTCCCAGATGTCGGAATGTAGCTGAACAGGGGCTGCTGCTAATTATTGAGCAAATATCCATATGAAGTCCAGATGTTAATGTGTGATCATTTTTTTCTATCATCAAATACATTTCTTTTTGAGTCCTGTTGAGATCAGATAAGAATCTTCCCACACTTTACCTTCGTCATTTGGAGCCCTTACTTTATTTAGTCTTCAATCAGTTACCTATCATTTACCTACACTCTTATGTGAAGTTTATATCCAAATGAATTAACTTTATGTTTCTTATTTTGTTAAGTATAATCTGACTTAGATTTCCATAAGAAGAAAACCTCTTAAAAAAGACATTTTTATGTGCAATTTATAAAATAAAATGTTGAAACTAAGCACAAAGAGAATATCTGGAGAGAAAACAAATAAACACTACATTTAGCTAGATGTTAACATCAAATGTTTTCTTCCAGAGAAATGGTTATTAATAATAGAAGAACAATATAAAACCCTAAGTTAATTGTGGGAATTTTCAAAGCTTCTCTGGGCTGGAAGAAAATAAAAAAGCAGTCAATCTCTCATGGCTTACCAATAGATCAATATATACTCTTCATATTAATAAATTTGAATATTTTAATTTGAAATTTACCTACTGAGTCTATACTTCAGAGCAATATAGCTGTTTAAGTAGAGAAAATTGCCACAATGCTTTATAACACTAAATTCCTATTATAAACTAACTTCACATGGTTCTGAATCCTCTAGAAATATTAGCATTACAAACCGAACACTTGACACTAGAAAAACCACATTTCAGTAACTCTCATATGGGAATAAAATAAGACTAGAACAAAACCAAAACTTACAATTTTTTTTAAAAGTCAATAAGCTTAAAATTGTTATGGTACTACCATACAATTCCCATTTTTGATTCTTGGAAACACTGAAAAGCACTTTATTAAAGTATATTTCAGTTACTCCATCCATAAACACATAATTTTTTGTAGACAAAACTGGGTGAAGAAATCCAAGAGATATAATTTCAAACTGTATTTTTGCTCAAACTGAGGTTATAACATTACAAAGTCTTCCCACCAACTAAGGAGCAAAAGAGGCTGCTCATTGTCTGATTTGGCTCCAGATGTAGAAGTCATGGCATTGGCCTTCAGGAGAGTTGGTGGGAAACCAATTTCAACTGGTTCATATTCAAAATTTGAGCATGATACTGGTATATCTGATTGTTTTGTGTAAGAACTTATGGTATGGAAAGATATATTTTGAGAGATATCTAAATATAAAGTAGCTTTACATTATATTTTAATTCTCTAACAAATTATCTTGATTTTTCCATGCCAGGCAATTTTCACATATTTGTATATGAAACTTGGATTAAAAGAAATGAGCCAATCAGTGACTCAAAGAAAATTTTTGGCATTAAAGAAAAAAAGTCACTACTTGCAGACTTACCTGTGGTGTCCCTAATCAATGAAAACCTTTCAATAACTCAAATACAGGTTAACTGAATGTGGTTTACTAATTATTATGCCAAACATTATGAACAAAAAAAGTTCAAAACCCATTATAGACCTATGCATCATGTAATATTAGAACACTAAATCTCTAACTGTAAACTATCATTTTGTACAACTTAATGAATAACAATTATGAGAATTAATCCATTAATCTGGGACTAGAAAAAAGCAGGCCATGTGCCTAAAAGAAACCAGATGATATATGTACAAGTTCTAGTTCTCTTTTTTCCTATTAGTAAACTGATATATTTAACAGGAATAAAAATCAATAGGAGTAGGGGTACCTGGGTGGTTCAGTCGGTTCAGCGTCTGCCTTCAGCTCAGGTCATGACCCCAGGGTCCCGGGATTGAGTCCTGCATCAGGCTTCCTGCTAAGCAGGGAGCCTACTTCTCCCTCTGCCTCTCTCCCAACTTGTGTTCTCTCTTGTGCATGCTCTCTCTGTCAAAAAAATAAATAAAATCTTTTTAAAAAAAATTGATGGCAGTATATATCTAAGTTGGATCTTTTTTTTTTCATTTAGCCTAAAGGCATATGGAGAAAAAAGAAGTTATGATTAGATTTTACTAACCATGAGAGGGCTTTTAAACATTTTAAAGGAAAGTGAAATTTTTATGAGGTCATAGATCTTTCAAAATATTTTCCAAAGTTGTCATCTTTGGTATTTTGCTTCACATTTCAGGAGCTTGAACGCCAATCTGCATCCCAACATCATGGAAGTATCTGAAATATTAGATTTCCTTACAATGCTAAACAATGTCTAAAATTTAGGAGGAAATAGCATATCTGGGGGATGCTAGTAAGTAAAGCTTGTGTTCACAGTCCTCACTAGGGATGGGCCCCTAAAAGACACTATAATATAAATTTCAATTATGTTTCAATTAACAGAATCACGATTGTTTGTTATTTTGTGTAGCACTAACAATCTGGAAGCAAAAATTAACTTTGATGGATTGAAAAGCATCTCGGTAAAATCACCATTTCCTTGATTACTCAGTTTTATGTCCATAGATGAAAAAGTCTTCCTAAAGTGATTAGTACACCTACTTGATTCCAGGTAGGATTATACCTAGACCATCTAGTAAATGTAGTTGGTGGGGGGGAAAATACATAAAATACATCACATCAGAAATGATCATTTCTAGTTCCAAAGATTTTATTGTCAGGAAATACTTTGTATATATCATTATAAGCCTTCTTACCCATACTGAGCCCAGAAGACTAAACTCTGGACAATAAGGTTGGTTCTAAGATGAATCATTTTGTACACAGTCATCTACAAGCCAAGCTTTTAATGACAGCACAATAACACTGAAACATTATTTTTATGGCAGAAAAAAAATGTAGTATTTATTTCCCCAAACTTTCCACTGCATTTGTTAGTACATTTTTTCAAGAACAGAAAATGAAACACTTGGGGTATAAAGATTTATCTACACAAATAAAGTGAAATATGAGCAATGTGGCCTTGTAGGAAGAGCACTGGTCCAAAGGTTTCCAGATGACTCTGACTAATAAGCCACAACACTTTAGGCAAGTGACTTGGCCTCTCGCTTACTATTTTTAAACAGTAAAATTGGGGGGTGCCTGGGTGGCTCATTTGGTGGTTAAGGATCTGCCTTTGGGTCAGGTCATGATCTCAGGGTTCTGGGATCAGGCCCAGTGGCAGGCTCCCTGCTCAGCAGGGAGTCTGCTTCTCTCTCTCCCTCTGCCCCTCCCCATGCTCATGCTCTCTCTCCCTCTGTCTCTCTCTCAAATGAATAAATAAAATCTTTTTAAAAAATAAAAATAAAGAAACAGTAAAATTGGAATAATAATGGCCATCTGAGAAAATTAATTACATAAGTAATATGGATTGGAGGATTCATAAAAATGCCAAATCCATCTTTATATTTAATAGCAGAATATGGGCCCTGAATTAACCATCTAATTTTCACAAAAGATATGATATACTGAGAAGTCGCAAAGTCCTACTAAAGCATCTAAAATTTTTCTCTCCAAGTAAACAGATATAAGATGGATGAAGCTTAATAGAGCACCAGAAGGCAGAAAAACAGAGGTTAAACATTCTATGAATACAAAAAGCCAGCTTAATATGAAAATAAATATACAGATTTACATAAAAAAGATAAGAAAAAATAATATACTTTTCACTTTATACTTTCATTAAAAAGCTTTATCAAATTTTTCCCTCTTCTGGGGGTATTAAAAACAAAATTTCCTGAGGTCAAGAGAAAACTATTTAAAGAAAACTATTCAAACTAATTCTTACTACACAGAACTAAAGAAATTGGAATGGCTTAAGATGAAAAAGAGAATGCTTTGTCTACTACTCTCTTAACATAAAAGGCCATTATGAAGAGGATGTTAACCAGTCGTTCTACACCATAACAAGATGAATGGATTTTAAAACATTAGCAGAAATACTTGTAAAATTTAGCAGGATAGGTCACACTTGGAATTATTAAGAATGTTTTATTATGTGGATAGGCATTGAAACAGTCTAAGAGAGGGCATGTATTCAGGATCTTTAAGAATAGAAAAGATAATTTATCCTGAAAGTCTTGGCCTCACCTTGCTAAAGCTGGCTACTTGACAACTGACCTTTGAGATCATTTCAGGCACTTGGATTTTATAGTTCTTCTCAGAAAAGAAAAGGACATTCTTAAATTGACTGTAGTTAATGATTTCTTATTTTATTACACGTATTATAATTTTAACACATCACTTTTTGCCAAATTAATAGCAATATTTTAGAAGAAGATGAGAAGCTCTGTATTCGATAATGAGTTCAATGCCAATACAATCACTTTAACCAGGGCAGTTTTGATACAGATTAGCTATAAAACGATTGAATTTCTAACTTAGTTTAATACACACAATGAATACTAGTGGGTTTTCATTTCTAAAGGTAAGCATAATTGCACATGTCTGGCCAGATATAATTAAGTCTGAAAAGCTGAAACCTTTTAGCCAGTATTCAGAAGAAAAAATGTAATAGTACATTTCGTTATTAAATGTTACATGCCCTATAAAATGCCACAAAAGAGACATTTTATTTTTAAAAGATTATTGGTTATATTCAAAATGACCTTCTAGACCATTAGGTAGAATTTGTTTCTGTGAAGCACTGAAAGTGATACAGCCCTCATCACTTAACTGCTGATCTCTCGGTTCCCACATATTCCAGAACTAGAATTTGGCCTGCTGAGTTCTGGCAAGGCTTGTGTTGGTATCAAGCAAACTCCCTTCCAAAAAAGTGTTGGATAGCACTACCATAACTCTGAGTTGTACTGAAATCCAAATGTGAATTTCCTGGAACACATATGGGAACATGCAGTCAACAGATTTCTGAAACTGCATACCAGCACTTTGCTTTGCCTCTGCAAGTGCTTGCCTATCTTGGAAGAAAATCTATTAAAATCTTTTCCAATGGGTTCCGAGAGAAAATATTGAAACTAAAGTGGCCACTTCGCTAGTCAGCATCAAAGTTTTAAATACTAACTTCCATATGAAGCTGGATGAATATAAAATGTTTTTTCTGTATATATGAGAGCACGCTACCAAAATAGCAAAAGATCAGAGTGACATTGACAGAATTGCAATTATCATCATCTTCTACACAAATTTTCTTAAATTCAGCCTTTTTGTCCTTCATCAGAACAAAGTTGAGTCTTAATACCTAAATTTGCTATTCTGTGCTTTTGCTCAATAAAAGGTTTTGGTAAAGGCTGCTTTACATTGCATTTTCTTAAACTACCTGATTAAAACCTTGGTTTCCATATATTTTAAATATTCTTTTCACTTATTCATTTTCTACCACCTTCCACACCTTATATCCAAAGCAATTCTCTTGTTCCCTACCTGAACATGTTCTCCACTCTTCAGATTTCAAGTACTTGAAAAGAAATGACAAAGTTGAGTAAATAATTCAGCTTCTTTCTGATGTGTCATACCAATAGTCTGAGGAAGCCAAATTAACTGCTCTCTGTAATTAACCACTAGGTTTCTGATTGGTGCAGAGGGTTTTCCAATCTGGGTTTACTCAGTTTTTCAGGTAACCCTGGTCTTTTTTAAATTATAAAAAATTGATTCTAGCACAAGGCCTAATACATAGTAGGAAGAAAGGAGGACAAAGGGAGTTATATATGGAAATACCTTCTCTAAAATCTGAGGAACTACTAAATATAATAGAAATAAAACCTCTCCCCAGAATAAAAATCATTTTTAAAATAGGGTCATATATTTTCCTAAATGAAATTTGTCATGCATAATCTAAAAAATATAAAAGAATTTTTAAAGACAACAGACTGGTACATAGGACTGAGTCTCAGAGCAGAAATCAGAACTGACAGGCCTCCATTGAGCAAGCTAGGCACATGTACATGAATCCAGGTCAGTTGACATAAAGTCACTATTTTCTCTCACCACACCTAATCCCAAAGTTGTTGTTGTTGTTGTTTTAACGTGTTTTACTCACAAGATGACCATCTGATAAAATGCCTCCTGCTCTGAAGTTGTAGGGCAAACTATTATTTTAGATAACGGGTTTGAACCATGCTTGTGGCTATGTAATGGAGAGAGAGACTATCTCAGGTAAAGCCTATGTGGTATACACAGCACAGATTCAGACAGACCTTGTCCAGGTCTGCTAGGCATCAGGGCAGCCCAACAGATGTTTATTTGAGTGAGAGGCAAAGGACCTCCTTGAGCAGAGTCCATCTTAATGGATAAGAGCCAACTTCATAGACTTGGCCCAATAGAAACAACTGAATTGGTCAACGGGGTTGGTAGTAAGTGTGACAGTGAATACAATAAGGAGTTTACTACTAATCAAATTTGTCTTCTAACTCAACCTGATGTATGAGTTTTAGGGAAATAGAGACTACAAATTAGGACAGAAAACAAAACTAAAAAAGCTGTTTCTTAAAAAAACATTTCAGGGGCACCTGGGTGGCTCAGTCGTTAAGCGTCTGCCTTCGGCTCAGGTCATGATCCCAGGGTCCTGGGATTGAGCCCCGCATCGGGCTCCCTGCTCCGCGGGAAGCCTGCTTCTCCCTCTCCCACTCCCTCTGCTTGTGTTCCTGCTCTCGCTGTCTCTCTCTCTGTGTCAAATAAATAAGTAAAATCTTAAAAAAAAAAAAAAAAACCATTTCATAAGGTGTTGAGTGAGGTTCAAGCCAATCCTTGAGGATATACTCATTGGAAAAAAAATACTAAGACAACAGAAAGACATACTCCCCAATGACCTTACAGCACCATGAGGTACAGGATATCAGCTGTCCCCCAGCTCCATGAGGAACGTGATACACTGCACAGCTAACAGTGGCAGTATACCACAAGAACAATGGTATTGGGGATGCAGGGGCTAGAGATCATGGCTACCTGTGGAGGCTGAGAATGTAAGGAACACATGTTTGTTACCTATCATAATTCCCAGCTATAAGTAAGAAAGACTTTGAACATAGTCAAGTCTCAAAATAGCAGATGAAAGTGAGAGCCAAGGAAATATTGCTTATTTCTAATAATCCATCTCTATATCCCTCTTCCAGGTTAGTCTGGAACAACATGGGTTGTGTATTTATCACATATCAGTTAAGATTAGAAGTAGTTCAGATTACAAGAACTCAGGAAAAATCTAATTCTTTGGCATTTCTAAGCAGAGCAAATTGTTAAAAATACACTGATAAACTCACTAGCTTAATTTTGAAGCAAGGAATAAACCAGAAAATTGATTAAAATGCTCTTAGCAGTAATCACTACTTTCTTTTTATTGAAATTCTCTCCTTGCTTTCTATAAACCTGATTTTTTTTCCTAACTTTCTAGTTATTCCATCTTAGATTTCTCAACTTCTTTTTCTGTTCACCTCTTAAAGGTCCATGTGCTCCAAAGCCCCATCTTTTGTCCTCAGATCATTCTCTGTATGTTCTTCCTGGAAGATCTCATTCCAAGCAGTTTCACTTACAATTTATGTGTTGACAATTTTCTTATATAGCTGACATGGTTAAGAAACAAATCATTAAGTGACACCTGGGTGGCCCCGTCGGTTGGGTGTCCAACTCTTGATTTCAGATCAGGTCATGATCTCAGGGTCCTGGGATCAAGCCCTACACTGGGCTCCAAGCTCAGCAGGAAGTCTGCTTGAGGATTTTCTCTCTCCTTCTTCCCCCCTCCCTCCCCCCACTCATGCACACATGCTCTCTCTCTCTCAAATAAATAAATGAATCTTTAAAAAAAAAGAAACAAATCATTTCAAGTTTTCAAATCTCAGAGAAAAGGGGAGGATCAGGGATCTGGTGAGTAGAAGCAAAAGTAAAAGAAAGTTCAGGTAGGGAAAAAAGTGTGTATTTATAGCAAGCATCTACAATACCTTTCAGATAACTGGGCTACTCAGAAGACACTTTACTTGAAAGTGTTAACAATTTTAACCCAGTAGAAGCATTTGTAGTCTTTTCACCAATATAATCCAGCCAGGGTGTGTTAGGAGAAACAATCCCCAAATCTCATACATTTTGTTTAGCCAGGAAAAATCCTTGAAGGATGAGGGAATCTTATCCATTGCTCTGTTTTATTTCACTGCTTCAATTGCACATCTTTTAAAAATGTGATCTAACATTATCAGATTCAGAAGAAGAAAAAAAAAAAAAACACTGGGGTTAGAACATTTGGGAAGTAAAAGAGAAAGTTAGTGTTCAATATGCCAAACTCAAGCCTCAGAGGAAGGTCTTCCTTCTAATCACCTGATGTGGTAGAAGTTTATGTACTTTTAAATCAACAGGTGTTTATCTCATAAAATACAAATATTATGCTATTTTAACAACATCCTTGGCTGTCCTAAGGATACTGAGGATAAAATAGGAGGAAAAACTCTCCTGTCCCTGAGGCAAGGATTTCAGCTGGCTTGACCATGTCTGTGTGCATGTGTGTAGTAGGATAGTGGTGAGGGAGATAAAGTGATGGTCTTTCTTGCTTTGTAAAACATTTATTGGATGAATTGAAGACATCAACTATACAGGTGTCTACATCTGGCCTCTCCGGCACCCATTGTTCTCAAAAGAGTTCAAACCCTTTCTAAAGCAGTATCACTGCCTCACCAGGACCCACAGTGAGAAATCAGTCAGATACATGTGCAAAACAACATTCTGCCTACTCCATGTGTTCAATGTCTAGCAAAGATACAGGCAATAAACAGTGTAAATGTGTAAGTTACACTGATGTGTGTCATATGTATATATATGTATTTTTTTAATAGTTTATTTATTTAAGAGAGAAAGACAAAGAGCGTGAGAGAGAGCAAGCATGAATCGGGGGGGTGGAGAGCAGAGGGAGAGGGAGAAGCAGTCTACTAGCTGAGTGGGGAGCCCAACATGGGGTTTGATCCCAGCACTCCAGAATCATGACCTGAGCCGAAAGCAGATGCTTAACCAACTGAGCCACCCAGGCGCCCCAGTGTCTGCCTTTTATATTTTATTTGAATGGGCCATTTATAAGCAGTCTTGTACTGAACTAAAATACTAAAGTTTAAATATATTCTTGGCAAACCATCCTTTCCTATGGAGCATAGGCTCATCTCACTTAAGAGAGTTTATAAAATGCCAAATTAAGTTTTACTTCTATTTCCCTTCATCACTTACTTGTAAGTATAAATTTTTTAAAGATTTTTTTTCAGTAATCTCTATACCTAATGTGGAGCTTGAACTCACAACCCCAAGATCAAGAGTCACATGCTCTACTGACTGAGCCAGCCAGGTGCCCCTGTAAATATAAATTTAATATGCACCGCACACCTGATATGTTCAAGATACTGTGCTAATAAATCAAGGATGGGAGGGGGTTTAGGGAGGAATGAGATGTGGCCCCTGCATGAAACATCTCACAATCTATTCCAGACACAGACACAAGGTCACTAACCCTAAAACCAGGCATTCAATGATAAGTGAGATGACAGTAGCCACAGGATATGGTGAGAGAACAGACAATTGAGCTGATCTTGGAATTCAAGGATAAGTTTTCCCTATGGAAGGAAGAATATTGCAGGCAGAATGTTAAGCATAGACCAAGTCATGGGGAAATGAAAAAAAATGTATCAAAATTAAAATGCTTCTTGTTCTCCTTGGCAGGACAAGCTTGGGGGATCAGTGGAGAGGTATTTTCAGGTGTGCTCTGGGGAATTCTTACGTCCCTGTAGAAGTTATCTGACATGCAATAAACCCACAAAGGAAGAAATAAAAATGACTAATAAATATGTTTATTTGCTAACTGGATAGCAAAGAAACACAAAATATTTATTTTTTACCTATCAATAATATAAGTAATAATAATACTCTGATTTGGCAAGAATGTGCAGAAAATGGACATTTTTATATATTTCTTGAGATATATCCTAAGGAAATCATCAGCCTGCAAGAAAATATATTAACAAAGAGATTCATCAGGACATCATTTAATAGTAAAGAAAAGTTTGGGAAAAAATTAAATGTCCAACAATAAGAAAGAGGTTAAATAAATTAGTATACAAATAAAAAATAAAATATTATGCAGTCATTAAATATATTGGAATAATTAATGAGAAGAACTTATGTGCATGCTTAATGTTAACTGAAAAAATTATGTCTATGCATAGAGACAGAAAACTATGAGAATGCATAAAAAAATAGTGGCATGTTACATCAGTGGTAGATAAAATAGTGGTTTTTGTTTTCTTTTTCTCCTCATCTGCATTTTCTAAAATTTCTAAGATGAATGTTCAATGATATTATATCAAGAAAAATCATTTACCCAACTGAACAAAAAAGCAGAAACACAGTTGTTGGTTCCTATACTGGAAAAAGGGCAAGGTACCTTATGGTAGTGAGCACAATTTTCCTTTTGCCACTGAAAGGAAACATTGGAAGAAGGGGGTTTTACACCCCCTTTTAATGAATAATAATCACTTATTATAGTGTGAAGTTATTGCTCTCCCTCATTGCTCCACCCAGCCACACACACAGAATCTGCCCCCCAACACAAACTTGAATAGACAATTTCCAGGGAGTACTCCTCTCCAGTACTGCCTTCCACTAGACCATTCTATTAGGGATCTAAGGAAACATATTAACTCTTTGAAGTTGCTAGATATGTCTATACTTATACCATGGCAAAATAGAGTCATGTTCAACCAAATTAGGGAAAAATACTCAGTTCCATGACATTATTTTAAAATATATTCAAACTCTCTGCATTTTTCCTCAGCATTTAACAAGCTCTGTAGTTTATTGATTACAGAGGAGGTACGGTCTCTTCCAGTGGGTTTAGGACTTAATTAGGAAATAAATGTCAAGACACACATGTGTCATTAGATAGGTATGTGAGAAAGTGAGTTTAACTCTCATAATCAAGGCCTTGTGGCAAATAATATAGAAATAATGCCTGGTTTTATAGTTTTGGTAAAACTTGATTTTCCTGAAGAATCTTAGTTTTTATCTTGAGTTAAAACATTCATTTTGCTAGTTCAGGGCATTTGGTAACTTTGTTAGGACAAAAGTGAGATACTGCCAATATAGTTTATTTAAAAAGTTTTATGCCCTTCCTTTCCTTAACAGGACAGGGGTTTATAAATAAAAAAGCATAGTTTTCTTTTTGACTTTCAATAGTGAAAATATAAAGATGGTTTCATGGAAAATGAGTTTGTAGATTTCAAAAAAAAAAACGTTCATCAGTTCTGCTGTAACACACATACATATTCCTAAAAATTCTCACTATGCAAAATTGTTGAACAAAAACACAGGGTTTATGGGGAAAATGGGCACATTAGTGGCACATTACTCAAAAACTTTGTTAGTTACACATTTTTAAAAAATATGGAAACCACTTATATATCTTCTATGGCAATCCAAATCAAAATCCCAGTAAGATTTTTGTGGATATCAACAAACTGATTCTAAAGTTTATATGGAGAGGCAAAAGTCTCAGTAGAGCCAACACAATATCAAAGGGAAGGAGAGCAAAATTAGAGGAGAGATACTGCCCAATTTCTAAACTTACTATAAAGCTACAGTAATCAAGATTGTGGTATTGGTGAAGGAATAGACAAATACATCAATGTAACAGAATAGAAAAACCAGAAATAAACCTCCATATATATAGTCAACTGATTTTTTTTAAACGAGTAAAGGCAATGCAATGGAGCAAAAATAGTCTCTCCAACAAATGATACTGGAACAACTGGGCATACACTTGCAAAAAATGAACCTAGATACGGAGTTTAGACTCTTCACAAAAATTAAGCAAAATGGATCATAGACCTAAATGTAAAATACAAAACTATAAAATTCCTAGAAGATAACATAAGAGAAAACCTAGATGACCTTGGGTTTGGTGATGCCTTTTTAGATACAAAATCAAAAATACAATCCGTAAAAGAAATAATTGGTAAGCTAGGCCTCATTAAAATTAAAAACTTCTGGGGGTGCCTGGGTGGCTCAGTTGGGTAAGCGTCTGCCTTCGGCTCAGGTCATGATCTTGGAGTCCTGGGACTAGGCCCCGCATCGGGCTCCCTGCTCAGTGGGGAGCTTGCTTCTTCCTCTGCCTCACCCCCTGCTTGTGCTCTTTCTCTCTCTCTGTCAAATGAATAAATAAAAATCTTTAAAAAAAAAATTAAAAACTCCTGCTCTGTGAAAGACAATATTAAGAGAATTAGAAGACGAGCCACAGACTGGAAGAAAATATTTGCAAAAGACAAATCTGATAAAGGACTTAGCCAAAATATACAAAGAATTTTTTATATTCAGCAATAATAAGAAAACAAACAACTGGATCTTAAAATGGGCCAAAGAATTTAATAGACACCTCACCAAAGAAGATATACAGATGACAAATAAGCACTTAAAAAGATGCTCCACATGGTATGTCATAAGGGAAATGAAAGTTAAAACAATGAGATATTATTATAAATCTTATTAAAATGGCCCAAATCTGAAACACTGACAATACCAAATGCCATCAAGGATGTGCAACAACAGGAACTCTCATTCAACGCTAGTGGGAACACAAAATGGCACAGCCTCTTTGGAAGACAGTTTGGTGGTTTCTTGCAAAATTAAACATACTCTTACCATATGATCCAGCAATCACACTCCTTGGTATTTACCCAAAGGAGATGAAAACTTGTGTCCATACAAAAAAACTGTACACAGATGTTTAGAGGAGATTTACTAATAATTGCCAAAACTTGGGAACAACGAAGATATCCTTCAAGAGGTGAGAGGATAAACAAAATATGGTACATCCAGACAATGTAATATAATTCAGCGTGAAAAAGAAATGAGCTATCAAACCATGAAAAGATAAGGAGAAAACTTAAATGCATATTACTAATTGAAAGAAGCCAGTCTGAGAAGGATAAATACTGTATGATTCCAACTACATGACATTCTGGAAAAGGAAAAACTATAGATACAATAAAAAGATCAGTTTTATTGCGGGGAAAGATGAATAGACAGAGCAAGGAGGATTTTTAGGCAATAAAAATAGTAAAATATTTTAATGATGGATATAGGTCATTATACATTTGTCCAAACCCATTGAATGTGCAACACCAACAGCAAACCCTTAGGTAAACCATGGACTTTTGGTGATTATAATGTGTCAATGTAGGTTCATCCTTGGTCAAAAATGTACCATTTTGGTAAGTAATATTGATAACAGGGGAAGACTCTGCAAGTACAGAGGCAGGGGATATATAGGATATCTCTGTACTATCTTTTCAATTTTATTATAAATAAAATTACTCTAAAAATGGAGTCATTAAAAAAATAGAATCCTAATAAAAATACATAACATTACAATAAATATGGTACTTTACGTTGAAAAAAAGACCTGAAGTTTTCTTGTAAATATGGGCATCTGGAAGGTTGCAGCTTGTGAGTTATTGTGAGGTAGTGGTATGAAAATTATCCTAAGTTGGACTTAAAGTTATAACACTAGATGTAAATGAATGTGGCTCTTAACAGAGTAAACTGAGGTAGTTGGTAGATGTTTGAAGTGTCCACATGTGTGCATTTTGTGTATTCCTATGTGGTTTTGTTTGGTACCATGCACTTTCCTGCATTCAAACAGTGTTTTTTGCAGACAAAATTGTGCATTAGCAAATGTCAGATTCACATTATGCTCAAATTGTTCCCAAATACATCAACCATTTTAGAACAAATTCACACTCTTAAAACAAAGACATTTGCCTATGGTTAATAAGATTGTGTGACAGACACTAGGTTGATTCAACTACTATATAATTCCAACCTCTTATTTTTGCTTACCTATATTATAGAGGGTGAAAAAATTAAAATGCAATTGAAGCTATAGGTGGCCATGTGACACAGTTCTTATTAATTACATCAAGGAATAAGACAGTCTGAGCAATGAGGCATAAACACTTGGGAGGTGAGCATAATGTCCCAGTTGATGATTATGTCAGATAGGAGCCCTTACTAAAATCCTCTTCTCCTATGATATCCCAATAGGCCAAATCACTGGAAATGTGCACAGATGATAGTATAGAATACTGATGATTAGCTCTATTGTCAGAAAATATATATTGAAATAAATTTGGTTGCAAATTATGTGACTTGTATATGAATACTCACAGAAGCTTTATCCACAAGTCAAGTGTGGAAACAACCCAAATGTCCATCAACAGGTGAGTAGATAAATTATGGTTTACCCAAACAATGGAAGACTACTCAGCAATTAAAAGGAAAGGAATATGATATTTGGAATTCCACAGATAAATCCCAGAAGCATGATTCTGAGTGAAAGAAATCAGATACAAAATATTTCATACTATATTAGTCCATTTATATGAAATTCTAGGAAACACAGTCTCCTCTATAGGGATAAACTAGATCAGTGCCTGCCTGGGGCTTGGGGAGAAGGCGAGTATGGGCTAAAAAGGGGCAAAGGGGAACTTTTTTTAGTTAACGGAAATGTTCTATATCTTGATTTGATAGAGGTTACATGATTGTATCCTTTTAAAAACTCATAAAACTGTACATCTAAAGTGTATGCTATTAATTGCAAATAAATTATATTTCATTAAAGTTGATTTTTAAAGATATCAAACTAGCCAAACTAGTTGATATTCTTGGGACCCTTTGGCCAACAATTCAAGCTCTAATTCTCAAACCTTGATATTCACAAGTGTAGCCAGAAAGGCAGAAATTATAGACTATGACCATATAAACTTATTACACCTCACCTTATGAATTTGGGTTTCTCCCCTAATTTTTTACACTATCTAACTTCAGTTCAACATGTCAAAGTACTACAAAGAACTCATTAATATACTCAGTCTTACTTCCAACAGTTTTAAGCTGCCTTTCTTTGACATTCTCTCAAGAAATCTCTAAATGACCCAAAACCTGGAGACTTCATTTTTTGGAAAAGAAAAATGTTTTAAAATTATCTTTGAAAGGACCTTGTCATATATTTTTTACCTCTTGCAAGCTCTGGTGTATAGAATTTTGATTCACGACTCCCTGATAAAAAAGACAACATATGGAATTATATAAAATATTCTCCCATTGGGAGATTAGAATTTTTAAGAATCCCCCCAAAACAAATAATTTTCAGGAGGTTGTAGTACCCACCAAAGGCCTAGGACCAAGTAGACAACTGCAGGAAAGAACAGCTTCCATCCAAGACCCATCAGTTAAGATTCAAGTGACCACAACCACAGATCATCAAACTAATTTGCTTGCTTTTTCCCACCATTTTCTTGTTTTGTTGTTTATTCTTCCCTCTTTGCTAGTTTAAAGTTCTGAGTTGTTAACAGAACTAACTATGATATCTGTAATAGATTAACATGTAACTATGATATTTATAAAATCCCTTTCCTTAATGTTGATTTTTGCATCCTTAGCCACTCCTTGGTGGCATATTTTACCCAAATCATTAGCAGATTGTAGCAAGGTAATAAACTTATACTAAGGAGTGATTAAAGATATAGATTTATTCATGTATTATAATAAACTGATATTAAAGGAAGCTGGATGACACTCCTGTAGTACCAATTCCTTGTAATACATCAGATAATTTCCTGGGAATTTGTACTAAGTGACACTATAATGGAAAAATACCACAACAGTAAAAGGAGAAGGAGAGTAATGGGAAGAAGAAGAAGGATAAGAAGAAGAAGAGAAGAAGAAATAGAAACCTAAAACCCTCTTTCATATTATACCTTGATTTAGAGGGGCTTTGTCACCAACAAAATTTGAGGCTTTTTTTTTTTTTTTTTGAGAACTAGCTTTGGTAACCAAAGTCTTACAGAAATAAGACTGGGAAATAACTAAGGAAGATTGGGTGCATATGTGGTGGCTATCTCACTTTTACAGACCTTACAAATAATGGTCACTACTTAGACTCAACATCAAGCTCTTTTGCTTTATATCTACTTGATAATTTCTATAATAAAAAAGGGATTGTCTGGTGCAGTACCACTTTTATTATGTGGTAATAAAACATTACAATACTCTGAAAACTTTGCAGGGATGTTTTGGCTAAAAAGAGATCATGGTCCTTAATAACTAGTGACATAAAATATCCAGCCAAAAGCCTATCGGCTACTGCTCTTCAGTAAGATAAAGATTTGTTGTATCAGTAAACTGATGTCTGACTTCAGAATAAAGCTCAGTTTGGCTGTTGGGTCTTCTCAGGAAAGAGAAAGAGAGAGTAAAAAAAAGGAAAAGAGAGAAGGGAGAAAGAGAAACTTAAAAAAATTAACTATAGAAGGAAAAAAATGGTGCCTTGATTGGAATCCAAATGTCACCCCTGAAGAGGAATTTAGGTCTGCTCTCTTCTGTCCCAAACCTCTCATTTTTATTCTCTATGAAAGACTCCAAGAATGAGGAGAATCCTACATGCTATGAGAATTGCAGGAGAATTATACAATATTTATAAGTCATAAAACCCTGGCCAAAGTTGTTCATGAAGTTGAAAACGCAGTTGTTCAAAATACAACCACATTAGATATAATACTGACCACTCAAGGGTGAACATCTATTGTCATATCCCTACAAATCTCTCTGGGATCTTTAATATTACTAAACAGACCCAGGAAATAAATAAAGAAAATATGAAATTAAGTAATTTGGCCATTCCCCTATATCAGGTGCTACTGGCACTAGGGATTGGGAATGAGATGTGTTCTCCTGATTTAATTAGGGTTCAAGGATCCTGGCTTAGAAGAGGCCTACAAACTCTGATCATGATCTTTCTCTAAGTATTTGCTTTTGTTATAGAGCTCAAATAAACTTTAGAGTCCTAAATATTGTTGTATAGCCACCATCCAGTCAAATGATTCAACAAATGATCATCCAACAAAAGAATAGGAAAATGACTCCCTCCAAAATTCAGTACATAAGCCAAGACTTCAAACAGTATTACAGATCTGGATCAGCCATGTCTCCAGATGGCAGTGGTCTATATCTTCCAGCTCAAGCTGAAGAATTACCACAAAGTGAGGAACTAAGAATTGAGTTTACCTGTGTGGTCTTAGTTCCCTTCCCACAAATTATTTTATGTTCTCATAGGTACATACACTCATGTGTCCTAGTCAATCCTTCAAACATGATTTAGAACTGTGGGAAAGGATCCAATTACTTGTTCTATAAAGTTCTAAATGCCTAGGTCAAGTAGGAAAAAGTGAGAAGTAATCTGATATATTATACTAGCTAAATAAAAACTCTAAGTGGTCCAAAACATCACATAGACCTTTTACAGCCACATATTAAAATATGTCATGATTGACTCAGCCCCTTGCTCTTCAAAAATTATTAATTAAATGAAACTCAGTTTATCTCTGTGGAGTCCTCAAGATGAATCTCACAAAATAGAGTATTTATTTTGAAAGGACATCAAAGTTTAGAGAATATTTTTCATAGACTTTTGGTGAAAGTTTTTGAGACTGAATAGATGTTGGTAGGCTAAGAATCTAGGTTCTATATATTATTCACCATGCTATAAAAAGCTGGAGTGAAGAGGGGTGGGAGGGTTGCGGTGGCTGGATGATGGACATTGGGGAGGTTAGGTACTATGGTGAGCACTGTGAATTGTGTAAGACTGATGAACCACAGATCTGTACCGCTGAAACAAATAATACATTATATGTTAATAAAAAATAAATTTAAAAAACTGCAATGAGATATCACCACACATCTGTTATAGGATGGCTATCATTTAAAAAAAAAAAAAAGTTTGGAAAAAAAACATAGAGTCCAAAGGAATTTCCTTACTATGTAATGTCTTCCAAAAGTTAAACAAAAACTTTAAGGTAATCTTTTATAGAACCTAATTTATTAGTTAAGATAAACAACTTTTAAATACATATTAATACATATTTCTTCAAGGTCATAAAAAATACACTTGTCTTTTACTGATAGCAATGTTTTATCAGTATCTACCATGTTTCATTACTTGGAAAATGCTATATTCCTAAAAGATAGTATTTCATGTTACACATCACCACCACCCACCACCCACCCATCCTCCATCATTGCAGACATTTTCCTATTGTTTACTTTTTATCTAAAGCAAAGACTTTGTAAAGCAAAGATGACTTTGATATGGTTCTCTTATTAAAATTATCTAGAATGGATGTGGATCTCAGTGTCTTACCTGAAAGTTATTCTGTAGGATATTTATCAACACTTGTGTATCTAGCTGCTCATTTCTGCACACTCAAGAAGGATTCCGTGAAGTACCACAATGGACATCAAGATGGCACTTTTGATCAGGTATCAAATTTTTCCATATCCTTTCTGTTTCTGTAGAGAATGGAATAAAGGTAGAAGAGGTGGGGGAAAGAGTCAGTTTCAAAAACAAAACAGATTGGAAAGATAATGACTACATTACAATGACCCATTTTCTTTTATTTCCAGCTTAGAATTTCCAGTTTAGAAAGATCTTCATACACTTAAAGATGTACTCAGAGATGAAAGAAATTCCTACAGCCACTAGATGTCATTGTGATGTCATTCAAATATTGATGGACAACATATATCTGATAAAGTTAAAAAGAAAGTTTCATATTTTTTTTTCTGAAGGAGAAAACATGAAATATTGTCATTATCTTGAAAATAGTGACAAAATATTGTCTTCATCAGGAAAAGGCTAAAGGTCCTACTATCTGCTGAAAAAAATTCTCCAAGCCTTGGAAAAACAATTAATGGTGGTTATTTGATGTCATTCTAGTTTTACTACTTCAGAAGATGCTATTCGTTCTACACATGTTTTAATTCTGAAATTTGCAGCTGCTACCGTTGTTACTTACCCAACTTTAAATGGGAGGAAAAAATGGATGTGTGAAAGTTGAGGGTAAATTCAGGTGAAGAGGAAAAGGGAGAAAGATAAAAAGGTTCTTATCTCATAGTCCCTATTTTCTTTGTGAGTTACAGTGAAGGCAGGGTACATTTTTTTTAGAGTGAAGGAAGAAATGGTGTGTAGTTGATTGGTGAAGAGAGGTGAAGTTTTCACATATCTTTTGTAGGTAATAGAAGAGGATTATGGACTATGTTACATGTAATGAGTCCACTAAAATTCATATGTTGAAGCTCTAACGCCCAGTCTGACTGTTTTTAGAGATGGGGCCTTTGAAGAGGTAAATAAGGATAAATGAGGTCATATGGGTGGGGCCCTAATCCATTAAGTGTCCTTACAAGGTGATGGAGAAACAACCAGGGACATATGTGCCCAGAGAAAGAGCATGCAAGGACACAGTGAGAAGGTGGCCATCAGCAAGCCAAGGAGAGAGGTCTCAGGAAAAACCAAATCTGCCAACACTTTGATCTTGGATTTCCAGCTTTCAGACTGTGAGAAAACAAATTTCTGTTTTTTAAGCCATCCAGCCTAGTATTTTGTTACAGCAGCCCCAGAAGACTAATGCAAAGAGGTATATAGCTAGATGAAAATAGAAAGATTACTTGTGTAGTTAACATTAAAAAACATAATTTGCAATAATTGTATGGCAGATAATGATAGTGACCTTCTCAATATTTATTCTCCTCTTCCTTACTAGCAAAATGTGATTTCATTCAGAGCAGCAGTGTGCTGGTGCTGGATACATATTGTTGGATACATACATAGGTACAGCCACTTTTCTCTGGTACCTCCTTTCTTTTGCCTTGCCTGTTCTTTGGAAGTGAGGCTGAAGATGACAAACTGCATTTGGCCTTAAAGAAATCATGAGATGACTATGGGGATTAAAACCAAATGATAGGGATAGTGGAGCAGAGAGAAGGAGCTTGGAATACTAATGGCATAGCAGAACTACTGTATCAGCCCTGGACTGTCAACCTCTGGATTTATTACTCTTTTTAAAACACTAAGTGTCTTATTCAATTAAGCCATTGTACTTGAGTTTCTGTGGCATGCATTCAACTGCAATCTTTGACTGATAGAGATACCAACTTCATAGACAGATTTATCCAAGACTAAAGTTTTGCAAGGTATTATATTGCAGGAAGACTAAGGAATAAATAAAGTGAATCAATTGACCAGAAACTGGTAGAAGTTCAATCTAGATTATATGGTATAGAGAAATAGAAGAGAAGGTATATAAGGAAGGCCTAGTTTAATTGGGAAAATTAGAGGGAAAAAGGAGGTCTTTAAAAAGTTGGGGAATGCATGTGGAGAGAATAAGTAAATGAAATGACCAGAAAAACAAAAGTGTGATCCAAGTGATATATTGGACTTTAAGATTTTATAATGCATTTCACTTATACGTGGAATTTAATCAAGAAAACAAATGAACAAAGGAGTAAAATAGAGAGACAAACAAAAAAACATAGTCATAAATACAGAGAACAAACGGGTGGTTGCAGAGGGGAGGTGGGTGTGAGGAGGAGTGAAATAGATAAAGAGGACTGAGAGTACACTTATCTTGATGAGCACTGAGAAATGTATAGAATTATTGAATCATTATATTGTACCTCTGAAACTAATATAACACTGTACATTAATTATATTTGAACTTTAAAAAAAGATTTCATAATGGAATAGTTCCAGATAGCAACAATTTTCATAATATAGCCATTGTTAATAGTGGCCAAAGTAGAAGAAAGTAAAGATCTCCAGCATCAAGATCAAGGATGTTGTCATCCACATAGACAATGATGACAGGCAGGAAATATGGCAGGATATGAGTTAAAAACGAAGATTACAAGCTTTATGGTGAAAGGTTTCATGAAATCTGTAAATGTTATCAATAGATGACAATGTGGAAGAGTAGAGGGTAGTATGGCTAGATCACATGAATTTCAAAGAAGATAAATTTTTATAGGATAACAGAGCAACAAGTAGTTAAGAATACATATTTTCTTCCCAATCTCTTGGTATTTGGAAGTAGCTTCTACTTATCTCCCCAATTCTCTTTTAAACAGATACCCACTAAATGTTTATTAAATGAATAAATAATGATTACCTTCTCAATCCTAACTGTATTCCATCCCCCACCCAGAAGCCCTCTGGATACTAGTTAGTAGCTAATGATAAGTTCCTAAATTCTCATTTTCTTAAGAAAGAGAGCAGGCTGACATTTTAGAAAGGTTTGAGACTGAAAAAAAAAAAAAATGAACCTGGGCTTCAGTGATGGTGAAGTGTCCCTACTTTAATGCAATTTTCACCAATTAAACATCTTTACCTTTAAAGGATCTATTTGGGCATTCTTTTCTTCAGTGGAGATAATCATACTTCCCAATTAGGCCTTGAAGTGAAACTTTCCTTTAAAGCTTCTTCCCAATGAGGACCTAGATTTCCAGTGTGACAATTTCTAATGCCAATCTCCTCTTTCTCAACTGACCCTTCAATGAATCTTTGCAGATGATTTGGTCTAGATTTTGCAACTCTACCACCACCAAACAACAGTTTTTAGTCACTACACTGTGACTTACCTAACATATCCTTTTAACCCTAATAATATAATGTTTATTTTCAGTAACTACCATTTCTCCCTTGAAATGTGGCTAAAGTACCAGATGCAAAGACACTTACCTGTTTGCTTACCCTACTTTACTGAATCCTACATAATCTGGTTTTAAACTTCCTCTCCCATCTCTATTCATACCATTTTCCTAGTAGGTAACTAAGGCCCAGCACACTGACCTTCTTTATTTTCCTTAACAGCCAAACCAGTTTCTAGCTCTTTTACCTGGAGTGCTCTACCACCTGATCATCCTAGGGTTGGTTCCTCCTTGTCATGAGGATCTTACTGTAAATATCCCTGTTCAGACTTTCCCCAACACCTAAAGGAGCAAGTCAGCCGCTATTTATAGTACCATGTAGTTCTTTGCATCTCATTTATCACTACCTGTGGTAGGCTGAAAAATGGCCTTTCAAAGGTGTCAACATCCTCATCCCCAAACCTATCAATATGTTACTACCTTACAAGGCAAAAGAGACTTTACATGTGATTAAGTTAAGAATCTTGAGATGGGGAGATTAGCCTGGACTAAACAGGTGGGCGCAATACATTCACAAGGATCCTACAAGAAAGAAGCAGGAGGTTTAGGGTCAGAGAAAGGAGATACTATGCTGGGAGCAGAAGCATTACATTTTGAAAATGGAGAAGGGGTCACAAGCCAAAGAATGCAGGAGATATGTAGAAGCTGGATTCTCTCCTAGATACCCCAAAGGAAACACAATTCAGCTGATACCTTGATTTCAGCTCAATGAAATCCATTTCAGATTTCTGACTTCCACAACTACAAGACAGTAAGTTTGTGTTAAGTCACTAGGTTTGTGGAAATTTGTTATACTGGCAATAGAAAACTAATACCCTAACATTTTTCTTGTTTTATTCATTTGTTATTTGTTTATCATCTGTCTTCCTTTAAAACTATTTTTTTTTTAAGATTTTATTTATTTATTTGAGAGAGAGAGAATAAGCGGTGGGGAGGGACAGACGGGGGTGGGGGGCAGGGAGAGAGAGAAGAAGGCTTCCTGCTCAGCAGGGAGCCTGATGCAGGGCTTGATTCCAGGACCTGGAGATCATGACCCAAGCCGAAGGCAGGTGCTTAACAGACTGAGCCACCGGGGCGCTCCCCTTTAAAACTCTATTAGGGACAATAGCCTTGGTGGGATCTTTTGTTTTTGTTTGTTTTTTTCAAGATTTTATTTATTTGAGACAGAGAGAGAGAGAGCACAAGCGGGAGGGGGCGGTGGCGGTAGTGAGAGGCAGAGGGAGAGGGACAAGCAGACTCCCCACTGAGCAGGGAGCCTGATGCAAGGCTCAATCCCAGGACCCTGAGATCATGACCTGAACTGAGGGCAGATGCGCTTAACCGACTAAGCCACCCAGGTGCCCCAAGAGCCTTGTTTTTTATATTAATTCCTGATCTGAGAGCAGTGCCTGGAACATAGGAAGCACTTATTAAAATTGAATTGAGTGAGTAATTGCTTTTTGGTACACAAATTTGCATTTTGTGGACCAAAAAATTTTATTCTTTCCCTAAATATAAAAACTTTATGCTTTTTAAATGCGAAAGGGAAAAAAAGTGTTTGGCAGAGATAAAAGTGCACTAGCCATTCTAATCTCAATATTAGAGGACTGATATTTAAGAGTTAAGAACATGTTCCCTCTCATCCTGATTCACCTTTCTTATAAAAAGGATGTCATCTGCCTTGATATTTGTAATCCTTTGCCAAGGCATGTGCTGTTGGTTTTTAGTTCAAGTCTCTGGGTCTCCATGTAATCTATTAACCAAAGAGTTGACATAATTATTTTTAGAGCTATAAAGGGTGGTAAAGCTGCCATCACCTTATCTAGAGTTGATTGGGAATTGAAAAGTTATTTCACCATAGATGATTTTCTAAGGATGTATCTGTATGTGAAAATTTCCTGGAAATACTGATTTTAAAATATGTTTCAGCATTTGTAAGTGTCAGCGTATCTGTAGAGGGATAATTTTGCTTCTATTTTTAGACTAATAGGCTTATAGACTAACATATCATTTATGAACTTTCATGAGATGGATTAATTAGACCATGTCAAAAACAACATTTCCAAATTTTCTTAACCACCGACATAATTTCCCCTGAGCCATATGGTATCCAGAGCTTGGGCTGGTGGGTTAGAGTTGAGAAGGCTGAGATGGAGTGAAGGACTCTAAGTTTAAAGGTTATCTTTTTCCAACTAGAAGATTTTCACCAGTTCTGTTCCATAGATTCCTCTTATTTCTAATCAAAATCTTATTGTCAGCAACTGATCTCAGTCTTGTCTATATGAAATGTTTATAACCTTTCCAATCCTGGTCAAGTAAGGATTACTGAGAAACAAAAAACTAACCTTAATTAGATTGTGAATGAGATATTCAAAATGGAACATAAAAAAGGCTATTTGGAAACTTATCAAACTTAAATATTATTAGAAACTTTATTCTGTTCCAAAAGCCTAAGTATAGTCAATACCTTTGGAAGACTTTGGACTTAACCATGAGAATCAATAGCAAAGACATATTTGGGGGACATAATCATAATGTTACGGCTGTATTTAAAAAATAAAAAGATTGTGAAACACAAATTTGAATCAATGACTATAAATACTAATTCTGATTTATCATCTCAGTCTGTTATTTCAAATTTGGTAAACTCATCTATGGCCAGGATCCAGTTATTTCTCCTTTTTTTCCTACTTCTTATAGTTCAACTGAATAAAAATCATAAATAAAAAAGAGAAGACACTTTGTTCCCGATTTGTTTAAAATCTGTTCTAATTCATTAACTCCAGTATATCCTGGGGTAATGCCTTTAATTTCTCCCCATAAGCCCAGGGCCATAAACATCCTGTAAGAATCCCATGTAGCAACTCTTTTGACTCTTGTTGACTCAGATAAGTACTTCAAACAGCACCTGCCACCCACCCTCTCCTAAACTTTTACTCTCATGATCCCTCCAGTATTCATCACTTTGGCTTCATACGAGGACATTTTCCCTCTTTCTAGCCACTGAACTTATGAACTCTGCCTGGCTCCTCCTCCCACTCCTCCTTCTCTCTCTCTCTCTCCTTTTATTAAGTTAATACTAGCTATATTTCAATAGAGTGGTTAGCAAAACAAACAAAAACACAGTACTAGTGTAGACAATTGTTTTTTTCTCAGGATCCAAATTTCAAGAATTCAGTAGGCTAACGCTACAGCTGATTTGTCTGGATGATCCCAAGAGATGTTCCTCTTCAAGTCTCCCCCCGGTCTATTTTCACTGTGAAGTTGATTCATTTCTTTCAAAGAATGGTCAACTAATGACTTAAACTATCATAGTCACTCTCTTATGATTCAGAAACTTCCTGGCACATTATTTGATAAACTTTACATTCAAAATGATTTCAAATCATGTAGAGGGATTTTTCACTTGCAAGAGGATGTAATTAATTGGATTGGTTTTAAAAGAAAGCAAAGGGGAAAAAGAGTGAAGTATGCATAAGTTTTGCTGGAATTTATTCTGGATTTTCAGAGAGTGGTAAGGACTAAAAGTGCCTGACAGAAATCTTTAGCTTTGCTGCATACAATACAGACAAAAGAATTAGTGCAGGGAGTTAACTACTTAACTACTGTTACATTTTTTAATGGATTTATTGAGATATAATTCATATACCATAAAATTTAACCATTTAAAGTGTACCAATTTTTTTAGTATATACAGAATTGTACAATCATTACCACAATCAATTTTAGAACATTTTTGTCACTCCAAAAAGAAACCCCATGCCCATTAACAATTACTCCCTATTTCCTCCCAACCACACACCCCTCCTGCAAGCCTTGGCAACCACCAGTCTAGTTTCTAGCCTTCTATATTTGCCTATTCTAGACAATTCATACAAATGATATCCATTCAATATGTGGTGACCTTTATGACTGGCTCTTTTAACTAAGAATAATGTTTCCAAGGCTCATTCATGTTATAGCATGTATCATTACTTCATTACTTTTCTTACAATTAGGAGACTTTACGTTTTTATAGTGATTTTAGTTTCATAGAAAAATTGACTTGAAAGTACAGTGAGTTCCCATACACTGTCTCTCTCATTCCCCACACACAGTTTTCCCTACTACTAACAACTTGCTTTAGTATGGTGCATTTGTTAAAATTGATAAATCATTATTGATACATTTTTATTAACTGAAGTCCATAATTTACATTAGGGTTCACTTTTTGTATTGTACATTCTATAGGTCTTGACAGATGTATAATGACATATATCCATCATTACATTATAATATAGAATAGTTTCATTGCCCTAAAAATTCCTTGTTGTACTTGTTCATCCTTTCTTCTCACAAACCTCTGACAACGACTGATCTTTTTGTTTCCATAATTTTATCTTTTCCAGCAAAATATAAAGCTATTTGGCTGAAAATATTCCATGGCATGAGGATATTTTCTCTTTAGTATGATATACTGCATTTTATTAATTAATTCATCAGTTGAGGTATAGACATTTATATTTCTACTTTTTGGCTGTTATGAATAATACCACTATGAATAGTCATGGACAAGTATTCGTTTGAACATATGCTTCATTTCTCTTGACTGGAATTATGGTCACATGGCAACTCTTTAATATTTCCAAAACCTTCTGGATAATTTTTCAAAGTGTACCTTTTTACATTCTCAGCAACAATATATGAGAGTTTTACTTTTCTTCACATCCTCTCCAACACTTGATATTATCTTTTTTATTTTAGCCATCTTAGTAGGTATGAAGTGATATTTCATTGTACTTTTCACTTGCATTTCCCTAGTGCCTAATAATATTGAGGTTCTTTTCATGAGCTTCTAGGCCATTTGTATATCTTCTTTAGAGAAATGTCAATTCAGATCCTTTGCCCATTGTTTACTTGGGTTATTCATCTTTATGTTATTGAATTGTAAGTGTTCTTTATATATTCTTGATAAAAGTCTTGAAAGAGAGAGAGAGAGAAAGAGCACAAGCAGAAGGGGCAGAGGGAGAAAGAGAGAGAATCTCAAGAAAACTGTGCTAAGCATGGATCCAGACTTGCGGCTAGATCCCAGGACCCTGACCTGAGCCGAATTGAGAGTGGGATACTTAACTGACTGTGTTACCCTGTGCCATCCAGGTGCACTTCATCTATTTTTTTTTTTTTATTGGTTGTGCTTTTGGTAGTTAAAAGCCCAGAGTTTGGAGATAGACAAACCTATTTTTCAATCCCAGGAACTTCACTTATGAGCTCTGTGAATTTGGGCATTTTACTTAACTTCCATAAGCTTCAATGTAATTCCCATCAAAATCCCACCTAGTTTTTTTGGAAATAATTTGTCAGTATAAGAGACAATCTCAATGGTTAATATGTATGCTTAATACTTCATGTTTTTGCTATTCAAAATGAGAAGCATTTTTCTTTTTTCATTGTTACATTATAGAAGAACACTTTGTGGATCTACATTTGGCACTAATAGAAGAATGTAGAGATCATACTGATAGAACAAGATGGAAGGAGAGAGCACAATACATGGATAAATGAAGCAAAGGCATTCAGATATAAATACTGCCATCTCATATTTTTACCCTATAAAGTACTAGATAATATTTTTTAGGCTAGTTTATGGCAGTCTCCTTCAACATGGTAAATTAGAGATAATTCTATAGATGTAGAGGAAATGGGAAGTTCATTGTGATAGACCAGAACATTTTGCTTTAGGGGCAAGGAGAATTACTAAAGACCTTATTAGGCACCTTTAGAGTGTCCCTGACTATTGCCTTCATATAGTAAACAAAGGATGATAGCCAGTATGTTTCATCTTCATCGGGAAAAAAAACACAGTAAGAAAAGTATATTTCAAGAAAAAAGTTATTTTACATATTGAAAATAAATATTGACTATAAAATGATTAGAAGTTAGAAAAAGATAGTACAAAAGTTTTTAAATATTCTCTAGTGAGGACGAGGATAACACAGTAAATAGAATCAGCTGTCTTTGTGGCTGGCTTAGGTAGGGTGATAAGGCTCTGGCACTGATTCCATTGCTAAGGTTCCCCAACTCATTCACATTATAGTCAGTGGACTTTCAAATAGTTATATTTTTGAAGTGTAATAGTAACCCCCAATTCAGTTACCAGAGTTGTCATTATTAAATAAAAAAGAAAGCAATTGCACACACAAAAGCCTATATACATGTCATTTTATTTTCCACATTCTGTAATCCATTTACTTATAAAAATTCCTCATTGGAAAGTAGGTAAGAATAACTTTTTCATAATATATTTGTTAGGATTCTAAAAATATTTTTTATAGCAATTCCTCCTGTGTCTAATGTGTTTAGTTACAGTAGCCATGGAAAAACCTCAAAAAGTGCTAAATTTTGCAAATTCAGCATATTTTAATTTTAGAGTGAAAAAGACAGCCAAGAACCTAATTTTTAACCATAGAACTTGGAGCTGAACATAACCTTTGGAGTTAAACCAGCAGAAAAATCACTCTCTAGAGTATGACTTCATAGCATTACTGTTTTACCCAGAAGAAAATAATCTATGTTATCTGATACTAATTGAATAGATGATTATCTTGGCTGCATAATTATCCAAAGTAAAAAGACAAATTTATAGCCATTGAATCTTTGTTGAGCTATTAGCAATTTTAGTGTGGTGACTATTTAAGATGGTCATTATTGGGCAAAGCCATAATCTATCTTAATTTGCATAATGTTCAGAAGAATTAATTAAAATTTCAAACACAAAATATTTTACCTGAAACATTTAAATAATTGATGAATGACAATTTTTTTCTCTTTAGATGAATTATCAGAATGTTCTTATATATATATATATATATATATATATATATATAGTCTCATCTCAATAACATTAATGTCACTTCTGCTTGGATTTCAACATATTTTTTTTAAAAATTATGACACCTTTCATTTACAGTTACTTTTTTCCAATAATACTATTGCATACTCAGGACCTGTGGTTTATAGGACCTGTAGTGCACTATCTTCCCTTTCATTCTACATTATTTCCCTGGGAAAGGTAGGCCACCTGCATTTCTTTTTTTTTTTTAATTTAAATTCAATTAATTAACATATAATGTATTATTTGTCTCAGGGGTACAGGTTCATGATTCATCAGTCTTATATAATACCCAGTCTCATTACAACACATACTCTCCCCAATGTCCATCACCCAGTTATCCCATCCCTCCAGCCCCCTCCCCTCCAGCAACCCTCAGTCCTATAATTAAGAGTCTCTTATGGTTTGTCTCCCTCTCTGGTTTCATCTTGTTTCATTTTTTTCTCTTTTCCCCTATGATCCTCTGCCTTGTTTCTTAAATTCCACATATCAGGGAACACCTGCATTTCTCATTCTCCTACCTCCATGTTACAGAGGCTGTCAAGCAAGTGCAGCTGAAAGGACAAGGACTCCCTTCTTCTACCCAACCCCAATTCATAGAATGGAGATTCCACACCAGGCATGGCAGACTAATAATAGGTTTCAATAGCTTTCATCTAGATCACTCACTGGGTAGAGGTTTCATGCCAGTAGAGGAAAGCCCAGAAAATCAGAAGCTACCACTCTTTTCCAGCACCCTGCTCTTAAAGCTGTCATGTTAGTGTGAGGATCTCCACCCTAGCTCCAGAGTATTGTACAGAAATTTTGCCTAGAGAGAGACGCAGTTCATAAGAACAGAGAGCTCTAAAGATCTGCCCAAAGAACTAATTTTATTTAAAACACAGTGTGAGGAAGTTCAAGTTTAATGGCACTCTCAAAAACAATGGTGACTCTGGTGATAAGCAATTTTTAAAAAGCTGACACCTTCATAAAAACAAGCTAAACTATGAGCCAGATACTTTACTCACACTGACACATCATAATCGAACTGTCAAAAAAGAAAAAAAGAATATTTTGAAAACGGCTAGAGAGAAGCAATATATCATATATAAGGAATCCTCAATGAGATAATCAATGTATTTCTCATCAAAAACCTTAGAGGCCAAAAAGCAGTGGGTTGATATATTCAAAGTGTTGAAATAAAACAACTCCGAAGCAAAACTGTCCTTACGAATGAGGGAGAAATTAAGGCATTCTCAGATCAACAAAAGCTGAGGGAGTTTGTTACCACTAGACCTGCCCCAAACAAAATCATAAAGAAACAACATCAGATTGAAATGAAAGGGAAGTAGTCAATAACTCAAAGCTGTATAAAGAAATAAAGATTTTCAGTTAGGATAAATACATGGGCAAGTATAAAATATTAATATATAATATTAAAATATTTTGTAATGCTATTTTTAATTTTTGACATGAGTTAAAAGATAAATTCACTTAAAAAATTATGAATCTATGTTTTGGGGCACACAATATTTAAAGATGCAATCTGTGACATCAATAATAGAAAGGGAAAACATGGAACTGTATAGGAACAGTTTTTATATGCCCTTGAAGTTAAATTTGTATAAATTCAAGTACATTGTTGTAACTTTAGGATGTTAAATGTAATCTTCATGATAACCACAAAGAAAATATTTGTAAAATATACACAAAAGAAAATAAGGTAATCAAAATATTTTGGCACAAAAAAAAAAAAATCAAGTAAACACAAAAGGAATTAGTAACAGAGGAAATGATGGATTAAAAAAAGCTATATGGCATATAGAAACAAATAGCAAAATGGCAGAAGTAACTCCCTTCTTATTAGTTATTACTTTAAATGTAATGATTAAACTCTCAATAAAAAGACAGATTGGCAGAATGGATTAAAAAATATGATTTAATTATATGTTATCTACAAGAAACCTGCTTTAGATCCAAAGGCACAAAATGAAAGAATGGAAAACATTCCAGGCAAATGGTAAAGAGAGCTGGGATGGCTATACTAATATCAGACAAATTAGACTTTAAATCAAAAAGAAAAAAAGGTTACAAAACAAAAACATTATATATTAATCAAAGTTTTAATATAACAAGATATAACATAATTAATTAACAAACCTCAAAATATACAAAGTAAAGATAGACAGAGTTAAAGGGAGAAGTACATGTACAATAATAGTTGAAGACTTTAATACTCCACTTTCAATAATGGATAGATCAACCAGACAGAAATAAATAAGGAAACAGAGGGCTTGAAAACTACAATAAGCCACCTAGACCAAACATACCTATACAGAACACCCGACCCAACAACCAGAGAATACACATACTTCTCAAGTGCACATGTGTATATTCTCCTGGATAGACTATATGTTAGGCAAAAAAAAAAAAAAAAGTCTCAATAGATTTTAAAAGGTAGATATACAAAGTACTTTCTCCATCCACAAAGGGATGAAGTTAGAAATCAGTAACAGAAGGAAAACTGAAAAATTCACAAAAATGTGGAAATTAAGGAACACATACTTAAACAATTGGTCAAAGAAAAAATTGCAAGAGAAATTAGAAAATACGTAGAGATGGTAAAAACAAAAACACATACACTAAATCTTATGCGATATAGTGAAAGCAGTGCTCAGAGTAAAATTTCTAGCTGTAAATGCCTATGTTATAAAACAAGAAAGATGTCAAATCAACAACCTAACTTTACAACTTAAGGAACTAGGGGGAAAAAAGCACAAGGAAGGAAACAAGCAAAACAGAGAGTAGAAAAACAATAGAGAAAATCAACTAAAACAAAAAATTGGTTCTTCAAAAAGATCAACAAAATTGACAAACCCTTAACTATTTAGACTAATAAAAAGAAGATTCAAATTACAAAAATCAGAAATAAAACTCAGGACATTGTTACGAATTCTATAGAAATAAAAAGGTTATGAGAGTACTATAAATAATTGATCACCAAAAAAATTAGATAACCCAGATGAAATGGAGAAATTCTTAGACACACAAAACCTGCCAAGACTAAATCACAAAAAATTAGAAAACCTAAATGGACCTATAACTAGTAAGAGGGTTGAATCAGTAAACAAAATCTCCCAACAAATCAAAACCCTGGACCTGATGGCTTCACTGGTGAATTTTACCTAACATTTAAAGAAGTACTAACACCGATCATTCTCAAACTTTTTCAAAATATTGAAGAGGAGGGAATATTTTCTAATTTATCCTATAAGACCAACATTACCCTGACACCAAAACCAAAGACACCACAAGAAAACTACAGATCAATATCTTTTATGAACACTGACGCAAAAATCCTTAACATATTAGCAAAACAAATTCAACAATATATTAAAAGCATTATTCACTATAGACAAGTGGGATTTATTGTTGGAATCCAAGGATGGTTCCACATATGAAAATCAATCAATGTAATTCACTACATTAACAGAATGACAGAAAAAAAAGGATATTCTTAATTGATGATGAAACACATTTGATATAATTCAACAACCTTTCATGATAAAACACTCAACAAACTAGGAATAGAAAGAAAATACCTCAACATAATAAAAGCCATAAATGAAAAACCCACAGCGAACATCATACTTAGTGGTGAAAGATCAGGAACAAGACAAGGATGAAAAAAAAGAAAAAGAAAAAAGACAAGGATGTCTGCTTTTGCCACTTCTATTCAACATAGTACTAGAGTTCTAGCCAAAAAACTTCAAAGAAATTCAACAAGAAAAATAAATAAAAAGCATACAAATTGAAAAAGAAGAAGTAAAATTGCCTTTACAGATATGATCTTATATCTAGAAAATCCTAAAGATTCCACCCAAAACCTGTTAGAACAGTAAATGAATTTAGAAAAATAGCAGGATACAGTCACATATAAAAATCAGTTGCATTTCTATACACTAACAATGAACAATCTGAAAAGGAAATTACAAAAACAATCTATAATTGCATCAAAAAGAATAAAATACTTATAGCTGAACTTGACCAAAGAGGTGAACAACTTGTGCAGTGAAAACTATTTAGCATTGCTGAAGGAAATTAAAGAAAATATAAAAAATGGAAACACATCCCATTTTCATGATTGATTTAATATTGTTAAGATGTCAGTACTACACAAAGCAATCTGCAGATTCAATGCAACCTCTATCAAAATCCCAATGATGTTTTTGCAGTAAATAGAAAAGCCCATCCTAAAATTCATATAGAATCTCAAGTGGCCCCAAATAGCCAAAACAATATTGAAAGAGAACAAAGCTGGGAAACTGATTCTTCCTAATTTCGAAACTTAATACAAAGCTGCCATAATCAAAACAGTGTTGTACTGGTGTAAATACAGACATATAAATTAATAAAATAGAATAGAGTCCAGAAATAAGCTTTCTCATATATGGTGAAATGATTTTTTTTATGTTTAGTATTTTCACTACTGTTTTTCTTTTTTCAATTCCAGTATAGTTAACCTACAGTGTTATATTAGTTTCAGGTGTACAATACAGTGATTTAATAATTCTATGTATTATTCAGTGCTCATCATGATAAGTGTACTCTTAATCCCCTTCACCTATTTCATGCATTCCTTCCATCCATCTCCTCTCTGGTAACCATCAGCTTATTCTCTATAGTTAAGAGTCCTTTTTTGGTGTGTCTCACTGACTTACTTCACTTAGTGTTATACCCTCTAGACCCATCCATGTTGTTGCAAATGGCAAGATTTCATTCTTTTTTATGGCTGAGTAATATTCTATTTTTATATATCACTTTTTATTTATCTGTTCATCTATCGATGAACACTGTGTTGCTTCTACCATTTGGCTATTGTAAATAATGCTACAATAAGATGCATACAACTTTTAGAATTAGTGTTTTCATTTTAGGGTAAATACCCAGTAGTGGAATTACTGGATCATATGGATATTTCTATTTTTAATTTTTTTAGGAACGTCCATACTGTTTTTCACAGTGGCTGCACCAGTTTGCATTGCCACCAACAGTGCACAAGTGCTCCTTTTGCTCCACAATCTCATCAACACTTGTTTCTCATGTTTTTGATTTTAGCCATTCTGACAGGTGTAAGGTGATATCTCACTGTGGTTTTGATTTGCATTTCCCTGATGATTAGTGATGTTAGCATCTTCTCATGTGTCTGTTGGCCATCTGTATGTCTTCTTTGGAGAAATGTCTGTTCATGTCTTCTGCCCACTTTTTAATTGGATTATTTGGGTTTTTGTTTTGCATTGAGTTGTATAAATTCTTTATATATTTTGGATACTAACCCTTTATTGGATATATCATTTCCAAATAACTTCTTCCATTCAGTAGGTTGTCGTTTAGTTTCATTGATTGTTTCCTGTGCTATGCAGAAGCTTTTTATTTCGATGTAGCCCCAATAGCTTATTTTTGCTTTTATTTCCCTTGCATCAGGAGACATCTAGAAAAATGTGGCTATGGCCAATGTCAGAGATATTACTGCTTGTGGTTTCATCTAGGATTTTTATTGTTTTAGGTCCCACATTTAGGTATTTAATCCATTTCAAGTTTATTTTTGTGTATGGTGTAAGAAAGTAGCCCAGTTTCATTCTTTTGCATGTACCTGTCTAGTTTTCCCAACACTATTTGTTGAAGAGATTGTCTTTTTCCCATTGCATATTCTTGCCTCCTTTGTCATAGATTAATTGACCACATAATCATGGGTTCATTTCTGGGCTCTCTATTCTGTCCCATTGATCTATGTTTCTATTTTTGTGCCAGTACCATATTGTTTTGATTACTACAGCTTTGTAATATATCTTGAAGTCTGGAATTGTGATACCTCCAGTTTGTTTTTCTTTCTCAAGACTGCTTTGGCTATTAGGGGCCTTTTGTGGTTCCATACAAATTTTAGGATTATTTGTTCTATTTCTGTGAAAATTGCTGTTGGCATTTTGATAGAGATTGCATTAAATCTGTAGATTGCTTTGGGTAGTATGGGCATCTTAACAGTATTTGTCCTCCCAATCCATGAGCATGGAATATCTTTCCATTTGTTTATGTCATCTTCAATTTCGTTCATCAGTGCTTTATAGTTTTCAGATTACAGGTCTTTCATTTCTGTGGTTAAGTGTATTCCAAGTATTTTATTCTTTTTGGTACAATTATAAATGGACTGTTTTCTTAATTTCACTTTATGCTATTTCTTTTTTAGTGTATAGAAATACAATGGATTTCTGTATATTGATTTTGTATCCTGCAAATTTACTGAATTCATTTACAAGTTCTAGTAGTTTTTTGGTGGAGTCTTTAGGGTTTTCTATAATTAGTATCATGTCATCTGCAAATAGTGAAAACTTTACTTCTTCCTTACTAATTTAGATGCCTTTTATTTCTTTTTCTTGTCTGATTGCTGTGGCTAGGACTTCCAGTACTATGTTGAATAAAAATGATAAGAGTGGACATCCTTGTCTTATTTTTGATCTTAGGAGAAAAGCTCTCAGGGGCACCTGGATGGTGCAGTTGGTTAAGTGTCCAACTCTTGATTTCAGCTCAGGTCGTGATCTCAGGGTCATGAGACCAGAGCCCTGTGTCAGGCTCTGTGCTCAGCGTGGAGTCTGCTTGAAATTCTCTCCCTCTCCCTCTGCCTCACCCCACCACATGCTCTCTCTCTAAAATAAATAAATAAATCTTTAAAAAAAAAAAAAACCCCTCTCAGTTTTTCAGAATTGAGTATGATGTTAGCTGTGGGTTTTTCATATACGGGCTTTATTATGTTGAGGTATGTTCCCTCTAAACCCACTTTGTTAAGAGTTCCTATCATGAATGGATGTTGCACTTTGTCAAATGCTTTTCCTGCACCTATTGAAATGATCATATGGCTTATAATCTTTCTCTTATTGATGTGATGTATCATTGAATTGATTTGCAAATCTTGAACCACACTTGCATCCCAGTAATAAATTCCACTTGATCATGGTAAATGACTTTTTAAAAATATTTTTGTATTTGATTTGTTAATATTTTCTTGAGGATTCTAGCATCTATGTTCATCAGACATATTGGCCTGTAGTTCTTTTTTTGTAGTGTCTTTATCTGGTTTTGGTATCAGGGTAATGTTGGCCTCATAAAATGAATTTGGAAGCTTTTCTTCCTCTTCTATTTTTTGGAATAGTTTGAAAAGAATAGAAATTAATTCTTCTTTAAATATTTGGTAGAATTCACCTGTGAAGTTGTCTGGTCCTGGACTTCTGTTGTTGGGAATTTTTTTGATTACAGATTCAATTTTATTGCTGGTAAACAATCTGTTCAAATTATCTATTCCTGTTTCAGTTTTGGGAGATTATGTTTCTAGGATTTTATCCATTTCTTCTAGGTTGTCCAATTTATTGGCATTTAGTTTTTCATAACATTCTTTTATAATCCTTTGTATTTCCATGGTGTCAGTTGTTATTTCTCCTCTTTCATTTCAGATTTTGAGTTCTCTCTCTCTCTCTCTCTCTCTCTCTCTCTCTCTGAGTCTGTCTAAAAGTTTATCAATTTTGTTGATCTTTACAAAAAACCAGCTCCTAGTTTCATTGACTGATTCCATTGTGGAGTTTTTGATGTCATTGTTGTTGTTTTTTAGTTTCTGTTTCATTTATTTCTGCTCTAATTGTTATTTCCTTCCTTCTACTGGTTTGGGTTTTGTTTTTCTTTTTCTAGCTCCTTTATGTATAAGGTTGTTTATTTGAGATTTTTCAAGAAGCATTGAAGCAGAACTGCATTACTGTAAACTTTCCTCTTAGAACAGCTTTTGTTGCATCCCAAAGATTATGGACTGTTGTGTTTTCATTTTCATTTGTCTCCATGTATTATTCATTGTTTAGTAGCATGTTTTTTTAACTTCCATGTATTTGTGTTCTTTCCAGAATTTTTCTTTGGTTGATTTCCAGTTTTATAGCATTGTGGTTGGAAAAGATGCATGGTATAAGACTTCAATTTTTTAAATTCTTTGAGGCATAACATATGATCTATTCGGGAGAATGTTTCATTTGCACTTAAAAAGAATGTGTATTTTGCTGTTTTAGGATGGAATGTTCAGAATATATCTGTTAGATCCTTCTGGTCCAATGTGTCATTCAAAGCCACTGTTTCCATGTTGATTTTCTTTTTGGATGATCTATCCATTGATGTAAGTGGAGTGTGAAAGTCCCCTACTATTATTGTATTACTATCAATTACTTCTTTTATGTTTGTTATTAGCTGTTTTATGTATTTGGGTGTTCCCATGTTGGGTGCATAAATATTCATCAATTGTTACACCTTCTTGTTGGCTTATTCTTTTTATGATTATGTAGTCTCCTTCTTTGTTTCTTTTTACAGTCTTTGCTTTAAAGTCTATGTTGTCCAATATAAGTATAACTGCCTTGGCTTTCTTTTCACTGCCATTTGCATGACAAATGCTTTTCCATCCCTTCAGTTTCAATCTGCATATGTCTAGGTGGGAAATGTGTCTCTTGTAGGAAGCATAGAGATGGGTCTTGCTTTTCTATCCATTCCGTCACCCTATCTCTTTTGATTGGAGCATTTAGTCCCATTAAATTTAAAGTAATTATTGATAGGTATGTACTTATTGCCATTTTGTTACTTGTTTTGTGGTTGTTTTCATAGTTCTCTCTTTTTTGCTCTCTTCTCTCACAGTTTGCTGACTTTCTTTAGTAGTATACTTGGATTCCTTTCTCTTTATTTTTTGCATATTTATTACTGGTTTTCGACTTGTGGTTACCATTAGGTTTATGTATAACATATTATGCCTATAGCAATCTATATTAAATTGATGGGCACTTAAGTTTGAACTCATTCTTTTCTCCTTTCCCCCGCCACTTACAACATTTTAGGTATATGGTATCATACTTTACATCCTTTTATTTTGTGAATCCCTTGACTGATCTTTATACTTCATTTTACTGCTTTTGTGCTTCCTGCTTTTCTTACTCCTACTTATGATCCTTCCTTTCCACTCAAAGTGTCCCCTTTCACATTTTTTGTAGAGCTGGTTTAGTGGTCATGAATTCATTTACCTTTTGTTTTTCTGGGAAATTCTTTTTCTCTCCTTCTATTCTAAATGATTGCCTTGCTGAATAGAATATTCTTGGCTGCAGTTTTTTTTCTTTCAGCACTTGAATACATCATGCGACTCCCTTCTGCCCTGAAAAATTTCTGCTAAAAAATCAGATGATAATCTTATGGGGTTTCCCTTGTACGTAACTGTTTTCTTTTCTCTTTCTGCCTTTAAAATTCTCTTTATCACTACTTTTTGCCCTTTTAATTACTATGTGCCTTGATGTGGACCCCCCTTGGGTTGATTTTGTTGGGACCTTTATGTGCCTCCTGGATCTGGATCTGTTCCCTTTCCCAGATTCAGGAAGTTTTCAGGTACTATTTCTTTAAATAAAATTTCTGCTTCCCTTTCTCTCTATTCTCCTTCTGGGATCCATATAATGCAAATGTTGTTACTTTTTACGATGTTACTAAGTTCCCTGTGTTCATTTCTTATTATTTTTTCTTTTCTCCTGTTCAGCTTGATTGCTATTACTCTGTCCTCCAGGTCACTGAGCCATTTTTCTGATTCCTCTAGTCTACTATTTATTCCCTCTGGTGTATTTTTAATACACTAGTTGAGTTCTTCATGTCTGATTGGTTCTTTTTTATGGTGTCTCTTTGCTAAGGGTCTCACTGAGATCCTACACTCTTTTCTCAGGTCCAGTATCTTTATACTATTTTAAATTCTCTATGAAGTGTATTACTTATCTTTGTTTTGCTCAGATCTCTTCTGTTTGTCCTGTTCTTTCATTTGGGACATATTTCTCTGTCTCCTCATTTTGTCTAACTTTCTGTGTCTGTTTCCATGTATTAGGAAAGTCAGTTATGTCTCCTATTCTTGAAAGTAGTGGCTTTATGAAGAAAAGGTCCTGTAGTGCCCTGAAGCGCAATGTCTGCTGTTCACCAGAAACTGTCACTTCACGGGTGTCCCTTATGTGTGTTGCATGCACCCTACTGTTGTGGCTGGAGCACATTTGCCTTCAGTCCAATCATCTGCAGTGGCTCTCTTTGCCTATTGTGGGCAGGATTTGGTCCCTGTGTTGTTAGTAGGCCAGTCTGGGGCCACCTTGGGCTTGAGTTGAGTCAGACCAGGCATTTGACAGAGATGCAGTAGCACTAAACTACATGGCACTTTCTCCGTATTGTCCCGAGAAGCTTGTGGTGGTGGGTGGGGGGCGGCAGTCAGATCAGATGACTGCCCCCAGCCCACTGCTGGGGCCATAGCTGTGTGTGGTTATTTTCCCCTCTTCCTGGGGCAGGAGTCACTTTGGAGTGGTGCTGGCCCCTACTGATGTGCTTGTACACTGCCAGGCTTGTGGCACTTTGGATGGGCTCTAGCCAAGAGGGGACTGGAAGGAGCAGGTCTGTCGGGGAGTGTGGAGGTAGGGTGCACAGAACCAGCAAGGTCAGAGCTGATCCTCTGTGGGAGGGAACCCATAGTTGCCTGGTAAAACTGTCAAGGTGGCTGGGTTGGAGGGGTGGATCTGCAGAAGCAATGTGGGGGCAGTGCATGCCATTAGCAAGCTAGGTGGAGAGCAAGCTAGGTGGAGCAAGCTAGGTGGAGAGTGTTCCCACCTGGTTCCTGCAGGTGCCCAGATAACTAGGCTGGGCAAGGGGTGGGGAGGAGGCTGGGGAGGGAAATGTCTCCTCCCAGCTCTTTTGTTCTTGGAGAAGTCTCCCAAGACTTCCCGCCCCTCCAGCACAAGCTCCAAGATTAGTAAATAAATCTTCCTATATACTCCAGGCATTTTTCAAACTACTGAGTATATGCTATATCTTAGTGGGGCTGTTGTACTGTCTCTTTAAGGACAAGGACTCCACCTTCCCAGCTCTCCCAGAACCAAACTTGAAGATTTTTAAAGTTCCAGGTGTTAAGCCCCACTGATTGTTAGGCCTCTCTGGTTTTCAAAGCCAAATGTTATAGGGATTTGTCTTCCCTGTGTGGGTCCTCTATGCCTAGGGTACCTGGTGTGGGGGTCTGGTCCTCTCCCCTCTCTGCACCTGCCATGTTTCTCCCTACTATGGACAAGCTCATGGGTCCATTTGGCTCCCGACTACAACTCTGCCTTTCCTACCTTCTTCAATGTGGCCTCTTCTCTACATTTAGCTGTGGAGAATCTGTTCTGCTAGTCTTTGGGTCACTTTCTGGGTTAACTGATGTGAGCGTTACCTAGCTGTACCCATGGAACGTGATGACTTTGGGATCCTCCTACTCTGCTATCTTCTCCTGGTTAAATGATTTTTTTACAATGGTGCCAAGAGCATTCAATGGAAAAAAAAGACAGTCTTTTCAACCAATTGTGCTGAGAATACTGGACATCTACATGTAAAAGAATGAACTTGAACCCTTAGCTAACACCATATACAAAAATTAGTTTAAAATGGATCAAAGACCTGAATGTAAGACCTAAACTATAAAACTCTTAGAGGAAAACATAGGACAAAACTTCACAACACTGAATTTGGCAATAATTTCTTGGATATGACACCACAGGCACAGTCAATAAGAGGAAAAAAAAAATCAGACTTTATACATTTTTTTTTTAATTTATGTATCAAAAAAGTGTGGCAGTCCTCAAAAAATTAAAAATAAAATAACCATATGATCAAGCTTTGGGGTATATTCCCATATTCCACTTTGGGGTATATACTCAAAAGAATTGAAAGCAGGGTCTTAATGAGATGGCACAGCAGCATCATTCAGCAACCCAGGTATCTATCAATAGATGAATAGATAAGCAAAATGTGGTGTGTGTGTGTGTGTGTGTGTGTGTGTGTGTGTGTGTGTGTGTATAAATACTGGAATATTATTCAACCTTAAAAAATAAGGAAATTGTGACATATGCTACAACATGGATGAAACTCAAGGACACTCTGCTAAATGAAATAAGGTAGACAGAAAAAGACAAATACTGTATAAATTACTTATATGTGTGTGTGAGGGGGATATATATATACAGATATATACTCCACTTATGGAGTATGATTCCACTTATATGAGTACTTACAATAGTCAAAATCACAAAGACAGAAAGAATGGTGTTTCCTAGGGCTGGGGAGAGGCGGAATGGAGACATTATTTAATAGTATAGAGTTTCAGTTTTACAAGATGAAACAGTTATGAAGATGGATTGTGGTGATGGTTGTAGAACATTATGAATGTATTTAATACCACTGAACTAGACACTTAAAAATTGTTAAGATGGTAAATTGTGTTATGTGTATTTTACAATAAAGATAAATTGAAAAAAAAATAAGTGCTTAAAAATTTTTTTAAAGACCAACTACCTGCATTGTAGATAATGGATCATAAGAAGGCAAGAACAGTTGTGGAAAACTAGTTTTTATTTGCTAGAGTGGTGTGTTATGAAACTTGAAAAGCTAAGCCATGAAGATGTCTGGCATAAGCATATAGATATAATTTTCATTGCCCTGACGATGTAAATTAGTTTGAGTATGTTGGATAAGGCTGGGTTTCAGAGAAGAAAAAGAAATGTACCCTCTTGGGGACTTAATTGGAGAGGGTAGTGATAGACAAAAGAATCCCTAAAAGTGGTTTTGGGAAATCTGTGCCTAGTTTCCTAAATGAAGCCTAAAGAGGTAGAAACCTCATGGAAAAGTCTCTCATTTAAAAAAAAAAAAGAAAAAGAAAAAAAGAAGAAGAAGAAGAAGAAAGAAACTATGGCTTCAGTAACCTTTTAAAACTTAACCAGCCCCACCTGCTAGTGTGGATGGCACTCATCTCCCATATGGTCCCACATCACAATAGCATGGCAGCAGTAGAGATGCCTGGAAATTATCCTGTGTTGGAAGGGAGATGGAGTCAGTCTTGGCATCCATCAGTTAGGGAGTGATAGGTAAAATGTGGCAAATGCACACAAAAAGAAACAGATCATTATGAACAAAGAACAACAAAGATGGATCTTAAAACAATAGGGCTTAGAGAAAAATTAAGAAACAGAATGAGATCTACAACCTTACCATTCATATTCTAGTTATCCTCTCCCTCCATAATTACCAAATCTACAGAAACTCTTTGAATGCTTATTCTTCCAACTATTCATTCAACAAATATTTAAGTCCCTATTGTGTACCAGCCCCTGGGCTACGTGCAGGCTATTAAGTGTTGAACAAGACATATTTTATACCCTCAAGAAGCTTAAAATCTAGTAGGAGAGACAGGGAAATACATAGGCAATCATAATTAAATTGAGTAATTATTAGCATTTATTCATTCTCCTTCTTACCCTTTTCATCTTTCTAGGTGATATGTCAGCTTAGTAACTGATACAAAGACACACTTGGGAAGAACCATATTAGTGCCTAAGAACCTAAATGACTATAATGGCCTTATGTATGTCAACCAAGTGAGCAATGTCTTATACATTATCTCTTAGACAGCTGAAACCAATTAAATTTCTTGAGCAGTCCCATGAAATACGTCCTCCACCCAAACATGAACAACAGTAGGTCCTGACCTTAGTCAGAAAACAGACAACCAAATGTCTTGTGTGCTATCCATCTGTGGTATTCACTAGGACAACAAGAACCACTTCAAAAAAACAATATGTGGCATTTGATAAAATAGAAGGTGCTGGAGGGAAGAGGCCATCAGTTCAGTGAAATTAGATGCAGCTGTGAGCCACTCAGGCCAGGGCTATCTGTAAATCGGTTTTTTTCCTGCCCTGTACATTATATCAATCTACTACAGATCACAAGAGCACAGCCAAAAGCCATATGTTTGGCATCATGTGAACAGCATCTGGTATTTTTTAAGATACAACTAAAAACGTTGAAAATACAATAAAACAACTGTCATTCACTTAATGCTTATGCTTATATCTTAGCTCATGGATGGTTTTATGACAAATAAACAGTTGTATGAAGTCTCACTTTAGTCACCTTCCTTTATGCACTTCTTTCCTTGGTGAATTACATTTTCATCTCTCCTTTTGGCTTGGTCTGAGTGTAATTTGTATGTGTGCGTGTGTGCTACTGTAGACAGTGAAACATTGCTGTATAAGCAGAATGAAACTGTCTTTTCAGGTGGATTCAGCCAAGTAGTCTACAGTCATAAATATTATTTACACTCAATTCTGTTTACTAAAAGTCAGTAGGGGTCTGGCTAACATGTTTCATAATGTCTAGAATTCAGGCTTATATGGGAGTAGTAAGGGAAAAACACATGTGGTTGGCACTTAGGAAAATGGACACAGGGAGTTTTGCTGGCCCTTCTGAATTATATATGAACTATCATTCCAGATCAAATCTACTCATCTAGGCATTTCGACAAATATACCTATTAATAACTGATAGCCCCAAAGCAGTTTATGTAAACCTCAGAGTAGTTAGAAATCTCTTAATTATTGGTTTAGGAAGACTCAACCCCTTGCTAAAATAAATTAATGATACTGACTAATTCACATCTTCTTTGCAGCTGTCCATAAAATAATGCTGTTAGCCTTAAAGTTCTCAAGTAGGGACATGTTTGTTTTTTGATGCTGATTTAGGAAGGATAAGTATACTAATTTTCTTTGAAAATACTTATTATTTTATGTGAAGATAGAAAAGTTATGATAGGTTTTTTCGTTAGAAAACCAAAGTAAAAAAATAAATAGCAACTTTCCCTTGTAGAATTTGTATATAATTTCCAAATTCAAGGCACACTGGATATAAGACACCAAATTTATATTTATTTGATTCCTCCAACAACTTTTTCAAAGTTCACTTTTTTCACTGTGATTTATTTGGGAGAGTAGCCAGGATGTGGCCTGGTCTGGAGATACATAGATTTTGTGTCTAAAAAAGACTGGTACAGTTCACTGGGAGCTAGTACCAAAAAAAGAAGAAAAAAAAATTAGATAGGTTCTCAGTGGAAAGTAGAAAGACTTAGAATGTATTTATAAAGAAGAAAAACTAGAAAAATCACTTTCTTAGTTATCTAATTCATAACTAAGAATTCATAGGCTGGACTTACTCTTCACTAGATACTAAATTCCTTAACTCAGTTTATCTCTAAATAAATCACTTAGTCATTTAAAAAGATATAATTTATCTGTAGTAAATTATAATTATTTTTAAAATAATGAAATTTAATACTATTACAAAATAGACTACATTCCAAAAAGTCTGCTCCATTCAAGTGGAGAATGTCATTTTTAATCTTTTTGCTTCCCACTTTTGTGCTCCCACATTTTATTTATATACAACTGTAATACTTATCAAGATGAAATACAATTATTTCTGGACTATGAGTTCTTCTAGTATCAAGGCCATGTTTTATTCACCTTTGTACCCCTAGTATCTACCTAGAAGAAGCTAAGTGGGGAAAAAAAGAAAAAGAAAAGGTGTTGAATAAAAGAACAAATTGTTTTAAAACAAAAGGAAAAGCCAATTTGGAGACTTTTCTCTAATGTACACTATTCAATCGATTTAAAAATGTAAGCAGTAACCTGTTTAAAGATCTTGCCTATCTGTGAAGCATGGGCCCAGGAATGTGCATACACTGACATAGCATACAGTGTACAGGAATGGATCCAAAGAACTGTGGAAATTGACTAAAGGAACTGATGACTTTATGTTCTGAGGACAGAATCTAAAGTGGTCAAGTAGTACAAGACCTATGCTGCTTTAACTCAAACAGCCACTGCTAATTTGAGAGGATGGGGCCTTGCAGTAGATTGACAACTTTGACATTCACTTCACAGGGATTTTCTCCCTCCATTGATATACACTGGATGTTTATTTTATAACTAGGAGACAGTGAAACAGTCTGATTAAAGCAGATATCACAAGTAGGGTAGAAGAAAACCTTTGTTTCATATCTGATCACACAGACTGGATTTAAGCTCTTATTATTAAAGGGTGTAAGTATGGGTGGCTCAGTTGGTTAAGCGACTGCCTTCGGCTCAGGTCATGATCCTGGAGTCCCAGGATCCAGGCCCACATCAGGCTCCCTACTCAGCAGAGTCTGTTTCTCCCTCTGACCCTCCCCCCTCTCATGCTCTCTCTCTCAAATAAATATTTTTTTTAAAAAGGGGGGTGTAAAACCAAACAAAAATTAATTGAACTTAATGTAGATCATGTACGTAGTAAAAAAAAAAAATCAGAACGGTTTAAAATTATAAATTAGGGGCACCTGGGTGGCTCAGTTGGTCGGTTAAGCCTCTGCCTTCAGCTCAGGTCATGATCCGGGGTCCTGGGATCAAGCCCCACGTCCAGCTCCCTGCTCAGCGGGAAGTCTGCTTCTCCCTCTGCCTCTCACTGCGCCCCCCACCCCGCCCATTTCATGCTCTCTCTCTCATGAATAAAATCTTTAAAAAATAAAATAAAATGATAAAAGGTGCCTTCTAACACTGAATCTCACTCCCCAGGTACAACAACCTTTATATCTAATAAAACCCTATATTTCAAAAAAATGCATTTATAATGTAATTTCTTGATTTATGGATTTAGGCATTATCAAATGAATTTGGCTATATGAAAGGTCAGCTTATTTACAAAACTATCTCTTCTCCTCATTCCCAATATGGGAAATGGGTGGAATGGTCATTGGGGAACTAGGAAGGATGGGCTGGGAAGGTCTATGAGTGGAGAAGTATGAGGAAAATGGTACCAAATGCAACATTTTGAGGTGATGCCAAATTAAAAACTTGGCCAACTGCCCAGAGATATCACCAATAAAAAGGGCAAATCAGAAGAAAAGATCTTGCAGCAAAATCAACAGAACAGAGCCAGTCAAGAGAAAAGTTTAGATGCAATGGTGGAGGAGGGGCAGAGAAGGACACAGTTTCTGCACCCACAATAACCCCCTGGCAACTCTTACAAAGCTCCTGCCACACAAGAAGCCTGCAGAGACAGTCCCCTGAGTGGTGGCCATCAGAAGTGGGAATTACAAAACCAGCTAAAAAACTAAAGTAAGCCCTTGAAAGATATTTGTTTAAATCATTTCAATTTTGCAATAATTCATAAAAAAGAAAATGTTGGCACATTGAAATTCTATAGTGAAGTCTATACCAATTAACAAGCCATCCTGGTGAACCCTAACATTTGAGAGCCCGGGGACAAGAATACAAATAGAGGCCAACATACTATATTCTATATATTCAAAAGTTATAAATCAAGACAACTTTTAAATAAAAATAGATTCTCTCTTCCTACTCGGACAAATACAACTTCATAACAGAAAGATAAATGTATAAAGCTATGCTTTTTCATATATGACTTAAATTCAGCAAAATAACAGAATTAAATTTAAGAAGTATTATTGTTGGGATGACTGGGTGGCTCAGTCAGTTAAGCATCTGCCTTCGGCTCAGGTCATGATCTCAGGGTTCTGGGATCGAGCCCCGCATTGGGCTCCTTGCTCAGCAGGGAACCTGCTTCTCCCTCTGTCTGCTGCTCCCCCTGTTTGTGCTCTCCCTCTCTCTCTCTCTCTCTCTCTGGCAAATAAATAAATAAAATCATTAAAAAACTATATTGTTGTAAAACTGGTCTGTGAGTGGACTGAGTAATAAAACTTATAACTCATAAACTTCTTTAAAAATCATTTTTTTTTACCTTCATTTCAGCAAAATACATTACTCAAGATTTTTACAGTCTGTGCTATCTTGAAAGGGGTCACTTAAGAATTAAAAATTAAATGCAATCATAAATGTGTACAAAATATGAATATTTTTACAAAAATGTTAACTAAGATAATTTTAAAAGTGAAAATATTATCTTACATGCATATTGTCAAAAAATATTCTTCTAAAGTATTCAACATCTACTGAAAGTGAGGGCAAGGTACAAATTATAATTCATATCAAAATTTTAAATATATTTAAATAATGCTAAAAATTTTTTGAAAATGTAATTAAATGTATTCAATATTTTATTAAATATCTTAATAAAAATGAAACTTAGCAATTCTAACACTCAGCATCAATCTAATTATATCTGATATGCTCCGTATACATATACAGAAATTTAAGTGAACTATAAATTGTAAAGTATTGCATAACACTTTTCAGCTGCCTCATGCAAATGTTGTAAATACCATGCTAATCTGTGAGTACCCCCAGAATCAAATTGACACATAAAAGCACAAAAAACATATATATGTTATATACTATTGGTAAATACATATATGTTACATACTACTGGTTAACAAGAATTTATTTCATTCATGCTAAGAAAGATTTAACAATTCATCTAATTACCTAAGTGTTCCTTCCACTTGAATGTGTGATAGAGGTGTTACCTAATGCCACAGTAATAATCATAATGCAATATATAAGTTCATCAAATCAACATGCTATATACCTTATCCAAAGTTCTTTGTCAATTATAACTCTATAAAGCTAGGGAAAAAATCTTTCTCACACACTGAAGCCATATCCATCTTCAAAGAACAGAAGTATAACCCACAAACTCACCACATTTACATACGGTCGCCTTTTGTTTCAGGAATACAGGGGGGGAAAAAGTGGAAAAGCATTTCCCTGGGGCCTGAAAGATGTTAGTCTTGACAGTGGATGTTCAGGATGCTTAAGGTTCCTAAGGTTTCAGGTTCAGGAAGTTTAAGCTCTATCAGGGCTGGACACTAGATCATGAGTAACAGAGGTGCTCACACGTACTTTAATAAATTGTATGTGTGTGTTTGGGATATCCAGTCATCAACTACGTCTCTAAAGAAGTGTGAGGCCCCTCTGCCCAAGGGTGGTATTGCTAGCAACAGAAGTGACTCAGAGGCTACTGAAAGGTTCTAAGATAATATATAGAGAGTTAATATCTCTACAAACAGTGACTCCTAAAGGTTTCAAGTTATTGTTATCATTATGTCAGAACAAACTAAAAAAGCAAAATTAAATTTAGGAAGTTAATAAATCCAACAAACCCATACTTCAAATTCATGATACAGGTATCACATCTGTGGAAGCCACTACTATATACCCTGTATACTAGGTATGCCATACTTGGTGCATAATAGGAGCTTACTAAATCCTTATTTATTAACAAAATATTTTGTGCCTACTATATGATCAGGTAGATTTTAGACAGTGGGTACCCCCTGCCCATGTCCTCAAGGAGATACCTGAGACAAGAGTCACATGCCAGAGTAGAATTTACCAACTTTTTCATCAGTTCTTTCCATGACTTTTGTGACAGTTCAACCTAAAGCAGAGGGAGCCCCTTCTGCCATGACCACCAGCATTAGAGACAACAGCAGGGCCATTGCTCATCACCAAGCTCATAGGCATGTTTCAGGATTAAATCAGTACCAGTCCGAGGTCTCATTACTTTTAATTCAATACGAAATTTGAGAACAGCCCAGTGAATCTGGGAGGATGTGTTTCAGTACTATCACAGCCTTATTCCAGCTTCAGCTTAGACTTTGGCTCCTTCCCTGCCTCTGCTCCCAAGCTTAAATCAACTGCCAGTCTCTGTTCCAAATTGGAGTTGTGCCACAAGCATTTCCCCTGGCAATGAGTCACTACACCCATGACTTAGGGGTTGGTGGCATAACCCATGAACTCAATCTAAAGGGTGGGTCATTTGGAACTGGTAATAAAACTAGGTTCAGTTCATCAGCTGCCAAGCTTTGATTGAAATATTTAAATACATCCATCCAAACTTTGGACAATTTATAGGGACTTTATAAAAAGAAACTGAAAAATTTTTAAAGTTACAATAAAATGAAACACATTTTTTAAAAATGTCTACTTTTATAACTGTCAAAGATCACAGTTTTCACGGAATTATACTTTAATTCTTTTGATTTTTCTTTCTTCAGAATAATCACGATTAACCAGATTCCCAGCCTAGGTAATTACATGAATATGTCGACTCATTTAATGAGAGCATGGAGTTTTTATCAGTTTTGAGTAAATAATGTATTTATACAACTGGAAGTGATTTGCAACAAATTTGACTTATCAAGCAATACTGAGTTTAGCACTGATAAATATTAGCAAAACGTTGGATGGAATTCAGACCACATTGGTTGGAATAAACCAGTGTAGGTTTTAGGGGAAGCACAGCAGCATAATAAAAATCAAGAGCATTAAATTCACCTAAAAACCTAACCTGACAGCACTGGAGGCCAGTATCTTTCTTTTATTTCCAAGGCATGTATTATGGAGACCTCAGGCTCAAGTATTAGTAAAATCTCCTCTAGTGTTCTTCCAATAAACTTACCCATTTTCCATGAAGGACCACCTTATAAGAGAAAGGTAAGGTCTCCACTTCATAGTTTAAGATTTAATCTTAAAAATCTCCAACAAAAAACTGTTTCCTGGGATTATGGGAACCTGCACTGTTTCATGCACTTGGAGCTCTTTGGAGACAGAGGCTGTCTCTTACTTGTATAATCCATGTTCCAGACGGAGAGAAGTTGGTACAAAGCTGGTGCTCTGTCTATGCTTATTGAGTGGATGTATTAGTTACAATAACCGATTCATTTTTCAGCATTAACTTTATTTTTCGAACTCAGTAAGAGTTAAAACAGGATGTAACCAGCATAAAAGGTCAAACACTAAAGTGCCAATTATTTATCTACCAAAAAAAAATTCACTGATATAACAAAATAATTGGATGTTTCTTTCTGTATTTAATACAAAATGTTTCTTTATTTAATACAAAATCAAATTCTTTAAGTTTCTATATACAATGTATTTCCACTTACAATGCTAGTAGCTAACTTCTCCTGCTTCTTCTTTATTCAGACTTATACATGATCTTTTTCCATAAAGAATATGAGATGGATTTCCTTTTCCTCTGAGGAGTGTAACTATGAGAATCAGGAATATTTTCAAACTGTCACATAGATATGTCTGACATTCCACATTCTATGGTCTTGTGTAGACACAGCTCTGACCTTCTTCTGGACTTTAGGCTCATATTTTCAACATTAAGATTAATTACTATTCCCTGTTTTATGCACCCAATATGCACTGGGCAATATATCACAGCTAGGAGTCCTTAAACACTATGATAAAATGTCTTATCATTATAGCTTTACTTTATTCAGGGATGGTGTTTAAAACCAGTACGTTTTTGTTTTGTTTTGTTTTGTTTCCATCTGTAGTGACCGAAATAAACTTAATGTTAGAAAGAAACTCAAGGGACATTTTAACTTTAATGGCCCTTGTATGTGGGATTATAGCTAAGTATAAAACTACTAAAATGAAGTCAGTGTACCATGGTTTTATAGCACTGTAACAATTACTGTGAATTGCATCCATGCTGAAAAACTCCACAAGTGATCGATCATCATGTGCTTTTCAGCAGGAAAGTACTAAAGGAATATATAAATAATAGTATCTAGGTATGGAGTCACTAGCAGCTAGCGGGCAAATGCTTACACACCAACTACAAAAGAAGCAGAAATAACAGCACCTATCGTCTACGCATACCTACTCCTACCTTAACAATTAGATGCATTTTGGTGGAAAAGGTAAATTTCTGTTTTCTTTGAACCAAAAGATGATATAATTTGCGGTGCTCAGAACCCTAAGGGTGTTGGGTACAGCCAACACTATAGCTAATTTGGGGTTTCAAAGATGGGAGAGTATCCCCTGGTTTTCATACCACTTCCCCCTTTGAAGGAGTTCTTAAGCAAATGTTTACCTTGTCATCATGTATAACTTGGGCAATATGTTCTGAGTATTATGAGGTTATATGCTCCCCACTGTGGGTTATTCACAAAATTTCCTGACGTTATTGTACAAAGCAAGTTACTATGAAGGTCTCCAAGGTTCTGGTTGACTTACGTTTGGAATAAGTGTTTTGTTGTTATTTGCTTTCTGACAGAGGGACTGGAAATTGTCTGGACTTTGGAACTGACTTTGTGACGTTTGGATAGTGCTCTTAAAGTGAGTGGTGTGTTAGCATGTGGTTTACGTATGCAAAACAAATTAAACCTTAAAGTACATCTCTTAAAAGTATAAGTGTTTTTGAGAAAAGTTCCTAACAGTCCCAATTTTGTGGTACAAGACTCACACTGGCTAAAATATCTGGCAAGGTCCTTAACTGTCACCTTCTTCAACCTGAGTTTAGCAATGCTGCAGAAGCTATTATTGGTCTGTTTCTTCCTCCTTCCCCATCTCCATAAATTACAAAAGAATAGTTTATTAAGAGCCACATCTTAAAAGTTAAGTAGACAGTGATACCACTTGCCTGCTACTATGTTTTACCAAGGTTTAAAATAAGGTCTTTTAAAAGCAGCAACTCATAATTCACTCAATTCTGTAGGAACTAACTCTGAACTTTTTCCTTTACAATAGGAGGCTGGGGAGAAGATAAACTGATGAATATGTAAAGTAGTGAGCAATTCATCAGGGATACATGTTTCCATAAGAGGATACCTTCTTTTCCTTAAATTGTATTTCTGTAATCATCTATATAACTTTAGTTGAAAAATAGCAATATAAATGTGAGACTCTTTATGAATAGAAGTCTGGGTCAAAGGCTCTCCTGCTCTCCCCAATTCACATATCCCCCTTTCTGCACATCCCTGGGGAAAAGACCCTGAATCTTTTATCTTAGTTCTATCTTCAAATCCTAGAATCTAAAGATAAAATTTAATTAATTTAATTGATATACTGCTGAGTTCCTTCAATATATCATGGGGGCTTTGTCAAAATGAGAATAAGTGCACCAAACGATAGCCTAGGCACAAAGAAGCACCAGGGTGCTCCCATCAGCACAAGGCACTCTGTACTCCTCTCCTTTTATCAATCAGTGGCATTTTACTCACCATGTAAATACTTCCCTGCTGCCAATTCCTATGATTAAGAAAAAGTATTATGTGTCCTTCAGTTTGCCTTAAAAGAATATTTAAGTATTTTAATAAAGCTAAAAACATGATTTGTATGATAGAATTAGCCATAGAAATTCTGATAGTGGACATTCCCAAGAAAGGCCCAGTTCTAGGACGTCAGCTGCAATATCTACTCTGGTCTGCTCTCTTAGCTGTCCCCAACCCCTGCAGTCAACCCTATTACTATCAGTGGAATATCTGACTGGCTCCTGAGTCACTACCTCTGAATATCAATGATAGGAACAACAAGAGTGGCCTACTATTACTAATGTAGCAATAAATACAAACATACAGATGGCTAGAATCCTAAGTCTGGAATATGTTGACCTTGAAAGATGCTCATTTTGTCTCAGGAGCAAGGAGGGCTGCCTAGCACACTTATCCAGCTAGGTCCCAAGCATTGATTCAAGATGTGAAAGCCACTAAGGTATAAAGCAAAAGTAATGAAGAGTGAGAGAGAAAAGGTAAAAATCAGAAGGAATGGGATAGAAAAAAAAAAAATGAGAGGAAAATGGGCAAGAAAAAAAGATGAGGAAGTAAAATAGGAAAGAAAAGAGGGCTTGAGGCAAAAGGAGTAAAGAGCTGTGAGGCCCCAGAGAGGCACTCACCAACTATTGCCCTGAAATGAAAAGAGAGGGGCAATATGTGGAGAGCAAAGATGGGATGGACAAAACAGTGAGGGACAGAGAGCATCCAACTTCTCCGCAATTACACCACTTGGACCTGATGCAGATCGCCATCATCACCGTGGACTATTGTAATAGCTTCCTGATAACTTCCTGACCCTTATTCCTGTTTCTCCTCTACCCAGAATCAGAAATGATCCTTTTAAAAGGTAAATTATGGTCACATCACTTCCCTACTCAGAACATTCCAATGTCCTCCTTTCCCACTCAGAATGAACTTCAAATCCTTACTATAGCTTCCGAGACTACACATTATGTGACCTAACTCACATCTTCTTCAGCATGCTCTAAGGCTGACTTTCTTTCTGTTCCTTGAATATATTAGGTTAATTTCCTCTTTGGGGTCTTTGTGCTTTGTGTTGGAACTCTCTCGTAGAAGATCTTCTCTAGGCTGACTCCTTTTCATATTGTAGGTTATAGTTCAAAAGTCATTTTGGCTGTGTCTAACTCATAGATAAAACCCAATAAATGTCTGCTGAATGAATGAGGATAATGAAAACTTCAGCATAACATTAATAATTGAAGAATCTGGGGCACAAAAAAGAGTTGGCCATGGGAATCCTTGTTTTTCCAGATGATGTAGGAATATCTTGTAGAAGACATTAATTTATATTCATTTAGAGCACAGAAATAGTGCCAATGCATGGAAGTAACAGGAATTTAAGTTCCAGACTAATAAAAAACTTCCTAAAAATTAGGACAGTTTATACATCATTGTATTGAGCTATTCACACAGCAGCTAATCCACAGAAGTGTAAAAGGAATGAACTGAATTATTTATTATATATATGGAGTTGATGTTTTTACTTAAATTTCCAAGTGGGGTCAGTTGTAATGATTTGCTTTATTAAGAATTTACACTAGACTCTTATTTCATAGCATACATAACTATCCTAAGGTCAAGATTTATTTCTTCTCAGGAGATTCGTACTGTTTGCTCTCTGAGCTACCAACTTTCAGCTCAATGCTGATGAATATGATAAGCTCAGTTGCTATGAACCTGCACTCTATCAAACTGGATCATCTAGGGAGCAAAACTCCCAAGCCATGTCCACACCTGTCTTTTCTTACTTGTCCTATATTCAAGTAACATGCTTCATTAGTCTGGCATTGTCCATCTACCTGAATAAAATTTCACATATGATGAAAACCAACAGAAAATTCTTCCAAATCAAATTTTACCATCTTATTTCTAAGCCCATCATTGGTTCAATTTTAGAGTCACTGGCTTTGCTGTTGTTAAATGGTATGCTCCCTATTTAGAATTGCATCAGCCTTTTAAAAACATCTACTTTCCATGCATTTTTACCAGTCCCTTCTACATTAATTGAAACAAGCAATGGCTAGCTCTGATGACTATTACCTTGGATCATATTTTTTATTGTTATTATTAATCTAATCACCTTGCTTTCCTACCTGTGTACTTTTGCATATGCTATTCTTCCTAGAGGATCCCATAATCCACCCCCCTGCCTGCCACTCTACCTCAACCATCTCCTCTGTGCTCAGCCTTTTTGACTCAGGGAAAAGCTTTAGCTAATCTTTGAAAATTCTTCAGCCACTCAAATCCAGAGAATCCTCTATTTCTTATAACCCCCACAGCAATTAAGGCCTAGACCACTAATCAGCCACTGAGGTAGCTTATCCCTAAAGATGACCTCCAAAAAATGCCTCCACTACCTAGCTGCTCTTCCTCACATCAAGAGGGGGAGCTTATTCTCCTGACTCCATCCCACCAGCACAGGCTGGTCTTATGACTGCCTTGACCAATAGAATGGGGTGAAAATGGATATTCTGATACTTCGATCATAGGACGTAAGAGTACTAAAAATGTCTACTTCCTGACTCTTGGAGACCTAATGTGTGACCTAAGGAAACCGCACTGGAAAAAGAGACCACATGAAGATGAGACATTATGGGAACATCCCAGCCCAGCTATCATCTGACTGCAATGGTATGAGAGACTTCAAGTGAAACCAGACTGCCCAGCTGAGCCCCAGCCAACCCACAGAATCATGAAAAATAATCAAATTAATGGCTATTGTCTTAAGCCATTAAGTTAGGGTGATTTGTTATGCAGCAATAACCAAAACAGGCAGTCATGTTAGCAGCATAGATTTTTATGACTGGAATGGCTTTAAAAATTAATAAACGGTCCTGTCTTAAGGGCAAGGAATGGGTTTCAATGGTTTTTATGTCCCTTACTTTCTAGCACAGTGTCCCCAAAATTATAGGTACTGATTATTATCTTGTCCACAGACTTAAGTACTTTAGAGGCCCATCTAATTTATTTTGGCTCTTGTAAGTTTTAGAATAAAGTTAATTTCATTTTAAAATAATTTCCTTATATATAAAAAACATTTGAGAACTATATTATTAACAAGCTTTCAGAAACTAAAACATTATTTTGATATTATTTGTATCTTGTACTTTTATTACTTTTCATATGAGAAGAAGCATTGTTACATAATTATTCAACTATAATAAAATTATTCTGAGGCCTCCCTTAGAAACCAAAAAAAATTACTCAGCTGCATCTAGAAAAAGAGTAACATTTAAAATTCCAAATGACTGAGAGTAACATTTTATTTTATTACCCAAGGGCATAGAATCTATATTACCCGTGATATCCCAAAGCACTTTAGAAGACTTATGTGAGTAACAATGAAATGATTGCATTTCCAGAAAAGACATGTCGCAAGCTTATTGCTGGTTCTTTCTGCACTTCAGTGAGTCAATCTTTTAGCTATATGTTTTAACTTCCTTTGCATCATTGGAGGCTTATCCAAAATATATATATGTATTTTTTTTAAAGATTTTATTTATTTTTTTAAAGATTTTATTTATTTATTTGACAGAGAGAGAGAGAGAGAGAGTGAGAGGGAACACAAGTGGGGCGGTGGGGGGGGGGAGAGAGAGAAGCAGGCTCCCTGCCAAGCTGGGAGCCCGATGCAGGGCTCGATCCCAGGACCCCGGGATCATGACCTGAGCCAAAGGCAGACGCTCAGCGACTGAGCCACCCAGGTGCCCCCCAAAATATATTTTAAATAACCACATAGCTTCAGAGCTTCATTCTTAAAACATTCAAGAATATTTGGCCAATTCAATGATCTCATTGGCTAAATATCTTTAGCTATACAATTTTGCACCTAAGTCACACATCAATTGAGGAACAAGTACTATGTATACCCGATAATCTGGCTACATTTATTTTGTATTATAAAATTGTTACGAGTATACTGGTCACTTAATTTAAAAGGCTTACCTTCATCTGGGATCACAGGTATTAGAAAGAGCATAAAATACACAATTTTGAAAATTTAAGATATTGAGTTTTAATATATAAACATAGAATATAAATTAAAATTAAATTTAAAGATGTTTGAAACCACATATTTACTTAATATTCTTCATATTTATAAAATGGTCCTCAGGATACATGAATTTTCTACATTTTCTCCTGGGTATAATCTGGGTTTCCTCTGGCCACATAGTTTGAGAAAGCAATAGGATCAAAAACAGTAACAAATGTCCTGAGTCAGTATTCAGACAACTTAAAGAACTCCAGTCCAATATGTTAAGGTTTTCAACTTATGGTTTAATTTATTTTTTTGTAGAATCAGTGGGTTATACAAAACAACTCTTCTGCCAGACATCTACTTAATATATGCTTCTCCTTTCTTTAATGACAGAACTCTGTGCTCAGAGAGACAAAGTGCCAAAAACAATAAAATATTTAGGAATAAAATGAACCAAGGAAGTGAAAGACTTGAACATTGAAAACTATAAAACACTGAAAGACACTGAAGACACAAAAAGGTATCCCATGCTCTTGGATTGGAAGAATACTGTCAAAATGTCCATACTATCCAATGTGATCTATAGATTCAATGCAATTCCTATCAAAATCCCAATGGCATTTTTCACAGAAATACAAAAAACTATCCTAAAATTTGTATGGAACCACAAGAGATCCCAAATATCCAAAGCAATCCTAAGAAAGAACAAAGCTGTAGGCCTCATGCTTCTTGATTTTAAGCTATATTAATCAAAATAGTATGGTACTGTCATAAAAACAGGCACACAGACCAGTGAAACAGAAGAGAGAGCCCAGATATATGGCCAACTAATTTTTGACAAGAGTGTCAAGAACACACAATAAGGAAAGAACAGTCTCTTCAATAATTGGTGCTGGGAAAACTGGATATCCACATGCAAAAGAATGAAACTGGACCTCTTACATCATACAAAAATTAACTCAAAATGGATCAAAGACATAAATGTGAGACCTAAAACCATAAAACTCCTAGAAGAAAACATAGGGAAAAAGATCCTTGGCATTGGTAGTCTTGGCAATTACTTCTTAGATAAGACACCAAAAGTGCACACAACAAAAAGCTAAAATAAACAGGTAGAACTACACCAAACTAAAGGGCTATTGCACAGCAATAAAAATCATCAATAAATTGAAAAAGCAACCTACAGCATGGGAGAAAATACATGCAAATCATGTATCTGATATCCAAAATGTATTTTAAAAAACTCATACAACTCAATAGCAAAAAAGCAAATAAACCAATTAAAAAATGGGTGAAGGACTTGAATAGACATTTTTCCAAAGAAGACATACAAACGACCAAAAGGTATATGAAAAGGTGCTTAACATCACTAGTCATCAAGAAAACACAAAACAAAACCACAATGAGATAGCACCTCACACCTGTTAGGAAGTCTCTTGTCAACAAGACAAGAGATAACAAATGTTGGAGAAGATGTGGAAAAAAACAAAAATTTTATACTGTTAATGGAAACATAAATTGGTGCAGCCATTAAAGAAACAGTATGGTAGACCCTCCAAAAATTGAAAATTGAACTACCATACGATCTAGAATTCCCATGCTTAGGTATATATCTAAAGGAATTAAAATCAGTATCTCAAACAGATATCTACACACACATGCTCATTGCAGTATTCACAACACCCAAAATATGCAATCAACCTAAAAGTCCTTCAATGGATGAATGGATAAAGAAAATGTGTATGTATACACCACAAATATTGTATGGTACCATTTATATACGAAATCTTAAAAAAAAAAAAAAAACAAAAAAACACCAAGTCAATTCATAGAAACAAAAAATATAATGGTGGTTACCAGGGAAGGGAGGAGGACAGGGGGAAATAGGGTGATGTAGATCAAAGGTACAAGTTCTGAAGATCTAATGTACAGCATGGTTGTTATGGTTAATAATACAGTATTGTATACTTGAAAGTTGCTAAAAGTAGATCTTAAGCATTCTCACCCAAAGGGGAAAAAAAAGTTAACTATGTGACGTGATGGATGTATTATCTTGATATTGGTAGTCATTCCACAATATATATGCGTCAAATGACATTGTACACTGTAAGTATATACAATTATTTTTGTCAACTGTTTGTCAATAAAGTTAAAAAATCATTTCCTCCAGACTCCCCTGCAACTAGTAGTAGTTGTATGACAAGTTCAAGTCAATAGGATGAAAAGCTCCTTCTGTTCAGATACAGGTACCACCCTTTCTGTTTGTTCTTTTGTCCTCTCATACGGAACACAAAAGTGGTATGTGGAAATGCAGCCGCTATTGAAACAATGGGGATATAAAGAAAGGCCTTCACCCCAAAGACTGAGAGGAAAGATGGAGTCCAAGACCCTGATGAAACATTTAAGCCATTGCAGTAGTCCTAAACTGCCACTCCCCCATTTCTGCCGAGGCTGCTATATTTGGGATTTCCATAACCAATCTTTACTTCCCCCAAAGTCCTCTATATCATGGTTTAAACCACAATTATAATTTATCAGTATCTACTCCTCACTGGTTAAAATTACAAGTTGAAGTGACTTAGACACTAAAGATTTTATATAAATTCTTTCTTTTTGTGAGTTCTCCCAGCTCTAGTATCTCCTATTTATTTCAAAACTTTGAACCTTTTATGTAATTACTTCATATTTGAACACTGCAACAGCTTTCAAAGTAGTTTCACTGTCTCTATTATCTCTTAACCCACTCATGGTTATTAGAATAATCTTAAACAAAAAATAAACATTTTCTTTACTTAAAACCCCACTCAAAGAATCTCACTGACTACCTCCTGTCTCCTGCACTGACTCTAAATTCCTGATGGTTCACTTTTCCCACAATCTGGAAGTCTTCCATACAATCTCTTCAATCTCAGCATATATGCCCCTGCACTCTAATCTTGAGCTCATCTTCTGGTTTGTTCCTTCCTCCTTGTCTGTACCATTTCCTATGTGTTTTCTGCCAACTTTCAACCCTCCATTATCCTTTTCCACCATGTTTGAATTTGGTGTCCCCTACCAAAAAAAAAAAAAAGACAAAACAAAACACTTTGAGGAAGTTTTTCTGATTCAAATCCTTTACATTAATTTCTGATTAGTATGACCTTGATTTACAAAAAAACAAAACAAAAAACACACATATATATATGTGTACAAATATTTAAGCAAACTCTATAGTAAAAACCCTCATACAGTTAGATGGTATTCTTGAATGTAGGGATATTGTTCCTCTTTCACTCTACTTGAGTGCTTAACACATACATAGCAAGCACTAAAATAAATGAGTATGTCCTACATGATTATTTGAGTGTATGGTATACACTTACAAATTTAGAAACTATTCCTAAGATGACACTCAAAAGACATTATTAGATCTCAAAGATACATATGCAGGTATGGTTCATTAATACTTAATTTAATCTACTTAAAATCTAAATTGATCAAAAATGTACATATATCACTGACAATAAATAGGTATTTATTTTATTAGAATTAGATATGTTCTTTCCCTCTGAGCACTGAACAGCCTAGTTACAATGAAAATCTAAGAACATCTAATTTTCATAGCACAGGGTGCTCTATGCACAAAATTACAGGGTTAGGAGAATTTAATCAATTTACTGATCTGATTGTCTCACCAACCCACCCCCTCTCATCCCCCAAGTGCTCCATACTGGGATTTGTAGCTAAGTATATTGTATTTATAAGTACATATTATAGGTAAAGTATACTTAAATACTATATGACAATTTTAAAAATAGAAACTTTAATGATTTAAGTTATAACTAAAACTTCAATAAGTTTTCTAAAATAACTGAAAATCTTGCATAGTCTTGAAAATTTCATTAGCCAAACTGTTTATGCAAGGAAATTACTGAAAGATATGTATTCTTTTTATATCATGGGCTTCATAATATAAAGAATAAAATAATTTTTTGAAAATAACTATAGAATAAAAGTTTTATAAAAGAAAAAATTATTTTCAAGGCTCTAACTTCATCTTACAATACAAATCAAATGTAACTATACATTAATTAGACTGCACTGGTTCTTCCCTTCATTGTAAATATAAAAATAATAGCACAATCCCAACTTTATTTTCAAATTTGAATTTTTAGTATTTGTTTTACAACTGCAAAGCCTTAAAATTAAAGTCAGTAAGGATCAAAATGAATGTTTTCTTTATTTAAATCTTGGCAGCCTTAACTCTCAAAGCCCAGAGATAAAATTTGATTTAAAAGCCCACTAAGAACAATTGCTTAATCAGAAATCTGGACTTCACAATTAAGGAATTTCATCACCCACAAAATATGGGGGGGGGGGCCGGGAGGAACTCCTATGGCCACAAAACATAAAAATGCTCATTTTCATTTAACGCTTTGTGGATCAGAGTGAGGGAGAACAAAAACGGGGATTTTTTTTCTTGCTTTACTAGTTACTGAACTCCCTAAATGGTAGCTTTAGAAGATCTTCATCATAAGCACATATTTTTATACACAGATAACATTAGTTTTCTTTACACTGTGATATCCTAGTTGTGGTTTAATCCCAGCTCATATAAATTTCTGAAAATATTTAATTAGGTAACAATTCCATTTTAATAATCTTTGACCCCTAAGTTTACAGTATTTAAAGTAGGATTAGGCCAGCTGATCTGAGTTCATTATAATGCTACCATCCCCAGTGGTCTGGGTTCTATTTGAAAATTAAGAAATATAAAAATTCCAGTCATTTTCACAACCAGGTCTCAAGACTTACCAGGACCTTTTCCTTCAGCCTTTTTGTCTACATGAAAATTGCCAGCCACAGGCAATTTTGAGCGTGATTATGAGTTATCAAGTTACTTCTCTCTGAATCTTAGTTTCCTGATTTGTGATTTAAGTGAGTAATTGTAAATAACATCTATTTTATAGGATTCTAATAAGAACTAAATACCTTTACCATCATGCAGATGGGATGTCTTCTTTTTTTTTTTTTTTTTTTTTTTTTTTAATAGTTCTTTTTTTTTAATTTTTATTTTATTTATTTATTTGAGAGAGAGAGAGAGAGAGAGAAACAGCATGAGAGGGGATAGGGTCAGAGGGAGAAGCAGGCTCCCCACTGAGCCGGGAGCCTGATGTGGGACTCGATCCCAGGACTCCGGGATCATGACCTGAGCCGAAGGCAGTCGCTTAACCAACTGAGCCACCCAGGCGCCCCAGATGGGATGTCTTCTGACCTGGTTTTATTCAGTCATGATTTGTCTGCATATTAAATTTACTTTATATGTCCCATACCATTTCAGCAATTCTCCTTCATGCCTCTCAATTCTGGTTGGGTGGGTGAAAAAAATAGTTGGAGAGAAACAAGAAACAAATTTCCTTCATTCAAGTTTTCTTTGACATATAATAAAGTGATCAGTTTATTCACCCATTCACAACAGCAGATTTTGAAGAGAAAAGGAACCTTGACTGGAAAATTACATTTAGAATGGAATGGGGGTGGGGACAGCACCAAACAAGGAGGGTCACATGGTCACAAGAATTAGGATGTCTGAAAGTTCCACATAGGAAAAGAAGAGCTAGTAAACACTGAGGGCAAAAAATGGTGGTGACACTACTCTGGAGAGTGAAAGCAGCAGAAATTTTGAGATTTCATAAATAGGGAAAGGAAAATCTATCTCAAGAAAAATTTTAGACGCTTTCTGGGTAAAATGCTATAGAAAACCCTATACTGTGCCTTTAATGGATGAGTAATGGAAGACGTATTATCTGCATTATTCTTTAAAACCTTTGAAAACAGGTTTGTTTTCTTGAATGTGACACAGCAAAGACCAGGCTAAGTGGTCAATTTTAAGTGACTTCCATCACTCACCCATTCACCAGATCTATAACTGAGTGTGCAACCGCTGCAGCCACAGTAGCACGTTTTGCAGGGCTACCCCCTAGAATTCTAGATCTCAGATTTAGTACCAGATGACTCTAAGACACTATAGAACTAAGTCTAGAGTGCATTTTCACCATGGCTGTCAAATTCTTGGGAGTCAGGATGCAATGGATTCAGTACAAGACAAATAACTGTGTGCTATTACGGTTCCTGGTACAGCATCATAAAGGAAAGAGACATTATTGAGTACAATTTGAGAAGTTTCCTTTTGGTGCTGAATATACAAAGAAGTAAATCCTGTATAGCATTATTTATTACCTGTGCAACATATACAGAAAGTCTAAGAAACTTCCTTAGGAAATTGCAAATTGGACATGAATTTTAATCCAACTTACATAGATACCAGATGGGTGAGATAAGGTTGATGGGAGAGATATGCTTGGATGAGTTCAAACACTTTGCCCTTATCTGTTGCCAGAGACCAGATTCTTTAAGGACCTGGCTGCTACTATTGGACTTAGAACAAGCTTTGGAGCCAATGGTACAAGCTAATTACTACCAGAAACGAGAAAATTTTGGAAAATACCATGCTGAGAAAGAGAACATAACTGAGTCATGGCTAGGGCATGTCAAGAAAAATGCCAATTTTTAAGTTTTCCAATAGGTTGTGAACTCAAATACTTAAAGAGGTTCAGGGTTAACATACATAAGCAAAGCAGGCCTGATTAAGTGGAGTGAACAAAAGAATGTTGTCATCTGAAAGAAGCTACTATTTAGGCCCAACTGATTATGGATGTATTATTGCCATATTGTCCAATTAAAAAAAAAATGCCAGAAGTTAAATTTGGAGGTGAAATTTAATTTTAAAATGTAATTAATTCAATTAAAAACACCAAAACTATGTGTGTCAAACAAAACTCTGCAGCCCAAATATAGCACTTGAACCACCTAGTTCATGGTGGTTATTATACCCCATTATAGGTGGACAGCTGATGAAATCCCTCCAATATGAACATAAACACTTCCCCTAGCTGATCTAGTTGTTATGAAGTCAACATACAAATCCCAAATACTCTTTATTTAGCAGTATACTGTCTTCAGGTAGTGCTGCTATCATTAAAGAAAGAGGTTTCAGTTCCTGTGAGTCCACAAAGAATCCCTGACTTGAGACTTAACAGACATAAGCCATTTTTCTATTAAAATACATTTCTATGTTAACTACAAAGATTTTTATAATAAAATTTAAGTATACAGGCCAAAACCATCCCAACCTCACCAAGATATACCTTTGAAACAACATCTATCTTCTAACAGTTTTCCTCTCATTATATGTAGCTTTATGATAAATCAAGAAGAGTATGAATCTTAACTCTGAAAAGCTTGTTTTCAGTACAATTACTAAAAAAAAAAAAAAAAACCACAGGGCAAAAATTAGAAATGAAGAGAACATAGGAAAAACAACTAAATGCAACAGACTTAAGAAAAGTTACCAACAAAAAAGTTTCCCTCTTTTGGGCTTTTATGCAAATGAAATTAAAGATAGTAGGGAGCTCAGAACTGTTATAATCATGGTGATTCATGGACTTCAGAAAACATGGGTTAAGGCTCGGATACATCCAAATAGAATGTTCTCCATATTAGCTTTCTCAGAAACCAGTCTATTTTTTATTTTTATTTTTTTTAAAGATTTTATTTATTTATTTCAGAGAGAGAGAGAGATAGTGAGAACAGGAACACAAGCAGGGGGGGTGGGAGAGGGAGAAGCAGGCTTCCCGCTGAGCAGGGAGCCCAATGTGGGGCTTGATCCCAGGACCCTGGGATCATGACCTGAGCTGAAGGCAGACGATGAACAACTGAGCCACCCAGGCGCTTCAGTGTTTTTTATTTTTATTTTTGAAGAGTTAGAAGGAATGTTAAAAACTACTGCCTTCAAGTCCTTAATTTTACAGAGGGAGAAACTGAAGCTACTTTGTTTAAGTGTAGTTAATGGAAGACTCGAGATGGTCATCTATATTTCTTAAAACAAGCAGCAAAGTTCTATCCTTTGGATTATTTTTGGAGTTTGGTAAGGTCATGATATATATAAAGATGCATATCTGGCCATATGTAACTGAAAGAATTGAAATTACATCTCCATCAAGCCTGCCTGTTGAAAAAGCAGTCCTTTTAGAAATTAAATAAAAATCTGTATATGGGCTTTGAGGGATTAAATAATTAGAAGCTCTTGCCCTAGAAGAGCTTATATTTTATGGGCAAAATCAGAAATGAATATAAAATGACAATTAAAAATATAAACTGAAATATAATTTAGGACAGCATGAGAACTATCACAAGGCAGGTAATTAATTGCCCGAAACTGTATCACATACAGGATATTCAATCTAGCCTTTTAAAACTTATACCTCTATTAGTAAAAATATCTGCCTTTGTAGCATTATTTAGTGGACAAACTTTATTTTTTCAAACTTTAAATATCAGTAAAACAAGATACAGCATCTATAAATGAAACTTGAAGTTAGTGAATACAACTTCTCTGTCTCCAAGAGCACAGTGTTCCCCTGCCTCACTTTTCTATGGTGCTTATTAGCTATGAAGCCCTAAGAGCACTGAGTCCACTGCCTTAACACAGGATATACTGGCCAGCATGAATTTTTATTTAGACACAAAAGTTTCTGATCAAAAACATTTTAGAGTCATAAAATACACTTAAAAAAGAGATAAATGAAAGTTAGAGTTTGTATAAAACAACTCCAAGGAAGAGACATTTAAAACTATTTCAAAGACAAACCAATATTTTTACCAACTTTCTGCTTAGAACAATTAACCGAATAATGATTAGATGATCTTTTAAAAATTTCTAATAGGTATAATTTCTAAACAATAACTATTTGCATTTTCCTGAAACACTTATTCATGAGAATATTGGCTATAACAATTTTAAAGTAAATAATTTAACATATAACCTCCGTGTGAAAAGTAGTCTTTCTCACATGAGTTTTATTAAAAGTACCTTCCTACATACTAGTTTCATGCTAAGTTAAATTTACTAACTTCTGTTTCTGGATGGCTTGGAATTAGGATGACCAACTGTCTCAGTTTGCCTGCTAATGAAGTTTCCTGGGATGGAGGATCTACAGTGCTAAACTGGAACAGCTGGGCAAACCGGGACAGGTGGTCACCCTCACTGAAGTAAACTTATGGCCAACCAGTGTTCCCTCTGAGAGAAAATTAAGTAACATACAGAAACCATTTATATGAAGACAAATGAGATCTGCTAAGGCAACAAGAAATGGAAGGACTAAGACTCCAGAGGGCAGAACATTAAAAAAGTAAGTTAATATTTGCAGCAAATTTTACCTTGGAGGCATCCGCCAATTCTAACAAAGGAAGAAGGTTGAGACTCCAGGCTGCTATAACAGAGCTTTTAATGGAGACCTAGAATGTTGGATTACAAGGTCAGTCTTTCCTTCAGGGCATTTACAGAATTCTTAGGCCTATGTGGGAAAGACTCTGAAAAGTAAAGCAGAGTTTTTGGAATTCTCATGTGTCAAAGATTAGCGTTCAGTACATGCCAGAAGAAGAGCCACTAAAAAACATAATCAAGCTCCCAGTTAAAACACATGGAAGGCCAAGGGCAAACAAGAGATGAACTGAATCTCTTCCAAACTACAACTCAGCCATGAGTTAGCACAGTCACTGATTAGATTAAGGTGATCAGCCATCACTGTCTGCCTAGTGCAGGAGAGAATTTTTTTTTAACAAAATATCCATATTTGAGCAAAATTTATTAGGCATGCCATAAGACATAACTACATGAACAAAAACCAAAAGAAAAAACAAAAAGAAGAGGAAGAAAAAAAAAAACCTCAGATAACCCAAATATTGGAATTCATTGACAATTACCTTAAAATACAATTAATATGTCCAAGACAATAGAGGAAAGGGTGGGTAAAATTAAGAATTTCAACAGATGAATCAGATGCAGGCATTCAAGGGGGAAAAAAAGATCTGTAATTTAGAACTTATCAGATGTGTTTGAGAGCAGATGAAACAGAGCAGAAGACAAAATTAGTAAACTCAAAGACAAGTGAACAGAAATATCCAAACTAAAGGACAGAGAAAAAATTTAATGTAAAAAGCCTTAAGAGTGTAAGAGATCCTTCAGAAGTCTAATAATAAGAGTGTAAGAGATGGGGCGCCTGGGTGTCTAAGTCAGTTAAACATCTGACTTAAGCTCAGGTCATGATCTCAGGGTCCTGGGATCCAGCCCGATGGGGCTCTGCACTTGGCAGGGAGTCTGCTTGTCCCTCTGCCCCTCCTCCTGCTAATGCTCTCTTTCTCTCTCAAATAAATAAATAAAATCTAAAAAAAAAAAGAGTGTAAGAGATACCTACAGAAGTCTAATGATAATACATAATTGGAATTCCAGAAGAGGAAAAAGAAAATGGGCAGAATCGATAGGGGCACCTGGGTGGCTCAGTCATTAAGTGTCTGCCTTCAGCTCGGGTCATGATCCCAGGGTTCTGGGATCAAGCCCCACATCGGGCTCCCTGCTCAGCGGGAAGCCTGCTTCTCCCTCTCCCACTCCCCCTGCTTGTGTTCTCTCTCTCACTCTCTAATAAATAAATAATCTTTAAAAAAAAAAAAAAGATAACTACGAATCTTCCAAAACTGATGAAAGGTACCACCCTATTTTCAGAAAATTCAGGAACCTCAAGCAAAATAAAAATGAAAATAAAACAAATCTAGGGAAATTAATCATACTAACACTGCTAAAAACCAGAAAGGAAAACCTTTGCCAACAGGAAAAAAAAAAAAAAAAAAAGACATACTGCTATAAGTCTTATGAACTTCTCAAAAAATGATGGAAGCCTAAAGATATGAAATAACATTTTTAAAGTGCTATAACAGCCAATCTAGAATTCTACACAAAAATATCTTTCAAATTTAACGATAAAATTTTGGGGGCACCTGTGTGGCTTAGTCAGTTGAGCGCCTGCCTTCAGCTCAGGTCATGATCCCAGGGTCCTGGGATCGAGCCCCACATGGGGCTCTCTGCTCAGCGGGGAGCCTGCTTCTCCCTCTCCCTCTGCCTGCCACTCCCCCTGCTTGTGCTCTCTCTGTCAAATGGATAGATAAATCTTAAAAAAAAAAAAAAAGATGAAATTTTTTCACAGACAAAAACAGAATTTATTACCAAGAAATAGACACTAAAGAAAATATTGAAGGGAGTTCTTCAGGTAATTTCAAAAAAATTCCAAAGAAAAAAAATGGAATTGTAGGAATGATTAAAGAGTAGATATGAAGGTAGATATAAACATACACTGAATACTGGCAGTATCAAGTAATAATTCTAGTGCGGTTTAACAAACGTAAAATTAAAATAAGCAAAAAACAGAAGTAGGTAAATGGAATTACAATGTTCTAAGGTTCTAGAATTAGTCACAGGTACATGTTGCAACCTCTAGTAAGAGACTGCATAAATAGATTAATAAAAAGTATAACAAGTCAATGATACATATTATAATATCTAGTATAACAATGTATAACTAGGATAATAGAAAGTAAAATGAACCAGAAAATTCAAAAGAAAACAAAAAAGAAAGGCACTTAAAACTGCTTGATCACATAGAAAACAATTAGTAAAAGAGTAAATATGAACCCAAATGTAGCAGTGTTACATTAAATATAAGTGGACTACAAACTTCATTTACTAATATTATCATATTGGATAAAAGAACAAAACCCAAGTATATGCTAATTACAAGAGACACACTTTGAAGAATACAGAACGTTTGAAAAGTATGATGGAAAAATACGTATCATACAAATACTAACTGAAGAAAACTCATAGCTAGTCAGAGAACTCCAAGACTCAAAAAAGAAAATCGCACATAGATGACAGTATCTTAAGAAAATAAGGCAAATGGTTTTAAATGTAATAAAAGGAAAATCTCAAAACTCTATCCCTCACTATATCCAATCAAGAAAGTATTGCACTTCAATGTAGCTGATATAAGGAGGAAACTAACTACAGCATGTCAATGGGCCCATCAAATTTTATTGATAATATTTAGAAATATTAGTTGGATACAAGATTTTTACTACATGCCTCAAGTAAGAGGAATGATTTAAATGACAAATTAATAAATATCTATCCCCAGAGCAGGACAATTCATTTATCTACTTAATGAACCAACCATTTCTTATTGTCTGGATTTTGCTTAAATACCCAGAAGCCAGCATACTGCCATGTGTTTGTTAAATGAACAAGGTGGGTAGATTTGAACCTAATGTGTTTGGGCAACCATAGAGCACAACTTGCAAGAAAAGCAGCCTCTGGAGTAGTAATCTGCCATTTGGCAACTCGAGTTTAAGCAATATAGCCAGATTAGGAAATGATCTAAAACAGGGGTCAAACTTTCTGTGAAGAGCCAGATAGAAAGGGGCACCTGGGTGGCTCAGTCGGTTAAGCGTCTGCCTACAGCTCGGGTCATGATCTCAGCATCCCAGGATAGAGCCCGGAGTAGGGCTCCCTGCTCTGCAGGGAGTCTGCTTCTCCCTCTGCCCCTCCCCCCACTTGTGCTGTTTCTCTCTCAAATAAATAAAATCTTTAAAAAGAATACCAGATAGTAAATATTTTAGCCTTGCAAGACATATGGTATTTGTTGCAACTAATCAACTGTACCAAAATTTGTAGCATGAAAGCAGTCAGAGATAACAGGCACAGGTGTGCCTATATTCCAATAGAGATTTATAAAACTTCTGATCTAGACCAATTGTTCTCAAAAGTGTGGTCTCTATATGAGCAAATTAGAATCACCTGGGAACTTGATAGAAATAGATTCTCAATTCTATCCCAGATCTACTGAATCAAATTGGAAGGGATTAGACACAGCAATCTATACTTTAAGCCCTCCAGGTGATTCTGAAGCTTAGTAAAGCTTGAAAATCACTTATCTAGGGAGTATGGCATCATGAAACTCATCTCCAGCCACCTCTGTACTGAATGTCAAGATTCAAAATACCAAAGATAAGGACAACTAAACACCCATCCTTAGGTACTATACCCACCTTCACGTTCAGCAATCAAGGCCTAAAAGTGTTTAAGGGATAGAGTGGGAAGGAGAGTACATAGCCAAAAACAAGTTACTACATTACAGATGAGGAAATTGAGCCAACATTTAAATTACTTGTTCAAGGTCTCACAGGCCCTTCTCAACATGCAGAACACAATTCACTTAGTCTTTTTTCCCCACCTCTGCTGGAACTCATACCCTAGATTCTCTTCATCTTTTCTAATTCAGGTGTGAGGGATGGGTGGCATATAACTACTTCAAAATACAGAAGCCAAGCCAATAAATTTCTCCTACTATTCCTCTACATTGTGTGTTGATTCTGGCTTTCTTCAACCTCTAACTCTCAGGAATATGTTCGAGTTATAATTGTTTACCAACATAGTAAAATTTCTACCTGTAACAAAAAACTTCCCAGAAGAGATGCTAAAGCCACATAGACGCTATTACTACCTCTACTGACTCGTACCTCTACCAACTCCCCTCATCCCAACCCGCTTCCCAGACTACACACACCTCTTTCGGTCTTGTATTTTCCTGCTGGTTAGCAATATCATGGTCTGCAATGATGGGGGCAAAAACCACCAAGCTTTTCCAAACACCCAATTAGAATCCTATTTTGCCCTTCAATTGGAGAAGCTTCATCAGCCCACTCTCCTAGTTTTCATACTTAAAGGTTAGGGTGAGGTAGAAAAATTGCATATAGAAGCCTAATAGAAAGAATGTAAAAATAAGTCGATTATTTGAAAGTCTTTTCAGGAAGTGGTAGTGGGCCTAACTGCATTATGATGATCATCTGTCACAATATAAGAAATAGAAAAAAAAAAAAAAAAGAAAAAGAAAAAAAAAAAAAGGAATAGAAAAGATGGGAAAATCTCATTTTTTAAAAAATAGGATTCATGAATTTGCATGTCACCCTTGAGTGGGGCCATGCCAATCTTCTCTGTATTCTTCCAATTTTAGTATATGTACTCCCAAAGCAAGCACAAAGGAAAACCTCATTTTTAAAATAACTTAAATATTAACTTGGAATATATTAGTTCTAGTTGTCCTGGATCCAAAATTCCCTAATCTAGCTCTTAAAGTGAAGTCAAGGGAAAAATAAGATTTTGATATTACATGTATTTATAGAACTCTTCAGCATGAATTATATATTCTAGTTGCATGTTTTTTCAAACTTACACATTTTCATGGAAAATCTTAATATTTATCTATAATTTATCTTTATATTAAACATAATTTTATATTAAAATGTGTATTTATATTGCAAATAAGATGTTGAAATCTTGGCACATTAATGCTTTATAAGTATTACATTCAACATAAATAAAAGAATTCATGTAGCTTTCTGTTCAAGACTGACACCACACACACACACACACACAATTTCCCTCCTTAGACTCCATTAAAATAATAAAGTATAAAAGGATATAAGCCAAAATTGAAAAGATACAGATATTCAAGAGAGTTCAGGAAACTTCTAGATGCAGAGTGTTGAGGTAGAGCCAAAGAAGACACAGGTAACAAGAGAAGATGCTTCAGCTAACCTGCCCAGGCAGAACTCTGGGGTTTCTCCTGAGTCCAGATAGCCATGTACAATGGAAGAAGAGAGTAAGATAGGGCAATAACAAAATGATTAACAAGTGATCTATGTGTGGGACAGTCCATTCCCCAAAACTTTATCCCAGAAAAAAAAGTGTGGGACTAGAGATTTTTCTCTAAAGAAATTAAATAAATTACACAGAGGATTAGGTCACTAGGATGGATGTACACAACATATGATAAAGTCCAGATACATGGATATAAACATATATCCATATATGAGACTCTGAAAAGTAGAGAGAAAACAGCAGACTAGCTAGAAACTTGAGACCAAAAAACAAGTAAGAACAGTGATGAGTACCCTGGGTTTTCTCTTTTCCATTTCTATCCTGGACTAGATACTAGAGAAGGAAGCAACTCAGAAACACCAATAAGCACCGACAAGAGGGGGAAAACCAAAAATCCTCCCAAAAAAACCTACTTTCTCTAACCAAAAGACAAGAAAAAGGGTATCCTAGCAAAAAAGAAAATTTTAGACAATAACCAATCTGCTCCAAGCCAAACAGCACAGATAGAAACTGCAGCCTCCGTTCCCCACCCCCCTGCCTCAGCAACTGTCAAGTAGACAGCCTAGACTTTTACTCTTGCAGGGACATAATGTAGCATTCTAAATCCTGCTGTCAGGGTGGTGTCGGAGAAGACCATCCTGAGCCCAGAATTTCATCCGCAACTAGCAGTAAGAAGGAATCCCATCCTCTCATTGTTGGGGAGGTATCAGAACCTACTGGAGAGGCAGGACCCTTACCACTCAGTAGTAATGAGAGTACACCCTCACAGTCAATGAAGACCTCATAAGAAGTCTGGTATTTCACACTCATGCTGTGGTAACAAAAAACTCTATCCCTTCCCCCCTGGGTAGTACTGGAGACTAGTCAAGTTGGGACTTTTCACCATTGCTCAAGGGTAACATGACTACCTTGCCACAACATCAGTAGAATACAGGTGAATAGCAGTAATAAGGTGCCCCCTCCCTCTCCCAACCAGGATGGTATCAGCAAAGACCTAGGGGGGAGCCTAAACTCCCACACTTTACCGAGCAATAATGAGACAGCTCCTTCCTTCACCATCACTGGCCATCAACAGAGGCTAAGTGGAGAACTTGGACTTCTATCCTCACCAGCAGTAACAAGGCAATACCATGTTTTATCCACTAGAATCCTGCCAGAAAAGCCCTGTGATAGCACAAGATTTAAATAAAATCCAGTCTTGTAACGTCCAAGTTTCAATAAAAAATATCACACATAATACCAAGAATCAAGATTGCAAACTGAATGATAAAAAAACAAATTTCAACACCAAGATGGCACAGATGTTAGAATTATCAAACAAGGATTTCAAAGCAGCCATCATAAAAATTCTTGAGTAATTCAAACACACTTAATGAAAAAAAATAGGAAGTCTCAGCAAATATATATGATATGAAGAAAAAAACAAATGGAACTTTGAGAACTTTTAAAAAGTTATTAAACTTTATTATTAAACTGGAAAAAAAAAATGGGACAACTGAATAGGGAAACAGAAGAAATAACCAGTGAACTAGAAGACAGAACATAGAAATTACCCAATCTATGAGAAAATAGACACCCCCCCTTCCCAAAAAAAGGCCTCAGGAATTTATGGAACTTAAAAAAAAAAAAAAAAAATCTGACATTTATGTCATTAGAGACCCAGAAGAGAAGATGGATGGGGCTAAAAAGTATTCAAAAAAGCAATGACTGAAAATTACCCAAATTTGGCAAAAAAAAAAAAAACACACACACACAGATTCACAGTGTGACCTCCAAATAGGATATATGCAAAGATATCCATGCCACAGCACATCATATCAAACTTCTAAACGAAGACATAAAACAAAAATCTTGAATGTAGCCAGAGAAACAATGTATTAATTACACTTTTTTTCATCAAGGAGCATGGAAGCCAAAAGGAAATGATATAACATTTTTCAAATACAAAAGAACAGTCAAACCAGAATTCTCTATCCAGTGAAAATATGTTTCAGGAATGATGGGGAAATCAAGACATTCTCAGATGAAGGAAATGAAGAAAATTTGTCACCAGCAGCCCTACCCTAAAAGAATAACAAAAGGAAGTTCTCTAAACAGAAAGGAAATGATAAAAAGTGAAATCTACAGGACAATGATGAAGAAATCAAAGACGTAAATAAACAGAGACATTCCATACCCATGGACTGGAACCCTTAACATAGTAATGATGCCAATTCTCCCCAAATTGACACACAGGTTTGATGCAATTCCTATCAAAATTCTGGCAAGATTTTTTTTTGTAGATACAAACAAAATCATTCTAAAATTTATATGGAAAGGCAAAGGAACTAGAAGAGCCAAAACAATTTTTTTTCTTACCAGTTTTCAACAAGCATTTAAGTCTTTATCTCTGATAACCATTTAAAAACATGGAATGCTTCAAGAATCTGCAAGTTATCCTTGCGCAGGGGCCATGCTAATCTCTGTATCATTCCGATTTTAGTATATGTGCTCTGGAAGCCAGTACAAGCCAAAACAATTCTGAACAAGAATCATGTGAGAAGAATCACTCTACCTGATTTCAAGACTGATTATATAGCCACAGTAATAAAAACTATGTGTTATTGGTGGAGGGACTCAGACAAAGTAATGGAACAGAGAACTCAGGAACAGCCCACACAAGTATGACTAACAGATTTGTGACAAAAGTGCAAAAGATCTTCAATGGAGGAGATACAGTCTTTTCAAACTAATGGTGCTGAAATAGTATCTACAGACAACAAAATAAATCTTGACCTAAACCTCATACCTCATATAAAAATTAGCTCAAAATAGGGGCACTGGGTGGCTCAGTTGTTAAGCGTCTGCCTTCGGCTCAGGTCATGATCCCAGGGTCCTGGGATCGCCCCGCGTCGGGCTCCCTGCTCCGAGGGAAGTCTGCTTCTCCCTCTCCCACTCCCCCTGCTCGTGTTCCCTCTCTCGCTGTGTCTCTCTCTGTCAAATAAATAAATAAAATCTTTAAAAAAAAAAATTAGCTCAAAATAGATCAGACTTAAATGTAAAACTATAAAACTTGTAAAAAAAAAAAAATAATAATAATATAGGAGAAAATCTTCAGGACCAAGGGCTTGGTTAAGAGTCCTTAAACATTACACCAATACCATGGCGGGGGCGGGGGGGACCCAATTAAGATGGGCTTCATCAAAATTAAAAACTGTTGATCTTCACAAGACCCTGTTAAGAGGGTAAAGGCAACAGAAAAAAAAATATTGCAAACCACATATCTGACAAATGACTATACCTAGAATAAAGAACTCTTAGAATTCAACATTGGAAAAACAAACAATCCAAATAGAAAACAGACAAAAGAAATGAAGAAACATTTTACCAAAGAGGAAAAATGGATGAGAAATAAGCATGAAAATATGTACATCATTAGCCATTAGGGAAATGGAAAAAAACATGAGACACACTCCCATAAGAGCAGCTTAAAATAAAAAATAACAATACCAAATGTTTATGAGAATGTGAAGAAACTGGATCTCTCATAAATTGCTGATGAGAATATAAATGGTACAGCCATTCTGGAAAACAGTTTGGCCATTTCTTTTTTTTTTTTTTTTTTTTAAGATTTATTTATTTATTTGAGAGAGCGAGAATGAGAGAGAGAGAGTACATGAGAGGGGGCAGGGTTAGAGGGAGAAGCAGGCTCCCCGCCGAGCAGGGAGCCCGATGCGGGACTCGATCCAGGGACTCCAGGATCATGACCTGAGCCGAAGGCAGTCGCTTAACCAACTGAGCCACCCAGGCACCCCATGGCCATTTCTTTTTAAAAAACTAAAGATAAACTTACCATTCAACCCAGCAATCACACTCCCAGGCATTTATCCTAGAGAAATGAAAACTTTTATCTGTATAAAAACTTGTACACATTGGTTCATAGAAGCTTTATTCATAATAGCCAAAAACTGGAAATAATCAAAATGCCCTACAATGGGTGCATAGCTGCAGAAACTGTGGTACATAAATACCAGGGAATACAATTCAGTAATAAAAAGGAACTGCTACATACAACAACTTGGATGGATCTCAAGGAAGTTATGCTGAGTGGGGGGGAATCCCCAAAAGTCATTACCTGTATGATTCCATTTAAAATGATAAAATTATAGAGCTGGAGAAGAGATTAGTGATTGCCAGGGCTTAGGGATTGGAGGGGAGGGGTGTCCATAGAAGGCTAAATGTTAATTATAGGACAGCATGATGGAGAACTTTCTGGTGATGAAATAGTTCTGTATCTTGACTATAGTGGTGGTTACACATGATAAAATGGTACAGTATTACACCCACATGGTGCTAATATCAAATTCCTGGTTTGGGTTATACTATAACTATTTAAGATGTAACCACTGGGGAATAAAAATAAAAATAACTATCAGATAATACACAATAAACTTCTAAAGGACTCCTTAGGGGAAATGAAACACCCATCTATTAAACCTACTTAAAATAAGTCAGTCTGCTCTACTATTTTTTTTTGGCTTGTAAAGAGAAACAGGTTTTGAAAACACCTTGCTGATGTTTCTAGTTGAGAAATGTCAATAATGGTATAAAGTAAAAATTGCATTGCTTATGTGACAGCATTAAATAGTTAAAATCAGTATTAAAATGTACCTAGATTGACTGCACATTGTCTTTCTTCAGAAATTAAATTGATTCCATAGTTAACTGTAACTAAATCTAAATCCTTATAAACAATTCTAACACATCTCTTCAAACTACTACATATGTAAAATGTCATTTTTGTTATGTAAAACGTTCGTAACACCAACAAAATGGAAGTAAAATGAGGCCATTAAAAAGAAACAATTCCTCAAAAAAAAAAAAAGTTATATATGTGTTTGAGATATTCCAGAATCAGTAAAAAAAAAAAAAAAAATATATATATATATATATATATATATACAAATACACACATCCCTCAACTAGTCAATATTTAATATTTTAATAATACACAATCTTAATGGATATGTAAAAAGTACTTTCACGGTCTGTTATCACCTAAAATAATACATCATATAATTTTCAAAAATGTGTTCTTTGACTTCTAACCTCTGCTCTTCTTTAGAATTACCTGTGAGGGGGGGAAAAAATGAAGATTCATATTATACCCAAGGCAAATAAAACAGAATTCCTCAACAAAAAGTTAGATCATCTTATGTGCATAATATGCAAGACTGAGTTTATAAAACCCAATTTGGAAGGTGATTATGGAATCTTTTGCCTTATAAATGGTCCTAGACTTCCCCTAAAATAGTCCACTTCTATCAAAAAATGTGAAAAAAGCAATTCTCAAAATCTGGTTTTATAGTCACTTCTGACTGTCAATTTCTTCAAATGTAAGCCAAAAGTACCCAGATCAGTGGTTCCCAACTTGAGGTTTGTAGACAATTTAGTAATCTAGGGAGTTAAAGAATTTTCCAAAAGTCAAAAATCCTATTATAAATCAGGCATTAACAACTATAAGGCAATACAAATCCACTGCAACACCAAATTTCTTATATTTGAGCTAGAATTATATCAATTTAGAGACAAAGACTAGTCATTATATTCTTAAAATTTTAACTCATTAGGTAGACAATTTTCAAAACATATAGCCCATGAGAAAATAAAATAAAATCAGATCTTTAGCTATAAAAGACTGGAAGCAGTAGACCAGAATATATCCAGAAATTTTTTTAAAGAACTTACCTACTTATAGGTAACTACACCTATAATAAAAAACCTAAATTTAAAATACGCACATATACTCTACAAGCTCTTAAGCCTTACTTCTACCTAAAAAAAAAAAAACAACTTATATTGCCTTTAATAGTCTAGAAACATATTGGAATATAAGCAAAGTTGAAGCCCCTAAAAAAGTACCAGGGCATACACATTTCTAAGCTTCCACAAAGACCATCAAATAGGTCTATATCCCAGGCCAGTACTTGTACTTCTCTGGTTCTACATGTTAGCATGAGCACTACAAAAGAAAGTACGACATACTCAAATTTGCTGAGTATATTATGCACCCAAATCTTTAAGATGCTAAGTTAAACAGAGTTCGACAAGTTTATTTACCTCTGCTTCTCATAAACTTTCATAAACCTTACGTAACTATATTTAAAGATGACAGCATTGTGGAAGGCTGGATAAGAGGTACATGGGAACTCTATTATTTTTGCATCTTCTGTGAGTCTATAATTATTTCAAAATAAAAAAAAATTAAACAAAAGTCTACAAAGAGGTAGACTGTCAAAAATAAATCGCTCTCCCACATCATCCCCCAGTCAACCATGGTTGCCAGTTTCTTGCATATTATTTTAGAAACAAAGCTCTCTATATAACATTGTGACTATTCAAAGAGATACAGTAGGTCATCTAAATTTATCTGACCCCCAAAACTTTTTTGGTGGGCCATCTATTAAAATCAAATGAAAATAATAATCTTGGAGACATATTTAGAAAAAACCATCCTAGGCATCATATTCTTACATTATATAGAAATACCAGTAAGAAGCAACTTTCTCCGCTTATATAAGTGATCTGATTCATAAGTCACTCAAATCTCAAAACAAGTAATTAGGAAAACTTAAAATGATCAAGAAGTTTTCATAAATTTCAAGGTGATAAACCTTCTCAACTATATACAGCCTACTATAAATCATACAGGTTAGCAGCCAAACATTCATTTCCCTTAAGTAATGATAAAGCAGTGGCCATAAATCTTTCCATCAGAAATCCATAATATATACATATAGAAAAAGAAAATCTCCATAATTAAACCCAATAACATAAAAAGCCAAACATCCCCCAGCTGTAGGCAGCTGCCTAGGTTGCCATGTACCTAGGCAAGAGTTACACTGCTAGGGAAACAGCAGCTGATAACTGGTTAGCATCCGTGCCAACTCTGTTGTTAACTATACCAGGATGCCAGCATAATTGTGGGGGGGGAGCAAAACATCAGTCAACAAAGCTGAATAAGGAATCCAAAGCAGACAGAAATGATATACTAGATGATATTTTTTTAAGTTAATTCTTGCTCAAGAAAAGAAAGTCAGATTTTACCTTTGCTGCAGCCTGTACATGCTCCTTTTTAATGACTCCACACTTATTCTCAAAAGCATTCATTCTGGACTCTTCTGCTAACCGATGAACAAACAGTAAACAATTCAGATGCACCTTTAAAAGAGAAAATTCGAAAGGATTTTTAAACTCAAACACTGATGCTTTGAAATAATGATTTTTAAAAAGATTCCAAAATTTGCTGTAAATTTACTAGTGTGCTTAAGTCAATTCACTTTTATTTAAAGTAACACAGAATTCAATTTACTATAAGTCCAACGTAAATTCCATACAAAAGAGACTTAGTTACTGCAAACATAAACCAAGGCTATATATAAGGCTGACCAAAGGCCATAGATAATAACATTATTGTAAAGCATAATTACAAAGCTTATGTAGGACTCTATTAACTAGCAAATATTCTTGCTTCCAATTCCAAATAAATTTAAATTCATAATGGGATTTCCCCAAAATTTAAAAACAAAACATATCACCAACTGTTTAATGCTAATCATCTCTCATTCTACAATCCATGGGTTGAAGATTTTTTAACCAGATATTTAATTTGAAATAATCTATTCAAAACCATGTTAATAATTGAAATGTTAACTTTACTGGAGTGAAAAGTATATATATAAAGGTCAAGTTACAGGTCATCCAACATATCAAAATAATCATATCTACTATTAATAATCTTTGAGGCTCTTAAGAAATTAAAATGGATAATATAAGCAGATAAATAATAAATATTAATTATTTAGGTACAATTAGATAATATCTTTAATATACTGGTGATTTATATATTACATGTTCTTTGCAGTTAGAATACTCATCTAATATTCACTATGTGTACTGCACACAACCACTCCCCCACAGTTTACTAAACATTAAATAACTAGGTAATGTGGTGTTTTAAATTTAAATATTATGCAGAAATCTTTAGTGGATGGTTATAGATGTTGAAGAATGTTTTACTGATATCTGGAAAAAATAGGACTTTGGGAATTTAAATTTAATAAGATAAAGAACCTATGGAAGACATCTTCCTTTGGTACTTTTTTGATGCACGGTCTTCTTTAATTCTTACAAGAACTCTAGGGTAAAGCACCCAATTCTGATTATGTAATACCATGTTATTCAATTCTTTTTTAAACTTCCAAGGACATCCCATTTCCTATTGCAGCAAAAACATTCCGTAACATGGCACAATTTCCTGTTAATCTAGATTTCCTACTTCTAAAGATAAATAGCTTCCAGATATGCCCAAGATAAATTCCAATACTAAACCCCACTTGACTAGACTTTTCCAGTTTCATCTCTCAGCTTACAGTTCTATAGTAAGTCTTTTGAACTTCTTTCCATATTCAAATGAAACCTTGCCTACAGGCATTCTACTAGTTTGTAAACTTCTCTGAAAAGTCAAATTCCCCCCAATATCTGTTATGCACCCTGAACTTCCTACCACTGCACATACTACATACACCATGCAGCAATTTCTCATGTCTTCCTCAATCAAATACAAGGATAAGAACTATGTTTATCTTCCCCAACATTATATCTTCAGTGATCTTTAGTCCATGACACAATACGTAGTCAACAATTATCATTGCATGAACAAAAGATCCCTCCATATCTCCCCGAATTAGACAAAAAAAAAATTTTTTTAGTCAATCCCAAATAAACCACACCCACTGTTTTAGAGAATTGATGGGTGTTGGAGGGGAGAGCAGTGGGGGGGGGGGGGGGGATGGGCAAAATGGGTTTAGAGGTATAGGAGATACAAGCCTCCAGTTACAGAATGAATAAGCCATTGGAATGAATAAGTCATGGGAATAAAAGGCACAGCTTAGGGAATATAGTCAATGTATTGTAATAGCCTCGTATGGTAGTGGTAGCTACACTTGTGGTGAGCATACCATACAAACTTGTTGATCACTATGTTGTGCATCAACTATACTTCAATTTTGAAAAAATGAAAAGGGAAAAAACAAAAAAAACCACACCGTTTTGAGACTTAGTTCACCCTATTAACCTATATGGAAAGTCTTTTCCTCTTCATAAGCATGAGCCATAGGTACTGAGACAAATTAATATTACTTTTTGACTGTCATAGAATTTTTTTAAGCAACCTAATCCTCTCTCATAAAACTGTTAATTGAGTGGTGCCACTCAAATGCACAAACTAAGGTTTTTTGGGTTCTTTAAGATTTATTTATTTTAGGGGCACCTGGGTGGCTCAGTAGTTAAGCAGCTGCCTTCGGCTCAGGTCATGATCCCAATGTCCTGGGATCAAGCCCCGCATCGGGATCCCTGCTCTGCGGGAAGCCTGCTTCTCCCTCTCCCACTCCCCCTGCTTGTGTTCCCTCTCTCGCTGTGTCTCTCTCTGCCAAATAAATAAATAAATAAGATTTATTTATTTTAGAGAGCTCGTGGGGGGCAGAGAGAGGCAGAAGGAGAGAAGCTCAAGCAGACTCCCTGTTGAACACAGAGCCCCAAGTGTGGCTCGATCTCATGACCCTGAGATCACAACCTGAGCCGAAATCAAGAGTTGGATGCTCAACCATCTGAGCCACCCAGGCACCCCTGCACTAAGGGTTAAATTAAAATAGTCAAAACAAAAACAAATTTTAAGGTATTCAGCTAGACATTCAAACTTGAAAAAGGCCATTCCATCAAAAATTTACTTGGGAAAAAAAAAATCACCTTGCTTGAAAGGTAAATCAAAAGATAATTTACAAAGAAATATCCATTCCTTAACAGTGTCAATTGACCAAAACACTGGGCCAGTCTGATTTCCTCCTCCCTTCATCATAGGACTTTTGAGTTTTACATAAACCATAAGCATCCAGATATTTCCTCAGTGAGAAATCTGAAAACCAACTGAGCCATGAGAAAGCTGAACAATTTATTCAGATTAACAGATGTACTCACCAGTACTGGCCCTGGAGATATACAATCAAATAAAGCGTAAAACAAAACAAAAAGCTGGTGCAAAAGAACTATGAAATAACATAAATTATGAGTAAAATGTTAGAAATAACAATCAACCCACATTAGTTACAATGCATTCCCAACATTATTTGTACACTCATAATATTCAAAGTATTATGCCGAACATTAGAAATACAAAAAATTCCCAACTCAAAGTTCCCATCCGATGAGAGAACCAAACCCATAAGAAATTAAAGGCAAACATGTGACAATAGAGGATAAAGATAAAGTTGGTTCTCAGATTAAGGAAGACTCAGGAAGTGGCTGGCATTTGAACTGGATTTTGAAATTGGAGTTTGCCAAGTGGAGTAGAATGAGGTCATCTTCAGGCAAAGAAATACAATATAACAAAAGACAGCATAAAAGTAGATTAGTTTTGTATTAAAGATAATGAGAGACACAAAAAGGAGATCTGTATGGTTCCTTCCTCTCAAAAAGCTGCGTACCACACCGGGAGACAAAACGACATATGAAACTTACAAAACAGTGTCAGAGTCTCAATAGCTAAATTCTATGATGTAACTCTTATACTGCTATCAAAGTTCAGAAAAAAAGAGATCAAAACAGACTGCCTTAATTGTAGAGAAGTTTATGGATGATGTGGGACAATTGCCTGGGTAAGATTACGAAGTGTCAAAGGTGAGCAGGAAACCATAAGCAAAGAAACCAGGGTGATGCATGGCATATACAAGACAGTAAGAGAACCAACGCAAGTCAAAGATGAGCATACAACCTAGGAATAGGTGCCAACAGAAAGAACTTCCTTTCCCCTACCACTGCAACTCCTTTTCTTTCCCACACCACCTGGATCCCAATCCCACTCCACAATAGAGCCCAGGTGTCCATGGATCGCTTTGAGGCAGACAGCTGTGGATGTGGGAGGACTCTACTTGAGAAATTTCTGCCAAACAATCTATACCAGCTGGTAATCTCCTAGATATTCCTGAGCAGGTACGTTTCCTCTCCATTTAGAACCCCAGCTCCAATGAAAACTCCAGAATAAATTCCTGAAAATGTTCTGCAGATCAATTTCATTTAATCCAGTTCACTTAGGTTACCTTTATCACCACTGGGCGGGGGCATTCAAAACAGTAGGCACAGGTTGACCCTTGAAAAATTTTTTTCTTTTTATTAATACAGTACTGTAAATGCATTTCTCTTTGTGATTTTCTTAACATTTTCTTTTCTCCATCTTACACTACTGTAAGAATACAGTATACATTTACAAAATACGTGTTAATCAACTGTTTTATGTTATCAGTAAGGCTCTGGTCAACAATAGGCTATTAGTTAAGTTCTTGGGGGAGCCAAAAGATATACACGGATTTTCAACTGTGGGGGGTTAGAGGGGTCATTCAAGGGTGGTTCAAAGGTCAACTATATTGTCTTTCCCTACAGGGTTTAAGAAATGAAGGGCAGGAGACAGTAGAAGAACTACATTTCCAAGACAGCTGTTTTGGCTTCAGAGACCAAATAATGGAAAAGTAAAGACAATTCTATAGTAGTGTAGCAAAAAGAAATGCTGCACTTGCAGGCAACAGATGGGAAGGCAGTAGTGAACTTGGGGAGGCTGTAGAGAAGAGAGTTGGAAAAACCCAATGTAGCTTAAGAACAGATGCATAATGCATTTGAAGACATTCTCCATGCCCTATGCCCTGGCTACCAACAATTCTTTACCTTGATTTCCTGGAAATTAGGTGCCCACGTATAATGGCTCCTTTATTCAAAAAGCTCTTGTGACAAAAGGGAGGAGGTGTCTCATGGTTTAAACGTAGGGAAAGAGTGTTTATTCTGCTAGAGAAATACATGTTCCAGGCATTCAACATAAAAACTCCAAATTTATTTCAACACAGAAATATACAGTGGTTTAGTTATGGCTATTAAGTGAGCATTATGCTGCAGGAATTATGAGTCAGATAAACAAGCTTTCGTGGTTTGCCTTGAATATTCACTAACAGGTGCTCTATTTGTCTAGGAAAATGAATTCACAGTTGAAAACATACTAACAAGTAAACTTGAATTAGGGTTCTTTAATAACTAAGCTAAAGTATGGGAAATAGGGAAAGATGTTTGGTTAACAACATAAAAAAAGGAGGAAGGCAAAGAAAGAGGCACCCACGTAAGAGGCATGTCAGTAATGCCTTTTACAATAGTTCAATAAATAGGACCTTGCCTGAATTCAAAAAGTTATTTTTTTTTAAACTGTATCTTTCACAACTTTCGCAAGTACACTAAGCGCAGTACCAGACTATGCTCTGGAAAAGTGATATTTAAAAGCCATAAGCAGAAACTTAAGTTAGTTTTCCCCCTTAAGATGATATGGCTAATAGCCTCCCGTTAAAAAAAAAAAAAAAGGTCCGGATATCTACATTTCAGAGGGCCCCAGGCAACTAAGCGTCAGGAATATGAACCGACCAGTCAGGCGGGGGCAAACCTGCCTCGTCATTGCTGGAAACACCTTAAACGTAGGCCTGACGGTGCTAGGGGTGGCGAAATAAAAGCTGGGGTTTATTTCCTCTACCTCCCTCTTGCTCCACTCCCAGCCAAAGAAGGGACAGAATCTCACCAATAAGTCGCCACTTGTCTCTAGGCGAAGGTGAGGCTTCTGTCGCTTGAAGACGCGCTTAAGAAAGCCCCGGGGAGCCTTCCGTTTTATATGCTTTCTCTGCGAGACTGTGGTCGAGAACGCCATTCTCTCCCTCAGGCACCAGCCTCCTTAGCTTCCGAGATCCTCCCGGGACTGCACAGAAATTCACACCGGAGTCAACAGCAGGAACAACTCAGCCGCTACGCCGCTTCTTCAGGCCCCAAAACCCCCGCCCAAACGTTTGAATCCGCCGCCGAAAGAGAGCGCCCGGCGCTCGGTAGTGACGTCAGCCTGGCGCAAGCCCCGCCCCCGGAGTGCCGGCTGTTCATAGAAAACACCCTCGGTGGGGACCCTGTGATGTCCTTAAAGGTCCGAGGCTTCCTTTAATCGCCATTTGTATTGTACCTGCGCTTTGGAAGTATTTCTCCTGTATTTCACAGGAGTGTTGAGAAACTGGAAAATGCTGGCATGCCAAGGCAGTTACACTTATTCTATATATTGAGCCTAATACCGGTGGACTAAGAAGTAGATGAATAGAAGTTTGTGATGTTTTATCAGGATTCCTAAAGAACCAATGCCTTCATAGCAAGGCATGATTTTCTAATATTAATAGCTAACAATTTACACTTTTACGTAATTTCACTTGATCTTACTTGAAGTCCTTTCATGATTCTAGCTTTTTTGCTGTTTTTTTAGAAACGCAGCTCCCTTTCATGTTAAGGCCCCTGCACTTAACCTTGCAATTACTTCAGATATAGTTTAAATGCTACCTCTTTGAAACCCTTGCTATTTCTCCAAGCAATTAACTTTATCTATCTTCTGTGCTATCAGTACAAGTAGTCCCTAAACTTCATTATGTATCAGATGAAGCCCCACTCTGAGGGTTTCTGATTGAATAGAAATGTATGGGACTTGAGAATTTGCATTTCTAACAAGTAGGTCCTGTTGGTACTCCTAGTTTGAGGACCGCACTGAGATCACTGTGATGTTCATTGTAATTATCTATGTTATACTATACCTGTAGTAATTATTGTGATTTCAATATCCACACAGATGATCCTTCCACTATCTGGCCTCCCATTTCCAAGACCTCCTCTCTGCCAATGATGATATCTTATCATTCACACCTGCAGTCGTACACTAGGGCATATCGTTACCAAATACCATACCCTTCCATATTCTCAATCAGTTGTCTCACTCTTCAACCTCATCTATCTTTTCAACTCACTCCTTCCAGTGTTCCAAATCCAATAATTCTTAGATGCCACTTAGATGGGATAGCAGTCTCTTTCTTTCTATCCCTACCAGGCCACCAACCCTTCTCTACTCCTTATTCTCCCTCCTGTGGTCCATTGTGCATTATTAGAATATTCCCTTGCATTTCTCCTCAGCTCTCTAGCCATCTCCAGCTAATTCTCTTCCCTAATCAGACATGCATATCCAATTCTCCACTGGACTGGAATTTTAAGTCATCTTAAATTTAACACATCCAAAATTAGCTCTTGATAAGTCCCTATATCCCAAACCTGCTCCTTACACCAACTTCCCTATTACAGCTGATGGTACTTCCATTTTTCCAATTACTCAAACTAAAATCTTGGAATCATCCTTGGCTCCTCTCTTTTTATCACCCCACACTGAATCTTTCATCAAATTTTGTCAGTTCTATTTGCAGTCTCTGATCACTTTTGGCCAAGTCACCATCATTTCTTACTTGGATTATTGCAACACCCTCCTGACTGTGCCTCAGCCTGTTTCTCTTTATCCTCAAGAGAAGAGCCAGGTTTAACTCAGATTATGTCACTCTTCTCCTCAAGCCCCTTCCATTTCTATCAAAATAAAAGTTCCTACAATGACTTTTGAGGCCTTACCTGCCCTCCAAGTACAAACACACTTACAAATGCACAATGAACCGTTTGACCTTATCTCCCACAATTAAGCAACTCACTCTCCTCCAGCTGTATTAGCATCCTTGATAGCCTTCAGATACACCTGAAATCCATTAAATACACCAAACACTCCCCCATCAGGTGCACTTACTATTCCCTCTGCCAAGAATACTTTTTCCTCATTTATTTGCATAAGCGTCTCTATCACTTCCTTCAAGTCTCTGCTCTGACAAGTATCAGAGAGACCTCCTATTTAAAATAGAAACTCCACACATGTATACACATGTATACCTAGACACACACATATACCTAGACACACATGTGCACATACACATACACAGGTCCAGCAGTGTGCAAAAGCTGACTTATATTCTCAGCACTGTGTTCAGTGACATTAGGTTGGTAGCCAAAAATATTTACACCACTGGAATTGGCAAATACACAAATCAGGGGTCTTTGTTTTTGTTTTCTGGAAAGAAAGTTGTTAAACGTTTACCAACATAACACTGCACATATCCCTGCTGAGATGAACATCCTAACCCTCCCTGTGGTTTATTTTTCTCTATAGCACTTTTCATCATATAATATATGCTTCTACATATAGGAAAATGTTACTGTAGCTTTATTTATTATAGAAATAATTGGAGATAGTTGATATTCATTAAGAGGGGAATGGAAATACCTATTGTTGTATGTATTAGTTTCCTAGCATGACTGTAACAAATTACCACCAATTTAATGGCTTCAAACAGTACAAACTTACCATCTTTCAGATTGCAGGTCAGAACTCCTAAAATCACCGTGTCAACAATGCTGCCTTCCTTCTGGAGGCTCTAGGGGACTGTCTGTTTCCTTGACTTTTCTAATTTCTAGAGGCCATTTCCATTCTTTGACGCAAGGCCCCTTCCTCCATCTTCAAAGCACATCAGTCTACCTTCTATTTTGATCAGCACATCTTTTTCAGACTTTGATCTGCCAGACTTCTTCTAAGAACACTTGTTATCACACTGGGCCTACCCAGATAATCCAGGATAATCTTCTCAAGATCCTTAATCACATCTGCAAAGACTCTTTTGCCAAGTAAGGTAACATTTTCAGATTCTAGAGATTAGGACATGGCTATCTTTAGGGGGAGGGAGCATTATTCTGCTTACTACATGATCTCTTCCTGGACTTGATTCTAGAGTAGAACTGTTCAATAGAACATTCTTCAGTGATGGATATGGTCTATATCTGCTCTGTCCAATACAGTAGCAATATGTGGCCATTGAGCATTTGAAATATGGCTAGTGTCACTAACAATATATTTAAATGTCATTTACATTTACATTTCCTAGCCACATGTCACTAGTAGCTACCATATTGGACAGTGCAGTTAGAGCAAACTAACAAGTAATTCCAACAAGTAATTCTCTTTGACACTTTTGTAGGTGTGTGGAAGCCAGGGAACAGGATTAAAAAGGACTTTCAATTTATCTGCATTTTTCATACTTTCTACAATGAGAACACTTTGTTTTTAAATTTTTACACATTTGAAACAATAGTTAAGCAGAGTATGACGGTAATAATTGTATTTATCCCTGTAGTGAAGCATGTCCCTATATATTATCTTATTTGATCTTAACAAAACTATGGTATTTGTAGGGCTGGTATGGGGTGTTATTATTTCTTTTTTCTTTTTTTTTAAAGATTTTATTTATTTATTTGAGAGAGAGAGAATGAGAGAGAGCACATGAGAGGGGGGAGGGTCAGAGGGAGAAGCAGACTCCCTGCCGAGCAGGGAGCCCGATGCGGGACTTGATCCAGAGACTCCAGGATCATGACCTGAGCCGAAGGCAGTCGCTTAACCAACTGAGCCACCCAGGCACCCTATTATTTCTATTGTACATGAGATTAAATGATCAGAGAGCTTGAGTGGCCCAAAGTAAAAAAGTTTATGTGGAAAATTTAAGGCATTAACTCTGGTATTTTCATTTTCCAATATGTTATATTATCTTTAAATAGAAGAGAAGTGTTTAAATTCTGCTCAATTTCTTTCCTTTAAAAAAACTTTTTTTTATAGACTTTCACCTTCACGGAGTAAAACATTGGAAAATTTCATCACAACCTAAATTTTCAAAACATTCTTCTTTTATTTTATGGTTTTTCAGTAATTAAGTTCCTTTGATTCAAAGGGTGAAAAATCACAAGGCAGGTATTGGCCTACCCAAAAACTAGAATCTTCCCCCAAAACTGAAAGTGTCTTGAATGATGACAGCCCTAAGTCCAAATCCAGGGAAAGTAAAAGGGAATCCAGATAGAAAGAACAAGGTGTGGACAGGAGTTGCATTTACACTAGAAGATAAATACATCCCCTTCTTTATCCCAACTACTTCTTCTAATGTAAATTTTGCCCTGATTTGAAAAGCACAAAGCCCCTTTGCTACTGCTGTTTACTTTGCTGTTTACAGAAATAAAACTTGCTCAAAGAAAATTACTGAGAGATTTTCACCCCCTCATGCTATTCTAACATATGAGAAACAATTATGAATATAAATTTCAAGAATTTTTGCCTTTTTTGTTGGTGACATCTATTGATGTCCGCTAAGATTCTTTTCTTTAATAGGGATGCATTTTTTTCAGAACCTATCCTACAAAAATTATCCTAAATATAAAATCCATTTTATGCCCAGAGATTTTTAAAAATATTTTTAAAAAACATATCTAATGTGGAAATTTGGACACATACATTCAGTTAACTATTATTGTGGCCATATTAAAAATCACACTTATGAAAGAATTAAGTCTAGAAGAAGGTGATGTCCTACTGGGTATTTACCCCAAAGATACAAATGTAGGGATCCAAAGGGGTACGTGCACCCCGATGATTATAGCAGCAATGTCCACAATAACTAAACTGTGGAAAGAGCCAAGATGTCCATCAACAGATGAATGGATAAAGAAGATGTGGTATATATATACAATGGAATATTATGCAGCCATCAAAAGGAATGAGATCTTGCCATTTGCAATGACGTGGATGGAACTGGAGGGCGTTATGCTGAGCGAAATAAGTCAATCAGAGAAAGACATGTATCATATGACCTCGCTGATATGAGGAATTCTTAATCTCAGGAAACAAACTGAGGGTTGCTGGAGTGGGGGGTGGGGTGGGAGGGATGGGGTGATTGGGTGATAGACACTGGGGAGGGTATGTGCTCTGGTAAGCGCTGTGAATTGTGCAAGACTGTTGAATCTCAGATCTGTACCTCTGAAACAAATAATGCAATATATGTTAAGAAAAAAAAAAAAGAAGAAGAAGATAGCAGGAGGGGAAGAATGAAGGGGGGGAAATTGGAGGGGGAGACGAACCATGAGAGATGATGGACTCTGAAAAACAAACTGAGGGTTCTAGAGGGGAGGGGGGTGGGAGGATGGGTTAGCCTGGTGATGGGTATTAAAGAGGGCACGTTCTGCATGGAGCACTGGGTGTTATGCACAAACAATGAATCATGGAACACTACATCTAAAACTAATGATGTAATGTATGGTGATTAACATAACAATAAAAATAAAGAAAGAAAGAAAGAAGAAGGTGATGTTAATGTCAAGTGGGAGAAAAATATGTGTATACCAAGTTAAATATAGTATGACCCCAAGAATATTGAAAAACATGTATGTGCACGCACACACACTACACTGAGAGAAATATAGCAAAATATGAACTTAGTTTTTAGATAATGGGAATATGGATGATATTTTTATTATTTTAAATGTCCAATTTTCTACAATAAACATACTTTAAAAAAGAAATGATGAGATATTTCATATTTCAGCTAACTGATATTGAATATAGTTTAAAATGTTTACTGAATAAATTTCATTAACATATTTCTCTAAGAAAGCTACATTAGAAAAACTTTAAAAAATAATTGATGATACTTTCTGGTATTTGACACATCTTGGAAAATAATTTGATTTTGTTTCTCATATATTGAACTAATGCACACATATGGAATATGTTACTAGACAATGTATTCATGTGAATTAACATTTTTGGATCATTTTAAATGAAGTGAACGATTTAGAAGATTGTTTCTGACTTGTGCTTTTGTGCTTGTTAACAAAGCATTACAAAAGTGTTAATAATAGTTAACACTGTGTAGGTAGAATCTTATAGTTTGCAAAAAGTTTTGACACTTTTGTTTTATTAGGACATAAGAAAATTAGGTTGATTATAATAATGATTAATGTTTGACAAAGCAGGAAAGAATATTCGATGGAAAAAGGACAGTCTCTTCAACAAATGGTGTTGGGAAAACTGGACAACATGCAGAAGAATGAAATTGGACCACTTTCTTATACCATACACAAAAATAATTCAAAACAGGTGGAGGACCTAAACGTAAGACAGGAAACCATCAAAATTCTAGAGGAGAATACCTTGACCTCGGCTATAGCAACTTCTTACTAGACACATTGCTGGAGGCAAGGAAAACAAAAGCAAAAATGAACTATTTGGACATTATCAAGATAAAAAACTTCTGCACAGCAAAGGAAACAGTTGACAAAACCAAAAGACAACCTACAGAATGGGAAAAAATATTTGTAAATGACATATCAGATAAAGGGCTAGTATCTAGAATCTATAAGGAATTCATCAAATTCAACACCCCAAAAATAAATAATCCAGTTAAGAAATGGGCAGAAGACATGAACAGACATTTTTCCAAAGAAGACATACAGATGGCCTACAGACACATGAAAAGATGCTCAACATCACTCATCATCAGGGAAATGCAAATCAAAACCAAGATGAGATACTACCTTACATATATATATAAAAGAAGATGATGGAATATTATTCAGCCATCAAAAAGAATGAAATCCCACTATTTGCAATGATGTGGATAGAGCTAGACCATATTATGTTAAGCAAAATAAGTTAGTCAGAGAAAGACAAATACTATATGATTTCCCTAATACGTGGGATTTAAGAAACAAAACAGATGAACATATGGGAAGAAAAAAGAGAGAGAGAGAGAAGCAAACCATAAGAGACTCTTAAGTATAGAGAACAAACTGAGGGTTGATGGAAGGAGTTGGGTGAGGGATGGGCTAGATGGGTGATGGGTATTAAGGAGGGCACTTGTGATGGGCACAGGGTGTTGTATGTAAGTGATGAATCACGAAATTCTACTCCTGAAACCAATACTACACTATATGTTAACTAACTAGAATTTAAGTAAAAACATGAATAAATAAATAATATAATAAATAATATTGAATAATAAATAAAATAAAACAAAAAATTTAATCTGCCAGATGCAGCACAGTTGCCAAAATTTTTGTAACTTTAAAATACCTTCATCATGGGGTGCCTGGGTGGCTCAGTCGTTAAGCGTCTGCCTTTGGCTCAGGTCATGATCCCAGGGTCCTGGGATCGAGCCCTGCACTGGACTCCGTACTCCGCGGGAAGCCTGCTTCTCCCTCTCCCACTCCCCCTGCTTGTGTTCCCTCTCTCGTTGTGTCTCTCTCTGTCAAATAAATAAAAAATTTTAAAAATAAAATTAAATAAATAAAATAAAATACCTTCATCATGGCTTCCTTCATCATTTGTGAGATACAGAATTTCACAAAATTTTGGAACCTGCACTATTTCAGTTTTTCACCAACACAGTGATTTGTAAGACAAATTATTCCAGAAGCTTCGGAAAATTTCAGCTTACTTGTGCATCTCTTAATTAATATTCGTATTTCGGAAGTTTAGCTCAGCTAAGGGCATCTTTTCTAATCCTCTGAGACTAGACTAAACTTTTAATCATCAAAATACAGGGGTTTTGAGTTTATCACCAAGAGATAGTAAAATCCTGAGATTTCCCTCCAAGAAAAAAAGAACAGGTTTGGAGGGAGGAATAAAGTTAATGTCTGCCTACACTTCATCAAATCTGGCTTGTTCAATAATCTTAAGCCATTACAAAAAATATGATAAAAATAACTATACTTTTGTGAATGTTTACCATATGCTCAGATTGCTCTAGATATCAAACACATATGCGTACATCTAATCTGCTCTAGAACTCCAGAGGTAAGTACTATTATTATCCTCATTTACAGAGAAGGAAAGGGATACCCAGTGGTAACTTTGCAAAACTTACACCTTTAGTAGAGATGAGATGAGATTTATCACAGCAAAACCTGGAAACAACATAAAATGTCTAGTTAAATAAACATAATAAACATAATAACATAAATGTCCAGTTAAAAAACATAAATAAACATGTCCTTGGGACTGTCATACATTCACTTAGAGCAATGATTTTAACCACCAGGTGGAAGTATGTAAAAATATAGCTTAATAATGGTAAATGAAAAAAATCAAGATATTCTATCATTGGTGATTTAGTTTATACATCTTTTGTTAAAAATAAAGTTTATAAAAAATGGCCAGAAGAAAAATCACAAAATGTGAATGAAAGGGTGCTAATTTTATGGGTGATTTTTTTTCTCTGTAATTTCCTATTTATTTAATGTGGTAACATTGCATCTCTACTGGAAGAATAAATTAATAAAATGGAAAAAGTAATTCACTTGAAATTTTCATCAAAACCAGTCAAATGGTTTATATTTCAAACATTGACTTAAGCTAGATTTTTAGTATTATCAGACTAGCAATGACAATCACAAAATTTTCTTACACCTTATTGAAAATTCATTTTTCAACATGGCCATATCCTTAAACTTGATCTTCTGTGAGCACATCTGTGTTCCAGCAAGAACAAAAGAGGAAGCAGAAGGGAAGTACATGCCCCTTTCTTTAAGGTCAGTATCTGAAAACTACACATACCACATCACTTCTGTTCCTTCGAAAATAATTCTTTTTTTTTTTTAAGATTTTATTTATTTATTTGACAGAGAGACACAGCGAGAAAAGGAACACAAGCAGGGGGGAGCGGGAGAGGGAGAAGCAGGCTTCCCGCTGAGCAAGGACCCCCCATGTGGGGCTCGATACCAGGAACCCGGGATCATGACCTGAGCTGAAGGCAGATGCTTAACGACTGAGCCTCCCAGGTGCCCCTTGAAAAGAATTCTGATACATCATGACACCAAGACGTAAATCAGGGTAGAAAATGCTATTTGTATTTGGGCTACAATGTGCCCAGCCAAAAACCAAAGGATATATAATAACTGGCAGCTTTTGATACATGAGGTTTTACTGACAGTCAATATAAATAGAGATTAGAATGGATTTTGAAGTCAAATAAACTAGACTCTGAGTACATGTCTATAACTTAGCTTTGAGACCTTAAAAAAATGACTAATCTCTTTATCCATGAAATATATCCATAGATATCCATGATATATATCATATCCAAATATATCCATGAAATATAAGGTCTGAAAAGGGGGAAATACCTAATATTATGACTATAGTATACATTTGCCTATATAGTATATAACTATATAGTATAGTTTTGGCTGCCTTCCTATTTTGACAGGAAATAATTATTGTGTGAGTCTTGTAAAGCTGTCATCACAGTACGTGAGATATGAACAATTTTCTGTTTACATTAATGTTCCTATTATAATTTGTTATTTTGTTCTGTAAGATATTTTCCAACCAAAAATTAATCATCAAATTATATGATTCAATTATCATAATCATACGCCAAACATAAAGATATGGGTTTTTTGTTTTTTTGTTTTTTAAGCAGGCTCCACACCCAATGAAGGGCTTGAACTCATGACACTGAGAACAAGAGTCACATGCCCTACTGACTGAGCCAGCCAGACACCTCCTATAAAGATGTGTTTTAAAAGAAAAATTTTGCGTTTGACTACAGAACAGGTGATGAAAACAGTATCCTTGTAATATCCTCCAAAATCCAAGCTTCTATTCTCTCTACCAATCTACTTCTGTACATAAATTTCTAATGCAAAATTAGGGAACATGTAAAAAAATAACCAGCAGCAAGCACAAGAGAAGTAATAGGCATCTGAAGTAGATCCTCAAAAACATCAGATAAAAACATGATGGACTATAGAATATAAAATAAATGCTTAAATTTTTTTTAAAAATTAGAAAGTAACTCATTATAAAAATGAAGCCAGCCATATTTTTTCAAAAATAAAATGAAATATTAATAAATTTTAAAAGAGTATTATTTAAAATTAAATAATTAAGGCATTAGGAGCAGCAAAATAGGAAAGTAGTGACTTGTAAACTGAGGAAATTACAAAGTGATCGAAAATATGAAAGAGAATTTTTTAAATATGGAAGAAAAAAATAGGAGTTCAGGAGGAGAGAGTAGACATAATGGAAGAAAAGAAATATTCAAAACATAATGGCTAGGAGTTTCCAGAACTGAATTTTTACTTTCAAACATTATACATCTCAAGCAAGACAAATAAAACAAAATCCACACCTAGAAACATATTAGGAAAACTTTTGGATACCACTAACAAAGGAAATATGGTAAATGCATCTAGAGATTAACCACAGCCTTCAAAAGAAGAAAAATAAGCTGAGAATACAATTTGCTGTAGTATTGATAGAAGGCAAAAGATAGGGGAATAACAACTTCAAACTACTGCAGCTAATAAGATTCAACATAGAATTTTATAACTAAACTATCCAAGTTGAGGGCAATATAAAAGACATTTTCAGACAAACAAAAAATGATCATTACCATCAATAGCTTTTACAGAGACAATGTCTAAAGGATGTCTTTCAGGAAGAAAGAAATTAAAACCAGAAAGAAAAATGAATATACACGTAAGTAAATCTAAACAAACATTGATCATAAAGGGTAATAATAATATTCAATTTGGGAGAATTTGGTGGAAGTTAAATCCTAGACACCAATGACATTTGAGGTAGGAGGAAGAATAATCAGAATGAAAATAATGTGATATTCTTCTGTTTGGGAGAAGGAAAGTAGAAATATTGGGTAACTTTATATTTTATTAAGTATGTATATTAAAATATGAAAGGATTAAAAAAAAGAATAGAGGATATAACTTCCACCAAAAAACAATCCAAAAGAAGACAGAATTAGTCAAAGGCAGAAGGTATAAACAACAGCATTATTACCCACAAGTATATGAGATAATAGAACAAAACTTTGTAGGAGAATCAGTATTCTTAAAGTGATTAAATGCATAAAAACTAAAGAGAGGATTACTAAGCTGGAAAATAAATCTAACAAATTATCTACAATGTGGAACAGAGATATAAAATTATAGAAATTCCTAAAGAGAAGTTAAGAGGTGTTGAGGATAGAATGAGAATGTCCAACATAAAGATGATTCCAGATCAAGGGAACAGAGAGGATAAAGGGAGAGGTGATACTTTTTTGAATGGCTTGGAATTTTCCAGAGTTGACAGAAGATACAAAATCTCAGATTCCTATAGTACAAGCAGGAAAAAAAAAGAATTAATATTCAACAAATGCACTGTAGGGAAATTGCAGAAAACCCAAGAAATAGGGGAGATCTTAAGAGGAACAAGATGAAAGGGAAAGTTCTTCAAATTTTTTTATGATGAGAGTATAATTTTAACATAAAACTAGATAAGGACACTAAAAGAAAGAAAAATATAAGAGGCTCTTACTTATGAAGTAAATAGAAAATTTTAAATAAAAATCTTAGCAACAACAAAAAAAAATTAGCAACATGTTAAGAAATCGATTTAACCCAGGAATGTAAGGTGATTAACTTTGTAACAGCTACTGTCAGGAGCACCCTATGAAGGCATACACATGAGTTGTGTCTTTCCACAGTGTCGGCTTTATTCAGTCATAAACCAAGGTTAACATAATTAGAAAGCAGGTTCAGGATTCCAAACTGAGTGACATTTCACCACGTGATTAACTTGACTTCTTGCAACAGCACACAAAGCAGAACACAAGACAGGTTACACACAAACAAGATAACACAGGGAAGAGGAAATTAATGAGCCAAACCCGAAGTCAGTCTGGTGGGCGCACAGTTGAGATAAGGCCTCGGTCCGGTCCAGGTCAGCCCTGGGCACTCACTGCTTGTTATGATCAAGCAGTGAAGGATCTCAGTTCTGTTCAGAGATCAATCGGGCAGAGCCTCTGGCGGCAGCTGCCTTTTTGAAGTGGTCAGACATAGAAGGGTGAGTGTCTGAAGGAGGAGTCACAGTTTGCTGCAAAAATCCTCTTTTTAAAGGGACTTAATCAGTCTTGGGCCCCTGCAGACCTCCTCTGCTTCTGCTTGTTATCAGTTCTGGGGTATGGTCAGCTGGTGCTGCTCTGGGCTTAACTGCTGGCGTCGTTGCTGGACACAGGCCCCTGCTGGACATGAGTGACTCCATCTTGCTCTCTACAGCTACGAATGTAAATTCACCACAGTGACTTTAAAGGAGGGGGAAAACATCATATGAAGGTTTCAACAGATGTAAACAATTTTGATAAAATTCATCACACATGTATAACTTAATAAAACCACTAGCAAACTAGGAATAGAAGGAAACTTCTCTCCCTGATGAATGTTATCTATCAAAATCCACTGCAGATAACAAACTCAATTTTGAAACATGATAAGCAATCAAAACATGATAAGCAATCCCTTATAATTCAGAAACATTGTTAGTCAGCATTATATTGGAAGATCTTTCCAGTTAAATAAGGTAAAAGAGTTAATAAAAAATAGGAAGTAGAAGAAGCATTTGGAAATAAAGAAAGAAAACTGTCCCTATTTGTCAAAAACAAAAACAAAAAAACATTATTGTGAAAATTTGCAGATAATTTCAGTGAATAAAAGACATTAGCAAGTTTTTCTGACATGAGCTCAGTATATAAAATCAATAGTGGTCAATATACTTGAGCAACAAACAGAAAAATGTATTTTTAAAAAGATAACATCTACAATAGTAACAAAACCCATAAGTTTCCTGAGAATAAACCTAATAAATGAGGCACAACATTTACAGAATATAGTAAAATATTATTCAAAGGCATGTAAAAGTCTTAAATAAATGCTATAAAATGTTTATGAATAGCAATCATGAATAATAAAAATATGACAGTTTCTCCCAAAATTAATCTATAAAATTAATGCAGTTTCAATCCACAGCATTTTTTATGGAACCTAACAAGTAAATCCAAAAATTTATATGAAAAAGTGAAGAGACACACTACATCAAAAACTAATGATGTACTGTAGGGTGACTAACATAACATAATAAAATTAAATTAAAAAAAATAATAATAAAATTGAATATGTGAAACCAGGAGATCTTAAGCCCTTAAAAAAAAAAATAATAAAGGGACAGGACAGAAACTGGAATACAAAATAAACATATGAAAATATGCTTAAAATCATGGGAATATAAATTTAAGTAATGATGAAATACAATTTCAGAATCATCAGATTGACATAAACTATTCGGTTAGATAATATCAAAGTTTTGTGAGATGTGAGGAAAGGCAAATCATTTATACATTCCTGGTAAGATTGTAAAAAAGCAAAACAATATGCACATACTCTACTAAACAGAATTTTTTTTTAATGATTTTTATTTATTTACTTGAAAGAGAGCAAAAGTGAGAGCAAGAGAGCACAGAGGGAAAGGGAGCAGGGAGCTGAGCAGGGGGCCGGACATGGGGCTCAATCCCAGGACTCCGAGATCATGACCTGAGCCAAAGGCAGATGCTTAACCAGCTGAGCCACCCAGGTGCCCCTACTAACCAAAAATTATTCTGGGTTTCTGCCCTTGACAACTTTCACATACGTATGCTAAGAAATATATACAAGGATGGTCACTGAGCACTCTGCCAACAATAAAACTTTGGAAAAATACAACTACCTCCCAATAACTGGCTTACTCATGCAGTGGAATGATGCATAGAGCTGTTAAAAAATTATTGAAGTAAATCTGTATGCATTAATATGGTTAAATCTCAAAAACATAATGTTGGATAAAAATAGCTGTAGAAACTTACATATAGTATGATAACACTGATATAAAAATGTTCGAATGTAAAGCAAGCGGTATAGTTGGACATGTATATATAGCACATACTGGAATTGCACATAGCAACTTCAGGATAGTGGTTACCTCTGGAGATGGAGGGATGGATAAACAATGGGGCTTCAGCTGTTGCTGTTTCTTCAAACTAACAAACAAGATACTCACAAATATTGAAACAAGTATGAGAAAATATGAAAAGCTACTTTATCTCAGTGGTGAGGACATATTTTTGTATGTTCAAAATTTTAAAAATATTCGTACCTATGCATAAAGCTATACGTACATAGATTTTTATTGCAGCATTGATCGTAATTGCAAAAAAAAAAAAAAAAGGGTTAGAATCAATTGAATATCCATAAATAGGGAAATGAGTAAGTAAATTATAGTACATCATGCCCAGGAATGCTAGTGTAAACCTATATGAATGTGTATTTGATTGATTGCATTGATGGCTCCAATTCTTTATGCTTCCCATCAAAGTCAGGGCATTCCGTCCTACTCTTTGACTCTGGGCTCAACTACAGCACTTGCACTGGCCAAAGAAATGTTATCAAACATGACACAAGCAGAGGTGAGAAAAATTCTTGTGCACCGTGACTTGATCTCTTGCTCCTTACCAGAATCACGAGAACATGCCGCAACCAGTTTGTTGGGGAAATGTGAGGAATACCAGGAGGAGAGCTGAGTCATCACTATGTTGATCATCCTGCACCAACTGGCCCCCTCAGAGCCTCCAACTGACTGATGTCTGAGAGAGTCCTGCTGAGATCAGTTAAGCTAAACCCAGATCAATAAAAATGCCCAGCCAATCATAGAGTTGTGAGACAAAAATTAGTTTTCAGTTCTTTCACCAAAGCAATAAATTACAAGGAAAATTCTGATTGGAAAATGACTGTAATAGAATGTTTACAATGTCATTTTTGTAATCAGAATTTTCCCTGATAATTTATCTTTTTGGTAAAAGAATAGAAATAGCATTCTTCACCATTACTTCCCCTTAAATGTCTTCTTTCTTAACGGACTCTAAAGAGAACTGCTTGTGCATTCAACACTCCAATTACAATTGGTATCTACAAGTTTACATTTGCTCATAGTTTAGAGTTAGAAAGCCTCAGCTTACATCAGAAGCAAATTTCTACAAGGATCTATTATATTTTCCAAAATATAATATTTTAACAAGCAGTTAAAGAGAATTATTAACAAGGTTTTAAAACAAGTCTAAAAACAGTCTCTTCACATTAAAAATGTAAATGGATTTTACAATTGTAGAATCATAAAATTGGAAGAATCCACAAGAGATTGCTTGGTTCTGACACCTGGTAAATAAGTTAAAATTTTAAATTAGCACTCATTTTAGTATATAAGTTAATATGTGCACCTCGATTTATCTCTGCTCTCTATTTTATTAAAATACTATGCTATCCAGAGCATAGTATTTATTTGCCAAACTTTTGCAAAGCAGGTACTTTTTAAGCAAACAAATAGCAGACATGTTTTTCTGTTTAGGTAAATGTTAATAATAACAGCTGGTTTGGTAATTCAGTTATTCGGCAAAGACATTGTAAACTACTTGAAAAGAAACCATCTGGTTTGCAGTTGTAAAACTGAAACCAATTAAAACATTTAAATGGCATTTTGTTTTTCATTTTAATCTGTAAAAATATATTTTCCAAGCTCTAATTAGTGGTTGATTTTTCTCTATTGCTTTCATAATATGAATCTGACTCTCAAATAATTTTTAAGTTCAACAAAGGTATTCCTATAATTAATATTGTATTGGGACATCAGATGAATTAAATGATAAAGAACACAAAATGTACATGCACACAAACAAAAATAACGCAGTACACAGAATTTCTATGTATCAAACGTGATAAAATAAAAGGTCTACCTCTTCACAAGAATTGTTTGGTTAGGTATAGCCTAAGAACCTGATAATTCAGCTAAGGGACTATATCTGCTTAAAAAAGAAAAAGAAAAATCTAGCAAGCAAGCAAGAAAAAAAACATAAGGATTATACACTTCTTCCCCCATCCACTCTCCTTTCAAAATTTATTCAGTGATACGAGCTCTTCACTTTGACTCTGGAATAAAACACAAGTAGCCCCATAACTGTTCTTCTCACTTACAAGTAATAAAAAGTACTATGATCACTCTGGGTTTCAAAGCCCGGATTTGGTACTTAGACTGTCCAGTCTCATGTAATAGTCAACGTATCCAACTTCATTGAAAATTAGAGCTACACCTAGACCCTGATGTGGAGCTTATAGGCCTGTTGTAAGAAGCCAATAAAGTGGTGAGAGGTACTCATGTTGGATCTTTTCCTCTCTTCCTCTTCTCCTTAGGCCGTCAATCCTACACCACTCTCTTGCTAACTGTGGTTATTAAAGCTTCTCCCTGGAGATACTCTGAGAGGAAGTACAAGAGATGAGTTGGAGCAAGAAAATTCTTACTTGACCGCCATTGTCTGAAGTTGCTTTCTATCTCTCAAGAGCTGGCAGATGTTTAAAGCTAACACTTTCTCTTCTGGGGAACTTTTATATTTATCTGGAATGCCCTCCCCCACCCTCCTCCCTTTTGAGGTGGTCTCAGATCTGCAGTTCTCTTGACAAGGGCAAATGCACTCTATTTCTGTGGTCGCTTACTCCTTCTCTGCCATATTGAGTTTGGTGATTCACCTTTAGCCTTCTCCTTTTGAGGCTTGTTTGCCTTCTTGTGGACCTGTTTGTATACTATCTAATAAACATCTATGAAAAGTCTCTCTCTCAACCATATATGATGAGCACAAAACACTTAGGCATCCTTTTCCCCACACAAGTATAGCAGGACAATCCCAACAGAGGAGCTACATTCCACTCCCATTGTAGCTAGCTGCTCCCTTACCTCTACATTTCTGTGACTCCCTAACTGCCAAGCCATAGCTCAGTCTCTGAGTAATCCTGTTAGAAATCCTCTCTTGACTTTAAATGAAGAGGGAATCCTAATTTTGTTAAAAAAAAAAAATCCTGTTCACTAATCTCCACTCCCTCTCTGCTCTTTGTTATTTATATTCCCAATGAGAGTAAGAGATTTTTAATATCAAGAAGCCCATTTATAGACATTTCCTTTGAAAATGTTCTTCTTGGTCTGGCATCTCACTTTAGAATTTCATAGCCCATTACATTCCAATATTTCAATTAAAATTTCACTTTAACTTCTGGCCTCAATAGTGTTGTTTTGTTGTTGTTTTGTTTTTTTGGTTTTTTTTTCATAATAATCCCTAGCAGGAGAAAATATTTAAATGCTGTACAGACAAAATATTTTCACCTTTAAATTAATAGCACCATTACAAATATTTGGCACCTAATATAAATCTATTTTTCTGTAATCTCAAAGACATTACAGATGAGGCATAAAAGGTTAATGAAATAAAAATGATTGGGTTCTCTTTGTAGCAGCAATTGGCATTTTTGGCCTGGCATCCCCATCACCCTCCTTAAAAAAAAAAAAAAAATTCCTATTTCTCCACCATAGAGGTCATCATGAGATCCAGGCTGGATAACTCATAATTTGCTTTAGTTCTGGCTACACGGATAGGTCCAGGGAAGGGTCTATGTGTTCAGGTAAGCCAATCAGAGTTCTTCCCCGGGATTTTTCTGCTAGACATGATAAGAATCTCTTTCCTTCCTGATCATGAAGCTCAAATTCAAAGACACCAGAATTTCCAGCAGCCATGTCCCTAACACCCAGAAAGAAGCACTGATTAGAAGCAGAAAGTTTTTGACATCCAGGGCTATCTTAGTTCCTGTTACCTTCCTTTAGTGGTCCACCCTGGCATTTTTTTTATGATTCTCCTTTTTAACTTAGACCAATTTGAGAGCTAATTCTATCACTTTTAGCCAAACATGGATAAGATCTTGATGGTTCATTTCTTAAAGTGTATATATTGTGTGGAATCTTAAAATGTTTTAGGCCCAAATTAACAGAAGTAAGTAAGTATATATTTTTCATGCCTAAACTGAAAATTGAATTCAATTTTCAAATCAAATTGTACCTGTTCTGTGACGTTCTCTTCAATTTCTTAATTCCATCTCAACTCTAAATTTACACGTGAAAAATATATACTGGTGTAGAAGTGGTTTTGGTCACCATCCTCCTTTTCAGGAATCAATATACAAATATTTACACAGTGGGACATGGATACTGGATTCAGATTGGAGGGGGATAGTTGAATGTAATAGGTATTAAATACAGACTGGGCAGAAGGCAATTGCCAGTGGAGCCAACTGAAGCCTATCAGGACTTCAGAAAACGCATGGGGCTTCTTAACGGGGACCTCATATTCCTTAAGGCATAGTTTATTTTTTTAATTATATTTTTACGTTAATTATGAATGGGTATTCTTGAAGGGCCAATTTTTCCAAATATCCTGCTAGTAAAAAAAGTAGTTGATCTTTAAAAAGACGACAATAGTTTACCAGGATCTTATCATCACAAAGTAGTTTTGTTGTTAAATGGAAACAAGGCCACAAATCAAATATGATAATTTATCTTTTTAATTTATATTTTCTCTTTGTAAAGTAGAACATTCAGAACAGAAGAAACTTTGAACTCTGTTGTCAAGAAAAAAGTATCTATTACCTTTCATGTGTTTCTCATAATCCTTTTAACTATCCCAGATGATTGGCAAAGCTATTTATATTTGAAAAGGATTTTCCTTCCTCCAAACTTGAGTTCTCCAGCTATTGGATCCTAAAGTGAAATGGTGAATTTGTGGCATCAAAATCCAACCTAGGGCAACCGATTGTTATTGCAGTCAGCCATGAATTTATGGTCTCACTGTAGCAAATGAGAAAAATTGCAGCAGAAGAGAGTATTTGTACAAATTATTCAGACAGTAGTAAAAATTATTCCTCATAGCAACAGAAAAATAAAAGCTAACATACTCCTCCTTTATTAGAGTCCTCAGTTTCTACACTTATGGAAGTATAAAGCAATCTCTTTTTAAAAAATTAGTACCACTACTTTTTTAATGCATGAAAATATACACAGCAAGTATGAAAATCACCATGTAATGTCCCCATTGATCAGATTAAATATTAAAGGTTGTGAGGAACAGTGAGAGGCCAGAAAGGAGGTGAGTTGGTCACATCTTCCAGGGCTCTGAGGCACATTTTTGGCATCCAAAACAAAGACAAACATATTATCCATTGCTGCAGTACTTTGGCACAAATGCGCTTTATGCACAAGGGTCATATATTTGTATTTCTCTCTATTGTAATGGATTAAGGTTGAATCCCGTAGCGCTATAATATTTGTATTTACAAATAGAAACCATATTTATCTGAATGCATTTGTAACTAAGTGTACAATTCACAGCTTTATCGCTTGTTTTATGAGTCCATTTGGCTTGGCACAGAAAAAAAATAATTAATCAAGTCTGTAGATTTCAGGGCCTGGTCTTTATTTATGCAGAAACTGCTTATTTATTAACATTAACCATCTCCCATTTGGTCTCAAAGAGACATATAGTTACATGGAAACAGAATAGCTTTCAGTAGATGATTGCACAACTACAGATGCTTTTTTCCGACACTGTCACAGCTGAGGAGGTCCAACCAAATGAAAAACAGCTCTGATGAAGTGAGAAACAGAGAAGCGGTACCATGCAAAAGTTATGACATAATAAAATGCAGGCCAGCACACGTTTTTTTACTCTCTTTATTAAATTTATGTGAATCAAGAGGAAAGGGTGAAAAGCATATTTACTGATGATAAAAATGATTCTCTGGATAATTTCAGTCATCTCATTTAAAACTTCTTCTTTATAAGTTTCTACTTTTCCCCATTTCCTTTTAGCTCTCTGTCATCTACTCCAAAGTTAGACTTCTTGGATTTAATAAAGAAATAGAATTTGCAGGTGGTATGTTCCTGAACAGACGGTCTAATATCCACTGATATTACAAAACACTTACATGAAAATTAGTAGGCTGTCCTCACTAATCCTGTTCTTTAAAATATTTTCAGATGATTCATCTTAACTTGTTTCGACAACCATGTTGGTGTGTGTCTCTCTTGCCCTACTGGGAACAATGCCAGCCAGATAATGCATGAAGTCACGGGATGTGTTATGATGCTATCCCTGAAAGATTTCCAGCCTAAGTTATACTCAACAGCATTATACTACAGGGAGCCTAGAAACCCAATGGATTCTTAAAGTACATGCAGATGTGTTTTCTGAGTAAGCAGTGCTAGAAACATTGCTTACTCTTCTGGAATGTGCTAATATAGAAACAGATACAATTATTAGAATAAGTAATTGTAACACATACATAAATGGATTAAGCATATTCATTTCTTGCTACCTAAAGTGCTTTTTCTCCATTGCTTTATATATATGCATATATGTATCTGTGTTTGTGGGTGTATCTGTGTTCGTGCGTCTATATATGTATGTCTATATAAAGTTTTGTTGTATATTGAATTGTTTTACTTAAAGTAATCATCTCAAAGTGTATTTCCTCATATTCAATTAGTGCAGCTATCCTGGAATGGAAAATAATTTTTGTTTTTTTCATTTTTGCTATCATTTATTAAACAATTATTATTTGCCAGCAATCCATGTTGAATGTTTAACATATATCATCTCATTTAATCCTTACAATGACCTTATAAAGTATTTTTATGTCTGTCTTACCAAGAAGGAAATTATGCCTCTGAGAAATCAGGGCTTATGTGAGACAACTAGTTAAGAAATGGGGAAGCCAAAATTCAAAGTCAGGGTCTAGCTCCAGTACCACTGCTCTTAATCAATATTTCTTTCAAGTCAGCAAACCAGTAAACTAACTCAATATATTAGCACAAAAGGGATATAAGAGTGATTCCAATTAAGTATTCTTCATTGAAGAGATCATAATAAATGAATAAAACCTATTCACTTTAACTAAAAGCAGTAGGAGGGAATTTGTTGCTCTGCTTAGTCTCTAGCCCTAAATATCTCCTTGCCCGCTCACACCAATATCCAAAACTATTTGAGAGGAATATAAATCTAACGTAGGGTCTGAGAGATTTTGACACTGTACATTTCTGTAGCATTTCTTGAAATACTGTTGATTAAATTCTATAGCATTGTCATTTGCTCAAATTAAAGTCACACAAGAATGCTTTGCATACTGTTCTGTTCCTTCAAGAGATTTCATCACACTTTTAATTTCTGTACAGTGAGTTCTATTCTCCTGGCATGCATCCCCCTTTCTGCCTTTTGTACTCTCTTCAGAGGTGCTTCCAAAGATAGAAATGATAGGAATGGGATGAAAAGGGCCTATTATCATAAGCTTCAGAGAAAGCAGGATAATATATTATCGAAGTTTGTTATTTTATTTGGATTTACTGGCCATCTGAAGTATTATTTCTAGCATACATAACCATTTCTAGTTCTTTTCCACAGGGAATACAAAGAAGATGAAGCTGGCATTTATTTGAATGTAATGAGTAAATCTAAAGTCAGCCCTACACATAGGCAAGTAATATTTGAGGCCCCATCTACTGGATTTGTGAAAGTTCCTATCATTCCTTTTCATGAGATAACAAAAGCAGGGATGGTCTCCACCCAGGGTACATACACAGTTCAATAAAACATGCTTCGATGCCAACACGATTGTTTTTCAAAATGTGGGAAACTAATTAGATAGTACTGAACTTGTTGGTCTTTTTCCTCCTTCTACTCCAAGTGAACTGTATAACCCTTTTCTCAAGGACAGAGAGAAATAGTGCAAAGAAAGAGTACAGTGCAAAGAAAGAAAGAAGCTTAATTTTATAGCAGGTATTTTCCAGCCTAACTGGAGAATAAAGATCTTTTTATGTTGTAACTTTGCATGTATGTTTTCTACAGTAATCTAGCAACACCAGCAGCTTTAGTCACAAAAATACAACTGAATGTAACTGATAATGAACTGAAACAATGGCAAATCAAGGGATTGTGAATTCTTTACAGTCACTATAAAATCATGATAAGTAATGTAATCATCCTGACACAGTCTATTCTGAGATACATTGTTGAAACTAAAAGGGAAAGAGCACATGACTTGGAGCCAGAACAATCAATGAAGAACAGGTTCTAGACAAGAGCAGGACAGAGCATTCCCATAATACATCTGAGCAAGAGTCTCATCATTTCATGATAATGAGAAATAACAAGTCAATGCAAATTTGTACTAACAAAATTACAAATGCATGTACCCTTTGAACTGGGTTACTAATTATGGGAAGTGACATATATATGTGGTTATCCACTGCAGCATTCCTACAACAACAAAAAATTGGAAACAACCCAGATTTTCATCAAAGGGCACTGGTTTTCTAAATGTATATCCTTGCAATAGAATACTATGTAGTTATAAGAAATAATAAGGTATCTCTCTATGCACTTAGTCTGCTTGGGCTGCTATAACAAACTGCCATAGACTAGGTAGCTTAAACAACAGACATTTATTTCTCACAGCTCTGGAGGCTGGGAAGTCCAAGATCAAGGTACCAGTAGGGATGAAGTTCTTGGCAAAGGCCATCTTCTTGGCTTGTAGATAGCCACCTTTTAGCTATATTCTCACATGATGGAGAGATGGAGAGAGCTCCGGTCTCTTCCTCTTCTTATAAGGACACTATCCCTTAATGGAGGCTCCACCCTCATGACCTCATCTAAACATAATTACAACCCAAAAGCTCCACATGGGGGTTTAGGGGAAGTGGAGGGGAGATACAATATTTAGTCCATAACAGCACTACACAAGAAAAGTTTTCTAAGGTCTATTAAGTGGGAAAAAAAGCACTGTGCAAAACCACTTTATAGAATGCTATGTGTTTAAAAGATGGAGAAAATTAGAATATACGTTGATATTTTCTATTAGTTACATTTTAAAAATTCAGAAAGCCTATTATACAGAAAATTAATAAAAGTGTTTGTTTATCTGTGGATAAAGAATGGAAACTGGGAAGGTGAAGAACAGGAAGTACTTAGCACTTTTTAATATCTGAATGATATGACTATATTAAGTAAATGTTTTAATTAAAGATAAAAGGGAAAGCCAGTATTGAAACTGGGCCTATACTTTTGTCAAAATTCAACACCCATTATTGATAAAACTCTCATTAAACTAGAACTAAAATTAATTCCTTCACCAGATAAAGAACATCTAAAAAACCTTATAGGTATTATAAACTTAATGATGAAAAACAAAATTACTTCCCCCCAAGATCAAGAACAAACCAAGGATATCTACTCTCATCCCTTCTATTAAACATTGTACTGAAAGTCCTAGCCAGGGAAATAAGGCAAGAGAAAAAAATAAAATGTAGACAGATATAAATGTATACAGATATTTAAAAAAAGAGGAAAACTGTCTTCATTCACAAATAAGATAATTGAGTACATAGAAATTTATAATGAATCAACAAAGAAAACTATGAGAACCAATAAGTGAATTTAGTAAGGCTGTAGGATACAATTCATATGAAGAAATAGAAGAATATAAAAAATCAATTGTATGAGGATAGGCCATTGAAAAACAATGGGAAAACTCAAAATTATAAAATACCATTTATAATAGTAGCATAACCACAAAATACCTAGGGATAAGTTTATCAAAAGATGTAAACTACCTGTCTCTGAAAATTACAAAATACTATTAAGAGAAATATAAAAAGTGTGAAATAAATGGACTGGCATACCCTGTTTATTGATAGGAAGACTCACTATTGTAAAAATGTCAATTCTGCCCAATTGGTCTATAGATTCTATGTAATTTCAACCAAAATATGGCAAGCTTTTTGTAAAAATTGACATACTGATTCTAAAATTCTTATGAAAGTATAAAGGAACAAGTAGAGCCAAAACAATTTTTAAAAAGATGAACAAAGTTAGAAGATTTACACTACCTGATCTCTATACTTACTATAAAAATGCAATAACATTATGGTATAATGTAAGATTAGACATGTAGATCAATGAAACAGAAAAATCTAGAAATAAACCCACATATATATGGTCAACTGATTTTTTACAAAAATGCCAAGGCAGTGCAATGCAGAAAGGGTAACCTTTTCAACAAATGGCACAATAGAATAGCCATATTGCTTAAAAAAAAAAAAAAAAGAACTTAGTTCCTGACTCTTACCTCATTCAATATATGAAATTAATTTGCAACGTATCATAGGCCTAATATAAGAGTTGAAACTATATAACTTTTAGTAGAAAACAGGAGAAAATCTGCTATAATGGGAGAGGCAAAGATCTCTTAGATTGCACACAAAAAAGCAGAACTATATGATAAAAATATTAATAAATTAGACTTCATCAAAATTTTAAACTCTTGCTCTTCGAATGACATTGCTAATGATAAATAAAAAGGCAAACTACAGAATAGGAAAAATTCATAATACATACATCTGATGAAGGGCTTATATCCACAATACATAAAGATTTCCTCAATAACAAGAAAACAAACTGAAGTAAAACTAGACAAAATACTTGAACAAATATTTCACAAAAGAAGAAAAATGGCCAAATTGCATACAAAACAATGCTCAGCATCTTTATTGATCACTGATTGCCTAAAGGCAGGGCTGGGGGTGTTGATTATAAAGAAGCAAGAGAGAATTTGGGGGAGAACTGGATATGATTTTGTACTTAATTGGAGTAGTGGTTAAATAGCTGTATAAGTATTTGTCAGAACCATCCAACTGTTCACCTAAAATCAGAACATTTTATTTATGTGAATTATACCACAAAATTTGAGTTAAAATATATTACAAAACAAGGAGTCCAAATGTGAAGAGAGCGAGAAAGAGTCGCCAAGAAGGTAAGAAAAAATCCAAGAGTGTGCGTATTAGATACCTCTTGAACACTGTCTAAAATACTCTTGGCCACACCTCCCACTACAGCCGTGCAGCAGTGACCAGTTCTGTGCCGTCTTTGATCAGCTTCGCACAGTTGCACCCTGACAGCTTCTCACCTCAGCCTGTGCTCTGGTTCCATCAGTTCTTGCCCTCTCTGGCATGCTGAACCAGCTTGGCAGTAGCAATTTCTCAACCTGAAAATACAGGGAAATTAATGTTCATGTAGCTCTCCTGACCAACAGGGTATTAGAGACAATGAACAAATGTAGTCACTTTCAAAATGCGTTACATAAGCTCCCACAGACATGCCCATAAACTTGTGTTGGCTTTTTCTCCTTCCTTGCTTGATTCCTCTAGTTCCTTACTTCTTCCTGGGATCATTTCACAATAAACAACTTTCGTGCCTCTGCTTTCAGGAAACACAGAGTAGGGCATAGTAGGAAGGCAAGTAATAAAATAATAATAGCTAAAAAGTATTATGTGCTTACTATGTGCTAGACACTACTTTAAGATTTTTACATGTATTAACTTACTTAAATCTAACAACAACCCAATTTATATATGAGAAAACAAAGGCAGGAAAAAGGTAAGTGGTAGGTAGGAAAGCCACCAACAAAGACAAATACCACTAAAAAATTATGAAATTCAATGGATTTTATGAGTAGGCTATTACTGATGAATTTCATGCAAGCAACTTCAGCGAAGTAATGGGAGAATCTAGATTTGAGGAGACTTTTTTTTTAAACTTAACTGAAAATCAATACCCAATTGTGCAGAAATACAAACACATAACACTTGGAAATAGAAATACCATGTTGGATAAGCTTAACAAAGCCTTTATATCTACTCAGATTCTAAATGTTTCTAAAATTCTTCCACACAGTGAATTTGATATCGACTTGGGGATATGCAGTAAAGGAATTTTTTCAGGGATTTTCAAATATATGGGTAATATAGTGAATAAAATAAAATAATAATGAAATGAGTTGTTGATGTAAGAGAAGAAGTAAGACTGAATACAGTAGTGGTAAGAAGAAACCCAAATATACTCAAGGCCAACTTTGTCAAAATAATATATTTCATATTTTAGTTTTCTTTGTGTCAATGCTGGATTGTACACTATTATTACTCCAGAAATGCTAAATAAAAAAAGAAGAAAAGTATGAAGTCCAACAAAGGACTATTGATTTGCAAGTCTATTTAACACTGGCCATACTTTTGCTATTTACAGGCCATATTGTTGGTCATAGGTAAATCTTAAGACTTCAAATTTGTGGCAAATGAACATGTGTCATGTTTCTAATGAACTTTCAAGGTCATGATTGTTAATCATCTTTTTCTGCTATGTTATTCAATACAGTGATAAGCTACACAGTTCAAAATGCAAGTTCTAAAAACCCAGCCTCAAAAATCTGGCCTCTTGTTTTGACTCTAATCAATGCAAAGTTCAGATTTGAAAGTTAGCCAGGATGTTCAAATATATATCCCGATAAATAAGGCAGCAGTTGATATTCTTAGTAGACTCAAGGCAATTGGTGTCCATCTGCCATCTCTGTGGGCACATCATTCCAGCTAGTATTCTCATCATTGTATCAAGTGCTATCATTTATCAAGTGTTCATCACATTAAAATGAAACTAAACTTGAAAAAATTGAAAGCAAAACTTCATAGGACTTCTGTACACTTCAGAAATAAGAAGATGTGTTGCAGGAATAAATATATGCTGGCAACACATCTCTTCTCATATTTCAAGGACAAAATTGAAACCATATGTCCATGGGGTGCAAACATTGATTGCTATGTGTTCTTATAAACAGAGAACTACAAACAGTACTGTAGTATTCTCTTGATCCTCCTTTACTTTTATGTGAAGTCCAAAAATATATCAGTTAAAGGAGCTTCTGAATTCAATTCAGAAAACAGGGATTCATATGTTAAGAATAGAAGCATAGCATACTCTAGGTAAGAGTAAAAACAAACAAAACCACAGTCGTGTTCAATTTGAAAGATTTAAAACTATTATTCGCTAATGGGTATAAAATAAGTGAACACGAATCAAAGACTATCTCAAAGTTTCATTTAATTGTGAGTTTTGTACTTTCGTTTCTCTTCCTCCCTACACTAATGGTCAGGTGTGGTCATTCAGTCCCACACACCCAAAATACTTAATCCCTCTCCACCTAATTCCCTTCAGGAGCTTTATCATCACTCACAAGGCACTGCATTATTCAGCTCCTACCATCCTTTGGAGGCTCATCTTTGCCTACTCTCCTTCTAATAAGCCCCAGTTACATTGAATTTTTTTCAGTTCCTCAAATCACCCCCACCCCCTACCCCATGTCTTTTTGCCTAGGACATTACTACATGTTACTCTCTGCCTGAAAAATCACTTCCCATCAGAGTCCACATGACTAACTTGTATGCACTCCTCAGATTTCAACGTTAATGTCACTTACTCCAGGAAGATGACTGCCCCCCATCAATATTATCCCAAGTGTCTCATCATGTTCTTTCATTGCATCCTTTGCTTCTTCATAGCACTTACAGTTAGATCCAAATCCTTAGTTTTGAAATTATTTATTTAGTGTTAAAGGCTGATATTTGGTCTGTCTTATTGGCCACTGGGTTCTAAGTACCAAAATTAGTGCTCTGAACACTTAAGTACATGAATAGTCATTTGGGAGGGAAAGAAGGCAGGCAGACAAGGAGGAAGAGAGGAATAAAGAAAGGAGGAAGGGGGAAGAGATAAAGGGAAGGAGGTAAACAAGGAGGAAAGGAAGAAAGGGAGGAAGAAGAAATGGAGGAAAGACTAAGTGCCTGTTAGCCGAGTTCTGTTATATAAAACCAGAAGGCAACTCTCCAGTGCTATGTACAAGGATCTGATGGCCAGGTAGAAAAGTATGCTTAAAACCTGTCTCAAGAAAGTGTCAAGATTCAAGGGAAAAAAACTCAGAGAAGTGAGCTCAAATAGCAGCAAGTGGGAGCATAGAGTGTGATGATTAATTTTATATGTCAACTTGACTGGCCAGGGGACATCTAGATTAAACATTATTTCTGGGTATGCTTATGAGAGTATTTCAGGATGAAATTAGCACTTAAATCAGTGGAGTCAGTAAAGTAGATTGACCCTCCTAAATTGGGTGGACATATCAAATCCATTCAGGGCCTGAATAAAACAAAAGGCATAGAAAGGAAGAATCTGCCCCCTTTTTGTTTCCTGACTGCTTGCTTGAGTTGGGACATCTCATTTCATCTTGTCTGGCCTCAGACTGGGATATAAACCATTGGCCCCTCTGGTTCTTAAGCCTTTTGACTCAGACTAAATTACACCATTGACTTTCCTGGGTCTTTAGCCTGCAGACAGAAGACTGTGGGACTTCTCAGGATCCATAATCACATAAGCCAATTCCTCATAATAAGTGAATGACACATACACACACACACACACACACACACACACACACACACACATCCTGTTGGTTCTATTTCTCTGGAGAACCTTGACTAATACACAGAGGAAGAATCCAGAGATAAGGAGAGCAAGAAAGGACCAGAGACTGCAAAGAAGCTTTTACATACTGTCTCAGATTTTGTTTGTATGATAAGCCTGGTCCATAAAGGGACCTGCATAAAGTAACTTTAGGCCATTTGTTTCTACCTGGATTTTGATTCTGGCCAATCTTGACAATTTGGTCAACATATACTTCTACCTGATTGTCAAGTATTAGGCATATGAAGTTTAACTTCTAGAAAAGAAAACAAGTTTTTTAATTAAATCCTATATACCTAGCAATATGTTCAATGAGGTTTTATTCCTTTTATTAACTAGGTGTTGTACAGATAATACTTGTGCTTGATTTTGGGGGAAAAAAGTGAATTTAATGGAAATGTAATATTATTTCTGGTTACTTCTTATGTAATTAATACATATATTTAACATATCCACCACTGTCTTCGAACTATTTCCTCTTTTTGGTAAACTATGTTTCCCAATCACCCAGTAGGATTTGAAAAATTCAAATATAAACATTTAAGTTGGAAGAGTCAAAATAAACATTTTGACTTACTGGAAGTTAGTCACTAATATTAATAAAGAATATAGTGAGAAAGTGTACACTCTTTGACCCCAAGCCAGGTTACAAAAACAAACAAAAAGCCTTCTTAAGGCATTGTGCTTTCCTGAATTTGTCTATTCTGGTTGCCAGAGAATTGTCTGTGTTAAACCAGAAAGTCTACACAATCTCTCTGATATAATAAAACCTGAACATGTTTTGAAGTCACAGTTTTATGAAAACAAAGGATTCTTGAGAATGATTGCACTCCACAGTTTCCAGTATCCAAAGATGGCTGCCATCAATTCTTTCCTTCCCTGTTTGTGCATGCCATCCCCTTGGGGAGATAGAGTTTATTTCCCCTTCATTTGAATCTGGGCTGGCTGTATGCAGCTTTGACCAACAGAGTGCAATAGAAGTGATATTCTGGGACTTTTGACCTAAGGCTTTAAGAAGACTGGCAGCTTCTCCTTCCTTACTCTTGCAATTCTTGCTCTTGAGAAACTCTCCTCCCCCACCCCATTGACCCAACCAACATATTATGTGAAACCAAAGGCAGAAGGAAAAGCCATATGGAGGAGAATGGAGGCACTCAGGCTGATAGTCCCAGCCAAGTCTCCCACCATCAGTCCCAACATCCACAGCCAATCATGTGAGTGAGCATCTTGTATGCCCTAACTCAGTTGAACTCTAAGATAACTACAGCATCACATAGAGCTTGATATGTCCCCATTAGGTGGTCAGAAGGACATAATGACTGATATGTGACTCTTCCTATTAAGCCTAAGGGCTGGATCAAACAGCCTGACAGGAGAGCAAAGAGATGGCCATATTGAGAGTGAGGTGCATTTATAGTGGGGGAAAGGGAAATTGGATGTTCCCAGAACCAATGTGGATCTCACGAAACAGAGCTGGTCTGGGGTTGTCCTATGGATCCCATTGGATAGGGCATAGAGGAGAGAAGGTATTCTTTTTTTTTTTTTAAAGATTTTATTTATTTATTTGAGAGAGAGAGCACAAATCGTGGGCAGAGGCAGAGGGAGAGGGAGAAGCAGATAGCTACTGAGCAGAGAGCCTGATGTGGGGCTCGATCCCAGGACCCTGAGACCATGACCTGAGCCAAAGGCAGATGCTTAACTGACCGAGCCACCCAGGTGCCCCTCAAGAACATTCTTTTTTTTTTTTTTTTTTTTTTTTTTTGTGCCTTCTTTTTCTTGTCAATATGTAGTGGTAGAGAGATTGATAACTACTAATATTATTTGGGGTCATGGCTTTGACTTGTGTTAACAGTTTTACTGAGCGCGGTGTCCAACCCCGGGGCTTGATCCCGGGACCATGAGATCACACGTGAGCTGAAAGCTGGATTCAGGCGCTCAACCAACTACACTACCCAGGCACCCCAGGTAATCTAAAACTTCTCATATAAGATTTTCTGACAACCTGCTTAGCCAAGAATATTGTTAGGGCTGATGCTGAGCTGGGGGTTCATTATCATATAAACTTGAAGCAAATGTATTTTTCTGAAGGGAATCAGCTTATCAATCTTCCAAATATATGGAGTTCTTATGGTCGTTTTATGCAATCAACTTCTTCAAGATGCCTATTTTTTTTTTTCTAAGAGTTTATTTATTTATTTAACAGAGAGAGACAGAGCGAGAGAGGGAACACAAGCGGGGGAGTGGGAGAGGGAGAAGCAGGCTTCCCGCGGAGCAGGGAGCCCGATGCGGGGCTCGATCCTAGGACCCTGGGATCATGACCTGAGCCGAAGGCAGACGCTTAACGACTGAGCCACCCAGGCGCCCCCTTCAAGATGCCTATTAAAAACCATGTCGTTCTACTTAAAAAACAAAGGATAACAAAAAACAAAACTCTTAAAATTCTGAGATGGGAATGCCTCAATTATAAACCAAACATTTTTCCATTGTAATGTATTTCTAATCTGAACCAACATCTCATTTGTATTTTATAATAACATCTATGTTTTGACTTAAGGAGGTTCTCATCCAGGGCTTTCCCAAGTTATGGGTCAATGCCATATCAGGATATGTATGGATGAACCATTCAACTCCCAAGTTCACAGATTCTAGGCCTTTGCAACCTCAGTGAACATCGCCCGCCCTCGCACTAATAAACCTCATTTTGATCACCCATACCCATAGCTACTCTTTGGACCTTGTCACCATTCAGAACTGCTCCATCCCTTAATTTTAAACTCCCATGTTTGTCTTTATTTTGTCTAGAGTTTAACTAGTGAATGTAAGATCTATGTCTATCTTACTTACTATTGTACCTTCCACAATTTGTCATTCAGAGCCTTATTTCTTGATATTATATTCTGTATTCTATACTTATTTATCATCTCTCATTCCCCTTATACTATAAAATCCATGAGGGCCTGAACTTTGTTTTAATCACTGCTGTGTCCCCAGCATCTAGTATAGTACTCAACTCATCATATGTGCTCAGTAAATATTAGTTGAATGAATAAATAAATGAATGCTATGTCAACACAGCACCCTGAACATGACCTGTAGTTAACAAATATGCATTGCATAAGTGAATATTGAATAATAATAGCCAAAACTTATTGAGTGTTTAAACTGTGCTGGGTAATTCTAATTGCTGTAAATGGATCAATCTCATTTTATTTTCAAAATGCCCTGTGGACTATGTGGTATTATTATTGCCATTTTACAGATGAACAAATTTAATTTTGCAAACATATAAATAAGCCAAAATAAGCTTAGATACCATGTAATTTCAACTAAGGCATAAAGAAAAGAGGGGGGAAAGAACTGAAGATTCCCGCAGCTTTCCACAATGTAGCAGAAGGCTATGCCTACTGAGGACAGTGGGATGTGGGTACCTTAATTCCATCCTCAGCAAAATATTTCTGTACCTCCATCTTTTAAAAGTAATGCTCATTGTAATGTACCCAAGTTTTTTGGAGGAAGCAGTTAGGACAAATGCATAGTCTGTTTCCAGGCCAAATATCTCTAGCATGGTTGGATGCTACTCAGAAAGTAGAAGGAAAAAGCAGAAAGGAAAAAGATTCACAATTCTGAGGTGTCTATTCTCAAGAATTCTCTCCTTTAACCCATTTCCTTTCCCCAAAGCAAAAGTGCATGTAAATGCTTCAGACCACCAGAACTAGTGAATTAGAACTAATGTCAACTAGTGAAATCTCTAAGCAGTGAACGATTTCTAAGATGATCAGACCCTATCCACTTAGTTCTTCTAAGATTACATTTAACACTTTCTTTTTTAAGGATCTCATACTTATTGAGAATATAATCTGCCATCTACAGGAGTGCAGTTTTGATCCATATTGAGGATTTTTCCCAGGACTTTCACTTTAGTATTTTGGTTGGGGATAGTTTATGCTAACGATAAAAGAGATGAAAAGTTCTGTTTGGCTTTTGTCTTCACTCCCACTGGAAAAGTAATCACTGACATTCAATAGCTTAGAGGAAAATTAACCTTACTACTGAATTAAACTTTATGATCTGTGAATTTTAATTAGGTGAGTTTTTCAATTGCTCCTATAACAAGCTAAGTTGTCAAATAAAAATAAACTGAACTGTGCAGAAAAGAATTGATGTCAAAGATCCAACTAAAAAAATAAAACAAAGTAAAACATGCTATAGCTGGAATGATTAGGACTTGAGTGGTCAACAGCACGGAGGTGGCAATGTATTTTGAAACTTTTATAGTTTAACTTATAAAAGTCATATAGACTTCAGTTTGTATAGGAAGAAGGTCAGGGAGAATATAATGCCACTGCAGGGTATAGTTAAATTTTATCTCTCCAGGCTCACCCATCAACAAGGAAAGAAATCAGTCATAAGCCATACAAAAGTCAAAAACAAAATTAATTTAGGCATTTTGGAGATAAAACACTCAACACACAAACACATCATTCAGTTTTTAACTTCATAGAAAACATAAAGTTCTATTCAACAAGAAATAAAATATATGCACCAATCCCATGCTATTGATTGGTAGACGACAAGGACAAGTTTGAAGAGATGTGTTGCCTTACTTGACAAAGACTCCTCCTCCCCCTACCACGTACTATCTTATTCTATTTTACTGTGTATTAGTCGATGCATTATTTGATGAGTGTCTCCATAATTAATGGTTCTTTCTCTTCTAATTGCAAAAAAAAAAAAACAAACCCAAACCAAAACACACATATAAAACAAAAGTTTCCTTTGACAGTATGGCCCCCACCAGATAACATTCTAGCTCTGTCATTTCCATTTCAATCAAGCTTCTTGAAAATAAACTAACCCACATTCTATCCTCAAAACACTGTAATCCATCTCCTATCACTACAACTTCTTCCCAACTGCTCTTAAAATACTACTAATGACTTCTGGCTGCAAATCCAAAGAACAATTTTTAGTTCCTATCTATTTGATGATTTCTTTTGCAACATTTGCCATCATCTCCTACTCACTCCCTAGGGGTTTCTGATAGACCAGTTTTCCACTCACATTTCTATCCACTTCTCTTCCATCTCTTCCATGGACTCCTCTTCTTCTGCTATACACTGAAACATTGCACAATTAAGGATTCTATCCTTTGGTCTTTGAACCCTCTCTGATTCCCAAATCTTTACACCTTAGGTCCCAGAAATCTATATCCAGCAGCCCAGTGAACATGACCCATTGTGATTTTTCCATAGACTTTCAAATTTAGCATGTGTCAGAAGGAACTTATAGATCCCTCCACAAATCTTTCCTCCTCCTACACCTCTATCTAAGTGAATGATCATGCAGTGCACTCGGGCACCAGAGTCAGAAGTCTGGGAGGAGACTGCTCCCTTACTGTCTCTTCCAATGTCATGTCAGTTCAGCATGGCTTTTTTTTTTTTTTTCTATATCTCATAAGAACTCTTCAATATATTGCCTCATCTCAATACCATCTACCTTAGTTTTGATTTTTATAACTTCCCTTCTGGATTTTATCAGTAGACTCTATAAATCTCTTCTTGTCACCAGCTGTCTTTCTCTTATCATCTCTCTGCTTCCACATTGCTGTTTCTCACAAAGTAGATCTAAGCATTTCTTCCCCCATTTGAATTTGGGTAATATCTAAACATCTTTCCTTTAACATCCAAAGATTTTACCAGCATCTTGTAGGCCAAGGTAAAGCAATCAGACTGTATTTTAAGTGCAATCAGAGTCACTGAAAAGTTTCATTTAGGTGGGTGTAATAATTTGATTGACATTTTGATGAAATTACTCTAGCTGTAGGAGTGAATTATAAGGTGGAAAAATTAGAAGTGGAGACATCATTTAAGGAGGGAGCAGTCCAGGTGATGGTGGCATGCACGAATGTATGAACTGTAGAGATGGAGAGGAAATTCAAGGAATTCTATGGAGAAAAAGCAGTCTTGCTTTGGGGTTTGATATACAGAATAAGAAAATGAGAAGAATCAGGAATAAATGGCTCCAAGTTTTATGCTAAAGCAAGTGGTCAGATAATTGTGCTGATTACTCAATCTGAGAAAAAAGACTATGATAGGAAGTTCTGGTAGATGAGCATGTAGGGATTGGGGAGAATCAGGTGATCTGTTTTAAGACATGTTAAAACTTGAAATTCCCATTAGACATATCGATGGACTGAACTATGTCCTCCCACTCCATCCCTATGGTGAAGGCCTAACTCCCGATATGACTATATTGGAGATAGGACCTTTAAGAATATACTTAGGATTAAATGAGATCATAAAGGTGTGGGTGATCTATAAAACTGGTGTCCTTTTAAATTCTCTCTCTTTCCCTCCCTCTCCTCGTCTCCTTCCTCTCTCTCCCATATTCCCTCCCTCCTTCTGACAGCAAGGCCTCCTGAGGACAGCAAGCCAGGAAGAAAGTTCTCACCCAAAACTAAACCTTGATTTTGGACTTTCCAGCTTCCAGAACTGTAAGAAAATACATTTCTGTTGTTTAAGCCTAGTTGATACCTAGTCCATGGTATCTTGTTATAGCAGCCTGAGCTGACTAAAGAGACATCTTGGTGAGATAACAGTTTGATATATTTCTTGATGTTTACTTTCCCCCTTCTCAAGCTCTATTCAAACAACTATGTTATTCTGTACTCAATTGAATTAAGGTAAGTATCTGACCATAGAATCCAGAGAAAAGAGGGAGAGTTCTTGGCTTTGGATCCTTTTAAAACAGGGATAAAATGATTGAGAGAGACAGTAGACAGATCAGGCCTTTGCTCTAGCATGCCCTCACCCACCCCTGCATCCTATTCCCTTTCCCAATAGCCAGAAAAGAAGATATTCCCTGAGATGAAAAGGAACAGAGAGATGGCAGTGATGAGAGTAGAGAGGTTGGTGGTACGGGTTAAGAGGGCTAGACCTAAATGGGCCACATGGACAGGAAAGGGGACTAGTTTAGCAAAGGGCCACATTGAGTATCATTGCTAAAATACCTAGGAACCATGTGGAAGTCATCATCCAATGAGTGCCCTGGCCTACTTTTTATGCAATCACTGTCCATCCCTTGTGCCCAGAGGTTATGCAAGCTGTTCTTTTCATCAATGTCTAATAAAGGCATCTCTTCAATAGCTTCTGGCACTTCTCCCAGCCACTGCTCAGCAGGAGTGACACCTGTTGGTGCTTCAGATTTTGCTTGACTCTTCTCTGACTTACCCCATATGGACAAGTACACAAATCATTTTTCAATATCCCAGTGACTCATAATACTTGAGAAAGCCCAGGATAGTGGGGAGATGGTGGTCTGGAAGGAAGACTTCCTATACCTGTACTGAGTGGAGTAGAATGCCAAATGAGGCCACCTCATGATACTTCCCAAACTGAGACAGTTATGAAATGTATTCAAGTAGATAGTTGGATATGATTCTCAAGCTCAAAGGAGTCACAACACAACAGAGAAATATAAAACCATGGAAATGGATGAGATCACACAATGAGAAAGTTCAGCCAAATAAAAAGGGAGAGCCAAGTCCTGAAAAATAACAATCATTAGAGAGAGCACCAAAGAAGAATAAAAGAAGGAATGGCCAGTGTGGTAGGAAAATAATCAGGAGAACAGACACAGAAGGCAAGGCCAAAGAGGGCTCTGATAAGGGCCTACATGTCGTATTGTAGGTTGCTGACAGGTCTAGTAAAATGAGGAGAGAAAAAGAATTTATTGGTTTCAATGACATAAAGATCAGCATCAATGAAGATATGGGAACAGAGCCAGATTGGAGGAGAATGAAAAGTGAAGAAGAGTGAGGAGGTACAGGTAGAGTGTGTAGATAGTTGTTTCAATAAATTTGGATGTGATATGGGGCAAAGAAATGGGTTAGTAGTTAGAGAGTGTGCTTAAAAAACAAGCGTCCTTTCTTTTCTCCTCCATCTTTTGGTTTTCCAACATGGAAGATATTGGAAGATGTTTAAGCTTGTGGAAATGCCCCAGCAGAGATGGAGAGATTAATTAAGTGTAAGAGAGAAACAATAGTAGAGATAGATTTCTATATAAGGCAAAAGTGGAGGCACTGACCTTTGATTAGAGGAGGGATACTTCTTCCAACATAGTAGGAAGGAGGAGGGCAAAGAGTGCAGATGCAGGTAGCCCATAAGTTTGGTGGTAGGAAGATGAGGAAGCTATTATAGGGTCTTCTATTTATTAAAAAAAAATGAGGTAAGATTATCAACTATGAGTATATATTTAAAAGGTGGGAGAAGAGGGAGGTTTAAGGAGGGAAGAGAAACTGGTAAGAATTGTCTTGAATTCCAGACTGAGCCTAAAGAAAGACATAACAGAACTACTGAGCATTGTTGAGACCTTATTTGGAGTATATAGTCACAAATTTTAAATGAATACATTAGCCTAGTTGTGTGATCCACTACCTTCAATAGTGGTTTGGGTCCAGAGGAGACGAGAAAGATGGATTTTTTTTTCATGTGTACAGTGGAGGGAGAAAGGCAAAGATCTGAGGGTATTTGACTAAGACTCTTCTGTGATATAACACTGCTTTCTGTGCATACTTTGATCATATTTATTATCACTCAGAACTGTGATTATTGGTATGTGCATGCTTTGTAATTAGACCATGAGAACATTTTGAATAGTCTGTATTTCACCTCTATAGTTTCAAAAATCAATTGGCACTAAAATGCTTGCTGAGGGAGTTCATAGAAAAACCTTGGGAGATACAACAATAATAAAAAAAAAAAAGCCATTAGATTCTTCTAAATTTCAGGAGATACAGAGTGGACTTCAGCACCTGAGTTCCCATGGATTTGGAAAGCACAACCCTAAACCTGAAATGATCAAACCCTAAGTGAAGAAATGTCATCAGAGCAAAGAATGCTGAAAAAGCATGAGGTCAAAGAAGAGCAGTGAGCCCTGAAGACTAATGCCTTCTTCAACATGGGCAGAGGTAATGTAGCATTGAGAAAACAATCCTCTGATGGTTAATGGCTATATGATCTATTTCAGCATGCTAGGGTTTCAGGGTTAAGGGGTGTTTTACAACCACCAAAAGAAGCTCCTTGCTGTAACACAAGTTAAAATATGCTGAGCACAGGGTTTTCATTACAAGGGATCTTAATAACTTACTTAGTTTGTCTGACCACAGGCAAAAGTAGCTTCAGGGAGTGTTATAGGAAATTGGCCATTGGAGGCAGGTGGAGGGTGGGGAGAGTGAAGTGAGTACATGATAAAAGAAGATCACTTCAGTAGATATTTATTTAATACCTACTGTGTTCCAGGCACTGAATTCAATTGTAAAACTTCAAAGTATACAGCTTATGTCAAGACAGCCTGCTCTATTTCATCAGGGGCAACGAGTTGTGTTTATTGTGTGCACCTCTGTGTATATAATAAATTATATTTACTTATAGTCTATGTCAATTTTTCCCAGAAAATGTTCCTTAGAATACTAGAGTCCCATGAGATATTATGTTCTAGAGAGAAGAGAGTTTCCAAACACAAGTAAGTTTTGGAAGCATTAGGTTAAACAATGGGTTTCTTTATAGCAGAACATCTAAAAGACTCTAAAGGGCTAGTAAGTGTTAATGTTTCCTAAGAAAGGGGGAATAAAATAATTCAGCATTGCCAGATTTAAAAGACTATGGTCTTTTTTCACGAAGCAACTTTTAATGCCTCAGAGGATTCATGGTTCATTGCTTGTGGAATTCTAAATTGTCTAATGTACGTTTTATATTAAATATATATAGTGTGCATTATATATTCATATGTGTTAATTATCTTCCTTTCCTATTCCAGCCCCAACTTTGAACAAATTATGTATTTTATTCATCACATGAACCCATCAGTTCATTTTAAAAAGATGTTTTCATCCTAATTAATTTAGATATTCTAATCAATAGCCAATAGTTATAATTATACATATTCTTAAGAAGTTCATGAAAAGGACAATGGACTAAGAAAGAAGGTATGAAATATTTTATCTCAAACTAGAGCACCAAGTAAACCTTCAAGTCCCAGGAGAGATACATTTCAAAATATCAATTAATCCAAGTATTTTATTACAATATACAAGAATGTTAAGATTATTTCAAAGCCTTGGACACGCAGTAAAAAGAAACTTGATGCCTTACCCAGAGACTTTTATCCAAAAATGTCAAAATTTTCTAAAAATATTTAAGTCAGTTTTATAAATAACTTTCAAAGTTCATTATGCCCACAGAAACTCAGTTTGACCAATTGTACCTGCCCACATTTCTTAATTTTAAGTTTTTATCCTCCTAGGTATTCCCGTTTTGTGAGACATCAGCCTTCTTCAGCTGATGTAGAGCCAGATGAAGTAACTGAAGCCCAAGTATGGCAATTATACAGTTAATATAAAGGCATGACTCTCAAACCAAATGATTCAGGGATATCCATTACATTTCATGAGTGAGTTCTCTTCAGGGATTACATTAACCATATCTGTTCACTTGCTGGCACAATTGGCATAGACTTAGAGGCGGTTTATAATAGAAGTAATATAGAGTCAAGAAAGGGTCAATGAGGCCCTGAAGAGTATAAAAATAGTGAGACTCTGAAGACCCCAATAGACCATTTAAACAAAATTAAGGAAGGATATAAAAGAGATTATATACCATACATTTTAAATGCAGAGAGTTTTAAATCATCATAGTGCTTAAATACCTGTAATCATTCCTCATTATCTGCAGGATCAAGTCCAGACTTTATCTGGCTAATAAAATCTTTCACCATGTATTTCTTTTTCTTTCTTTCTCTTTCTTCTTTCTTTCTTTCTTTCTTTCTTTCTTTTTCTTTCTTTCTTTCTTCTTTCTTTCTTTCTCTTTCTTTCTTTCTTTCTTTTTTAAGATTTATTTATTTATTTTATAGAGAAAGAGAGAGAGAGAGCATGAGCAGGGGGAGGGGCAGGGAGAGGAAGAGGGAGAGGATCTCAAGCAAACTCCCCGCTGAGCGTGGAGCCCAACTCTGGGTTTGATCCCACAACCCTGAGATCATGATCTGAGCTGAAATCAAGAGTCTGACGCTCAACCAACTAAGCCACCCGGGCACTCCACCATGTATTTCTTTCATTTTCTTCCCTTACCATACTATGCTGCTCCTCACTTTCCCTTTCCTCAGGTTGCCCAAGTTTCTCATTGCTCCTCAAAAACACCCATTCTTCCGATACCTTTGCCCACTGTTCCTTTCATCTGGGATTCTGTTCCTTCTGCCCCTGAAGATTCAGGGCAGATCTCGCCTCTCCTCTGAAGATTTCCCTTTCTTAGGCAGTTTCTTTCATTCTTCTTTTTCACCCACAAAACTTCAAACACTTCCCATCTGTAGAACTATTTTTATTCCTACTAGACTGAATTTCTTGGAAACAGTGACAAATGACTTACCCATCTTTGTACCTCTACCACCTGGCCCATAGAGGAAACTCAACATATGTTTGATAAGCAAATATTGAATACATGTTTAAATGAACAACCTGAACTAAAAAAGTCTTGATACTTTGTATTATTTAACTATCATTAATATGTAAATTGAGATATAAAAAGATATAAATTACCTGAGATCATATCATCACTTACTATTGATACAATTTTGTCAGGAGTATAAATATTTTCCTCCCCACCCCCCCACCCCCCACCAAATTTCCTCTCCCTGCTTTAACTCTGTCTAAAATTATATTTAATCAAAAGACAAAGAAGGGAACTTCAGCCAACTTTAGCTTTAAAATCTCTACAAACAATGTGTTGACATATAAAAATTTTCCAAATTCTGCATTAGCTCTCTGTAATACGAAGAACATACAAATTTATATTTAGAGACTATTATAGTCAGCTTGAGCTGCTGCAACAAATATTCCATAGAATGGGTGTTTTATAAACAACAGAAATTTGTTTCTCACAGTTCTGGAGACTGCAAGTCCAAGATCAGGGTGCTAGTATAGTTGGGTCCTGGTGAGAGCCCTCTTCTGGGTTGCAAACTGCCAACTTCTCCTCATATCCTGACATAGCAGACAGAGGGCAAGCTACCCTTCTGGCCTCTTCTTTAAGGGCAGGAATCCCATTCATGGGCTCCACCCTCATGACCTAATTACCTCCCAATGGCCCCATCTCCAAATACCATCACTTGGAGGTTAAATTTTAACATATGCATTTTGATGGGACACAAACATTCAGTTCATAACAGAGACCATTGTCATTGATTTTGTTTAAATGATTCTTAACAATGGCAATGGCTAGGGGAGCCTTGCCCATCAGTGTTTCCTAAAGTCATAAATGTAAAGCTTAGAAGTACCTAGACAAATTACCTCCAGACCTTAATGTGAGTTTCCCTAATTCTAACTCTAAAGTTTTCTGATCCTTCTCTTGGAACTTCAAAAGCTGTCACATTAACTCTCTGAATTTCCCTGAAAGGTCACAGGGCTTTTTATTTTATGGGATGGTCACCACATCTTTACTCTCCCCCACATTGGCTACATGAAAGTTACAGTGTGCTTCCCTTAGTTTCAGTTCTGAAAAGCCTAAATGGTTTCAAACATTTGTCTAGACTATCTAGTGAACACTTACTCTGGTAATGGCCTAATTTGAGAATTTAATATTTAATTTAGAATAATAAATGGAGACAATACAATGGAACAGTTAAGGCTGTTGGCTGTGGTATGTAAAGCTAGTAGTCTTAAGTGTGATACTGTACTGATATTGTAAACCAACCTCATGCTCTATGACCAGTTCTAGTATGAGCCTGGCATGTGAATATATAAGAAGCATAGGAATAATGAGCACAGAGGCAATGATGATGTTGCAAACAATGATGATGATAAAGACAATCCTCTGAACAGAGAACTAAAATTCTATCACTAAAGTTGCAAGTGCTTTCTCCATGGTGGATATTTAATAAATTGTTGCTTTATTTGGACTTTCTTAGACACACACTTAAGTTGGGGAAAAAATATAAATATTTATGGAACATCCTGGAAGATATTTTGTTGTAAAGACTTTGAGGGGCAAAATGAACTTTTCTACTTTATTTCAAACCCCAAAAGGTCAATGACAGTTCTGGACACATAGCTGATGCTCAAGGACTAAAGTTTATCAAATGTTGAGTAGTAAATACATGCCCTAAACACTTTGTCCTAGTCAGAACTAAGGGAGTAGTACATCTTGTCTTACATTTTCTTATATATTAGTCTTTTATATTTGTGGAATTAATATTAATATTTTATATTGTGAAATTAATATTAATAACATTAATATTGTGGGATTAATTAATGGTTTTCACAATTTGCCAAGAACTACATAATAACTTGATTTGGGCTTCGGTACAAATTACAACTGAATATACCATGGGGTTGGTTCACTAGATGTAACCTAACCTGCTAGGAAGCATCCACTTTTCAATGTAGTTAATTATTTTTCTCATTTTAATCATAAATAGGGAAACTCCTAAAATCATGAAATTTATTTCTTGGAAAAATATCCTTGCAAATAAAATCAACCCGTAGTTGCTGTGATGGGAATCAAGTCATTGCTCAAGCATGGTATCGAGTAAAGCAAGTAGATATGAGGAAACATATACTAGTGAGGCAGGAAGGAGTTCAGGAGAGTGCTAGCAGTTTTCTTCTACACACACACACACACACTCTTCACTAATTCCTTTTTGCCTCAGTATACTATTAGTGATTAGGGACGAAGTATACGTTTTAGATAAATTATGAGAACAAATAGCAAATTTGCTGATAGCTCTATGATGTGAATGATTCTACCCTATTTTCTATTAGAAATAAGAAAAAATAATTTGTAAGATTATTTCAAATGGTGCTTAAGCCCATGTAAAACTATGAGTGAGAAAATAATGAATATTGTGAAGATGTTAGAGTAGAAGAACATGCCCCAAAAATGTGTGGCTCTCAACATAAATTTTATTTGGGAAAAGTCAACAGCCTGTAGAAACATATCTCTAAAACTATAGTTGGCAGATTACCAGTTCAGGTACAGAAATAATTTTCATCATGCAGCAATTTTTTTTTAATTTGAAGGAGGACCATATAACTTTACATAATGTGAAGTAAACTGGATAGGCAGCATCTTTAGACCATAACCTCATACATATGTTATCCTCCCAAGCTAAAGAAACACATAAAGAAGGTTAAAGTAACATTCAGCCTCAAATGAAACTGGTTGGAAGAAATTGCCTTGGTGAGAATACCCAATGGAGAGAGAGCACAAGTTTTTAGGTGGCCCAAACCAAAGTGACCTCAACTTTAGGGCAGTGCAGTTGACAAGGTATTTAAGCCAGGCTTATTTACCATTCTACAAAATGCAGGGTACCAAGAGGCCATATTTCCTTGGCAGACATATATGAAAGTGTGGATCATGGTAGATCTCTTTTGAGACTGCTTTAATAAATGTTCTAGCCAAAAGTATAAATCTATATTGCTTCCCATAACTGTGAATTTAAAGTTCTGCCAATAATATACCAAATATGCACATGCTCTTCCATTTTTATGATAGAGTGTCAGTTAATATGGTTTTCCCTTCTCCTAATATCATGACTCTCTCCCAGCCTTCCAAACCAAGGTATGATGACACAAACACTATGGGAAAAAATCTAAGCACTGACGCCAATGTTTGGAAGAATGAAAACATTCTTATGTTACCACATTGCTAAATGATTGATGAACATTAAGTCATTAGTGGGTGAGGTGAAATCTAAAAAAGAGAATTTTTTAGAAAACTATGTGGTTGGAGGTGGGGTTCCAGCCACAGACAACAGTGTGATGCCCATTATGAGAGTTGCATGGAAAGAGAGTGGGGAAGATTCTGTGGACACAAATGCAGGCCATGAAGAGCTGGCTAAAGGTGCAGAAAACCAGGGAACTGGTGTCAAAGTGGCAACAATTACAACACTAAAGAATTAGAGCAAGCTGTTTTGGATCTTTGAAAATATATACCAAGGCTTTCTAATATGCTAATGCGAGGTTGCTAACACATACATTTATTAGTCATAATTAATAAATATGTTGGCCACCTTCCAGGAAATGCAAAAATAATGCAAATGGCAAAATGATCATTGTCATTCATAATATTTTTCAATAACCTATCATTTCACAAGTCACCTCCCTCCTGGTATTCTTCCATATAAAGTGCTTTACCATTTTGTCTCTTCTATTCTCTATCACCTTCTTCTTCTTAGGTACAAACTCCCTTTATATTTTTGTTGGCTTTTTGTTTGTTTGTTTTTTGAGTTCCCTCCTGATTAGGGGTCACTATGCAGGGGGTGGAGTTTTTGGCAAGAGTGTCTTTGCTTCTCCTACCTGTCTCAGTGTGAACTTTTGGGTCAGGTGTTCCATTGGTACTCAGGTTCTTTTCAGAGGGACTTGTTCCAGATGTAGCTGTATACTTGTTGGGTCTGTGGGTCTTGAGTTCAGGGTCTCTTCACTGCCCTTTGAGTCACTTCTCCTAGGAAGTATTTTAACAGCAGGTATCAATATAACTACATCACCATTAACTAAAAGTTACACTTATTTACAGCATATTTATTCTGAATTCTGATTAATCAGCATTGTAATTAAGACATTCAAAAACGTAATTCTCATTTGGAGTCATCATCTGCTCCCATTTACATCCATAGTCATTGTTGATCAGCTCGTGTTACGTGAACTAAAGAACAGACTGTGGCCTTGTGAGTTTCTAAATACTTTGGGCTCCCGAAGGATTTTACTTGGAAAATAAATTATGTTAATATAAAATTATAAAAAAAAGTTTAAACTCCCAGTTTGATAAATATGAAATCTTAATAAAAAAAAAACAGTAACTATTTCTGAGAACGTACGTTGTGTCGGCCACAGATCTAAGTGCTATATATACATTATCTTCATTTAACCCTCTCAACAACCCCGTTTGATCCCATTTTACAGATGAGAAAATGGGTACGTAGAGGTGAAAAACCTTGCCCAAGGTCACAGTTGGCAGGAAAAAAGCCAGGAACTAAGGCAGTTTGCCGAACCAGTACTATTTTGCATGAATGTTGATTTCCAAGAATCGTTTAAAACAAAATCTGCTCCTGTAAATGGACCTACAGTAATATGTAACTGTGTCCATGTCAAAACAATATTTGATATAGCGACAGCCCATATTAAAATATAATGTGATCATTTTTAAGAATCTAATACTGTGCCGGTTCTTAATACCTCTCTCCTCCAGATTCACTTTTTGCTTGCTCTTTGAAAATGGATCTCGACCCTCTACCTATGTTTTTTTCTTTGCCAGCTGACACTGAAGCTCTCTCAGTGGAGGACACTGGAGAGACAGAGCAGAAGGAACAAAGTTCCGTTTCCTGGTTTGCACGTGCTCACGAGGCAGGCTCCCACGGCGCAGGCAGCTCCCCCGGCACCGGGCTCCTACAGTGCGAGTGGCCCGCAGCTCCCAGCAGCCAGCAGCTTTCCCTGGCACACACCTCACGTGCCACTTCAGAGCATTTCTGGTGGGAAACCGCCCTGTGAGCAGCTTTCCCCAGCACACCACATGGTAGATTTCTAGCATGTTGCACCAGTGTGGCACGCACAGTGACTTTTTTACCATCCATTGAGCCATGTCTATGCTCTCTCCAAGACCTGGATCTCAGCCTTGGGAGAATGGGGACTCTTCACTGAGTGTCTATCTCACACTTAGGAGTAGTGACTACTTCTTATATCTGTTATTCATGTATTCATTAGGGTTCTCTTCACTTCTTCCTGGCCAATCCCACACTTCACTAATCCCTGATATAGTTAATAACATGTTACATTAAACCTTCTCTATTCAAATTATTGTGTAGTTTTTCTCTCCTAATTGAGCTCTGATGGCAAGAGATACTTATCTCAAATGAGAAATTTTATTGAAAGTACTCTTGTGAGAAGTAATTACCTACAGGCATTTTATTAAACTAAAAAATCCAACTTACTAGGAAACACACATAATGAAATAATGTTTACAAAGGTGCATTTTATTTATAATTATTAATTTACTTGAAAAGTTAAATGCAATCATCAATCAATTCAAGTTAAAATCTGTAATATCTATATTTTGTGAAAAGGAAATATTTTTGTCTACTGTTTTATTTCCTATTTGTTACTCCCATGTTTTAACGGGGAGTAAATAAGGAAAGCATCTAGCCTACTGATCATGACTAAATATTATAAAGCATTTAAGTTAATAATTATTTAAACTTATTCAAATAAAACCCAAATTCACCAAATTTAGTAGACATATGCTGTAATTATCGTCAGACTCTGCAACTTAATATATATTTAAATTTTGGGTTTTTTTTTTTTTTTATTTTGACCATTAAACATAGCCTGAGCCCATATTTCACAAAGCCTTGGGAATGTTTCAAGCCAAAAAGAAAAAAAAATATATTAGTTGAATTTAATTCTTTTCAGCCAGTTATGCCTAGGGAAATACATATTGGAATGTAGACAGTCAGTTCTCATGTGTTTGAAGTGAAAAATTAATCAGAAAGTAGCAAGTTTGTGGAACTTGGTAATACAGCTATTGGTAACTTCTTAAATCCATAAAAGTTAAATCTAAGGAAAACTTGGCAGAGAGCAACTGATTTTCAAACACGATGAGTTCATCACAGGTCGAACCTCCTCAGTTACCATGACTGAAAGGCAAATGACCAGGACTGCTTACTGAGGAGTTCACTGCCCATTGAAAACATATGACTCTTAAAACTTTTGTTTATGCATAGAAGTGTGACTTTAAGGATTGGAAAAATCTATTTTACAAAAGTTAAACTTTTCTGAAACTTAAGACCACCCTGTGCTGTGACTTTCTCAGTTCCCATAAAATAAACTAGGCTTTATTTTGTCATTACTTAAAAGGAAGACCACCAAAGAAAACCCAAGGTGCGACTCCATGCAGTGACTCAAAATTCCTTTTTGTGGAATCAATATTTAATATTGCCTTCAAAGTAGTGTTCAAAGCTGTTGAAACCACACACATAGTCTACATGGATTGCTCTGGTTCCCTGATGTCCAATTCAGATATTGATCCCTTGGACATTGTAGAGAAGTCAAGGATTAAAAGTGGAAATGCTATAAGACTGATTCAACTCGAAGGTGTTGGAAAAGTAGCAGGCTTTGGTACACAATAGCATAGATAGTCAGATCAGAAATGTATTCAGATAATTTCTGGATGGACTCTTAGCTCCCTCCCTCGGTGGTGTTAGCCTTAGAAAATTCACTTAACATTTATGATCTTTGGTTTCCTCATCTGTAAAGTAGAAATAATAATTCCAACCTCATAGAGTTCCTGTATAGAGTAGATGAAATAATCTATGTAAAGTGTCCTGCACATAGGAAATGTTAGCTTCCTTTCATCCCTATTCCTGGGAACCTATTTTTGCCAAACACCAGTTCAAATAGTCTGGCAAGAGTTAGGTAATGACAAAAAGGAGGAGGAAATGAAGATATGGAAGTCACAAAAGTTAGGACTAAAAAATGGGGAGACAAGGTGAGAAAGTAGAGGGCAGTAGAGACAGTAAAACGAATTTGTTGCTGTTCTGCTCAGACTTTTTTTTCTTTTTATGCTCTAAGCTTTCTGTCGTTGCATTACTTGATGTCCAATAACCTTCAAGGAAAAGCAACCAGAATATACTTCACCGTGTAATCAAAGCACAGTTTACCCAAGAAACCACAGGCTCCAGGTGTTGTGTTTATATATATATATATAATATGGTCACCTTCTAGGTTAATAGGTAAAGAAATTCCCATGTGATGTGAAAGATTCTAATTACTAGAATGCCTTTATTCTGTTTTAAATTATATGGCATAAAACCAGTCACACTAACTTTCTGGCAATACACACACACACACACACACACACAGACTTTTCCACCTTAATATTATCATTTGTATTATTTCATTTATTCCTTTTTCATAAAGCATTTAACCTTGAAAAGACTTCACTAGTCCATCATCAAGAGATCATTTTAAGACAATACCAAAAAAAGACAAAACTTCTATTTTAAAGTCAAGTCTTGGGGCGCCTGGGTGGCTCAGATGGTTAAGCGTCTGCCTTCAGCTCAGGTCATGATCCCAGGGTCCCGGGATCGAGCCCCGCATTGGGCTCCCTGCTCAGTGGGGAGTCTGCTGCTCCCTCTCCCTCTACTGTTCCCCCTGCTTGTGCTCTCTTGCTCTCTCTGTCAAATAAATAAATAAAATCTTAAAAAAAAAATAAAGTCAAGTCTTATAATAACTATACTCAGAGGACAACATGCAGTACACAGAAAATTTAAAAATGAAAGAGAGGGAGAGAGGGAGGGAGGGAGGGAGAGAGGAAGGAAGGAAGGAAGAAAAAAGAAGAGAAGAGAAAAGAAAAGAAAAGAAAAGCCACTTGAACATGGAATTCTGAAAAGGGATCACTTACTTGGTTTGGGTTACTTTGGATGCCAGAATTTTGTCTATAAAGCTTCCCAGTGCAAGCATCCATGTATAATATTTACATGGGCTTTTAAGTAGAAACTTTGTGAGAATGACTAAAGGATTTATTTATTCATGACTAAACCCATATTCTATGATAAGAGTTATGTTTCTATTTGGCACTTCTATATAAACTAATGATATAATAGCTTCTGATATTTATCTTCAGTTTCTCCTGGTGATAAGGAACTGGTGATAATCCATATCCAGTGGTGGGAGATAGTCTTTGTCCCCTCCAGATCATCTTTTGTATGCCTTGTGTTCTTGTCCAACAGAGTCTGGCCTTTTCTGATACCTCTCCTTTTTGGTTCTGGGCTCCTAGCAGTGTTCACAGGCAGACTTGTTAACCTAGTCCTGTTTTTCTTTGCCTCTCAGACAACTGCTCTGAGATTGCATTCTCTCTGAGAGATCAGCATTCTACAGCTCTGCTCCTTATGACCTCTTGGGGATCATTTCTTTGCTTCTCTTTTTAAGATGCAAGACTCTAGCTGGAGAATTTTAAGCCCCTTTTGCTAGGTAAAATAAAATTATGACCTTTCTGGAGTCATAATTGAAAATGGGTCCTTCCATTCCTCAACCCCTTGACATTCCATGTGCAATCCATTCTACACAACATTCTTTGACAACAGTGTCAGTCCCTAAGGGCCCAATGGTGTAATGGATGACATATGTAAGATCTTAAGCCCAATATTTTGGTAAATGCCTATAAATTTTATTTTAGGCAGATTTTAATATGACACATTTTTACCATATTTATCAAAAATATATTTTTGCCTGTGATTCTTTTTGACATATATTTTTAATGGCCTTTAACATTCTATAAGAAGTTTCAAACATGGGCTATTTATATGTAAACCATTTGAGAAATAAGAAAACAAAATGATGGGAAGTGGAAATTATTAAAATAACACATAGGTCAGCTTTGTCCTCAAATTTCACTAAAATGGTTGAAATCACATCTCAGACCAAATCCATATGATTTACTTTCTATCAACAGCTTATTCTATCTCTTGAAATATGTGTCTGATGAAAGCATGTTTAGAGCCAATTAAGAGACTCCTTCAGAAACACTTGTTTTATGTGTTTACAAAATTAAATCAACAAATATTTGAAAAATGCAGCCATAAGAATCAAAAGATGACAAGCACCAAAAAGTAAGAACACATGAATGCTTTTCAAGTAGTCACAAAACATAGAGGGGTTAAAGGTTAAGAAATCTGGGAGAATAACATGGTGACATAATACATGGATGCATTTTATTTTTATTAGCAAATAAGATATCAAGGAATAAATTCAGAATGTTATGGGACTTTTTCTTTGGCTTATTATTTTGAAATAATTTCAAACCTACAAAAATGTTTAAAGTTAAATAAAGAACACATCCTTTACCAATGTTTTAATGTTTTACAAAATTTGTTTCATTATTTTCTCTCTGAAAATATATTTCCTAAGAACAAGAATATTTGCTTATTAACCACAGTATGCTAATCAAATTCAGTAAGTGTAACATTGATAAAAATACTTTTATCTAATTTGATTTAATCTATAGTCCATATGCCCATTGTTCCGACATACTTTGTTATATTTTTTTCCCTTCAGTCCATTATCCAGTCTAGGATCAAGTTGCATTTAGAAGTCATATTCCTTTAGTCTTTTTTAATCTGGAAAAGTAGCTCTGTCTTTCTTTGTCGTTCATTACATTGACATTTTTGGAAAAGATATATATTAGAAACCACAAGGTCATTCTGATACCACCTATTGCAGTCCAGCCTCACAAGGGTCTTCCTTCATATCCCTGTTCCATATTTGTGTCTCCCTTTCTCCACAGTGAAAACTGTGGCTCCCACCATAAACACACTTACCCATTTGATCCTATAATAACAACAGCTTTCAAATTCCTACATTCATACAACTAGAAAAAAGAAAACTAAAAGAGTTTAAGATAGCAAGTCAAAGTACTATATTGGAATGATTTGGATTAGTTCTTTCTATTCCTTCAATGTGGTTATGTCATTTATTTGACAGTTGACCCTTGAACAACATGGGGGTCAGGGGTACCAATCCCCAGTGCAGTTGAAAATCTGCATATAGGGGCACCTGGGTGGCTCAGTTGGTTAAGCGGCTGCCTTCGGCTCAGGTCATGATCCTGGAGTCCCAGGATCGAGTCCCGCATCAGGCTCCCTGCTCAGCAGGGAGTCTGCTTCTCCCTCTGGCCATGCTCCCTCTCTATCATTCTCTCTCTCTCTCAATAAATAAATAAAAATCTTTAAAAAAAAAAAAAAAGAAAAGAAAATCTGCATATAATTTTTGAGTCCCCCAAAGCTTAACTACTAACTGCTTACTGCTGACCAGAAGCTTTACTGATAACATAGTCTATTAACATATTTGTATGTTACATGCATTATATACTGTACTCTTACAATAAAGTAAGCTGGAGAAAATGTTATTAAGAAGATCATAGAAAAAATACATTTACAGTACTGTGCTATATTTATCCAAAAAAGTCCACATATAAGTGGACCTGTGCAGTTCACACCCATGCTGTCAAGGGGCAACTGTACTGGAAATATTGTTTGCAATCAGTTTGGTGGGGTTGTTCTCTACCTTTGTTGATTTAATTTTTAAATATGTAGAATATTCATATGCTTTCAAATGCCAACACTGTACATAAAGGTATACTCAGACACCTGTCTTCCCTCCCACATCCCTTTCATCCTATTCCTTCCTTACAGGTAACCACTTTCAATGTTTCCTGATTTATCCTTTTATGTTTCTTTTTGAAAAGGTAGAAAGATATGTATTTGTTTCCTTATACCCCATATTTCTTATATAATAGTTAACTTAATATATTTTTTTCATATTTTGCTTTTTTCACTTAATAATGTTTCCTAGAAATCACTTCCTATTAGTTCATAGAGCTCTTCCTCTTCTTTTTTTTTTTAACAGCTGGGTGGCATTCCATTGTGTGCATGCAATTTTTTCAACCAGTCTCCTATACTTAAGCATTTATAATAATTTGCTATGACAAGTAATACAATAATGAATAACGGTGTACATATGTAGTTGTGTACACTTGGAAGTGTACCTTCAGAGTAAATTCCCAGAAGCAGAATTTCTGGGCCGAAAGATTAGAGCTTATATAGTTTTGATCAATTCCACTTTATCTGACATCAAGATCTAACCTCCTGATTTCTTAAGCTCTTTTTATGTGCCTGCTGTATCTCTTTCCATATATTTACCTCTAGTGTTTTTGAATCTCTTGTGTATTTGGCATGTCTCCTATAAATGTATAGAGTTGTGTTTTTATCAACCAATTTGAAAATCTTTCCTTTTAATAGATGATTTAGACCCATTCACAATTCACAATAACTAATGTGTTTTGTACTAACTCTATCATATTATGTTATGCTATAATTACTTGTTTTACTATGGTGTATTTCCCATTTTGCTTTCTCCTTGTGGTATGAATCTTTGCTATCTTTAAAATTTATGTTTGCTTTAGGACAGTTTATATCTTTGTCCTATACCCAGTTTTGGGTTTCAACACCCAATTTTCATAAAAAGTTAATGGCTATAAATAATAAATAATTTAAGTAAAAATGTTTCCAAATACCAACACTTTTATCATACCTTACAAACTCAGTTTTAATAGGGCTTGGGAGTGTAGACCACTGTGGCAGAATATCTCAGCTGAGAAAGAATGAGGCTCAAGACTTGCCCAGAAGATTTAAACCATGACACACATGGGCCAAATTCTTCTTGATTCTACTGAGCTCAGTTTGCAAATAAATGACCTTGAAAGGGTTCAGGACACTTCGTATAACCTGTTTGTATAGGTAGGGTTATGATGGCTACACCTCCTTATCCCAGCCTCTTCTTTGCTCCAACACTGTTATTTTGATACAGCTAAAAGTTCAACTCCCCAGCTCAGCTCCAGTCCCTCCTAATGAGGGAAGCGTAACACTATCCAGGCGTCTCCCAGCACGGTGATCCAAATGTCGTTGCTCCACACAGTCTGATTGATATCAGCTTGGTTAAAAATCACCCACATGTTGGAAACTCCCTGTGGAGAGGTGTGTACTGGCCCCAGGCCATAGCTGGCTTCTTCTTATTTTCTTCTCTCTGCCCAAAATCTGTGGTTGGAGGGACCTGCTGTGTATTTGTGAGATTATCCTCATAGGGACTCGGAGAAGAACTTTGGCCTCCTTGAAATAATTTACACCTAATTTAGTTAAAGGAGCATAAATGATGGGCCTGCTTTCTACCATCAATAAGAAGCATCACTTGCAAGATTTTTCATGCAAGGTTTGAGCACATGCCACAAACGCTTTCTATCTTCTGGGGCTAGAAAATCTCTCAGAGTAAGAGATTATTTTTGACAATATGGTTCTAAATCCTTGGGAGGAAAAAAAAAAAAACGTCAGGGCAGATGGCCTGGGGCCAGTCAGGAAACCCTTAATCACCCAGAAAAACAAGGAACGGGAGAGGTCATTATTCTTAGTGGGCCAGACTGTAAAACAATGTTTTTAAGTCTTCAGATTTATAGCAAAGCACCTTGAAATATCTCAGGCAATTATGAAGAACAAGACTGCTCCAAAAGGCATTATGCAAAATTCTCTTGCTCATTTTCCTTAAACAAACAAAACTGCCTAACCATCTTCTAACCTCACTCCAGAGCTTTCCCTATTGTATCTATCACTGAATTTTTTCACCATGCTAGATTTAGCACGATGACTAAATTAACCTAAACACCATCACAATTTAATGGAAGGAAAAATTAATTGGGGACAAAATGCACACACTTATTCCTTTTCAAGCATATAATCCGGATGTAATATCTTTCACCTGCAAAAAGACTACAAGAGATTGACTAGAGGGCCTTCAGGTGGGCGGGCTATACTAGACTGGCAGTCATAAATCCTGAAATGAAAGGCAGGAGTAGAGATTTAAATGAAAATGAAATTAATAGTTGTTGAGCCCTGCCATGTGCCAAGCTTTCTTCTAAACCCTTTCATTATAATCATTATATAATATACACATTAAATAATTTAATACTTATAACAAACTGTGACACAAAAGCTTATTATCAATATTTTTATAAATAAAGAAATTGTGACACCCATTGATTAAGAGACTTGCCAACTCACACAGCTGGTATTGGCAAAGTTAAAACTCATTCCCAAAGTCCATGCTCCAAACTAGCAATGGGCAGGCCCATGTGGAAACAGGGCCTAAAACATGATATAACAGAATACACAATAACAGTTTCCCATATCAAAAATTAATAAGAGCAACTATCCCCATGTCACTCTTATTTCCAGTACATGTTCACCAACACACTCATAATACTGTTTTATCTGTACGTGTAAAAGAGGGAGAGTGAAAAGAAGAAAAATCTATAATCTTGAACTGTCATCCTATGCTATCGTGAATCTATCTCAGATTATAAAGAAATTATGATCAGGCATGAAAAGAAGTCATTGTAGAAGAACAGTTCCCTTCTAGAAATAGGATGAAGCCAGGAAAAATTGTTGCGATTTCTAGACATAGTTGACTACTATTGCAATGAAAATAAAATTTGATTCTGTTTGAGGTGATATTAACATGCTATTTAGAACAATTCTAAAACACAAAAGGAAGAAACTCTGCACCTTATTTTTATTTCCACCTAGAAGATAAAAAGGAAAAGATAGATTTATAAAATCCATCCATATGCTTTTATAAAAAGCAAACCACACACAAAGAACAGTCCTACAGTAAAGAATTGATACCTAAAATAAGAACTGGATATAAGAGTTTTGCATCTAGCATAAAAATAGAGAATCCAAATTCATAAGATCTTAAAATGCTTAAAACAACAAGAAAAGCGGCTACTAGCTGTTAAATTAGTTATTAAATTAGCTGTTAAACACAAAAGCCTTATGAGCACACCCAAGCACAGATGTTAAGAAGCTCTGACGTTGAGTGGAAACGTGGTAAGAAAAGATTCAGGTCATAGAGCAACAGTTTATATTTCACATTCTAAGTGGTCCAAATAGTATTTCTGATTTTGGAATTTCTTAGGGTTCTTTTCATATGAAAGGCAACATACTTTCTTGAAGAAATAATATGCACTTAGAAGTCAGGCAAACTGTGTTTTAGTCTAACTGAGTCACCTAAGTAGGTCACTTAACCTACCTGGGCCACAGTTTCTTCATCCACAAAATATAAAGAAATGCTAACTAAATTATTATTTATATTAGATTATTATAATTATTATTAAATAAAAATTAGATCTGAGACCATCTAAGATCATTTTCAAGGGTAAAATTCTGATTTTGAACTATATTATGTCAATAAAGACTTTTTTTTTTAAAGGGTGGCTTATAGTCCTGAGTTCCTTAAATTCTTCTCCCTGAAAGGAAATCAGGCTAAGGGTTTATGGGAACATGGATGGAAGATCACATTCAGAGACAACTCCAACAAATTATAGACCTATGTTCCTTTTGACCTTAATATTTACTAAGTTATGTCCTGCTGATATGACTTTAAAAAGAATGATATATAATGTTTCTGGAGCATAACTTTTTTTCACAACTAGCATACAAAGGTGAATATTATTGATGCTAAGATCAAGTTTCCTGGCTCTCAGCAAGAATCATTCCATTTATGTTAATTAACCACTGGAAACCTGGTAAATGTTTGTCCAAATGAGTAAGTAGCTGCTGTTAAAAAGAAATAGAAGATTAAATGTATTAGGTAAAGTTACACATAAAAGTTAAAAGCTATAAATTATAAAACTATAACGTGATATGGTAATTAAGATTACATGAGGAATTTAAATATAAAGCTTATAAATTTTTAGAAGAAATGCACACCAATCAATATGAAAAAGTATGCCTAGGGATAAAATAGTGAAGATCTTTTTATGGAAACAATAAAGATAGAAACGAGAACCTAAATTATGTTGAAAGAATTAAGACCACATGTCTATGAATCAATAAATCAATAAATCAATAGGGGCTAAATTCATATTTTAGAGGAAAATCCTCTCATTTTTGGATCACAAAGTAAATCCCTAGTAAACATTATTTACAATAAATACATATTTTAAAAGTTGATTCAGAAAGGTTAATAAAAATAGTCATATATACAACATAAAGATGCACACAAATAGAATGGTATGGTAACCAGAATTCCAAGGTATCTCCCAAGATTTCCTGCTCCCTGATGTGCATGCCCTTAGACTGGGAATATGATGGATTTTACTCTCATGATTAAATAATGTTATATGACACGGTCCTAAGGAGGGAAATTATCTAGCTGGGCCTAAAATAATTACATGAGCCCTTTCAAAGCAGAGAGTTTTCTCCAGCTGGTGGAAGAAGAGAAAGTCAGACATCTAAAGCACAGGAAAGATTTAATGTACTGTTTCTGGCTTGAAAATTAAGGGGGCCACTTGGCAGCCTCTAGAAGCTATGAGCAGCCCACAGCTGACACCTCAAAAGGAGAACGGACCTCCATCTTAGACACACAAGGAACAGAATCATGCCAACAAGAATAAAGTTGGAAGCAGCTTCTTCTCCAGAGCCTCCAGACAAGAACTGAGTCTTATATCTTGATTTCAGCCTTAAGAACCCAGCAACACTGTTCACATTACTGACATACAGAATGGTGAGTTAACAAATGGGTGGTGTTTTAAGCCTCTAAGCTTGTGATAATCATTATGCAGCAACAGAAAACTGATACACAGAGAAAGGTATTTTAAGATCTATTTAAGATTGGGGGGCACCTGGGTGGCTCAGTCAGTTAAGCATCTGCCTTTGGCTCAGGTCATGATCCCAGGGACCTGCCCCACGTCAGGCTCCCTACTTGGTGGGGAGCCTGCTTCTCCCTCTCCCTCTGCTGCTCCCCCTGCTTGTGCTCATTCTCTCTCTCTTTCTCTCTCTGTGTCAAATAAATAAATGAAATCTTTTTAAAAAAGATCTATTTAAGATTGAACTGAAGCCATAAGATATTAAACAAGACAAAAAAGACATCATCTTATTACAGAAATGATGCAATTCACAATGAATACATAAAGCAAGTATGAACAGATAACCACAAAATAACCTGGGCTCAACACTCACAGTGAGAAAACTATAGTAAATACAAAGATAAATATTTATAAACACATTAGTAGAAGTAACTTTAATTCATTTATTTCAGTCTGTATTAGATCAAGTCAACAAAAATTAAAGATAATAGGAGACCTGATAACATAATTAGTGGAATAGTTCTAATTTGAATTCAGGGTGCCTAGGTGGCTCAGTCGAATAAACATCTGACTCTTGGTTTTGGCTCAGGTTTGATCTCAGGGTCGTGAGATTGAGCCCCCACTCAGGCTCCACACTCAGCGCAGAGTCTGCTTGAGATTCCTCTCTCCCTTTCCCTCTGCCCCTCCACTCATGCTCTTTCTTGTGCACATGCTCACTCTCTCTCTCAGATAAATAAATAAACTTCAAAAAAAAAAAAAGAAATATTTAAATTCGATTTCCCCCAAAAAAGTCAATATGATTTGCTTTTAAGTGTTAGTGAATGTGGCTTCATTTTAATTTCTAGTTTTAATGATTTGTTACCAGAAAATTTTATCTGAGGCTGAATAATATATGGCCAATTTTTTATCACAGTTCAAGAATATTATTCCCATTGTAAGTGTACAAATGTTAATTAAAGTCAACAGTAGAGATAATCTACAGAGAATAGAAAATGAGAAAAGAACCTAAGAGGTCCATGAGGAGTCTCAGCATTTGAACAGAGGAAGAAATGAGTGGCTGAGAAGGAATTTCCAGAGAGATATATACCAAAGAGACAGAGATTGGCAAACAAACTGCCTACATACCTAGCTAGCAAGATAGATTAGTAGCTAGAGGTAATATTACTACAAATTCTCCTTACCTAGGCAATATTTTTAGAAGGTCTTTAAAAATAGTATTTCAGAGTTTTCTATAATATTTTGCTATTGTTTCATGTGTTAAGTTTCTATAATTTTTTTCATTTAGGATGTCTTGGTTTCATAGACATAAGAGTCAATGAGGACTGAGTAATCAAATTAAGATTAACAGTGAAAATTAGAAAAATATCTTCCATGAAGCCAAAATTGGGAAGAAATTTAGGAAAATGTTTTCAATTATAAGGATTTAGGCATAAGCCCTAGATTTTAGTGATAAATTTAGCTAATAAAAATATCATAGGGGGAAAATACTACTATTATGCAATGGTAAGTATGGTGAAGTGAGTCTATCTTCCTAAGATTAATTATATGTTGAGGACAAGATTCATCACTCTCTTTTATTTTTTGTTTTATTTTTTTTCATCATTCTCTTTGATTAAGGATTTCCATAGCAGAAGCCAAAACTTTGTAACTCCTATAAACAAGGCCACATAACAGACATCCAATAACTATACATTGACACATATACAGGTGTGCATGTTTGTATATAAATGTAAATGTGAACAGATAAAAAAACTGAATTACAAATTCAGTAAGCAGGAAAAGAAGTGTTTATATAAAATGAGATTCAATGTAATTCTCTGAAAGTCAACAGATCTAGGACTGAAACTTGGCTTCCACAATCACTAACAGTATTAGTTAGGGTTTTCCAGAGAAACAGAACCAATAGGATGTGTGTATATACATAGAAAGAGACTTAAGGAGTTGGCTCATGTGATTGTGGAGGCTTGGTGAGTCCAAAATCTGATGGGGAAGGCCTATAGGCCAGAGATTCAGGAAAGAGTTAACAATTAGAGTACAGAGGCAATCTGCTCTTGAACCATGAAGAGCCAATGTTGCAGATGGAGTCCAAAAGCAGTCTTACCAGCAAAACTCCCTCTTGGTTGGAGGGGTTTTTTTGTCAGTATTTTGTTCTATTCAGGTCTTCAGCTGATTGGATGAGTCACCCATATTATGGAGGACAGTCTGCTTTACTCAGAATCCCCCAATTTAAATGGAAATCCCATCCAAAAACAACTTCACAGAAACATCTAGAATAATGTTTAACCAAATATCTGGACACCTTGCCCCAGCCAAGTTGATGCAATAAATTAACCATCATATTAGCTGTACAAGCTTAAGCAAATAAATAGCCCTCTCTGAACCTCTCTCTGTGTAACATTAGGTTAATAATATTTACCTCTTTGAGTTGTAAGATTATGTAGATATAGTTAGCATAGAGTAGGCAATTAACATTTATTAGTGTTCATCTACATATTATATGTGTCCAACATCCCTCAATTGTAATGAAATAAATGAATAAAACTAAAAATGGAACAAAAAAGGTGTTTTGAATATGTAAACTCACAGAGTTGATAAAGCCCAACACAATAGAGAATTTTTATTCTTGTTTATGCTCTGTGCTTACAGAGGACTATATTTTATGGTGTTCCTACAACTTGATTTAAGGATCCATTTGGTGAGATGTCCCAAACCACACCTAGGTATGTGTGAATGATCACTGATATGCCCTTTGCCATTCTGCAGCAATCATCTGCTGTCAAATTCTTGTGACATGTAAAACCAGCAGAGCTTCACTATTTTAAAAAAATGTTTCAGTATATTGCCTAACCAAAAACAAAGAAATATTAATGACCTTTCACTGGGAAGATTAAAATAGAATTTTTTAAGGAGGCTGAATGTAGCCAGTTAAAATAGAAGATGTTCATTTGGACCTTTGCTCCAAATTTTACCAAAGCCTCTTTCTGAGGTTTGAGGAAGTTCAGCATTTTCCCCCAATTATTCTTCATTTTTTGTCTCTCTCTGCGGTTTCAAACATACCCAAACATACCCAAATGCCCCAGATGAGGCTGTTCTCATAAGGTGTCCAGCCCAGTTTTCAAGACTTAATTAGTTCAGATAGTTCAGATAAGATTTGGGATCAGTAGCCAAGCATTTGGATACCACTAAATTGAACCTTCTAATTTTGCCGGATATTAACTCCTATAACTAGAGATAAATATTACCCCTAATAAGGTCTCCATGTCTTAGACACATCTGGATCTCACACGATGTTAAGATGTTACACACTTGACATTTTACATGTTTTTGTGGAGATTTTTGGTTTGTAATATTTTAATAAATTACAGTCAACAGAGGAAATAAAGAAGTATTTGCTGAGCCATTTATATTTTTGCCAATTACAAATATTATTTTATACTTAAAGATGTACAAGTTTTAGGCTTAGAAATGGGGATCACCTAATTCTATGGCAGATGGGGTATATGGTACATAATTAGGATTCGCTATTTTTCCCCCCAACATAACCAGCATGAATAATAGATAAATATCTCAGAAGCTAGATAGAAAATCAAGTGCAGCAAATTCATTTTTATTTAAAAGAAAAAAAAAAACAGGGATAATGGCTCAAAATGACTACTAAGCCAAACACAACTCTCCCCTCCTACTGGAGATCCCAATAAAATGGTAGTAAAGAATAAACCTTTGACAGTGAAGAGAAGAGAAAAGAGATAATAGCAGGTAGGAGACTGTAAGAAATCTATGCAAATTAGAAATAAGATGTAAGGGTGTTGATATGGTTAAAGAAGAGCAAGAAAGGGCAGTCCAGAATGCACAAGAGGAAATTATAGTAGGAAGAAAGCCGACCTTCCACCCAAATACAAAATGATTGGAGGTATAGGATCAGCTAAGCCAGTAGTAAGAGTGAGAAGGAAGGCCAAAAATAGGGACCATGTGAGTGTTGTGATCTGTAGCAATCACTGATTACATTATCGATGACCTCATTTCCTTTCAATGCATAACACATCCTGGATCATTCCTGTGGGCGTCCTTCCTCCAACTAGAGTGTCTTATTCAACATTCAACATCTAGGTATGGTTCTCCACCTGTGAGGAAAATCTCTGCCCCTAGTGTAGGAGGAAGAAAAGGAAATGCAGTAGACGAAAATCAAGGCAGGAATCACAAAAAGGAAATCACCTAGAGGAACATTTCATAGCTCAAGAGTTGAGTAGCATTATCAGATGACTGAAGAAGAGAAATAGTCCTGCTTCTGGTAACATCACTCTAACATTTTTTGTAACTTATAAAGGTTCCCTGAGAAACCTACTGGCTCTTATTCTGAATGACCTAGAGCAGTGTGACACAGTGAAAGACATAGGAGAGAGGTTCTTGTGCTGAAGAAGTCAATTAACTAATTATACTCATGCAGACATCTCTAGGCCTGAGTGTCCTCATCTTTGAAATGGGGGAGGGGGATTGGTAGGTGAATTATGTCTCTAAGAATTATACAGCTTTAATAATCAAATGTCCTGAGAATGATGAAAAACTAACATGTTTTTAAAATGAAGAGAAAAAAATTATTAGAAACTTAAGGCTATTGAGCTATGAACGGTTATTGAGCCTGATTGTAAGACTCTTTCAGGAATCGGGCTCAAAAATCTGGCAAGACTAAAAGAGGGCTTAGGGGGGAAAAAATTCCACAGAGGCATAAATAACCAAAGAACTTAAATATAATATTTATTAAGTATCCAGCATATATATGTATTTTGTTAAGGCTGGGAATACAAAAGCAAGGTATATTCCCTACATTCCTGGTGCATACCAATAAATGTAAAAAAAAAGAAAAAAAAAAAAAGAAAACCCACAAATGATATGTGATCAGGACTGTGACAAGTTAGTGTGGGATGCTATGAAGCATATAGGAAGGGTATCTAATCCAGGTGTAAATTGTCAGGAGAGTCTTCCCAGAGAAAATTTTGTAAAAGGTGAGACAATAGGGGTTAGCTCATCAAATAGTAGAAAACACTATTGGAAAAAAAGTTAAGACTGATTAAGCAATTTCTTGCATGTTATCTCTGTATGACAACCATCAAATGAATAGGTAGAAGTTTTAATGGCCCATTCCATGGATTTAAGTCAAGACAAACTTACTAAAAAGCGACCCACATTTACTTCGTCTTTACTACAGAGAAGTGTTATCCTGTGGCAATTCAAAACTGCCTACTGTGTGCTATAGACTGAAAGTTTGTTTCCCCACAAAATTCATATGTTGAAACTTAATCCACACTGTGAAGTTATTTGGAGGTGAGTCTTTGGGAGGTGATTAGGTCATGAGGGTGGAGACCTCATGAATGGGATCGATGCCCTTATAAGAGAGACCACAGTGGGGTGCCTGGGTGGCTCAGTCGATTAAGCATCTGCCTTTGGTCAGGTCATGACCTCAGGGTCCTGGAATGGAGCCCTGCATCAGGATCCCTGCTCAGCAGGGAGTCTGTTTCTCCCTCTGCCCCTTCCCCCACCACTCATGTTTTCTCTTTCTCTCTCTCTCTCTCTCATGCTCTGCTCTCTCTCTCTTAAATAAATAGGGGCGCCTGGGTAGCTCAGTCGGTTAAGCGTCTGCCTTCGGCTCAGGTCATGATCTCGGGGTCCTGAGATTGAGCCCTGCATCAGGCTCACTGTTCAGCAGGGAGTCCGTCTCCCTCTCCCTCTGCCGCTCCCCTTGCTTGTGCTCTCCCACTCATTCTCTTTCTCTCTCACAAATAAATAAAATCTTTTATAAATAAATAAATAAATAAATAAATAAATAATCTTAAAAAGAGAGAGAGACCCCAGAGAGCTCCCTTGCCCTGTCTACCACGTGCATATATAGTGAGAAGAGGGACATCTGTGAGCCAGGAAGTGAGGTTTCACCAGACATGGGGTCTGCTAGCCTTGATCTTCCCAGCCTTCAGAACTATATGAAACATATTTCTATTTCTCATAAGCCACTCAGTCTATAATGCTCTGTTATAGCAGCTCATACTGCCTAAGGCACACCGTAATATTCTGGAGAGTAAATTTTTCAAGGGAGGAAGATAATGATAGGGTGGAGAGGTGAAAGGGCAGAGAGAAAAACGTCAGAAATCAAATTCTTCTTGCTCTGTTAAAAATAAGATGAGAGGGTTTTTCAATAAGACAAACTATTTCATTATAAGAAATAGCAATACCTAAACAGATCTGTTGAAAAGAAAAACTAAATAAAAAAGGCCAAAATCTGAAAGCCAGGATTGCATTCTGTCAAGATATATACAAATAAACCGTGACATTTATAAAGCAAAAATTGGTGGAATTAAAGGAAGACCAATATAAAAATACTTAAGCCTTGCAAAAAATCTCTTCAAAGAGATCAGAGACCACACCTGATCTCTGCCACAGCAAGAGGCTTTGAAGGTAGAAGAATATCAGTCAGAAAAGAGAGCAAAAGCTGCAAACAGGTTTGCGCAGGGGTTTATTAAATAAAAGAGAGAAATAGATGAAACAAGAAACACTGGCTAGGGCTTAAAGATATCTTTAACGGCCATGGAAGAATTCTCATAGACCTATCAAAAAGCATTGACAAAAGAAAGATCAAAGGGGTAAAACATACTAGAAAACTCAAGAGTTAATTCAATGCATGGGGGAAAAATTAATACTGAGTTTAGGAGAAATGCATACACAATATTTCTGGAAATCTTTTCAGTTCTTTGATGGTAAGAGAGGAATTGTCAATAAATGAACATAGGCAATATGTAAAAAAAAACACATTTTATAAATAAAATATTTTAGAAGATAAATGGAGTAATAAATGTGAAAACATTTGGCACTGTATTAAGTATAACACAGATGTAGAACACTGTCATTAGAACACAGGCTGTTTGATTCTTAGGTATTTATAATCTCTAAGTAAAAACTTATCATGTGCTTTGTGACAGTGGATGGTGGATAGAAATGAAAAAGAAGAAAAGAAAAAAGATTGTAGCTTGTAAACCTCAGCACAATGATCAATTATCAAATTACAGTCAAACAACACAGCACATCTGCAGTCACTCAGAAAGCCAAGCTTTATCAGATTGATAACTGTAAGATACTGGCGCTGGAGGTAAGACACTTACTTGTTTATTAAAATAAACCTTCCTTTCAATATCTTTTTTTTGGGGGGTGGGTAGCATAAAATCATCTTCAAGTTAAAGTCTAACCAAAAGAAACTTTCCTAGGTAAAGCATAGTCATGGCATCTTTGTCTTTCTTTCCCTTTGTCTTTCCTCCCCCTTTTTTCCTAACATCTCCATATCAGACTATTTCCTTCCTAGCCAAGAATAAAGACAGAAAGAGGGGGAGGGGGAGTCATGCCATTTGATTCATTCAACTCCATCTATTAAGTTGCTAATTATGACAAGCACTAGTCTTGGTGCAGGAGAAAGCAGTGAACAAGAAAGGCAAGTCCCCTTTGTAATACATCACACACCTTTGAGGGAGAAATAATAAAGGAAGATGGAAAGGTAGGTAGGTAGATAGATAGATACAAATGAGAAGGATATTAGAGATAAATGCTATGCAAAGAAAATAACCAGGTGACTATTTGAAACAGGGTAGTCAGGGAGAGTCTGTGAAGAAGGGCCAAATCTAATAGGTAAGAAGGAGCCAGCCATGTAAAAATTATGGATAAATCAATTCAGGTAGAAAGAAAAGAGTGCCTTTAGTTTTTGTTTGTCCTGGAAGCTTTTAATCTCTCCTTCTATTTTCAATGACAGTCTGGCTGGATATAGTATTCTTGGCTGCATATTTTTCTCGTTTAGTGCTCTGAATATATCATGTCAGTCCTTTCTGGCCTGCCAGGTCTCTGTGGATAGGTCTGTTGCCAATCTAATGTTTCTACCATTATAGGTTTTAGACCTCTTGTCCCAAGCTGCTTTCAGGATTTTTCTCTTTGTCTCTGAGATTTGTAAGTTTTATTATTAGATATCAAGGTGTTGACCTATTTTTATTGATTTTGATGGGGGTTCTCTCTGCCTCCTGGATTTTGATGCCTGTTTCCTTCCTCAAATTAGGGAAGTTCTCTGTATAATTTGCTCCAATATACCTTCTGCCCCTCTCTCTCTTTCTTCTTCTTCTTCTGGGATCCCAATTATTCTAATATTGTTTCGTCTTATGGTATAACTTATCTCTCAAATTCTGCCCTCGTGATCCAGTAGGAATTAGCTTCTTTATTCTCCATCATTTGGTCTTCTATATCACTAATTCTCTCTTCTGCCTCATTTATCCTAGCAGTTAGAGCCTCCATTTTTGATTGCACCTCATTAATAGCCTTTTTGATTTTGACTTGGTTAGATTTTAGTTCTTTTATTTCTCCAGAAAGGGTTTCTCTAGTATCTTCCATGCTTTTTTCAAGCCCAACTAGTATCTTTATAATTATCATTCTGAACTCTAGTTCTGACATCTTACTAATGTCCATATTGATTAGGTCCCTGGCAGTCAGTACTGCCTCTTGTTCTTTTTTTTGAGGTGAGTTTTTCTGTCTTGTCATTTTGTCCAGAGGAGAACAGATGAATGAGCGAACAAAATGCTAACAGGGTAACAATGACCCCAGAAAAATAGATACTAAACAAATCAGAAGAGACCTGAAACCGGGGGGAAAGAAAGGGAAAGAAAAAGGAAAAAGAAAAAAAGAATATGATCAAATATGATCAGGCTGGTGAATAGATCAGTGCCATACACTAGATTTTGGGCGTATTTTGGTCTGTTACAAGAAACTGCCTCCAAAAATTTTAAAGAAAGAAAAACTTATATATGTACAAAAATAAGGGTAAATATGATGAAGGGATGGAATATGACTGTAAAGATGAGAATTATAAAAGATTTTATAAAAGGAATTGATAAGATAAGAAGTTGGTTGAAAAAAGAAAGAAGAGAAATTAAAAAAAAAAAAGGGAGAGAATGTGATCAGGCAGGAGACTAGAACAAAGCCATACACTAGAGATTTAGGGTATATTTTGGTCTGTTAGAAGAAACTGTATCCCAAAATTTTAAAGAGAGAACAACTTATATATATACCAAAAATAAGGTTAACTACAATGAAGGGATAGACTATGACTCTAAAAATGAAAAATAAAAAAGATTTTTTAAAAAGGGATTGATAAGATGTTGGTTGAAAAAGAGAAAAAGAAAAATTCAAAAAAAAAAATAGAAAAAGAAAAAAAGAAAATTAAAAAAATTAACTTTGAAAGACTAAAGAATCAGGCGGGAAAAAGCCATGAATTCTATGTGCAGTATTCCCCTAGCGCTGGAGTTCTGCCCTTCTCATTGATTGGTAAACTTGGTCTTGGCTGGCTGTTCCTGCTGATCTTCTGGGGGAGGGGCCTGTTGCCATGGTTCCCAAATGTCTTTGCTGGAGGCGGAATTGCCCCGCCCTTGCCGTCCGGGCTAAGTAATCTGCTCGGGTTTGCTCTCAGCAGCTTTTGTTCCCTGCAAGCTTTCCGTACAGCTTTGGAGGAGGAGAGTGAAAATGGAGGCCTCCCTTTCTGCCCCCAGGAGGAGCCGAGAACTCGGGGCCCCGCTCCTCAGTGAGCCCCCAGAGAAAAGCAGTCAATCACTCCCATCTGCCCGGTCTCCGGCCACACTCCGTGCTCACCCGGCCTGTGACTGAGGGTTTCTATCTCTGGCACCCAACCCGGTGTGGTGTCTCCAAACCCAGCAGATCCCTGCGGTGCGCTCCCATGCCGCTCCTCCCAGGAGAGGAAGGGGAGTCTCCCCAGATCTGCCACTTGTTGGGTCCCTGCTGGAAGAGCAGTGGCCCAACTGTGCCACAGATCACGGTTTATGGCAACCCCAGCTGAGAGCCCACTCCTCGGCTCCATCTCTGCAGCCAGCTTCCCCACTCCGATACCTGGGAGCTCTGCCGCACTCAGGCTCCCCCAGTCTTCCTGTGACCCCGAGGGTCCTGAGACCACACTGTCCCAGCAAGGCTTCCACCCCCTGCTTAGCCATTGGAGCAACGTCCCTCAGGGGAGCCAACTTCTAAAAGTTCTGATTTTGTGCTCTGCGGCTCTATCACTTGCCAGTAGCGGCTGACAGAGGCCCCCTCCCCCGCCTTCTATCTTCCCGAATATCACCTCGGATTCACTTCGCACATCCTACCTTCCGGAAAGTGGTCGCTTTTCTGTTCAGAGAGTTGGTGCTATTCTTTTCTTCGATCTCCTGTTGAGTTCGTAGGTGTTCAGAATGGTTTGATCCCTATCCAGCTGAATTTCTGGGACCAGATGAAATTTAGGTTTCCTACTCCTCTGCCATCTTGCTCCTCCTCCTCTATTAAACATTCATAATAGTTTATGTCCATGATTCCAAAGTACTCAGTCAAAAAAAAAAAAAAAGGAATAATCTACTACACTGTATTTAAATGTCAATTTCTTAATGATAAAGCATATCAACCTAATGAATATTTTATCAAACTGTATTTTAATTACTATTTTTTTTTCAATTTTTCAAAGGTTTCAGTCTGATTAGTTAGCCAGTGCCTTAAGAGTTCTCAGAATAAATGTTGGCACAACTATTTTTCCCTCCTTTTCAACCATAAAATCAATAACTCATAAAATCCTCACCTTTTCTCCCAGATCCTCATCATCTTCCTTCCCTTATGAGCGCCCAAACTGTGAAGCTGGAGGAAGCAGGACTTAAAGTCATTTTCATAGAAAAGCCTATGGAAGTGGCCCTCTGTGGGACATCCAGAGATGGCCAACAGACACATGAAAAGATGCTAATATCACTCATCATCAGGGAAATACAAATCAAAACTACAATGAGATATCACCTCACACCTGTCAGAATGGCTAAAATCAACAATACCAGAAACAACAGGTGTTGGTGAGGATGTGGAGAAAGGGGAACACTCTTGCACTATTGGTGGGAATGCAAACCGGTGCAGCCACTCTGGAAAACAGTATGGAGGGTCCTCAAAAAGTTAAAAATAGAACTACCATAGGATCCAGCAACTGTACTACTAGATATTTACCCAAAGGATACAAAAATACTAATTCAAAGGGATGCATGCACCCCGATGTTTGTAGCAGCATTATCAACAATAGCCAAATTATGGAAAGAGCCCAAATGTCCATCAAGTGATGAATGGATAAAGAAAAAGTGGTAATATATACAATGGAATATTACTCAGCCATAAAAAAGAATGAAATCTTGCCATTTGCAATGACGTGGATGGACCTAAAGAGTATTATACTAAGCAAAATAGTCAGAGAAAGACAAATACCATGATTTCACTCATATGTGGAATTTTAGAAATGAAACAAGTGAACAAAGGGGAGGGGGAAGAGAGAGGGAGGTAAACCAAGAAACAGACTCTTAACTTCAGAGAACAAACTGATGGTTACCAGAGGGGAGGTGGTTGGGGGGATGGGTCAAATAGGTGATGGGGATTAAGGAGTGCACTTGTTGTGATGAGCACCAGGTGATGTATGGAATTGTTGAATCACTATATTGTACACCTGAAACTAATATTACACTGTATGTTAACTGAAATTTAAATAAAAGCTTAAAAAGAAAAAAAAAAGAAGTGGCCTTCAATGAACCTAAAATATTTGCTCTTCAAAATTGTTGCTCTGTCCCCCTTTAATATGATGTCATGTCCACTTCAGCTAGGATTCTAATCTTTGACAAATTATGTACAGAGTGAAGATTCTCACTTAGGGTAAACATCGCTGTGACTCTTGTCTGCATAAAGAACATAAAGTAATGAACAGCAGATAGTAAAAGGTAACTGCCTCTTTTTTTTCTTTTCATATTTGAAAGAGCCAACAAAGCTCCTGTGTGCAGAGACACTATGCAAATATTTACTTTTAAGAAAAAGCTGATGGAATCTTGTTAAAAATGTTTGTTCGGATTCAAATGTCTTGTTATGCTCCATTTTCTTAATCTGTAAATATTTGAACCACATTTGTCTTCACTATCTGAATCATTTCCAAAACTTTTGCCTCTAAATTTCTTCTTTACAAAACTTCTACCCAGTCATACTGGGAGGCCAAAGGTTAAAGCTAACTATTTTTCAAAGAAGAGGTTTAAAAAATAAACTCTTGATTTTTATGCCCTCCCCTTTTCAAAAAAAAAAAAAGAAAAAGAAACAAAAATGACCTTTGCTCCTGGATTTTAAAAAAACTATAAAAGATACTTGGTAAGATTTGAATATAGACTGTATATTAGATATCAGGCAAGTACTGTTATTTTATCAGGAGTGATAATGGTATTAAGATTAGAAAAGAAAATGCCTTTATTTTTAGAAGTATGGCAAAATATTGATAGATGAAGTTTTACCATGTCCCAAAACTACTTTTAAATAATTCAGGAAAAGAAAGTCTTACATAAAGTTAAAGAAAACATGGCAAAAGTCTTTACTGTTGTATCTAGAGAGCCAGCACACCGTCTTAATCGGAACCAGTTGCTGCTAGAGCAAGAGGCAATAGTGAGGTGACTGCATAGAACAGTCTGTAACTCCCTAAAATCAGGAGCAATAGCAGTAAAACCAGCACACTATTGTACAATTGTTTAAACTTTTCTGTATCTTTGAAATTTTCATATTAAGCACTTGAAAAAATAAACTAAAATGCATAATTTCAAATAACCACCTTTGGAAAGAAGGTCTAGAGTGAATGGTTCATCATGAAAGTGGAGGAGGCAACATCTCCTAATATTAGTTATTTGTTTGCCAACCTGGTCAATGCCTTGTCTAGATGATAGAGAGGTAAGAAGAAAGTGAAAAATGGTTTGGTCAAAAAACACTGGAGAGTTAGAAAACTTTTGCTTCTTGTGGTCAAGTGGCAAATCCAAAGTCAGTAATACTCAAAACATACAGGAAACCTGCCTCATCAAATCATGGGAAGGTCAATCCATAAGTTAATTTGCATGCCCATCTTGAAATGTGAACATAGTCATGTTAAAAAGTATTGTCTGTCTCATTGCTTCTCAGTGTACTTATGAATCAGCATGGGATCTTGTGAAAACATAGATTATGGTCAGTGGTTGCAGTGGGATCTGATAGTCTTCATTTCTAAAAACCTCCATTGATGCCCTTGCTGCTGGTCCACAGACCACACTTTGGATCATAAGGGCCTGCAATACAGACTAAATATAGGTCCAAATAACCAGTGAAAGTCAAAATGCAAAAAAGATCTATCTTCCACCATGTTGTATATGTATAATGCAGTCTTTCCCATGCAGAAGACTTACAGATACTCTGTACGTCTATATATTTAGAATCTTGGAACCAATATGCACAAATTGCTGAGATTTCCCTTTTTATGCAAATGTCCATCAAAATAGAGTTGTATTCCATTTGGTCCTCTCTTTTGATTAACTATATGCTATGAAAATGTAAGTATAAAACAAAAATCCAACTTTAATATAACTTTATAGAATGTTCTAAATGGAAGACAAAAGAATTTGTATTATTCTGATTATTTAGTGAAATTCTTCTAAAAGAGTCAATACTTTTAAGGCAAGTCTTTAACATTCACTCTTACAGTTTGGAATTCTATTAAATTTTATCACTGATTATAATGGTAAATGATATGTATATTTTTATTAAGTTACCTTCAGTCATTTGTCAATATTATATTCATGATTTAATTTTTTCAGTAAATTAGAATTTCAGATGTCACCTTTAAAATTAAGTATAAGTAATTAAATATATGTATATATTATATATATCATATAAAATATTGTGAGTAAATTGGTAGCATATGATATATGGCTTGATGTGCCAGAGAGCGTTTTCATTCTTGACACGACTTAAAGTTTTGGTGGCTATGGTAGATTGTATTTTCCAAAAGTGGAAACACCTATACAAACATCTATATGTTATCCCATCTACATGTTCTTTTTATAATGTGGCTGGCACTCTTCCCAACAAAAGGCAGTATCTATATTCCCTCCCCTTAAATCTGCATGGAAGCTTGTGACTGACCAGACCAATTGTAATACAGCGGAAGTGATGCTATGTTGACTTCCAAGGCTCGGTCTCTAGAATCCAGCCACCATGTTGTAGTGTAATAAAGGCCATGTGGAGATCTAAAAAAAAAAAAAAAAATGTGGCTGTGAAAACCAACAGCCCTAGCTAGACTTCCAGTCAACATCAGTATCAACGACTAGACGTGCAAATGAACAAAGTTTCAGTGCTTCTAGCTTCCAACCTCTGAGTCTTCCAGCTGAGACCCCAAACATCATGGAGTAGATAAAAACTATCCCCTGAATTCCTAATCTAAGGAATCTGTGTGAAATAATATATGACTATTTTGTTTTAACCCATTAAGTTCTTGGGTAATGTATTACAGCAATATGTGGCTAACATACATTTTGGTATCTGGAAGTGGGTAGTACTCTGCGTTGTGGAAGTGGGTACTGCCATAACAAAAGCCTAAAAATGCAAGAGTGGCTTAGGATTGCATGAAGAGCAAACACTGGACGAATTTTGAGAAGCCCATCTGTGAAAATCTAAAGGGTCTTGAACAGATTGAACTGAAGTCTTATAAGAACCTTGTAGTCTTCTACAAGTGATGTGGGAAACAAAGGCAGAAGGAAATGTAGATAAAATTAAATGTCCTTACAACCTGTCACCCATTGACAAATACTTGAGATAGGCAGATTATAACCTTCCTCCAGGATCCTATGGGACTCCTTTAGCATATGAAAGTCCTTTTGGAATTTCCCTTATCTTTACTTCTCCCAACCTCAAGGTATATCATCACTTACTTGCTCCTCACAATCCCCAGGGCAGCAGGGAGCAGCCCACAGCAGCTCTTTCTGCCTACGGGTCCTGTCCCTGTGCTTCCATAAAACCACCTTTTTTTGACACCAAAGACATCTCAAGAATTCTTTCTTGGCGGTCCAGATCCCACCAACCTCGCCAACATTCAAAAAAAACTACATCACAAAGTTGTTGGTAAAGACAAAAAAGAAATAAAGGAAATACTATTGGAAGAAGAAAAGGGATCTTGGTTATGTTGCAGCAAAAGATTTTAGCAACATTTTTGACTGTGATAAGGGGAGAACATAAAAATTGTACCTAACGAACTGGGTAAGAGAGCCAAGGAGATTTCTAGGCAGTACTGAAAGCGCCACACGGATGCTTCTTCCGCTTAGAGTAAAATGCAACAGGAGAGAGAGAAGCAAAAGGAAGGACTGTTAAAAAGCCAAGAATTGTGGCCTCTCCAGACTATGCACAATGCTAAAATTAAGAAGTTGCCTCTAAGTAGACCCAATCCAAGGCCCAATTAGGAAACATGGTATAAAGATAAACCTAAAGGTGTGACTGTAAAATTCTTTGTTGAGACCTCAGGAAGGAGTAAGGCAGTGCCTCAGAGAACTGTTGTCAGTAAAAATGCCCTCCAGGGGTTTGAGTGGAGTCCTCTCATTTAAATAATTGGGCTCCTCTTGGGGGCGCCCTGGGTGGCTCAGTCCACTGAGCATCTGACTCTTGGTTTCAGCTCAGGTCATAATCTCAGGGTCGTAGGACTGAGCCTTGCTCTGCTCAGCTTCTAGTCTGCTTGAGATTCTTTCTCTGTCCCTCTCCCTCCTCCTCTGCTCTTCCCACCCCCACACCCCCTTACTTGCACGTTCACACTCTCTCTTTCTAAAATAAATAAATAAAACCTTAAAAAAAATTGGGCCCCTGAGGTGCTGTCCCTCAGCAATTTCAGCAGAAGCCCACAGTGGAGCAGGACTTATCCTAAAGGGTTTGTCTCTAGAGTGAACCCCAACAATATTCATGAAAGACTCACAAAGCTTTAAGGGAGAACTGTGTTAGTATAAATATCACCAGATTGGACTAAAATGGGCAGGGACAGTACAAAATGAAAAGAGCCTTTAGAACCGAAAATATAAAGCAGGCCAAAAAAACTACTCACTTGGAAACACAAACTACTTTTTTTTTTAAATTTTATTTTATTATGTTATGTTAATCACCATACATTACATCATTAGTTTTTGATGTAGTGTTCCAGAGGGAGACACAAACTACTTTTTATGGCAGATGGGAGAGAAGGATGACTTAGAGATTGGAATGAATAGACACAAGGGCCATGAAAAATCAATCCCAGGAAGCAGCAGGAATGAGAGCTTATCAGGAAGTGGCAGCATATGCCCCACTGGATTTCAGATCTGTTATGAACTAGGGATTGCCATGTGCCTCCCATTTCCCCCTTTTCTGAATGGAAAGCAGTTATCTTATTCCTGCCTCACGATACCTGTTGGGTGGAGGTGGGGGACAGATAGCTTTTTCTTTGGGTCTTCAGGCTGGTAGAAATTAGAGGAGCTTTACTTCAGGAAGTCTATATAAAAAGCTTCATCTGTACCTGGGCCTGATTTCCATTATGAGATCCTGGTTCTCAAACTGATGCTGTAATGAGAAGAAACTTTGGAGGTTCTTGGGAGACAGTAAGTATATTTTTTATTTGGGAGAGATATCAACTACTGGGCATCAGAGAGCAGACTATGAACCCCACTGATCCTCATCTCCTGGTGTTCAGATCCCTATGTGGTGCTCTCCCACACTGAATCAAAGCTGACCTATGTGCCTAAAAGAATACATCAAAAGTAACTGCATGTGATTTCCAAGGCTACATTATAAAACACACTGCAGCTTCAGCCTTAGCCTCTTGGATTGATCGAGGGAAACACAGCCATCGTATGTTAAAGACTATCAAGCATCCCTGTGGAAACAGCCATATGGAGGGAAACTGAAACTTCCAGCCAATAGCCACACCAATTTGCAAGTCACGTGAGGGAACCATGTTAGAAGTGGATCCTCCAGCCATCAATCAAGCCTTTCGATTAACTTCAGTCTTAGCTGACAGATGACTACAACCTCATGAGATGCCACTGAGCCAGAACTGCCCAGCCATGCTACTCCCAAATTTCTGACCTACAGAAATCATAAAAGATAAATAATGTTAAATTTCTTTAACCTCTGAGTTTGGGGCTGATTTGTTACATACCATTACATAACTAATACAGGGGACTCATGGTTCCTATTTTATATAAAATAACACATGTACCATTTTTTATACCAGTGTTCTAGGGCATGGCTTTATGCAGCAGTATGTTATTTTGAAATACCATCTCATTATTTTTCTTTTCTCATTTTTATTTTTAACATTCCTTCCCCCCTGACTCTCCACCATTAAAATTAGTCCAAGAGCCCAAGACTCATTGCATCAGGGAAGGAAAGGTCAGATATTATGCAGAATTTAAAAATTATTTCTGACATTTCTTGGCTGGGTTTCAAAATAGATTTAACTTAAGTCCATAACAAGTCAATGATCTGAAAGCAAGAACATTTGCCTTACAAGAGGCAAAATTTGTTACTAGAGAAATGGATTATTTTTTTCCTGGAAGTCTCAAAATTGGGATTTACTTATGAAACACAAAGCCAGAGCAACTAGAAGTTAGAGTTTTTCTCTCAATGATAGAAGGATGTGGCATAACAGGCGTTCCTGCCAAGTGGACTCTGAGAAGGGGGAAAGGGAGAGAGAGAGAGAAGGAATATGATACAAATTGAGACATGTTATCATTTAATGTTTAAGGTGCCAAAGAGGGCTGGTGATATTTGCTTTCAATACTAGCTACAACTCTTTTCAGGAAAAAGGTATACATGGTATTAGTAAGATAAAATCATTTACCCTTATTATTTTAAATTTTTTCCATTATCTAAAATCAGCCTATTACATAAAGAATTCTGAACAAAAATATAATTGGATATATTAGTGGCTATTTAAGAAGTGACCAACAAATCTACGAAAAATGTTAAAGTTATATATAGAGGGAGCAAATATAAGCCATAAGCTTCCACCATTGATGCAACACAATTGTGGTAACTAGTCCTCAAAAAAATTTTCCATTTCTTAAAATATTTGATTATGATCACATGAGCACACACCCAGATTGAGGCCACTCTGCCCTATGCCAAGTTCACAGCTGCTAGGGCACTAGGAGGCAAACACAAAAGATGTTTTTGTTTTGTTTTGTTTTGTTTTTTTAAGATTTACTTATTTATTTTAGCAGGGGAGGGGCAGAGGCAGAGACTCAAGCAGACTCCCTGCTGAGAGTGGAGCCCAGTGCAGGGCTCAATCTTAAGACCCTCAGATCATGACCTGAGCCGAAATCAATAATTGGACGCTAAACTGACTGAGCCACCCAGGTGTACCTCACAAAAGATGTTTAGAGAGGATATTTTTGTTTTCTGGATTTCAAATCCATCTTTATTATGCATCCTTAGAAACATGCAGTGTTGGGGCACCTCGGTGGCTCAGTTGGTTAAGCATCTGACTTCAGCTCAGGTCATGATCGCAGGGTCCTGGGATCAAGCCCCACATCGGGCTCTCTGCTGAGTGGGAAGCCTGCTTCTCCCTCTCCCTCTGTCTGCTTCTTCTCCTGCTTGTGCTCTCTTTCTCTCTCTCTGACAAAAATAAATAAAAATATTTAAAATAAAAAAAAAGAGAAATGTACAATGTTGACTCAGCATTTTTTATACCATCACTAGCACTTCATACCTATCCAATAGGCCTCAAAAGTCACTCCCTTAACCAAAGCATTCCCTTAACCCAATGGGTGAGGGACACCAGCACCTCAAAGAGCTCTGGGGCAGCCATCTTCTCTATACTAAAGATGGTGGTGAAGGGTGCTTCAGTAGAGCTGGTGTCCCTGATCTCAGTAGGAATGATGGAATCCCAACATGAAAGAGACCAGGGATGGAGCTTTCATATCAGAAATAAGGTGAGAGCAATTACCACAATAAATCAAAGTGTAAGAATGGGAATAAGTGTTTGACCTGAAGAAATCTGTGGTGGTGGCAAGCTAAACACTTTGTCTCCAGAAATGAAATGGGTGAACAGTCTATTAAGGTGCTTCTTGAGATATATAGATGAAAAAATTCTAGGTCTCCTGGGAAGAAATCTAGCCTTGATTGCCCAACTGGAGATTCATGGCTTTTCCTCATTCCCAGATTTAGACAGTTGACAGACCTATAGCCCCCTGACAGAAAGATAATCTAAGTCAATTTGAGAATGGACCTTGCAATGTGAGTACAGGTATATACACCATGAATTTTCTACTAAGCCTTCCGCACAGCTACCTGTGGCCATTTACCAGAATGACTTTGTAAAGCCTTCAAAACAAAAGAATATTCTTTTGACTAGTGAATGAGATCACCCAAGTGCTTTTTTTCATGACTTGTGGTTTTTCAGTAATAATTGCATTCTTTTATTTACCATTGGCATTGTAAACAATTCTGCATTTTATTGTTAATTTTTTATTTTTAAAGCCATTTTATCCCAAAGTAATTTTCTCATTATAAAAGCAGGCTATGTTATTTATGAACTGGAAACTCACATTTGGCCTAGTCATACATATTTTTCAGGATATGCTCAGTAGTGTTTATATGTCATTTTGGTCACATTGTAACATTTTTAAAAAATTTAATGTATTGCAACAATTACCATTACAGATAGAAACAGTTTTATCATAAAAATTAGTATAAAAAAATATAACTTTTACATTGCAAATCTGAAACTGCATAGTCCCTAGTTTCCCCCATCTGAAAAAAAAAAAAAAACATTTATTTTTGTAAGATAATATCTGATAGAACAAATATTCTGAGGAACCCAACTATCATATTATAAACAATATACTAAAAAAATCTACCATATATTATACCAGATGAATTAGCAGGCATATTCTATACAACTATATAGCATTTGTATGCCTATTTTAGATTTTTTTTCATTTAATCAATCTAAAGACATTGAAATTTTATTGTTCTTATAAAGGTATTTATTCCCATGCATTCTCATTTGGGTTCTGTGTTGAGTTGATGCCAGCTTTGACCATCACACACAGAAATTGCAATTGCAGAACTGCACAGTCCTTGGGATCTTAGAACACAGAAGGAATTCAATTAATGTTAGTTTCGTTATCCTTTCTCCACCTACTTCATAAATAAATGCTTGAAAATGCATAAAGAAACTTAGAAGTTGGTATTATAATATTTTCAGTAGTCTGAAAAAGTTCAAAAAAGTCCTTCTAAAATCCTAAAGAGAGGCTTCTTAAAATTGTTTTTAGTCATTTATGTATCACTAGGTGCTTCCTTTCTTAAAAATATTTTCTCCACCTGCCCACAGATACTTGTATGTTTTCTATTCACTATTTGGCTTTTTCACTTCTTTTCCTCTGTAAAGAGGGAAATCATCTTAGGAATTAATTAAGCGTTGTGCCTATTTTAACCACAGCCACAAGTTTACTGACGCTTCTCCTGCTGAGAGGTGACCTCAGCCCCTTCTTCTCAAGTTCTGGTGGGATCCGTGACTGCTTTTACCAATAGAGTGTATTGGACATGATGCTATGTGAGTCCCAAGGCTAGTTCATAATAGACCATGCAACGTCCTCCCTGGACTAAGAAAACACTCATTCTTAGAGCACTGAACTGCTTTCTTATAGAAATACAATTATCCTGAGACCATTATGCTGGAGAACCTTCATGTAGGCATGCTTGTTGACAATCCCAGATGAGCCTGATCTTCAGCCATCCCAGGTCAGACACCAGACAGGTGACTGAAGCCATCTTGAGAAAGATACTCCCAGTCCCTCTGTCCCAACTCTGCCATCTGAGTCACCCCCAGCTATTTGAGTCATTTTAGTTGAGGTCCCAAACATATGGAGCAGAGCAGAGCTGTCCTTTCTGTGCCTTTGTGAATTGTTGACTCTCAGGATCTGTGGGCAGTTGTAGTAGTTTGTTACACAACAATCACCAGCCAAAAGAAACAGTATTAGTCATTTACATCTTATTCATGCATATAACATTCATCAAGGGCTTAATGAGGCAAGACATTTATTAGCTTTATTTCAGGTTGGACGAATTTCTCTAATTCCTTCTGAAGACCAGGCTTTGCTAAAATTTGGGCTGTGGAGGCACTGGGCAAGATGTTAAGCACATTAGGAGCTGGGCATAAGTAAGCAGAAGGGCAGTGCAAAGGACAGAGGAAGAAAATGAGAACAAGAGCAAATGGAGGGAAAAAAAATAATGTCAGATTTTTTCCTTGACCCAGGCTGACTGTACAAATTTGCATCTGGCCCAGAAAGCCAACATGAAATGGCAGAGACACCTTGACTTCATCCAAGGAGTCATTTAGTTACGAAGGACAATCAAGCTTCATTCAGTGGTCATTTCTGGATAGGAAAAATAGATGCTTTATCAATTTAGCACATCAGTCATAATGACTAAGGACTGGAGTTTAAGTAGCATGAACTTATGAAATAAAATTTTAAAAATACTGATATTTCACTGCCTTTTTAGAAATACATGTGAATGGTCAGATGTAGTCAAAGATGCCTCAAACATGTGCTGTAGAGAGACATAGTTACTTTCCAATAGCTTTAGAAGCCTCTGTAGGGAATGTCTATGAAAGGCATTTCTGAAAAAAAATGGGCTAAATGAAGGAAGATGGGAAAGCCCTAAAACTGTAAAAATAAGGCTCCATAGAAATGTATTGTATGCTGGCCTCATCCAAAACAAAAAGAAAATTTTTCATGTGACCATTCAGTGCTCTTTATATATCACGAGCCTTTCATTTTCAAGTTAAAGCTATTAGATACAGCACTCTATTTTACATCGAAGTGATCCTTAAATAACCATGTTCTTTAAATGTTAGCAACTTAACTTTTACACATTCTCTCCCTTCCCTTGCTCATCACAACTTCTAGAAAATAATTGTACACTTGTATCTTCTGCCCCCACTCGCTTTCACTCCTCATTGTGGAGGGGGCTTCCTTTGCAGTTTGACCTGTGTCCCTACACTCGATGGAAATTGTGCTCATCTGGTCTCCTCCCAATTGCCAAATCCAATGAACTTTTAGTCCTTATCTGATTTAGTATTTAACTCTGCTGCCTGTTCATCTTCTTATTATATAATGATATATACATATCATTTTATGTGTAATTTTTATTCAAAATGATATATGCTCATTGCAAAAAAATAATTGGAAACTACACTGAAGAGTAGAACCAAGCCCTCTCCTCACTATCCCACTTGTTGGGAGAACCAATGTTCCCAGCTGAGGTTCAGAGGACCAGACATTTTTCTGTGCACAGTTAGTATATAATTTGAAATTTCAAACCCAAACTGAATGAGAGGATTTGACATGAAAAATAAACTATCCTTTACTCTCAATCCTCACTTTTGATAGCCACTTATACAAGTATATTTCTTTTGGCGGTTATATCCATTATGTTTGTGTTCATTCATTTATTTATCAATTTAAACTATATCTAACTACACCCTTCATCATGAAGAATGAGGAATTTTGCTGATCTCTAAAACTTTCTCACTTCCTTATTCCCACCTGTCACACACTTCAAACTCTAAAAGGTGTGTTTTTATGTATTCAGCTTTTCTATTTGCTAATCTATGCCTTCAAATAAAATACAACCTCCTATTTCTTGACTCACTCATTTTAGGCATTATGTCATACTTTATAACACCGAATTTTACGTCACTTATCTTTTCTAATGACTAAAAAGAATTATTTCCTTTGTCTATAGGTAAATTAAAAAAAAAAAAAAACAGCATTTACAATAATTATTTAAATGTAGCTCCCTGCAGAATCAAGTGGTGTGATTGGACAATGAGTAGAGATGGTTCCCCTGTCACTAAGTTTGTGCCCCTGGAAAGAGCACATAGCTAACAAACAGGGAAGGAAGGAGAGCACATTGCTTTTATTTGTTTGTTTATTTTATGATGCTATACTTTCTCCTTATCATTAAGGTCACTTAACTTTTTAATCACATGTTTTATTACAGGAAATTCTTTCTCATCTAGGACATATTTTCCTGGAGCTGTCTTATTCCCTGTTCTAATTTGTACTTTAGACCTAGTACAAAACCATCATCCCGGAATTATTTTTCTTTTTTAAAGTCTTCTGCTATTTATTTTAACATCTTATTATACTTTGTTCTAAAAAAATAATAATACAGCAAACCATCTTCTCAGTCCTCTGCAGAGAGCAAATTAGCATTTTCCGCTCTTATATTGACTTGTAGAAGACATTTCATTTTCAAGAAAATCCCAGGGGACAAAAATCTTACAAGTAGTGTTTGAGTAGATTTCTTTTCATGTAGAAATTGCAGTAAAAATTGGTGGTCTCAAATAACAGGCATTATTGAGTAGATGCAACTTTAGTATTTGGAAAGGATTAATAACTTACAAAGACTAACATTTTACTTATTACTAGTGCTTGTAATAACAAGATTTTTAGTTCATTGAACAAATATTTATCCAGAAATCAGTATGTTCTTAGCATTGTTTCATGCTCAGGGGATACAGCAGGTCCTCATGAAGCTTATTCTATTTGATGAAGCAGAGGCAAAAAATAAGAAACATAAAAATTAAATATAGAATGAAAAGTCAATTGTTGATGATGCTAGAAAGGTGTGATAAGGGAGTGCTGGGGGAGGGAGGATGGGACAGAATTTGAGCAGGGCACACCCGGGGGGGGAGTCTCTGTGAAAAAGTAACATTGTTTTTTTTTACCTTTTATAGTTTCTTTTCTTCAGTTTATTATTTATTTATTTATTTGTTTTTGACAGAGGCTGCCGCAGGTCGATTTGTACAAAGAGAAAGGAGGACACCAGCCCCACGCAGATAGAAGCCCAGGGGTCACACCAGTCCTGTCCTCACTGGCAGACACAAGCCTCTACACTGGAGCCTTTGTGGGGGTCTGGGCACCTTGGGGAGCCTGAGCTGCAGCAGGAACAGGAGCTGGAGCTGGAGCCGGAGCCGCAGCCTGGGCATTGGTTTGAGCCTTGGCCTTGGCCTTTGGCCGGCAGAGCCTGAGACCCTTGGCAATGCGGGCACGAGCACGTTTCCCGAGCTTGGGGTGAGCGATGTAGGCAAGTCGATTGAGCTTGCGGCTACCGCCCTTTGGGATCTTGGGCTTGACCTCCTTGGGCTTGACAAGGGCCTTGATAGCCTCGGCACGTGCACTAATGGCCTTGGCGTTGTTGGCCTGCATCTTCTTCAGGCCCTTCTTGTTGTGCTTCTTGGCAAAGCGCATGTTCCTCAAGAACTTGGGGTCTACCCCTTAAGAGATTCGTATCTTTGTGACCGGGGTTTCTTGATGCCATTTCTGTGCCATTTTCGTGACTGGTTGTGCGTGGTGTGGTTCTTGGACTTGGCCATGTCTGCACCGAAGACCGCGGCTCCTGAAGCACCTCGGACCGGAAGAGAAAGAGAGCTCGTCAGTTTATTTTTTAAAATTGTTTCATTTCAAAATAAGCACAAAGTTACAGAAAAGTTGGGAGATATAATACAAAACTTTTTTTTTTCTGAACCATTTGAAAGTAAGTTGCTGGCTTGTTCCATCATTTCTGAATATTGTAGTATATATTTCCTAAAGACAGGGAAATTCTTCTACATAAACATAATACACAATAGATTAAGTATTTTGTTTCATGGTCTCACTTTTTCCCTTTGTCAAGCTCCTCTGTCATCTTGTTCGATAAACAGTAAGCAAGTCTTTCAAGGAGGATTGTCTATGAGTAGTAAAATTTTCTAAGTCTTGCATAGCTAAAAATGTCCTTAGTTTTCCTGAACTCTTGATTGGTAGTTTGGCTGGGCATTTAATTTTAGGTTCCAAATCATATTTTTCTCTGATCTCAGTCTTCAAGCATACAATGTTTCTGATGAGAAGTTCGATTCCCATTTATCAGAAGCAGTAAGTAGAGGCTTTTGAGATCCTCTCTTTACCCTTTGCAAATCTCTGTCTAGATGAGGTCTTTCTTCTTCATTCTTTGCTCTTCACTCTATGTGCCCTTTGAAGCTGAGAACATATGTGTTTATGTCTAAAAAATTAATTATCTTATTATTTTTCTGGTAAATTCTTTAGGATGTTTTGTTCTCTTCCTGAAACTTTTCCAAAGATCATAACTCCCCTGGATGGATCCTGTAAGACTTCAAAATTTTCTCCTACATGTTCCTATTTTTCTTTTAGCCTGGTATCTAGATTTCCTCAGGTTTTCCAGAAGTTCTTTTTAATTTTTCTCAATTTCAGACATTGTATGTAAACTTTCTAGTAAGCCCTTCTTGTTCTTTAGTATCTACGAAGACATATAAAATTATGTTCTGTGTTCAGAATTACCTGTTTCTTTCAGGGTTGGTTCATTGGTTCATACTGTGTGTGTGTGTGTGTGTGTGTGTGTGTGTGTGTGTGTGTGATTGTTTTTCCTCTAATATGATATTTGTCTATTTAAAATCATGAACTGAAAGCTAGCTCACTTGGGACATTCTCTGGCTGGGGTTCCTTCTGCTAGCATATAATCCTGTTCCTCACCAGGCCTCTCTTCACTGAGAGGTGTGGACTGTGAGCTCTGAGCCCACAGATACCTTTCTTTTAAACAGCATGAGTAGAGAGCAGAGAGCTTATTCTGGGAATCCCAAACCAATTTTTTTTGACAAGTAGCACTAGAAGAAGTGGTAACTGGCACAGCTATTCAAACAACAAGCACCGCCCCTGATCTCTAAGCCCTACCCACTCCCGAAACCGGACCTTTTATCTCCAGGTGGGGAGCATTTCCGAGGCACTACCATCAGGGAGCATGGCTTCTCTCTCCATGGCAGCCTCTGTGCATGTGTGTGCACACCTGGGCTGGGCTCCTACTCCTGTATTTCTGAATATATCACATATCTTCCATCTTTTCAGAAATTCATCAAGATTAATGGCTTGCATTTGAGAACTGCTATAAATGTATTACCCTTAGTACTTTTAGATTTTATTTCAATCGGATTTGTGGAAGGAAAAGAGATATATGTATGTCCAACCTGTCACCTTGAACCAGAAGCCCTACTTTCTTAATGTGCAAGCCCTCTCCCTCAGCTTGCTCTCTGCCACTTCATTAACATTTATGTGTCCCATCAGTGCTGACTCCTTTCCTTTTACCTTTCCCTGGATGTTGATGTTCCATCCTTGTCTACCTCCTCTGTTTCTACTTCAACTTCCACTTTAAGCCAGTGAACCCATTATACATGACTAGCTCTCATCTCTCTTCTGGGCTCCGGTTTTGTATTCTCTACTCACTATTGTCATTCAGACCATATTTAATTTTTCCATCCAATGTCAAGAAATAGCATATACTTTTTTATTATTAATAAATTATTTTTATTACGTTTACTATTTTAAATAATTTTTAATTTTATAATTATTAATTTTATAATTTTAATTATTAAACTGTTCATAATTTTTATTATTAACTAATCAATTAATTAATGCTTCAGTGATCCAGACTGGCTTTAAGGTAACCTTTCTACTATACCATACTATTACCTAATTATTTTTCACAAATAACTGGGAATAATTAATGAATATTGATGAATAATTAATGAATGAATGACTTGCTCACCTTAGTGTGAGCTCAACCCTGGGCCTCCTCCTTACCAAAATTTTTATATAACTTATTTGTTAATAACACAATGTATTCATATTTCATTTATCTCTCCCCACAAAAAAATGGGCGCCAAAAAACTTGAAAGGAACAAAAAACCACACCAGTTTCCAGTTTCCAATGACAACATGGCAGTATACTTCTATTTCTAATTTCAGTTACTATAATCAAACTTCTGTTATATCAAGTTTTTGAAGCTAAAACACTCAAGGCAGAAGTTTTCACTTACCTAATTGGCTACCAATGTAAGTGCAGATTTGATCCATCTGTCCCTAAGTGGATATGTGTATCTCTGCCAGGCTGCCCTTTGTTTTCTCTTTAAATTACCCTTTTAAAGACTGATTTCCCATGGAAGAAAAGCTAATAACAGTCACTTTTCTAGTCTGAGCATTTCAACTATAACTTTTGATGCTGGACATAGAATCTATCCAATTCTGCCAGAATGGGGAAAAGTTTCAAATTAGCTAAGGTTTCCTACCACTATGGATTCTTTAGATGTTTAAAAGCAAAAGAAAATAAAACAAGATTCTTTGTCCACACGGTACAACTATCCAGCACCTAATAAAGTGGTGCAGTGTAGACAATGATCTCTTTCGTTCCGGTTTTAATCATTAACTGGTCCAGCCAATCTGCCCTCACATTCAAGGATTCCAAGAACGGTTACTCACATAATCTTCCAAAGAAACCATAAAACTTTTTTTTAATTTAAGAAATTGTAGGCAAAGGGGATTTTCACAGATTTGGGATCATAGGTCAAACTTTCTCTGGATATTCCAAATAAAAACACTTCATATGAATAATAATAGTAATAACAGTAATAAAAGCTAACATGTATTAAGTATTAGGCCATACTCTAAACTCATTACATAGAATATTTCATTTAATTTCACAGTAACTTTTTGGGTAGGTATTATTATTAGCCCATAAAGAACTGAGGCTTAGAAAAGTTAAATGTCTTGGCCAAGTCATTTCTCCAGTTCATAAGTGGTAGAGCTGGGACTTGAACCCAGGCAATCTGATACCAAAGCACATTATTTTTAACTACTAGGAAATGTTATCAAATGGATTTCACCTTGTACGTCAGCTTTGATGATAATGACAGTATGGCACAGGATGTTGAAAAAAGTCAATCAGCAGACTCAGTATGACAGAATACTAACACTGACCAATGATGTCAACCATGAGCACATTAGAGTTGGGGATCATATTTATTCTATATACTTGCCCTCTTAAGGAAAGTGAAAGAAAAGGGGGGGGGGTGGAGACAAACAGACAGATTATTTACCTGTGTATCTGTAAACAACTCTCAGAAAAAGCATAGTTTAGGTTAGAGAAATTCACAGAATGTACCAAATGCTGACAGCAATTTGTCTTTCTTCATGTTAGGTTTATAACAAAAAACTACTAGTGATTCAAATATTTGTTCCACTTTATTTTCCTTCCCCCACACACTGCTGGAGTGTTTTTTTTTTTTTTTTAAGTGAAGAAAGTAGTATGAAGAAGAAAAGAGGAAAGGCAAGATGCTTAGAAAACCATCACTTGGGTGATTGAGTCAACTGTGTTCAATTTCAAGGAAATTTCAGAAAAAATAGAGAAGACCTTAGTTTTCTTTTCAGAGGGCTCAGATAGTGAGAACTTGCACAGGTAATTAAGGTGGGATCATATTTCTGTGATAGTCACCCATGTTACATTTTTCTCCTGGTATTTCTCACTTTTCTTTCCCCTAATTTGAGCAGACAGTCTTCCCTGTGTTCCTTGACTTAGGGTTTGATTTAAGGCAAGTTTTTCCTAGTTTCTGCTAAAAAGAGATTTAAAACTGAAGGTAATCTAATTTCTATCCAGACTAAAAAAAATGTTTTCTAGGAGGGGAGATGGAGAAAGAGGGAAGAAAGGTCTAATGAGAGCAAAAATCTCCCTGGATCCCAGAGACTGGGTTTTGTGCCCTGCTTCCCAGAGAAGAGCCCAAGGAAGGCACAAAGACCTGGGATATTTTTATGAAATACCAAAACAAAAGCTACCTGGTTCCCAGGAAAAGCCTCCAGGAACCACAGAACCACAAACTATCTATCCTTCTTCTAAGAGTTATTTATGTATACACCAATCAACAATCTCTCTCCCTCTCTCTCTCTCTCTCTCTCTCCCCCCACCCCCAATCTCTCTTGGTAGACAAGTACCCAGGAAAAGAAAGGCTCTATGACACCTCCAGTTTAAGAGACCATGAACAGCCTCACAGAGACACCATTGTTGATGACTTAGGACCAATCAGGAGAGTGCATATCTCATTTGCTATCTCCATGGAAATATGACAGAGAGACCACATGGATCCCCTCCCCCAATGTCTTGGCACTGCATATCCTCTCCAAAATCTTAAATATATTCTTAGATATATACTCTAAAGAAATGTGAAGGATGGGGAAATCCCAAATTAATAGAAATAATTATTCTACCCCACTATAACAGAAAGAGAGCTCAAAATATGTGAAATCATATTCATGATGAAGTGGAGTGCCAATCATTCAAGAACATTAACATCTAGTGAAAGGTTTCAGTGAAAAATCATCACAGAAGAGCCTTCAGTTTGTTTAATCCTGGCTTTGTGTTCTATGTGTTATATCCTATACCACGTCAAATACTTAAGAGCTAATGCAAACATTTTCTAAACCTAACCTAACATGAGAGAAAGTTTATTTCCTGAGTATAACTGGTTAAGTCCATTTAGAGGAATCCTAACTCGGGTCACAAGTGTCTACTTAAGGAATCAAAGTAATAAATTATTGAATAAGACCCCTGTGACATGTACAAATAAACATGCTCCGTGTGCCAATATGCTCACACAGAATAACTTAACAAGCTCTGTCTACAGCGCCAAGGCAGAAAGAAGAGGGGCTCAACTGTCAAACATATTTTCAACCAACCAGATTCATGCAGATGATTCTAAATAGTCAGGCCAAAAAAAACAGCCATCCTTGCCTAGTTGGAAGGGATGGGTTAGAGCCGGTAAAACTGTTAAATTCTATTTGGTTGCCAGAAAAAGACCAGAAAAAAAAGTGAATTTGTTAAGCTTTGAAAGCAGAGACTTTTTTTTTTTTTAAGTTTTAAACATCTGTTAGGCCCAGTTAGAACAGTGATATACATAGAAAGAACTTCTTTTTTTTTAATTGAAGTATGGTTGACACACAGCGTCACATTAGTTTCAGGTGTACAACATAGTGACTCAACAGGTCTATACGTTAGGCTGTGCTCCGCACAAGCGTAGCTCCCCTCTGTCACCCTACAACCCTATTAGAGGATCACTGACTATATTCCCCATGCTGTGCCTTTCATCCCTGTGCCTTACTCACTCCACAACTGGAAGCCTGTATCTCCCTCTCCCCTTCCCCCATTTTGCCTAATGCACTCCCCTGCCCCTGGCAACCATCACTTTGTTCTCTGTATGTATACATCTGATTCCATTTTTTATTTGTTTGTTTAATTCATTTGATTTGTTTTTTAGATTCCACATATAAGTGAAGTCATTTTCAAATGACTTCATTTTTAAGTCTTAAATATTGGTACTCACCGAATATTATATCATATATATATATATATATATATATATGCACATACATATATATGTAACATACCCCAGGTATTCATTAGAGCAAAAGAAATGTCAATAGTTTCGAAAAAATAAAAAACAGGTGATACAGACTATCCTTGCCAATCCAGTACCTTCTTGCTTCCCTTCCATAAGTACCTGCACTGATCTCACAGTCTCTGTCCCTAGAGCCTGTTTTTAGTCAAGAGACAACATCTTACTCAATAAAACAAATTCTAGTAATTTGTAAATGCCAATTGATTAATATTAAACTTTAAAATCATATTTATTATGTGCTTCTGGTTATAGTCAGTAATTTAAATTATTAAATTAAATAAACATGAAAATAGTAAATAAAATCCTACCTTGCAGTGGAAATTTTGTAAACATTTTGTTTATCTCCCAGGTAGATAAAGATCTAATATTTCACATTCTATTTCGAAATTTCTTTAACCTGTGCAACTTCTAAGTAGGGCACCCCAGAGTCATTTCTTAAGCTATGGACTCTAATAGGGCAAGTCAGTCAATGAGAGATTGGAGACAAACATGCCTTTTGGTTGTCCTCAAATTAGACAAGCTGTCTCCCCACTAGTGATGCAGGTGTGACTATATATGGAAAAAGAGGTTCACTGTAAAATAAGATGATGGTGCTAAATTCAGAAAAGTTCTCATCTTTAGAGTAAACTAATACAACCATGATAACATAAGAATTAAAGGCAAAATGACAATGAGGGAAAGTAATTTTAATATCTACTTTGTTCTACAATATTTCTACTTCTACAGTACTGTAAGAAAGGCTTTATTATCATTCCTATGGCTCAGTCTACATCATGACTTCTGTGGGCCATAGGGACTTTTTCCTTTGTGGTCCTCTTCCTCTGTAAGAAAATATTTAAAATATATATATTATGACTGCATTGGAATAAAGACAAATATAATCCAGGTTGGATTCCATTATTAACATTCATCATTATATTCATTTTCTTTCTTATTTTAAAGGAAATTAAAATATTTTTTAGGTCCCTGGAAGTATTGTGGGCATCAGGCACTGTGCCTCCTGGCTAACATATAAGTCAGTCCCACCTATGGCAGATAGTGCTAGTTAAACCCCAATAGCTATTCACCCCTTCTTCTAGAATAATGAAACCCCAGTTTTTGACCAGGAACCACAGACATCCAAAATAAAGACTACAGTTCCCAGGTTCCCTTGCAGCTATATGTGGCCAGTGGAATGCGAGTAGAAGCAATGCAAGTAACTTCCAGGTTGTGTTCCCTCTCCCTACAGTTGGGATTCAGCAGTGGTAGGAATGAGTCATTCAGATCATGTAAATGGGGACAATAGTCTAGAGATATTAAAACCATAAGATAGTAAGAACCTGGATCTCTAACATCTCATGGAGCCCTCGTGACTTCCCAGAGCAATGTCACAATACCAGCCCAGGCTTTGTATGAATGAGAAATAAATTCCTATTTAGTGTGAGTCCCTCTTATTTTGGATCTTGGTTACATGCAGCCAATCTTCTATCCCAAATAACAGAATCGCCTTTCATGGTAAGAAAACTGAGGCACAGATACCATTTTCTCAATATGATTTACTAGAAACTAAAATGAGACAAAAGTGAACCCTGATCTATCCATATTTAAAACCCTATGCTCTGTTCAGTGCCTTCCCACATTGTCTTCTCTCTTCAGAGAAACAAAAACATGAAGAACAAAGCAATTATGAGAGAAAGAAGAGCATAAGCTTTATGAAGCAATAAATGTCATCAAAAGAGAATCCAAACAAAAAACAAATGGAAAGAAAAAATGAAACAGATTCAATGTGGATTTTTGCCAGCACCACATGACTTGACATTTTGAATTACAACCACTTACAGGAAGTATTAGAAACTTTCCAAGAAAGGGATAGTTCACATAAATGATGGATCTAGTACATTTTGCTTATTTGTTAGCTTTGACTGTAAGTTTATATATTATTTTTTGGCTCTGATAATTTCTGATTTTTACGGACACAAAGCATTATACCGAGGTGAGAGCCCACAAAACATATCTGGTAAAAGCATATTAGTAATATTTCCAAATACAGATCTAGTTGTTTCCTTCTAACCCTCAGCATATAGGTTCATTCATCCTGAGCAGTTTCCTGCCTTACCAATATATCCCTCAAGGTGAATAAGGACCTCTTTTTATTTTTACTTCTGTTCTTTAAATATGCTAAACAGTCTAGTTACTAATTGAATTGTACCTTTTAAACATTAAAATATTTTGTATAGACGCTTGAATTTCAGATCATTTCCTTTACATTAGCCATATTTCATAAAAGCCATATCTTATTTAAAAGGGAGTCTTTCAATGAGTCTGGGGTTTTCTTCTACTCCTTGCTCATTAGAGTAAACAAAATGAAAGGGCACAGATGTCACTTGCTCCCCGAGAATCTCTTATTTTTTTAGGAGAATACAGGTCATCTTAGAGTCTTTTAAAAAATCAAGCTTCCCCCTCACAGATACATTCATGGACTATGCAACATCTCACTATCTTTACTATATCCTCCAATAATAAATTTTTAAAACCTCCAACTTTTTTTTTTTATCATTTTGGCTATACCAATAGGAGTATCACCAGAAGACTTAGCTTGCGATTATGTACTTTTATCTCGTAAGGTCAAGGCTGACCCAAAAGACAGAAAGCCACTAAGTGAATTCATATCATTGTGCATCCTGTCACAAAGACTCTGTTAGCCAAAGTCAAAGAATGTGAGACAACCATACCGTTGAAGTAGCCCCCAAAGGGGCATTAATGAAAGACAATTTGTCATGGTGTGGGGAAAAATATTAGAACTTTATATTTTATCTACACAACAGGAAAGTAACTAAGCTTTATGACACAGATCAACACCATTTCCCTCATTCAATCTGTATGTCAGAGGCCTCTGCCACAGGCAATCAGGAAGGTATCTGGAAAAGAGAGGACCCATTTGAAAACATGTCAGGGGTAACAGCAATATACTGTCTCATGGGCTTGTTTTCGGTGAGTTCTACTGTATTGTAGTTTTTGTGGATCCAGCTAAATGGGCTAACCAATTAATGGATTTAAAATGAAATTACCCTCACAAAATGTCAAGTGGATTAAAAAGTTTCTGCAAATAATCCACAGATTGAAAAATGCTAGTAATTTAAACACAAAGCAAACCAGTAGAAAAATGGCAAAACTAATGTTTTAGCTCCTAGTACATATTTTTGTCAACCACATGATATATTTAAAAAGTCATCTAGTCATCTATAAAAAGATCTCAGTCTGAAAACTTCAAAATTATCAAGAAATACTGGTATGTGTTGTGGTGAGTGCTGTGAATTGTGTAAGACTGATGAATCACAGACCTGTACCCCTGAAACAAATAATACATTATATGTTAATAATAATTAAAAAAAGAATACTGTTTGAAATATGGATTTGCCTTCACTATTTTTAACAATGAACACCCACAACTTTTATCAGTGAGGGCATATTGTACCATAAGATATTAACTCATGATTATAAGTAGCAAGACAGTTTTAATATAAGCATGTAAAATATAGCATAGTCATTTTTTTCAGTGGTATTTAAAACCATGCTACACTCAAGCTAACAATTTATAACATTTTACCAAATTGAATGATAAATATTTGGGAGTCACTTCTGTCGTTCTTAGTTAATAGTGAAAAACACATCCCGTTGGAGAAACACTTTCTCTTCCTAGGAAAAATATCTGCTATAATTTATAGAAATCAGTATACTGACAAACTACAAAACATTCCTTTATCAACAAATAGATTTGGAAGGTACATAGAAAAAATTGGTGAAGATTTGGCAAAACAAGTATTAGATCAAATTATCAAGTATGTGAGGTTTGCTCTAAGTTGGATGAACATAGTGATGTTCCTGCATGTCTCCGTTTATGGCATCTGTCAGATTTCATTTAGGTGAAATACACAAAGAACTACTTTTTTCATCAGTTATCAAAGGAGAGATGAGACAAAGAAGGTAGGTTCTCAATAGTATAAAAATTCTTGACTAAAATAATGCTTTACAGAACTGTGTATTATTACCATTGCTACAACCACTGCCTTGACAAGAATATAAGAAAAGGATTCAAAGTTAAGCTTACAGAGATAGCTCTATACAAGAAGCTGCTTCCTGCATCATTCAGAGGCCAAGCAGGTAGGAAAGAAGTCAAAGCCAGAGATGCCCTTCAGGCTACAGGATGTCAATAGTAGGACAAGTTTTATAGAATTAAGACTTTTAAAAATAGTAGAATCTTTAGAATATCCTGAATCAGATAGAAAAAGACCAGGAAAATCTTTTGTACCTCAAAGTTGTGCTGGTTAGCTCATGGCAAAGTTCTTAAAAAGAGCTGTTGAGCTTAAAGGTAGAATACATTTCTTTTAAATGTGCAAAAGTTGCCCAGCTTTGTAGTGCAATTATAATGACTGCCCATTGTATCCTCCCAAGAAGATTTTTAAAAAAATATATAAACACATATAATTCCTCTGTTGGATTTAAAGTCGGATGTTTCAACAATAAGTATGAATGGCTACTTTTCCAAAGCAAATCTTGCAATGGAGACAGCATTTTGAAAAAGAAATTTGAAACTGTTTCTACTCTTAAAGGATTTTGTTACTAAAAAAAACATAAATGTGTCTATTTAAAAAATTTCCCTAGATCTTTCCTTTACCCATATGTTTATCAGACTGGAAATGGAATTGTCCAATCTATTTAAAGTTCTTCCAAGCAGAATTTTCAGTAAGTTTCTTTTTTTTAAAGATTAATTTATTTTTATTTTAGAGGACGAGAGAGTCAGCAAGGGGAGGGACAAAGGAAAAAGGAGAGAGAATCCTCAAGCAGACTCCCCGCTGAGCATGACCTGAGCCAAAATCAAAAGTCAGATGCTTAACCGACTGAGCCACCCAGGCGCTCCAATAAGTTTCTAATTCCTGTTAAAAATGTTAAAATAGGGGCTCCTAGGTGGCTCAGTCGGTTTAGCGTCTGCCTTCCGCTCAGGTCATGATCCCGGTCCTGGGATCCAACCCTGCGTCCCCCGCCCTCACCACGGCTGCTCCCCCTGCTTGTGCTCTGTGTCAAATAAATAAATAAAATCTTTTTTAAAAATGTAAAAATATAACACTTTTTTATTAGTTTGCAAGAACTTAACTAATGTCACAGAATACAGAAATACACCAAATTTCATTGAAAGGTTATATAATTGGAGAATGCTATGTAAAACACAAGTATCTTATTTAGAAAGCACAGCCAGAATGTACTTCCTCCATTTGGTGCCCCGTGTCTTCACCAAGTATCTTTTTCTACTCTTAACAGCCATTAAATCTACCAGATTTAGCAGGCATTAAAAGCATCAGAAGTAACTTCAGCTGTGGAAGAATCACTGCATTGCAAAGGGTTAAACCAAGATTTTCAAATGTTAATGAGCAAGTTGATAGTAACTACGGGAAACCCAAACCTGTGCAGTCTCTTTAACTGTCAGTGCCTGAATGCTTGTGAAGCTCTGAGGGCTTGCTTTGGTTTATTGGAAATCATTAAAATGGTGCATTCTCCCCAGCTGATATTAATAAGGCCACACCATTCTTGCAGCGCCTCGGTGTAATTCGCGGCTGCCCCCAATTATCTGTGGGCGATCTGCCGGCCTGTGGAGGGGGTTCCACACGGGCAGGCGCTTAATGAACGGACCGGCTTATAAACACAGGCTAATCTCTCCCACATGAGCACCTGAGGAGGATCACAGGTGACAGCTGTTTAAATTTTCAGGGAAATTAATGACCCCTAAAGAGGCAGCGCTTATCAGGCTTGGAGTAGGTTTGATAGAGGAGAGTCACCACGGGGCAAAATGTTTATAATCGTGTGTAAGTGCCTCATTCAATGGCTTCATCTTGGGAACTTTTATTGACACGGTCCCCTCTGTTAATGCTTGTGTTGGCAGAGCGACTCGGTTCAATCTGTTCCCGATATTGGGCTCCTATGGCCGCTAATGAGCATCTCCCTATCCTCAGATCACAAGCCATTTAAAATGATCAGGACTGTAGTTGGCATCCTGACCGCTTAGGGAAAAATCCCATCAGACACATACATTGTTTTGGTCCACAAGGCATTTGTGATGCACCCACGCAGCCCCAGAGCCGGGCCCCTGCAGAGGCAATGGGAACAGGCCACACTGCTGGCCGTCTGGGGTATCGAGCAGGAACAGGTAATTAAGTGCAGATTGGCCAAGGGGCCAGAAGTGACTTTTAAAAAACAGATCTGGGGAGAAACAGCACATGGCAAAACTCACCACCCTCTTCTCCCACTCGTACCCCCTCCTCTGCTCCGGTGTTTTATGGCTTTTATGTGTCATTACAACAGGACACACTACCTTGTTCTTGGTTGTCTTTACATTCCACATACCCCAGGATCACTTAACAGGAAGTGGTCTCATTTCCAAGGGGGCTTTGCAGAGTCTAGTGTCATGGGAAAGGAGATATGAGAGAGAGACAGACAGATGAGAGACAGACATGCTGGTCTGCAAATAGTATTAGAAAGGGAAGACTTGAGCTAAATGAAAGTAGAGGCTAGCACTGTAAGGTAACTAAACAGAAGAATATTGTAACATCTCCTAGGGTATTAATTTCAGGAGACAGAAGAGACTTTTAATAATATTAGAGAAGATGAGATTAAGTTTCTCTTCAAAATCTATAAAAACACTACAGTTTTTATTTTTAATTTTTAAAAATTTTTAAAGATTTTATTTACTTGAGAGAGAGAGAGAAAGAGAGCACCAGGTGAGGGGAGAGGGGAGGGACAGAAGGAGAAGCAGACTCCCCACTGAGCAGGGAGCCCAATGCGGGGCTCGATCCCAGGACCCTGAGATCATGACCTGAGCCCAAGGCAGATGCTTACCTGACTGAGCCACCTCAATGTCCCTATGCTATATTTTTTTTAAAACTATTTTCTTACATGGTTAAATAGCCAAATATTCTAGAGATGTGTAAATATGTTCGAGTGCAGGCTCCATGGCAGAGAGCGGAGATTATCCTGCTTGGGTAAGATGCTCATATATCTCTCTAGATGATTTCAGTGGGAGTCTCCTATGTTTAGGTGAGATTTAAACATGCCAGAATTCTGGAATACCAAAGTACTGACAATGCCACTCAGAAGGGGCAACCTGCTCTCTACAGTATATTTCTCTTCCCATGGCTCTCCAAGGAGAATAGCACATTTGCCTGTTTTTTTTTTTTCCATGAAGCAACCACTGAAGCCTGGATAAGCCCCTATTGCAGAACTATTTTAGTCCTTTCGGAGTTTTTGCTAGTTATTATAGCATATACCTAAGGATAAATACTGAAAAATAAATAAATGACTGTTGTACACTATGGTCCATTGAAAATATACATTTTTTAAGTAGGAATTCACAACTGAAAAAGAAAAAGTATACTGGCAGCAAATAAACACATATATGCAATTTCTTCAGTATTACTATATTTTATTGAGCATTATTTATTTATTCTTTTTCTATCTCTAGTGAAAATATGTCCCAGATATATAATTCAACTACTGTAATATCTGCATTCCTAAAATAGGCAACAAACTCCATTTGATAAACATTTCATATAGGAGTGATTATAATTCATCTCTATTTGTTATCATGGAAAGAAAAGTAAGAAAATTAATGTGAGCATAGAAGATAATGTTAGCAGATAATATGACTATTTTGGTGAAATAGTAATGTTTATAAAATGTCCACTGACTACATACCAAATCATAACCTTAAATAATTGAGATTGGGGTTAGCCAGATTTATATAGTTCTTTGCTTGAAATTCTATCTTTTGAAAAAAGTATTTTCTACTAATTCACAAAATAAACCCTAATGTCATGTCAAAATTACAAATTTATTTTATACATTATTCAAAAGCCAGTACATGATTAATAAAAACACACTCAAGCTTCCCACTCTTCCTCCTCTTGTTGCATGGTTAAAAAACAATTAACTTTTTTGCTTTACTGTATTATATAAATGCTACTTTTGAATTTGATTTTCATAGAAGCCTAAATGAACTAAGAGCTTCAGAGATCATTATTCATCATGTTCTTAAACTTGTTCAATGGCCCAAAGTGACATTACCCAAGGAAATGTCTTTCTCAATGAAAAACCAAAAGCATAAGAGACTCTTGAGAACCAATGATGAGAACAATCAGAAAAACCTTTAAGAAGATCTTCTTTGTTTAAAATTTATGTTTCAGGATAACATTTGGCCACACAGGCTTGACAAAATCATTCTTCATCTACAGTGTTCACTGATACAAGGGGAGGGTAGAAATGAACTTTTTCAAAAGAACAGAGAACACCACGTGTCTGACCGTGGTGTATGGTATATCTCGTCATGGCCTTCCTGAAAAAAAAAAAACTGGCTCCAATTCCACATTTTCTGGGAGTAAAACTCTGGCTAGAGCAGCATTCAGCTTCACTCCTCTCCTCTGGGAACAAAAGCAATGACAGAAACATAGTTAACCATTCGTTCCCAGAATTCCCATGACTCTTTAGCTCACAATGTGGACAAAGAAGGATAACATAGAACTCTCGGTGGGGGAGGGGAAGGCAATCTTCCCAGATTCAAACTCGGGCTCTTCCACTTTCAAACAAGTTGCTTCTCTCTGTGCCTGTTTACTCATTCGTAAAACGGGAATAATAAATGCGGTAGACCATTATTTTATCCTCATCACCAACATTCTGATTCTCCTGCCAGGCATCAAGTATGACTATACATCTCTGCCTCTTGTCATTACACATGGCCAGGTGACTTGCTTTGCCCAGGTGTGTCACTTCTGACAGAAGCATTTAAAAATTGAAACATGATTCTCCATCATCTATCTTCCCTGATGCAATAATTGCAGAAGAATGTGGTAAGATGGGCATCTGACCTGGATAACTAAGTAACTATCATAAGGCCTCCCACCTGCTAACCATGAAGCATAAGCAAGAAACAAAACTTGGCTGAGGTCATCTTAAGTCAATGGATTTAGGGGGTTATCTGTTACCACAGCATTGCCTAGCTTATCCTAATTGACAGGATAGAATAATCCTACCTGCCTCATAGTATTTTTGTAAGGACAAACTAAGTATAAATCACTTAGAATAATACCAAGAACATTATAAATGCTTAATTTATTCATTATGCAACAAATATTTACTGAGCTCCTACTAGGTACCAAACCCTATGCCAGATGGAGGCATTTAATGTGAGTAAAAACAAAATGTACCTGTTCATGTGATATTGACCATGTAGTTGGAAAGGCAGTTCTTAATCAAATGATGATACAAATATAAAATTGCAACTCTGCAAACTGGAATCCCTAAAGGGCAGATGGCACCAGAAAGCATATGAGATAATTGGCCAAGACAGGGCGGTCAGCAAAGTCTTCCTTGAGGACATGCTGATTTACCTTAGATCTGGAAGTCATAGAGTAATGTTAATTAGGGAAGAAAGAGCCTTCCTTGAAGAAGCTACCTTGTATGCAGAGACCAGTGGTAAAGTGCATGCCCCCTACAAGTGACTAAAATTCTCCAGCTGGAGTGCTTACTAAAGGAAAAAAGAAGTGTAATGTTGATGTCTACCACATTTATAATGTCTACCACATTTATTATTCCCATTTTACAACATTTTTGTTTTTACTCACATTCCTTACTAAAGGAAAAAAGAAGTAAAATTAGGATAGAGAGTTAGGTAGGGGCCAGACTTTGTAGGCTAGTGATGATTTTGGTCTTTATCTAAAGAGCAATGGGGAACTATTGAATATTTTAAGGGGGAGAGGATTACATGTTAAAAAGATCATTCAGGCTGAAGAGTAGAGAACAAGTTATAAGGGGGCATGGTGGATGCAGAGGTTAACCAGCTAAGAGGCTATTTATTGTTAGAGCACTTGCTATATGTAATGATACCTTGTAATGGTTGTAATGGTGGTGGTGGAGATGGAGAAAAAATGGTAAAATGGTTGGCCCTTAAAAATATGCATCCATCCACCTAATCTAGTATAAGATATATATATCATATATAATATATATATGTAAGATATACATATATATAGAGGGAGAGATAGAGATATCTCAAGGTATTAAGTAACCAATAGAATTTCTAGAAGGGTCAAATCACCAAGATGGACTACTCCATAGCTAGAAACAGTACAACAAAGGGAAACAACCAGCCATACAACACTGGCTATTCTAGTGGAAACCTAATGGCATTGAAGATGCCGAGAACCAGACAGTACAACTACTGTCATAGCTTCCCCAGAAGAACCAGTCGTCTCCACAACATGCTTGCTAGATGGTCTGAGCTCCTCAAACACAGCTGCCACCTGTCATTGCTCATGTCCATCTTACAAAATTCACATGAATGCATCTATCTCACAGAACCTATGTCTCATGAGAAACCTTAGCTACAAAGAAAAATAAATGTTATCTTTAACTTTTCAGCTTTGAAAGTATAGGAAAGGCATATTTGATGGGGTAGAGTAGATGTTGAGTGAATCACACTGAAGTGCCAGCCACAAAGAAGTGAAATGAACTGGAATTTTGATGGATTGGATAAAAGAGATAAAGCTGGAAAAGGTATCAAAAATGCCTAAGTTTTTTGCTTCCCAACTTGGGGGATGATAAATGCTATTTACTGAACTTGGCTTAAAAGTAATGAACATGAGTTTGGTATTGAACACACTGAAATTGAAGTACCTTGGAGACAGTCATGAGATGTCAAATAGACAGTTGGATATGTAAGGGAAGGTCTTGCTGGAAATATAAATTTATGAGTCATCTGGTGATAATTGAAGTCATGCTGTATTAGTTTTCTATTGCTGCATCACAAATTACCACAATTTAGCAGCTTGAAACAACACCCATCTATTACGTCAGTTGCCATGAGTCAGGAGCCCGCTAGGGATAAACTGGGTCCTCAGCTCAGGGTTTCACAAGGCTGCAATCAAAGTGTCAGCCAGGACTGCAATCTAATCTGAGGTTAAGGGTCCTCTTCCAAACTCACTGGCTGTTGGAAGAATTCAGTTCTTTACAATCATACAGCTGAGGCCCTCAGCTCTTAGAGGCCACCCACCATTCCCTACCATGTGACCCTCTCCAGAATATGGCAGTTTGCTTCTATGTGGTCAAAAAGAGAGCTTCCAATTCTCTCTTCTTTTGAAACTCTCTTGATTTGAATCTCTAGACCCTCTCAAGTTGGTCAGGCCCAACCAGGATAATAACCCTTTTGATTAACAAAAAAGTTGTCTTGTTAGGGATCTAAGTTATATCTGCAAAATCCTTTCATCTCTGCCATTCAACATAACTTAATCACAGGAGTGAAATCCTCCTGTCATGTTCACAAGTCCCACCTACACTAAGAGGTGAGGATTATAGAGCATGTGTGTACCAGGGGGTGGGAATCTTGGGGGCCATCTTAGACTTCTGCTTACCACACGTGTCTAAATAAGAAGATATCCTAGAGAGAAGACCATATGTCTAAAAAAACAGCCATGAAGATTTCCAATATTTAATGATAGAAGTATCTGAGATTGAGATAGAGAAGTTTTTATTATCACAATTTTACAGTTCAATATGCTCAACCATAATATACCCAAGAATTTGAAATAATTTATCTATTGCAGATTTTGCAACTTAATAAATAAGTTTGATGTGACCTGACAAGTTTATCAATATTTTAGACTGAGTGCAGTAAAGGTTCTAAATAGAGTAGAAGTTAGAAATGATCTAGTAAAACCTCCATATTTTACCAGTGATGATAGAGATAATAGTGACTTTGCCAAAGTCATTCAGCCAGTGAATGGCTGAAACCACAGATCTCCAGACTCTGAAATTTGTATTGGGTTTTTTTTCTTTAACTATTAAGTCTGTTCCATGAGATTAAGGTTGGTTATGATGCTTTATGCAGAAAATTATCGTCAACAAAATTAATATAGTTTAAGAGACACAATTCTATTCCTTCTTTTATCCATATCTTAGGATACAGCAAGAAAGCCTTAGCATGCTCTGTTTTCTAGAGACAATCCTGATAAAATCCCCTCACTCATCTTACCAGGTATACTTTCAAGTGGCATGCAAGGGGTCATATAAATATACAATGTTAAACCATTTTGTAGAGTTGTTAACATACTCTAAATTGATGATTTGAAAAGATTGAAGATCTTTTTCCTTACTGCTCCAGGAACTTTTCCTCAATAATTTCTTTTATATACCCATCTAAGGAGCCATAAACATTAGTTATATTTATATAACATAGTTATATTCTTTGATTCTATCACAAGCATATTATCTCCATTTCTGCTGAAAACACAAACTATGTTGCAAATTCCTTCCTATTGAGAGGATATTGTATCTATTCCTGGTCAAAACATTTGAATAATGTTGTAAATTATCTATATTAGTCTTTCCCTACCAGTCCTTTACATATATGGGCACTCAATAGCTATTTGGGTTGTTCATCCATGAAGAATCAGAATGTTTCTCGGCTTGGGAACAGACAATAGTAGATTTGCATCTAGCCTCTATTACATAACAACTGTGTGATTTTTGAGAAATTGCTTCTCTGAATCTCTGTTTTATCTATTAAATACATATAAGAATACCTAACATCCTTTTTTTTTTTTTTGATAACTTGATGAGGTAACAGATGCCATGTACCTCATAAAGTGCATCATAGATTCTGTGTGTTGGCCACTTTCCTCCCATTGCTTCTTAGCTCCCTAATGGACAGCTATACCCTTTTGTCATTCTTGTAGCCTTTTTTTGTAAGTGATGGAGCCATGCTGTCTTTGTTTGCATTATATATGTTTTGTTTTCCATATAAATTATTCCATTTTTTTCATTAAATAAGAACCAGCTCTCTTATTGAGTCTGAATTTGTTATCAGCCTTTTTAAAAATTCTGTACATCTGAGAAACATTATACATTCCCATCAATAACTATTGTTCCCTTATTGAGATTCTCACCTGAGAGTGGAATTTGGCATGGGAAAATATACTCCCTAGTAAAGCATATGAGAAGCTCCAAAAAGGGACTGAAAGCAGCATGTGTAATTTGAAAAGTCCTCCTGGATGAGTTGAAGATCTACCTCCAAGTATAGGGTTGCTTCCTCTCCTTTCCCTCTTCCTCACTGAGATCCCTAAATACTATTAGTAAATGTTCTGATGCATGTATTACTGAGAGTAAAATAAACTCCAGAGTACTTTTTCTTCTTTGTGGCAAATCATCACTCACCAACAATCCTTTGTTTCTTTTAAAATTGGCCTAAGCTGCTTTTCTTTTTCTATATTCAATCTTACAATGGCCTGACCTCATTTGCTTTTTGAGCCAGAAAGATTTATTTTCTAATTCTTTAATCAATGTCTTTAGTGTAAGCTTAATGTTCATTTTATGTACTTTGTATTCAATATGTTCATCCTCAGTCAAACTTGTTGTGACAATAACTGTAATGATGACATTCTATTTTTCAGCCCTTTGGTATCACTTACTAATGTAATGCACTTGCTGGCAAACAAAGACGTGTTCAGTTGTTCTTCATTAATTCTGATTCTTATTTGCAAACTGAGTTAACACACACTGGCTACAGCATGGCGCTAAGATACAGCAGCCTCAGTGAGCTACCCCTCTACTTTGCCATTCTAAAGAAATGTATGTGAAATATTTAATCGGCCTCTGTCGGTTATAACACTTTGGCCACCAACTCAAACTGGTTTTACAAAAAGGAATTTAGTGGTCCATGAGAAGCTCAGAAATTTGAAAGAAGAGCCAAAGGGAATCAAGACAACTCTGAAATCTTCAGTGACTAGCATTCTCCGTGCCCCTTGCCCTGTCCCTTTGCTATCCACCCATCTCTCATCTCTGCTTGTCTTTCAGTGGCTTTAGTCTCTCCTACTGGAATCAGTATCTTCTTGCTCTCTGACATCCTACCAGCTGTATGGCCCAGATACAAAGCACCTTCCCATGAAACTCCACAAACAATTCCCAGGAGGCTTCTGTTTGGCTCAGCGTGGGTCCCTTACCCTTCTTTGCACTAAATCATTTTACACTGGGGAATACAGCAATCCAATTGTTCACATGCTCACCATTGTAGAGACAAGGTAGAGTACAACAGGAAAAAAAGATCCCCCAGAATCACTTGATTAGAAGTGGAGAGAATCAATTCTCAGAGGAAGGAGGAACTACATTGGACAGACAACACTGCAGATCTTAAACATCATGGATGTGAAAGTTAACATTAAATTATACGGCGTGAGGCCTTCAGCTTCTCCTGCCAAGAAGAACTAGAGACAAGAATACTTGGGTAAAAGATACTGTTTTTATTTACATTTTATTTCTTCATGGAAACAATTTCTACTTTTTTACACTCAAGAAATAAGTGTAGGTGTTTTCCAAATCAAAACAGAGTTTAATTCAAAGTTATGCTAAATTAAGGTGTATTTCCCTCAAAGAAATGACTAGTGGTCAAATATTCTCTCATCAACAAGGTAACCAGAATCTATTCACAAACAGCAGTGTGCTGTGAAGGAAGCCTGTGCTTTAGCATGGAGACCAGATCCAACGGAGGCCTGGAGAGTTCCATAAGTAATAGGAGTTCTGAACCAGCAACGCTCAGCAAATAACCCACTGCAGATTAAAATTAGTTTCTCCACCAGTGTTATGAGCAAAAATATGATATGTTTTGAGTATTAGATGACTACACACAGCTAGGCTTCATTTAATCCTTTTCACACTCTAACCTTGCAAGATGTTGAGAATAACATTAATAATATAACAGCTCTTGCGCTACGAACTAAAGTGGAACAACCTATTTCTGGCTACTCAAAGTGTAGTCCACAGACTGGCAGGGTTGACATTATCCAGTAGTTGGTTAGAAATGCAGAATCTCAGGCCCCAAAGACAGAATTCCCAAAGATGATTACGTTTGAGAAGCACTGACCTAGAGTAAACCTACGAGCACCAACTCAAAGGGACGCTAGGTTATCACATCAAGCAATCTAGACTAAATGTAAATATTGGGAAATGGCTTTGGCCAGCGTGACAGGGACACAATCAGAAGAATGGCATTTTCTAAGTTAGGCTGCAAGTCTTAAAAGGCAGAGTTGTAAACAAAAACAAATCCCCCAAAGAATAACAGTGGTCATGATTACTAAGACAGTCATTTTTATGGGGATACACCTACAAACTGAAACAGGGAACCCTAGTTAGTAACAGTATCTTTGAGTGGGAAGCTCAGTTCCTGGATGTGCCTATGGACACATTCTTGCATTCTCACATGTGATGCATGTCTGAGTTTCTTGTCTGTATGTCTGTCTGAGGTTTCTGCCACCTTCCTTTTGTGTCTCCCATCCCCATCTCCTCAACGTCCTCCACAACTGCCCTCTCATGTCACATTTCTTTTCAACGTCTCCTGACAGGATGAAATAGAGCCAAGGCTGGTTGGCTAAACAATGGGGCTTCAATTTAGACTTTACTACACTCAGGGAAAGAGGATAAGTGTTTTCTAAATCAAAACACAGTCCAATTGACTACAGTTCAAACCAAAGTTATGAGAAATGAAGATAAATTTCCCTTAGGGACTAGTAGACAATCATCTTTTAAATATCATGCTCTCTTATCTGAAATTTTTTTAAAAATCTGTTTTTTTCATCTTTGGAGATCAAGAAGATGAAAAATGATGGAGTCTTTCCATTGTATCCCCTCTCTATAAATACACTTATTTCAAATTTGTGTCTCTGTTCAAATCTAAACTGGGGTCCAAATACACTAGCATTAAAATATATTGCTATTGGGACACCTGGGTGGCTCAGTCATTAAGTGTCTGCCTTCAGCTCAGGTCATGATCCCAGGGTCCTGGGATCGAGCCCCGCATCGGGCTCCTTGCTCCGTGGGAAGCCTGCTTCTCCCTCTCCCACTCCCCCTCCCCCTGCTTGTGTTTCTGCTCTCACTATCTCTCTCTCTGTCAAATAAATAAATAAAATCTTTAAAAAAAATAAAATATATTGCTATTTACAATTTCAAAATAGAGTTTTCATCATTCATTTAAAAAATACATATATATTTACAAAATTTCCTTAGATGCCTTTAGTTAAAAAAAGAAGCCTATGTAGACTGAATGGAAAGGGAAACTGTCCTTAGTTATAAATATTTTACAGCAAACATTAAGAAATATTCAGTTATGATAAAGATTCTATCAAAAGGCCAACAGGTTTAGACATCTAGACCTGCCCCACTTGCTAACTAATCCCTGGTTCAAGCAGGTGTTACTATTGCTGTAGGCAAAAGACATAATATAAGATACAGGACATTAGTTAGTACATTGGACTCATAGTATTCCATAACATTAGCAGAAGTTTCGGGTAGAAACAAAGAACCATAATTCACCTCCATCAACACCCAAGAAAATGAAATTTGGCCACCACGAGACAAGTTTGGGCTCTTGCCAATCTGTCATATTAAGCTGTAACTGACCTATGGAATCAAGATCTAATAGGAGGGAACACATACATGTAAGTACAGATAGGATGATTTTATAAGCTTTCAACCTTGTCACTGTCCTCTAAAGTAAGGCTCAGAGCTAAGTGAACTGTGTCTATCAGGATAGCCTGTAGTGATAGAAGAAACTGAAAAAACATAATGCTCATAGACCTTCTAGTATATACAGTAACTTCTCTTCTGCCATGGTTGGGAGAAAGAGCCATAGTCTAACAGCAGAGAATAAGGATCTGGTCCGGAATTCTTTTATCAAACTGGCAAGCAATGCACCTCACAGATGGGGGCTTTGCCACTTCTCTTGCACCTTTATGCAGTAACAGCTGAGCTGATGCATCCTGCACCTGCCGCAGCTTCTGGAGAAGTTTCAGAAGAAGGCCAGAGAACAGTAAATTATAGCTGACTAGCTAAAAGAAAAGGAAGATGTTTATAATCTCTTTAATGGAAGGAAAATAATATCCCATTGAAACTTTCTCTTTAACACATGGTTGTTTCTTCAATGCCTATTAGCTTATAAAGGAAAATAATAAAAAGTCATAATAGTCTTCTTGAGCATGGAGACAAAGCTTAGCAATGGTTATTTTTTGCTTGCTTTTTTGGTAGTTCTAATATTTTCGCTCTACAAACTCATTCTAGAAAAACTGGAACTACCACTATGCTAAAACAAAACCATATTATCCCGCCACCCAGAAATAACTACATTGTGTTGGACAACTTTGTAAGCTTTTTATCTATGCATACATTTTCTTAATGGCTCACAATATATTTAATATATTGTAATATAATTCTTAATATTTTATAGTATACATCTACAATATCATATTAATGGCTGACCAATATGCCATTGAGTAGCATATAATTTATCTGTTCATGTGTAGATAGACATTTAGATCATTTTCAATAATTTACTATCATAAATAACATTGTAATGAACTTGTTGTACATACAGCTTTGCACCCTCTATCTTGGGGGTGGAATTGCTGAATTAATGGGAATGCATATTTCAAAGCTTTTGAGATGTCCTAGTGCAAGTTGGTTTTGAGGAAAGCCTTTCCTTATCACTATATATAAATTGCTTTTCACTGCCCAAGAGATGGATTGCTCTTAACCAGTGATGACCAGGGTGGGCTGAAGTTGTAAAATAAACTTCTAGTATATTTGGAGGGTCTCATATAAAAGGCTACACCTTCACGGATATTTCTACTCACCTTTTTTGAATCTTTCTAATACTCTTAAAATGGTTAGGGAAAATCCAAGTAATCTCCCCTAAACTTGAAGATGGTATGAAGGGTAAGTCTCACGCAGTACCAGCTAAATAATTTGCAAGACACACTGCAAAATGAAAATGTGGGGCCCCTTGTTAAAAAAATTACTGAGAATGTCAAGATGTCCATAGCAGAGCATTAAACCAAGCCTGAGGTACTGTTGAGTACGGTGCCCTGTGCAAGGGCAAAGTCACAGGTGCAGAATATGGCCTTGGTTTCATGCTCACCCAGAAGGTGTCTGCCATGATCACTTGGTCATATACCATATACCACCAGTTTTCAGATCTACTGGTTTATTGCTCAGACATCCATATTCATGTTGAAGAGTAGGCAGAATCCTTTATGCCCCTGCTGATGTAACCATTTGTTGCTTTTCATTAATTATGTCTGACCACATTATCCTTACACTTCATATAGGGGTAAAAAAATCACTCTAATTCTATAAGCAAATAATGTCCTCATATGTCAGTAAACAGTTTAAATTCAGAAAATACATTCAACCTAAGAAAGATGAAGGTTCCATAAAAATAACGTTGAAACACAAACCTCATTCACTAATGCTATTTTTCCACACCCTGCAAGTTTGTGTATGTTCATAAGTACATGTTTTAAATCAACAAACACAGTATACTCAAAATTTTTTTTTAATTTAAAAAGTCCTGGTCTGTGTGTTCACATTGAATTAAAGAAATCAACACAAAACCAAAAGGAAACCAGGCAATGGTCTGAAATTTGGCAACCAAGAGACATTTCTATACAATGCCTCCCTTTTCTATTGCCTTTGGCTTGGTTTCCATGGAAATGTATATTTGCTGCAAGCCAAGGTTTTTTTGTGGTCTAAGCTACAGGAAAAAAGTGGAAATAAATGCAGATAGGTAGTCAGAGAAATACTGATTTAAAATACAGGGGAGGCACAAGGAAGCCTTAGAAAGTGAATGAATTCTGAGGGATCATCAAGTCCTGAACACTCTGTGAGTAAAGCAATTTCTGAGTATGTGTACAATAAACCTAAGAAAGACAGAAACTATATTTATGCTAGCAACAATATGCTAACACAGGCTTTATATGTAATCTTGGTCTTTGATTATTTATTCATTAAACAGACCTTTATTGAGCACCTACTGTATACCAGATACCATGTTATGTGCCAGGGTTATAGAGTTTAGGTTAGTTCATTTCTGTGGCTGGCAAAAAGGTTGAAGAATGGCAACTTATTTAGCACTCAGCTAACAATCATAGGGTATCTTCTCCATGTTGGACTTGAGGGAATACACAGACAAACAGAAAAAACAAATAAGGCTGTTCCTATGGGATATAAAATGGAATGGTAGAGGGGGATGTTGAGCCTCTATAATTAATTACAATTTAATGCAATATGATGAGGCTCCATTGAATAGGCTGTAAGTTTCCACAGGGACATGCCATACTGTCAAATACAGAATATAAAAGTACTCTAAATTGGATTTTAATTATGGGAAGCAAAAAAAAGAAATAACTGAATCAGGGGCGCCTGAGTGGCTCAGTCGTTAAGCGTCTGCCTTCGGCTCAGGTCATGATCCCAGGGTCCTGAGATCGAGCCCCACATCAGGCTCCATGCTCCGCAGGAAGCCTGCTTCTCCCTCTCCCACTCCCCCTGCTTGTGTTCCCTCTCTCACTGTCTCTGTCTCTGTCAGATAAATAAATAAAATCTTTAAAAAAAAAAAAGAAAAGAAAAAACTGAATCATGTGAATGAATGTGAAGAGGAAATGACAGAATGAAAGGGGCATACAAGTAATTCAGAGGAAAAAGAAAAGAAAAGAGAGAATACAAGGAAATAATGCTAGGAGAAGGGCAAGAAGAAGAAAAGGAATAAAGAGAAAGGGACCATGATATAAACTATCATGAGGGACCAAAGAGATAGAGGGGTCAAATGCCTCCAGAAAGGAAGAAATGGAGAAAGAGGTCTGTGAAATATCATTTGAGCAAAAACAGGACAGCAGGCTTATTCTATAATTTCCCGGGTCCATTGTGTCATTGGTAGAATGAGGCCCAATCCACAGGAAAGGACATCTGTGGAAATGCTCTCCAGTTCTCGGAAGGCAACGGTCCCATATGGAGTACGTATGATGACGGCACACAGAACAGGCAGTGTGCGGGACAAATATTCTAAAGATCACATTCCTTCTAACTGCCAACTCTTCCACCTTTGCTTTATCTCAGGAAAGTAATCTGTCCAGAGTGCTTTAGAATAACATCAATGGCAAATTTTTCCTATTAGGATTTTCTTTTTATTAACAGAAGCACATTTGAAACATAACCTTCATTATTTAAAAATCAATGGCCAATATTCAACACTTTTACAGTAAGGGCTGTCGTCTATCCCAGACATAGAGAAGCACTTGTCTGTGGACCAAGTAGTTACCAAGGAGATTGAATCAATATATCATTTGTTAAAGATGCCAAGATTTCTTATGGAATAGGATATTGGCAGGCAGCTCATTTTGGGTTGTTACTTGGGTTTGCATTTAAAACCACGTTAGCAGACAGATCTCCACAATCCCTGTCTAAACACTCCCTACCCTCAGTGTTTCAAGAATATGTGTTCATATCATTATCTTAAAACCAGTGCTTCACTGGAAAGACCTATTCCTTGTCAGAAAAATCAGGACAAGCCAATGATGAGTCAGTCTTTATTAGTATACGTTAGACCAGGTTGAAGATTTAAACACTGAAGAGTAATGTTTTATCATTATATGTTGCTTAGCAGTGAACTCATAACTAGGTATAAACTCCAGAGATCAAAATATGGTGGTGAGGTTTTTCAAAGTCTTCTGACATTGTATTTTAAAATAACTTAACACTGCTGTTCTCTGCACGAGAGGAAGGTAAACATTAAGGCCAGAGAATATTCTGGTAATGACAGCCTAGCACACAATGTGGTTATCTTTCCAACTTCTACCAGCCACACACATACCCAGTCTGATGCCACACTACCATCATCACTGCCCTTTGCTAGTTCTAGTTTCTCTTTGGTTTACAGCAGATTAGCTTCCCATAAGGCGTATCCATATGGTCACTGTTTTCACTGAAATAAAGTTTTGTTCTGTGACAAACTCTATTCTGTAATTTATAACATACTTCAAGAGCCCTGGAGGAGTCTAACACATTTGGACTTGGAAAGCAACTTTGAATTGTTCCAACTTGGGAGAGCAGAAAATGTGAACATTGGGGTGTGTATCTGATCTTTGACCAAAGCAAACATGATCTTTTGGGACATTCAAAAAACAGCCTGCAGAACCACAGGCCTAAAGGTTGCAGAAAAAGAATCTCCCAGAGCATCTTTTATCTACATACAGAACTCAAACAGAACATTTGTCACCCCACATATACACACGGATGTCTCCACCACAGTGGTTTTCCTATACAGCAGGTGCTCATGACATCAGGTGGCTGCGACCATATTTGAAGGGCTCAGCCTTCAAGTCCTTTGTTGGCTTTGTGCTCACATCTGTTATAGAAACATTTCTCTGTTAAGCCATTTTTGTTCCCAGCTGCACACCAATTATTTAATGGATGTCCGGTTGTGCAAACATGCTATAGAAAACCATCCTTTGTTTCTCCTCCTAGAACTCATAGTACTTTAGTTAAAGTCCTACTAGTATCATTGTCATTGGATCTAAAAACACAAACCTTTTAAACATGAGGATAGAGGAGTGAGCTGGAGGGTGGAGGTCAGGGAGAGGCTCCTTTCTCAGTAGTTTTAACTATACACATCAAGATTCTTGGAGGTTGTGGTGCTTAAATTTTGGAAGGAAATGCTATTGTGTTCTTCTCCTTCATGATGATGATTTGAAGCATTAACTGTAGAGGTCTTTCACCCTGGAAAATATCCCTAAGGGTTTTTCAAAGAAAACCGGCTTACAAAAGCCAGGAGTTCTTTTTTTTTTTTTTTTTTTTTTTTTTACCATCTCTCTACCCATAATGCAGAAAGTTCTCACGTTTGGTTTGCAAATTGCATTTGCTGAATTTCTGTGGCAGCCTGTCAGGCAAAGAAAGAAGGGGTTTTGTAAACTGAGATTAACTAAATAGTGTGGTCTAATCCTGCCTAGTTTGTGTTTATGCATGCTTCACTGTGGGATTTACAGCCTTAGCTCATGGAAAGAGAATAAACGTAGTGAACACAAAGAATCCAGGCTTCGTGTTACTGAAATCAGAATCAGGTTCAGGTGGGAATCCATTGGCAGATTTATCTGAAAACAAGATATAGAAATAGAGAACAGTAGAAAAATCAAACTTTCTCTTAGCTTTTGTGAAGACCCATTAAAAATTTTCTCAAAAAAGAGGAACATCCTTGCATATACGCTCACTGTAAGAACGGAGACACCGACACATTTCTTTAGACAGAAAGCATCTCAGCCTTGTTCTTTCCCTCCAATGGATTCTTCCCGTTCTGACCCTAAGTTCCTGCCACCAGAAGCACCACCCCTGTGTTAGAAGTCTATTTTTTTCTTCTGCCATGCATCTGGAAGATTCTTGTACTTATAACCCATCAGGCTTGTCAATGAGGAGATGGCAGTAATTGACAGAGGGCAGTAACTGTGTCCTGAAAGGTTAAGAGTAGAATGTAAGCTATGTCTAAAATGTTCCCACCAAGTCTATTCTGCCTTATTAAGTTGTTTCAAAGACTGCATTCATTCTTCTCCACTCCAGATCAAGTTGACTGATAAGGAGCTTTTATTATTTCTTCTCACCTGGACAAGAAAGGGTCTACTTGTTAAGAGAGGCCCTTTTGTTAGAGTGGTATATGTCCTTTGTGTTCATGTTTTCTTTGGTCCTTCATTGCCTCCTGGATTTTATGAGCTTTCACCTTGGGAGAGCCGAGGGCAGCTGGGGAGCAGGACTGATACCTCTAATCACACAAAAGTGATAGGATATGACACTCAGAGGAAAGAAGTCCAAGTAAGAAAAACCCGAGAATCTGTGGTCTTATCACATCCCAATCTCATAAATGATCTTGTCAGTGATATAATAAGGCCAATTTATGTGGAAGGAAAGCAACAGAAGCAGGTCTGCTTTGTTTAATGTAGTGAAAATAGTAGATTAAAAAAATCTGAGGAACTTACAGAAATCTTATGGATTTGGGCCATTAGAAATTGCACCGTTAAACTTCCATAATGGGAAACACTATGTAGCCTTTAAAATGTGTGGTAAGCAGACATTTAGCACTATGGGAAAATGTTCCCATTCTATGATTAAGAAAAAAATATAAATTAGAAAACAGTTTGCCAACTCTGAATGAAATATGGCAGACTGAGTAATTCATTTATCTTTGTTCCAACCTGAAATCCCATTCAACTTACAACGAAGTTTTTTCTAAGGCATAAATCCAAAAAGACAAAGCAAAACAACTAGGTAGAGATGTCAACAAATGCTGGGAGCTGGAAAGTAGACACAGGAGCAATACCTGGCCCAGTAGAACAGCGGGGGTAGAAACTCAAGTGACTACAGAGAAGGGTGGCCAGGATCATCCAATTTTGAGGTGTATTAAATTAAATACATGTGATGTTAATAGAGATGGATGGATTGATTGATAGATGTATGTGTGTTTGGGGTGTCAAGAAAACACAATTCAAAATAGTTTATATGGTAAACTTCAAAATTTTTGGCTGGTGTATTCCATAAAATAATTTGAAAAATTATGTATCCTCTTACATTTTTAAGTTGACATTTAAAATTTTTTATCACAAGTTTCTGGTAGCAAAGTAAATAATAGACAATATTATAAGTATTTATATTATTTTAAAAAATTTTGTCCCGGGGCGCCTGGGTGGCTCAGTCATTAAGCGTCTGCCTTCGGCTCAGGTCATGTTCCCGGGGTCCTGGGATCGAGCCCCGTGTCGGGCTCCCTGCTCCGCGGGAAGCCTGCTTCTCCCTCTCCCACTCCCCCTGCTTGTGTTCCCTCTTTCGCTGTGTCTCTCTCTGTCAAATAAATAAATAAAATCTTTAAAAAAAAAAAAAAATTTTGTCCCACTTTTGACTGTATGCAATGGAATTTTTTTTTTATTAACATGTAATATATTATTTGTTTCAGGGGTACAGGTCTGTGATTCATCAGTCTTATGCAATTCACAGAGCTCACCATAGCACATATCCTCCCCAATGTCCATCACCCTATTCAATGGAATTTTAATACCATTTTATTATATAGATAGATAGATAGATAATTTTATAGCCACCGTCATCCATTTTAAAGCTGCATTAACAAGGTCTTCCTTAATAATTACTCTTTTTCTCCCTTGAATTTGTATTTCCATTATGCCTCCTTCACAGCTATTGCAATGAATGTAATACTTTAATGCTTGAAAATCTTTTACTGATCTTCTATCATACTTATTTGCAGCAAAAATATATTAAACATTTTAAATTTTAAAATTAATTATCTGGTAGCACAAAACAGCTCTAAGTAATCAAAATATCTTCTAGGTGAGTTTCAAGTCAAATACTATTACTACATAATTAGTCAAAATATCATAAAGTTTTAAATTATTATAAAATTTGATAATTATTAAACATAAAAAGTAAAATTTTATTGTAAATGCAGTTCTAAGATAGATAAGTGAGAGATTGGTTTTGGTGCAATTAAAGGAGGCTTCTTGATTACACCTTGGGCAATGAACCTTAGTAATATTTGGAACTGATGAGTGAATGGTAAATCACTCCTTTGCAAAGTAGAAATGAAGTGATTTTAAAAGAGGAGGTAGATGGGGTGCCTGGGTGGCTCAGTCAGTTAAGCATGCCTTTGGCTCAGGTTGTGATCCTGGGGCCCTGGGATCGAGACCCGCCTAGGGCTCCCTGATCAGTTGGAAGTCTGCTTCTCCCTTCCCCCCCACCTCATTCTCATTCTCTCTCTCTCTCTCTCAAATAAATAAATAAATCCATTAAAAAAATAAATAAAATAAAAGAGGAGGTAGAAAAGGAGAACCACCACATCATTGTCATTTCATGTGGCGTTTAAAGGCCAATCAACTTTAGGAAATTGTATCAGAGAAGCTGAAAACTCAGAAATTGATTTCTTTAAAGTTAGCCATGCCCATTTACCCCATGGAAAGCCCATGACCCTCCAGGCTACTGGCAACTAGTCTGAAAACCACTGGTTTAAATAATCAGATAATTTATCCCACTGAACAAAAAGAGCAAAGATAAACTGTTTCCAGGATGGTTAATTCAGCAACCCAATAATGTCGTCAAGGATTCAAGTTATCTCTAGCTTCCTGCTCTCACGTTAGCATCCCCCCTGGCTGCAAGATGAGAACTGTCCTTGCAGGGCGCACACAGATAGAGATTGTTCCAAAAAAGAAAGAAGCCATTTCTTCCTTAGCAAAAGGAACCCTTTCCCTGAGGTGCCAAGCCAACTTCCCTTAGTATCTCCTTGGTCAGAGTTCCATTACATACCTAAGCCGATCACTAGCAAGGGAAACAACCATGATTGGCTTAGATGATCAAGATTTACTAGTGGGGCTGATGATAGGGTCAGTCCCTCCCTCCAAAGCACATGGCCATGGAGGTGGGGGAGGATATCTGAATATACTTGAGATTCTGAAGGAAGAATAAAGGTAGTTGGGGATGTACACTGGACAAAAAATCACAGTGTCTCCAGAAATACACATCTCTAAAGCTTAGAAGGAGAAACACCAGAAAGTTTACATCCATGAGTGGCTTTTACATTCTTTCTTGTGCTTATTTCTCTTAAAATTTTTTTTTAATTTGTAACAAGAAATAAAAGATGATAAAAATTTTGCCAAAATATTTGATATATGAGATTACCATGACAATATTTGAATACAAGCAAAACAGCAATCTATATGTGACCATTTTTACAGGGCAAGAGAAGATGATATTTGTATTTTTTTCCTCTCCCCTTCATCATGATTTAAATAAAATTTTACTAACCATTTAAAGAAACTTGTTTCTATTAAAAATAAAAACATGAATTTTTAAGGGAGAAAGAGACTTTTCCAGAAGCCAAATGAGGTTTTGCGTAGCTTGAATAAATTAGGAGATAATTAGTTTTCACTAAGAGTTTTTAAATATCACATGTGAACAGGTAAATTAGGGTCACTGCCCTATGCCTGTGATCAAACACTTTCCAATAACTAAGTTTATGCAGACCTGGTACAAAGTATATATCTATCTTTTTCAAGGAAAACAAATAACTTTGTTAATATTGATTCACAGAGCTGGAAACGACTGTGAAAACTCACCTGGTCCACACCCCACCAACGTTCAGGTCTAAATAAGTCCAGAGAAATAACAAATAACTGAGTTTTTAAAGTTTTCTGGAGCATATTCCAAAGTTTGGTGGTCCATCCTACATTCTAAAATCCCTACAATCTCTGTTAACATATCTGTGAATCAGTGAATATTAGGGCTTGAAATGAATAAGGTAAGGTCTCAGGGAGCATGCAAGAGGAACCAACTGTACATGAAAATAATTGCCATACAAATGATCAGTGATGTGTACCATCAGTGAGATGGTAAGAAGCACAAAGGAGAGAGTTAGCACTTGATATAAAGAGCTAGGGAAGGTTTGGGTCCTAATGTTCCCACTATCTAATGTCAGGCATCAAAGCAAACAGACAATAAAAACAGCTATTCTTAAAAAACAAACAAACAAACAACAACAACAAAAAAAACAGCTATCCTTTACAGAGTGTATACGCTATGCCAAGCATCATATTTTAGGTACATAAACTCATCTGATGCTCCCCCACCCCAAACCCTGAGGTGATGAAACTGAAGCAAAGAAAAGGTTGGGAGCACTCGGTGGCTTAGTCAGTTAACTGACTCTTGATTTCAGCTCAGGTCATGATCTCAGGGTCGTGAGATCCAGCCCTGCATTGGGCTCTGCACTCAGCACAGAGTCCGCTTGTCTTTCTCCCTGTGCTCCTTACCCCCCACCCTAGTCTTTTTCTCTCTCTCTCTCTCAAATACATAAATAAAATCTAAGGAAGAAGAGAGAAAGAAAGGAAAGAAAGGAAAGAAAGAAAGAAAGAAAGAAGGAAAGAAGGAAAGAAAGAAAGAAAGAAAGAAAGAAAGAAAGAAAGAAAGAAAGAAAGAAAGAAAGAAAGAAAGAAAGAAAGAAAGAAAGAAAGTTCAATGACTCCTAAGATCATGTAACAGGTCTGCATCAGAACTGAGATTGGAACCCAGGCAGTGTCCATGCCTCCTAAATGCTACAACACACAGCCTCAACTATACTAGGATATTAGATATACGCAGACAGTGTGGTACACTGAGCAGAAGTGATTTAATGACTGGGTGGACCAGGTTTAGGCTCCTGTCTGTGTCACTTATGACCTTGAGCTATTCTCGTAATCTCTCCAAGAATCTAGTTTTCCTCTTCGATAAAAGAGAACAATAAAAACTACTTTAGGAAAAACCTTCTAAGGTTTAGAGGCTATGGCCACCAAGGAACTAACCCAAAAGCCTGGCCCAGAGAAGACACCAATGAGCTACTCCACAAGAAGCACTTGAAATAACATAGTCCTGAGTTGATGAGCACTACAGAAATACAGATGGGATTAAATAGGATGTCATCTATCACACAAGCTCTTCCAGATACTGGAGCCTCTAACAAAAGTGGTTTGAAAGATAAAGTGCTATGCAATCGGTAAAAACGTAATACAACTGACTATCTCCCATTAATGACAATCATAAAAGGTGTCCATGAATACCAGATATTAAGAATAAACAATGAAACTTTCAGAGAGACCAGTGGGAATTTCAGATTATTATATGATAAAGTACTATCCTTGAACTTATCTTGCAAATCTATCCAATATGCTACCCTACCAGAACTACCCCAATCCTACCCAACCACAAAACAAAAACCAGAGTCAATGATGAGAACCACAGGCAAAGTGAAGTCTGGTTTTACATTTATTGGCCATACAAGGAATAGAAACCTCAGGACCTGGTGCAGCTACATGGGGCCTCCTTTTTCTTAGCCCTCAGGGAAATAATTAAGTGATCATTTTTCCATTTTCTATAAAATTTTATTGGGAAACATTTGAATAAATAAAGCCACAGAATGTTCATGGATTTATTTTTTTAAGGAAATACATTTTTGCCTATAAAATTGACAAAGATTCTATAGTGGCTCCCCCACCATCTCCTTTAGGGATCTGAGGTACCCTTAATCATATTGATAAAAGAAAACACAAATATGTCCTCATGAGCGTTGATGGACATGAAATCAAATACAATGAAAAAGCAATATCATAAATGTTCCATTGCAGGGACATTCTACTTAAGCTCCTCTCAGGCTTTTTGTATACAAAATCAATAATTTCTGATCTCCTCTTCTCCTGGTAAATATCACAGCAGCAAGCACTGACATTCTTCATTGGTCCAGTGACTTTCAAATTACATTCAAAATTAAGGACATCTTTCTCAAAAAACTTCATTGCCTATTTGATGTGCTTCCCAAAGTCTTTGAATGGGAAATATTAGCCGAGGGACATTTTTCATGGTTATTTTTCCAATTTTCTTTTCCTACAAACTTACACACACACACACACACACACACACACACACACACACACTGCAAAGCTCTGAAAAAGAGTCATCAGTCCTCATCAGAGTTGCAGATTGATCTAGCTGAGTGGCCACGGGATTTGCCTGTTGGTCAGTTTTACCACCCGAGGCACTCCAAATCAGTCATCCTCAGGTAACCCACTTCTTTACACGTTTATTCCTTTTACATTTTGTTCCTTCCCCTGCCATGGCCTCCCCATTCTTTACGAAGAGGTTCCTTTCTTTCAAGGATTAAAGAGCCTATCTTTACTGCTCAAGTTAAATTAAGAACTCCTCATGCCCTAATGTTTCCATTGCATTTATCCCATTGTATTGTAAGAGTATTGGTCTGCATCCCCAGTATATTATGAGCTTCTTAAAAGAAAGGACCAAGTCATAGTCATTTTTGTATGTTCAGTATCTAGCAAAGTGCCTTGAACTTGGCAAAGTTCCCAAACTCTGGTTGTTCAATGAGTGAATGAAGGCCAGTAAATGACACACATGGGAAGACCACAAAGCTCCCAGAATCCCTGTTCTTGCTTCCTGACATCATTTCTTAAATGGCACCCAGCCTCCCTCTCCACTCCCTTTCGTTCTCTGCCTCATGGAGCCTCCTTCCTTGGTAAAGCCCCTCTTTTCAGGCCTCTCTCATTTCAAGAGAGTAATTTACATCTCAGGAGAAACTCCAATCCCTACGTTCCTTTCCACACCCCTGTAGGATGTGTATAATTGTAAAGATGAAGAAGCTGAAGCTCAAAAACATGAAGTCATTTGTTTGTGTGATCAAAAAGCCACAATAGAGCCAGTAATAGACTAATAGAACCAGAACTGCTATGCATACAAATCCAAAGCTACTCACAGCGCTTTCTAGTATAGTGTGTTCCTAGATGCACACTTATGGTTTTGTTCAGTCAATCCTTAAATGTGAATCTGTGGCATTGGAGAACAAAAACACCTGAATGAAAGAGATGGAATTGGCCAACTCTGTGTGACTTTCTCTCTTTGGTAGGGAAAATGCCAAGACAGAAAATTGTCTGACACACAATATATTATAATCATCAAAAATAAAATTAGTATATTCTGAAAAGTATCATTTGGTTTTCTGGTACTATATCAATTTACATATACAAACTTAATATTCCAAGAGGGTTTATTCATCTCTCATTCTAGTAAAATTGAGAGACGTCCTAGTTCTTAGTTTTCCTTAACTAATAAGCCTTGAACATTAATTGAGAGGCGCAAGTTTTTCCTGGGAATTTACTTTTGTTTCATTAGTGAAGGTGCCTCTGATAAGCTACTAATCTACTAACAAACTGTCTCAGCCATAAGTGTCTTGTGCTCAGTTCACCTTAACTAAGACTGATACTAATCAGAAGGCACATTTTAGTTAATAAGATTTGCTATTTAGTGAGTACCTACCATATGTAAAACATGTCCTGAGCACCTTCTATATGAAACCTCATTAAACCTCACCACTGCCCATCATTATACAGAAGGTAACTGAGACCCATAGAAGGTTAAGGGTGAGCAAACTAGCCTGCATTCACCTAATTGCATTCAACTAAGCTGAACTCAGTCCGTCTGATCCCACAGTCTATTTCTTAACTCCTTCACCAAATCACCTTTTCAATCTTTTGGCACTCAAAAGCTCTGCTTTCAGTCTCTATGTGTAAGAAACCAGAAAGAACCAACCCCTCAAAACAAGTAAATAAATAAAATGTCAGGGTTTACAACTCCTATGACTTTTTTCCTTTATCACATGGAAATAGAGAAGTGGTTGCCTTTACTCTTTTTTTTTTCTCCACATTTCAAGTTAATGAGAGAGAACAGCTGCCTGATTTAAACACAACAGCTAGATTATTTAGTGCCTTTCCTCAACTATAAAACATAGCATTGATTCAATAGAACTCCTTGGTGAAAAGATCAATTAAGTTGAAGTTGCCAGATTCATTTTGAAATTGTTTGTAAATCAAGGAACTATGGTAAAAACACTATCTATATGGTGGCTAACTTAATAAGCCTTCAGTTTATAAACCATCTGTGTGCTCTTTGAAGGCAAGAACTTTGTTTTAACCATTGTGAACTCTAAATATATAATTATTAGATAAGTGCATTAATGAATAAACATTTTCTAGATAAAATTTTATCCAAAATCAAATCATTTTGAACAGACTTTAACATGAACAGAAATTCAAACTAGTATCACAGTAGCCCCAGTTGCTCCACATTTTTACCAATTTACAATTTGGGAATTGTCAAACTTTTTTATTTTATCCATTCTAGTGGGTGTGAAATGATATTTCATTTTAAATTGAATTTTCTAATTACTAACAATGTTAAACTCTTTTTATATGTTTATTGGTCATTTTTATATCTTCTTTGGTGAAGTGCTTGTTCAAGCCTTTTGCCCATTTTTTATTGAGTTGTCTTTTCATTTCAATATGTAGGAAATCTTCATCTATTCTGGATGTGAGTCCTTTGTCAGATGTATGAATTGTGAATATTTTCTGCCAGTCTGTGGCTTACTTATTCATTTTTTGGTGGTGTCTTTAGCTAAACAGACTGTTAATTTTGATGAAGTTTATTTTACAAATTTTTTTCTTTCATAATTTGTGCTTCTTGTTTCCTAAGAAATCTTCGTTTATCTCAAGGCCACAAAGACATTCTCCTGTGTTTTCTTTCTTCTAGATGATTTATGGTTTTAACTTTTACATCTAGGTCTATGATCCATCTCAAAATCATTTTTATTTATAATGTGAGGTAAAAGCTGAAGTTCACATTTTCCATATAAATATCCAATTGTTCTATCACCATTTGGTGAAAAGACTTTCCTTTGCCCCATTATTCCCCACTGACTGGGTGTCTGGAGGGATCAGCAATTGATTGGATATGTGTGAGTCTATTTCTGGGCTTCACTGACTTTACTCTTCACATAGAAATAAATATTCATTACCAAATAAATATTTCAGCACAAATCTAAGCTATCTGCAGAACATTTTGAATAGAGAAGGAAAGGTAGTTTATTTCCAGGGACTACCCCCAAAATACCTCTCTTACTGACCTACCTCGTTTTCTCTTCCTTTTTGAACTACAGCAACAAATGTAATTAGAATCACTCCTTTGAATTAGAACATTTTTCCTCAAACTTCAGTGAGCCGTGAAGAAGGAAATGATTTCAAGGACTCCCATGTTGATATTGGATATACTTAATGTTGTTTAAATATGTGCAAACATAAAACCAGTTATAAGTACTTTAAAACTCTTATGAAACTATAGAGCCAAATAACATCACAACTAATATTAAGTTAAATGAAATAATAAACCAGTAAAAAATCAAACTTAACAACACTAATTTCAAGGGATAGACACTAATTGCTAGCCAAAACATCAATGTAATATTGAATCCTGTGGCATGGGTTCTTTTGAATTCAGATGCCTAAAGTATACGGCACTGAATGGTGACTCAATTTCTCCATCATTTGTCTCCACACGAAGTACTGTGAAACCTTCTGTAGAAAATATGTATCTCCGTCTATAATGTCAGATATGCTAAAAATTACAAATTTTCATTTCTGTATCTTAAATTATTCCCTGACTCCAAGCCCTGGTTCCACCAGGATGACATTACAAATGAAACCTCAAACTTCCAGGAGGTCATCCCCCTGGAACTGTGCCACACGGTGTGTCTTCGTGCCACTTCATCAGGGAGTAAGGGACAGGGACCCAGCTCCTGAACATCTGTCCTCACGGATTGCCACTGGAATGTCCATCACTCCTTTCTCCTTGATCCCTGACTAGCTACTATCCCTGTGTCATGCTTTGGGGCAAGGGGATCCTTTCTGAGGTTCTCTGTGGCTCTGCTTTCCCCTACTTACTATGCAGCCTCTCACTTCTCTGAAGCAACACTACCAAAGAGCCAAGAACAGGTTCCCCCCTACTCTTAGAACCCCACAACTCCCACAGAAATTCTCCTGCACCACTGACTGGGCCTATAAACTTTCTCGGCTATTTTCCAATTCAGAGGGCCAGAAAGGCTATGAATTCTCACCTGGAGGAAGCACTGAGGAAGCACTGAGAATAAGATATATAGAGAAAGAGAAGGTCAGTGAGACAAATGACTGACATCCTGGGAAACAGGAAGCCTCAAGTCCATATCCCATCTCTACTATATTGGTTGTGTGACTTGCCATTGAGCTTCAGGGTCTTCATCTTCAAAATGAGAAACAATAAATGAGATAATGTATGCAATAATCCTAGCACAGTGTAGCAGTTCAAAAATTTCTAACTATTATCAGTATTATACTCTGGACTCCAAAGTAAGAATATTGTCACCTAAGCTCCTAAAAGCTTCAGTGAGCAATATTTATTATATTGTGGTGAATTAGAGCCAGATACATAATAGTTACATACTAGATACATAGAATGCTCTCCTTGCCTTCAAGGACTTAGTTCCAAGAGGAAATCTAGACTATATAAATTACAATTTTTGAGACGTGTAGAAAGAACTAGAAATCAAAAGACCTGGGTTCTTGCCCCAGTTTATGCTACATGTTTGCTGTGGTTCATAAGCTAATCACTTGACTGCTCTGAATCTCCTATTACTCCTCTTTAAGGCACAGAGAATGTTTTCTATTATGCCTACCTTAAGGACTATTATAAAGCCAAATAAGATGTGTTAGGGCGCTAGTAAATGGATGATATTATTAGTGATTTTCAAAAACAAAGTCATATCTCCTTGTGTCCTCATTTTACAGATGACAAAACAGAGCCCTACAGAGGTTTCATGATTATCTAACAACATCCCAGTCAGAGCCAGGATTTGCACTGAGGACTACAGATGCCTCTCTCCCAGCTTGTTGGCATCAGTCTCCACCCACCCTGCCATCTCCCTCTCCTCTCACTGTCTCTCCCTCCCTCTCATTAAAAAGACAAAGCACCATGTAAAGACTAAGAATTAATCTAGAGTTCTTGTTTAAAACTCTGAGATGATAGAGTAGGAAAGTAATGAGCACTTAGAGGCAGGGAAGGTTTCACAAAGATGAGTGCTCAGAGCAGGTGCTCTGTAGCCCACAGGACCTCATTTCAATTCCCTGTCCAGTGCCATTGTTTATGAGCAGGGCAATAAACTTCCCCAGCACTTAGCACTCCCTGGGACCTCTTTAAAGGGCTCCCCACTCTCCTACGCTACCCAAGAAGGCTAATTAGTGAGCCTATCTCAGATCTTTTACCCGCAGATTTCAGAGAGCTGCACATTTTGTGGACTTACCAATCGTTTCCTACTTTTCATGAGGTGGCTCGTTTTGGTCAACGCAACACCCTGACACCTCTGCTTACTCATGAAAACTCTTACCCCAGCTGGCTCAGTCCTTGTTTACAGGAGAAAGTTTTACTCTCAGTACTTTTGACTTGGAGCACTATTTGGAAAGACTCAGCTCATAAAGTCTTACAGTTCCTTTGTTGGCCTTATCATGACCTGAACATTTTGTTAACAAAGCACCCTGTTAATGTTTTGACCATAAGGACTGATGTGCTTGGGGCTGATGGTGTTGCCAAAGTGGTGCTTGCTCCTAAAAAGGGAAAGTTTTAATTCTATTTTCAAAATAAGTCATCTTACCCCTGCTATATTAGGAAATGTCATAAATCAGTTCAAGAAGTCCGCAGTGTGTGTGGGTCAGTAGCGTTGGGAGGGGGAGGGGTGTGTGAATTCCTCTGTTGTTAAGGCTTCCTGGTGTCACCAACCTCACTTCCCTGTAGGGGGTAGGTAAAGTGTCACTTGTACAAAGTGCAACAGCCCCAGTTAAAATGCGTTTGAAATTGGGCTTTTTAATTACAGAATATACAAAGGCATTCTCAGTGGGTGCAGTTGGGCCGATACCTAGTGACGAGGCAGAAACTATGAAATAACAAAGGTGATCTGAGGGTCTAAAGACACAGGCAATGATTTGGCTCATTTCATCAGGACATCCCCAGAGTCCTAAGAGTCCTAAACATGACTCTTCTAAGAGTGAATTTTTAAAGCTCTCTGCCTACCCGCACCAGGAGTGAAGACAGAGATCTCACATCAGGAGGAAAGGTATTACCATATTATAGGTGCTCAAGGGAAAGAACCTAAATCCTCAGCAGGGGAGCCATACTACTGGTTGGGGGCGGGGGCTCAAGCAAGTAGGGACTCTCAGGCACAGACCCCATGGGGGAAAGAAGACAAAAAGTGATCAAAAAGAGATTGCCGGAGGCTTCAACAATCAAACCCCATTAGCCCACGTACAGGCAAAGCAATTTTGTGCCAGATCCCCTTGAGTGGTAGGAAGGACCCCAACTCTCTTAAGGAAAAGACCACCAGAAAGTGGAGGGAAAGAAGAGGAAAGCTGCCCAAGCAAGGCTCTGAGCATAGACAAGCTTCCTTACCCCTCTCCTCTCTGGCATCTCAGGATACTCCTGCCCCTCTAAAGAACACCTTTTCCTCACCATCCCCCCGCACCCCAAACTCTTCCCCAATCCTGAAAAATCATACTTTTCCTCTCTTTTGTAGAAACTTTCTCAACCCCAATCTGCTTTGATGAATGCATGAGTTCTAGAGTTTATGTCAGTATGTAATACTTCATTCTATAAAGTTACAAAACCTTTCATGTTTTATGTGCTTTATTTATGAGTCAGTTGTCTCCTTTCTTATCTCTATCAGTTTGTAAATTCACTGATAGTAGGAACTGTCTACAATTTCTTCTAAATTTCCCTCCTTACCCCAAGGAGTTCACTCTTAAAGTATCTGTTGTCTGACAGGATGACTTTGCTATGTTTTTAGCGGATCATATTGTTTGCCTCAGAGTGTTGACAAGAAGTCATTAAAATAAAGGAATCCGTGAAGAAAAGAAGTGTAGTGAGCACTTTGGCTCAGGAAGCCATCACAGTGCCTCAGTTCTCCTGCAAACAGGTCTAGTCCCAGGACACTCTCAACTCACAGGACACCAACGTCAATCCCAGTCTTGGGAAACACTCCATTCCCCACCCCCAGGGCCAACATGGCTGACAATCTTTTCTATTAACCGCACAATCACAAGCCCATGGGAACAATGGTGCCCTTCTCTTTTAGGTCAGAGTTCACATTGGTCAATTTACATTCCTGAACCTTTTAAGGTTAAGTCTCCTTGCTTCATGGTCCAACCCACAAAACACTTTCATAGGTAGGAATCTGTATTAAGGTGAAAATAGCTGGTAATGACCCAAGCATTACCCGATATGCCTAAAATGGACAGAAATTTCTCCATTACTGGAAGGAGCCACACAGAAGTTGGGCAACAAAATTTAGCAAGGTTACTGTCAGGGGAATTCAAAACTAGGGACAGAAATGAGACAACAGGTCATCACGTGCACTACCAAATACTAAGGTTTGGGATTATGAATGTTTCGAACAAAAAGAAGATAGAGGATTTAGGCAAGATATTTCTACCAGCTTCGTAATTAAGCCATAAGGAAATTTCAGCCAGACACAAAATCTAAATTCAAAGTAGTAATTCCAAGCTGTAACTGGGGATGAAACCATTCCTATTATTAACCTTACAGAGAAGATTTGAAAAATAATCTAGGGCAAGATTCTGGTAACATCAAGCACTAAACGAGTTTTATGTTTTGAGCCAGAGGTAATCACTAAAATATTTCTTTAAAAAAACTCATCTTTCTCAATGTGTGTCCTATTTATGGAACAATGAGCAGTTTAAATCTTGAGAAAATTGTGTTCTTATAAACACTTATTACATAAATAATAAAATATTAAGTAAAATATAATTTGTTTAAAATTTTCCAAACAAAAGATTTTACTCTTAGGGAATGCCCTTTGTGCTTTAAACTATTAAATTAAATTTTGTAATTAGTTGGGCTTTGTCATTAAAGCCATTTTCTATTACATGAAAAGACAATAGTACAGAGCTTTAGCGGTCAGATTAAGACAAGCAATTCCCATGACTCATAAACCATAGAACTTTGTAGCCAAGTAACTGAAGCATCTGCACCTGTCCTAGACTCAGATTGCTGCACACATATGCAATTTCTGAAGAAAAATAGGCAACTCCTCATTTTACAATTGTATTGGAAGCATATGTATCATTCCGACTTCTTTATGTTGTAATTCTGGCCTAAACTTGTTATGTTCTCTAAATTAATAAATTTAAGGACTAATATGTTAAGAAATATTTTGTTTATAACTAACATTAAGTTTTCCTTGCCAGATGCTTCCTTGGTAAACAGGATAAACTATCCAATGAGTGAAAACAATATCAGGTTCACCCAGCTAATGGCAACAATTACTGTGCTTTGGATTTTAAGGAAAAGGTATTTAGTCATTGTGCATCTTACCTAGCTCTCTGGCAGAAATTCCAATTTGAAAAGTATAAAATATACTCACATATATTTTAAATTTCTGATTCATATTCATAATAGGTAATCTGTGCAGATTATCTAAAATGATCAAATTCACTATTTCTGAAAATATGATTTCATGGGTCAATGATCGAGAAATACAATCACTCAGGTTTTTTCTATAAAGTTATATTTTTCCTATTTCTTTCATTCCAAATTATCTTTAATCATTTTACCACACAGTATATTCTTTTTTGAAAAAAAGCAGGTTTAAAGTTTTATTAGTGATTCAAGCATATGGATTCTTATTTATTACAGAGTTTACAAAAATGCTGTTGCCCAGAAAATGGTTTTGACAAAGTTCTATAATCCACAGAAATAGTCTATACCTTTCTGAAAAGAAACAGGAAAAGCATGAATCTCAATTTGTGTTTTTTTTTTCATTTTCTTTCTTAATTATTAGGGCTTGGTAAATTAAAATGTGTTCATATTTTTAAAGCATTTGCAATTCACAATAACATTTCTGAAAAGAGAGAAATTTTAAACCCATTTTCACTTGCTTGAGTGTTAAATAAATATCTTCAAAAAGTATGTGTTTTGCTTTTATTTGTGAATTGTCTTACAGTTCTTTGCAATGAGTGAAATTTTGTCTTCTAGCTATGTCATCTAAAGATACTTATTCTGGTACTTAGGTTTGTATTTTTTTAGAACTGTCATTTTGAGTTTCTTTTTATAGTGTTTGGAGAAATGAGAGATTAAAATCCAGCCTGCAAGACTGAACAGCCCCGCAAAGTCGGAAGAAATCCGGCAAATGTGTTGTCGTGGAAGCCAACAAGAATGTGTTTCTAAAAAGAAGACAGGATCAACGTTGCCACATGCCACTGATTCAGTATAGTAAGAGTACTCTGATTCAAATTAGTTTAAGCAAAGCCTGTGTGTCTACCCATTCCCTTTCAGGCTCCACTTAAATCACAATAAAGAAATAAAAATGAGATCTGAACCCACATAAACAAAGAGAATGAAAGTGGAGACCACAGCAGGTGAGCGACATCAACAAAATTTTGGAAGATGGAAAGTGAAAAGATGAGCAGCAAGTGACTTTGCTGAGAGGAGAGAGCTCCAAGCCCTCACAGGGAGGAAACCCACAAGAACACAATTCAAAGCCACAGCACAGTTCCTACTGCAAATCCCTAGAAGGGATCACATATTGGAAGTGTGCCTCTGGAGGATGGGGGGCCTGATAACAAAGGAACTCGGTGAAAGTTTGTATAAGGAAAAGATACATGCCCCAAATCACTTTCCAATTCCACATACCCTGAGATTACCTCTCCCACACACTGGTAGAGAATACAAGTAAAAAGAATTCTCCAGAGAGTTCAAAACAGAAGTTTGGTAGGTTTGCCAGGCAGAGCTGAAATTGGGGCTGAGATTCCAAACTAAAAATCCAGACTATTAAGTAAAAATATTTCTACGAATAGTGGGACCCCCAGAGACTTCTCCCACTAGGTCCCAGAAAGCTGCTAGTCAGGTTTATGTTCTCCAAGCAGGAGAAAGGAGGAAACTGCCTGGGGCCAAGAGAAGAGACCTACAGACACCAAAGAAATAGCTGATTTCGTGACTTTTTCTACCTGGTGACCCTAAGGACACATGTACCTCACATACTTAAGTTTCTAGTCAACTTCACTTTCAAATGAGTTTGAATAGAAAGCCTCTAGCATGGAAATCAAAGTCTAAAATGAATAGACAGAAAAAAGGTAACAGGAGAAACAATCTATTGCATAAAGAAGAGAACAGTCGCAGCTTTGTTTCCCTGGAAGCCAACTGTCAGATGGTGTTTACTAGGAGGTGTCCTTAAATGGCACCAAAGCAGGAATGGCCATGGGGAGAAGTCAAGCTGCAGGGGCAGTCCCATGGTAGGCTCAGCCTCAGTCTCTGGGGCTAGAACCTCTCAGAGTTGAGCCAGTTGAGCTAACATGGCCCAGCATACATGTCTCACATGGAACAATCTTTGGATGTGGGCCATCCCAGAAAGGAGGTGATCTTCGGTTAAGGCAGTGCTCTGCAGCTGAGATGATCCACATGGGGCTCACAGCTGAAGATTCTCTGCCCGTAGCACTCCTAGCAGTGGGGGCATCACACCTTTCCTTAAAGGGGTACCTGGGTGGTGCCTCCCAGGGTCCACCACAATAACTTCAGAGAAACTAAAATAAAGATCTTTAGAGAGCTAAAAGAGAGTCTTGTTATCTGGTGAAACACAAAAGAATGCTATCTAGGGTTGGTTTGGTTTGGGTTTTTTTTGTTTGTTTTTTAACATGGAGTAATCTGAGGGCATAAAAGAACTCTTGAAATTTAGATATAAAAACAAAAATTAAACAATAATTCCACAGAAAGGGTGGAAGGTAAAAATGGAAAAGATAATCCAGAAAATGAAACAAAAAGAAAAATTGGGGAAATAGCTTCAGTGAAAGGAATTTGAAAAATTGGAAAAGCAATTCAGGTTTAATATCTGAATAAAGGGAGTTCTAGAGAGAACAGAAAACATGAAGGGAAAAATTAATCAAATAACTAATACACAAAAATAACACCAAAAAATTACAAAAGGCGTGTGTTTAAAAATTGAAAAGTCCCATTAAATCTCCAATAAAATAAATGAGAGGAGAAATGACATCATTTTTTGTGAAATTTCAAAACTCCAGAAATAAAGCAAAGATCCTAAAAGCTTTCAGAGGGAAAAGTATATCCCATGTGTAGGATTAGGAATTCAAATAGCATTGGACTTCATAACAACAAAGTGGAAGATAAAAACTAATGGAACAAAATCTTTAAAAATCTGAGGAAAAATAATTCCCATACCAAGCCAAACTTTAATAAAATGGGAAGGTAGAAAAAGACGTTTTCCTCTCATTCAAGTTTCCTTAGGAGCCAATTGGAGAATGAACTCCAGAAAAAGGAGAGAATAAACCAGGAAAAGCATGTGATTGAGGAAAGAGAAGCAAAGACAGGAAAGGATAAATAGAATCCCAGTTCCACAGTAAAGGGAAGACCCAGGACAAGAACTTAGTAGTAAGCATAAGAAGCACCTGTGGTGGGGCACCTGGGTGGTTCAGTTGGTTAAGCATCTGCTTTTGCTCAGGTCATGATCTTGGGGTCCTGGGATCGAGCCTGGTGTCGGGCTCCCTGCTCAACAGGGAGTCTGCTTTTCCCTCTCCCTCTGCCCCTCCCCCCTACTCATGTGCAGGCGCTCTCTCTCTCTCTCTCAAATAAATAAAATTTTTAAAAAAAGCACCTGTGGTGTGAGGGCTTAGGGGGGATTATATGTGACTGTATTGAGAGGGGTTGTATAGCTCTTTGAGATCTGAAGGATGAATCAGTATTAAGTATATAAAAATAAGCTAATGATGGGGTGCCTGGGTGGCTTAGTCTGTTAAGCACCCAACCGGCTCAGGCCCTGATCTCAGAGTCCTAAGATCGAGCGCCACGTCGGGCTCCACACTCAGCGCAGAGTCTGCTTAAGTTTCTCTCTCCCTCTGCCCCTCCTCCCTGCTTGCTTTCTCTCTCTCTCTCTAAAATAAATAAATCTTAAAAAAAACATAAAAAATAAAAATCAGCTAATGAAAAAATCATGCAATTTTTCATTTAGGAAAACAATTTCCTTAGGAAAAAGAGAGGTCAGAGCATCCTGCTAAGCTCAGCTGTATACAGCATTTATTTAGTCATAATCAAGTTAACACCAAACACAGGTTAAATTAAAATGATGATTGAACTGTATTTAGAGGATAAGGAACTAGGAAATACATGGCAAATGGCATGGGGATGGTAGATAGGGCTGGATTCCTTTCTTCTATAAGTGGAAGCTATAGAATATATCTGAGGCTTAATCACACACATATAAGAAAGAACAGTATAAACATGTTATTTAGACATTTGGAGTGATAGGCCAGAAGAAATAGCTAAACAAATTGGAAGTGGTTTTGTTTGTGCAGCAAGAATTGGGATGGGTATGTGCTATGGTGAGCACTGTGAATTGTGTAAGACTGTTGAATCACAGACCTGTACCTCTGAAACAAATAATACATTATATGTTTAAAAAAAAGAAGAAGAAGAAGATAGCAGGAGGGGAAGAATGAAGGGGGGGAAATCGGAGGGGAAGACTAACCATGAGAGACTATGGACTCTGAAAAACAAACTGAGGGTTCTAGAGGGGAGGGGGGTGGGGGGATGGGTTAGCCTGGTGATGAGTATTACGTTCTGCATGGAGCACTGGGTGTTATACACAAACAATGAATCATGGAACACTACATCAAAAACTAATGATGTAATGTATGGTGATTAACATAACATAATAAAAAAAAAAAGAATTGGGATGACAAGTGGTGGAACAGAATACTGCTGTTTTTCATTATAAATTTTATACTATTTGACTCTACAGTATATATGCTATCTGTATTAAATTTAAAAATAAAATATTAATTTAAAATTTCTGTTTCCATAATAATTTGAAAAATTTGATTTTATAATGCCACCATTCAATCCACAAGCAATGAACCCACATTTAAGCATATTCTATCATACCTGGGAAAAAAGAAATTCAGTGAATGGATGGTGTTTACAGCTAGGGCTGGCTTTAATGATTTGATTTCCCTTGGCTCTGATAAAATACAATGGCTTTGCTGGAATTGACCCATTTTACCCTTCATCTCAGCTAACTTTTCTTCAGCCACCCTTAAACAAGAAGAAACAGCTGTTGGGAGTCTAAGTAAATGTAACTTTAATTTTGATTTCTTTCCAAACTCTACATTTAACCTGGATGAGTGAGTGAAATGTTGATGGATCATCACATTCTCATGTTATAATTTATGTTCATGTCAGGCCAGCGAACACTGTTCATACATCAATGTGTCAGGTATTGTCACCTTAATAGAGTAAACAATTAAAAAGAAGAATTGTAACAACCATTTTAATGGGTTTCTCGTTCATTTATTTCATAGAAAAAAACTAAAACTGTTTTGTGAAAATAAACTACCCATACTTTGCCCCATCTTTCTTTTTAAAGTGATCCATCAACCAGACCATAACAAGTGTTTAATAAATCTATTTTATTCCCTTTATTTTAATAGGAAAATTAGAGAATGGATCCAAGTAGAGAAAAGGCCATTGTCTGGGTTCTTATGATCTCTTCTCCACAGGTCACAGATTTTCAAAGTTCTTAAAATTACACATTATTAAAAATGAACTGGGTTCCTTTTTCCAAATAAGATAACCCACCACCTCCCTCAAGTGGTCAATTGGATTAGTTTTCTGTTTCCAAAGCTGACTTGGTTTATTTCCAAGAACTGTAGAGCCATGTATAATGGCTGGCCTGAATAGATTCTTTTCCTTGAACAAATTATTTGGCCTTTGGAGTGAAGGAGGCAGATTACGTTGAATTGTGCTGATATTTTAACTTCTCTAGGTCAAGATAAAAAGATGCTTACCCAGGGCTAGCAGTTGTTCATGATACTTGCCAGCTGAGGGTTGCCCTCCCTCCAGACCTCTCCTTTTCTGCTTAACCAAACTCCATCATTTCTAGTTACTTAAGGTCTTGTACCATTTTTTTATTCACTCAAGTAGAGGTGCTAATTCCTGCTTCCTGAATAAATGGGCCTTTCAGTGATTATACACCACCTAGCAAAACTTGTTTAGTGATGTTATTTCCTAACTAAAACGAAATAGTTTTAAAAATGTTTCCTCAGTTAATCTGATTGGGAAAGGGGAAAGAAAGGAGACCGAGGCTGTCTTTCTGATGAGCAACAGTGAGCAAATTCTCATGAATATCTACAGTCAAATCATTTCAGAGCATTTAGTACCAAAACTTCAATTCAGGAGACACATATAAAAGTCACTGCTCTAAGTTACTAGGCTAATTTCAGTTCTAACAATCCCCCAGAATAAAATATGCCAACAAGGATGTCTGTGGGGTATTAACTTGAATAAAAATATCTGAGTCGATGTTACCACTTAGTTACCATCCAAAAACATGAACATTGCTGTTCTTGTTTTTGGATGGTAACTAAGTGAAATTCTTTTTCTATTATGTTCACTCCTCAGGCTTCTGGAAGGATTGAAAGGAACCGTGAAACAGTCAGTCTGGGAGTCAGGTATAAGAGTGGACACAACTGAATAGAGTTTTGTTGCCTTTATTGTCTAAATAATGCTTAACCAAAGTTTTCAAATTGATTTACATAAACTAGCAATCAGCTAAATCTGTTTTTTGAGGGCATTTCTAAGCTTCTTCTCTTTGGGCCCCAATCACGAGATAAACTAACTCCTACTACAAAAACGGTAAGCCTCTCTGGTATTTTGGCTCTTCAACTGACTTCTCCATTAAGCCAAAAACCCAGGAATGGAAAAACGTCCACACATGCACATGAAATTTACCAAACCTATGTTAAAAAAAAAAAAAAAGAGCCAAGTATGTAGGAGTAGAACGGAGAGGATCCTGAACATTCTAATCCCAAAATAGACCAAGCCATACCAAGGTCTCATTCTTCTCTACCTCGGTCTACTTCTAAAAAAATTGCACCAATTATTCTTGAGTGGAAGACCTGGGTTCATTCTTGCCACAACGCTATGAGTTTGAGACAGTAGGGTTGACAGACACAGGAAAAGTAGTCTATGATATAAAATATTGATATATTGATATGTGTCCCTACTGAATGAAGGTATGTGTGAATATCACAATTGTACAGTTTGAAACCAGCCTGGGAAAGCTGCAGCAACCTTGCACATAATGGACTCCTTTTGACACCGTGTTCTGGAAGGAATCACTTATCTGTGCTCCCATCACTACCACCAAGAAAGGATGTGTTTGGGGCTCACTGGGGCTTTATTCATCTCATTCACTCTGTTTCTCACTCTCGTGTTTCTCAATTTGCTCTTGTTCTCTCACTATTTCTTTCCTTCTGAAAACCCAAGAAACACAATTATAGCTTGAAAGTTGCAAGGGTAGCTTTACCTTTCACCCACAAAGAACTAAAAGGCAGGACCGTATATCAGATACGCCATGAGTTCTCAGAATGCTCTCACTACTCTTATATGTGGCCAACTACCAACAGGTGAGGCTACACACTGAAGAGGAGGAAATCCCTTTAGCTAGATAAAACTTTAATGGAAGAGTTTTGACTCCTACACAAGAGATTTGTGATAATCAAAGGGACTGAATATTGTCCCTATTTTATAAGAAGGAAACTTCATTTATATTAACTTCCAGGGAACAAATATCTTGGTTTACTTTTTTGTGTAAAGTGCTATAAAGGAAAGTGTGGTTGAGGGTAGTATTGCTTTAGGGGCTTGGGGTTGAGACAAACACCAGCGTTTTCCTCATTATATGGGTAGAATGCCATAATGAAGTTTCCATATTTTGGTAAATTGAAGGTCATGGCAGCCAAACAGATGTCAGGAATTACAGATTCAAAATTCACACCCTAAAATGTCTAGGGGCTTTTTTGTGGCCGTCCTGAGGTTTAACCAGCAAAGACTCTAGATGTGTGTGAAATGAGACCATTTCTTTGTTTTCTGTGACTCAGACACTTCTGGGTTTGGAGTCCCAGTAGTAAAGAACTGAATGTTGTGGCCTATTCCCTCATCCAGGACCCACCAACGCCATTCCTAAGGGTAGCCTATGGGGAACAAGAGACAGTGGGAGTGAGGGGTACAGAAGGTGAGGCAGGAAAATGCATTGCCTAGGCCAGTGCTCCAAATTTAACTTCCTGATTCTGGGTGGTTGTGGGGATCTGAGATCTGCATGTTTCACAAGTCCCCAGGACCACATTTTGAGTGGTGAGGACCGTGGATCAGAGCTTCTACACTCCCTACTGAGAATAATTACCCCACCCACACAATCCCAGGTAGAACTTTGCTCCAATTCTTCTCTGATATTCTCCTGAGCCAGAGAAAGAGTCCACAGTGACACACTAATCCCTTTGGCAGCATACCAAGGACCAGATGCATAGCCAGAAATTCTGCTGGGTTCCAGGATGGGTGTTTGAGAAAGGAGACAGAATGAACAATGAACTCCTTGCTTCACTGCTTGAGGCCACACAGTCTCTCCAACACATTGGGGAATGCTGGGTTCCTTTGGTTTTCCTGAAAACAGCTGCTGACGCTACCCTTGTATTTAGAGTCAGATTTAAAATCCACCCACAGCCTATTCTTTTTAAAGCAGCAAATCATGAATTTGACTTTCTATATGCTTCTCATCCGTGGGGTCTGGTCACCAATTGACTCCTCATAGGGGGTTTGCCCCTGGTGCCTTGCAGTCTCTGTAGATGAAATTCAAGAATTCTCTGGTAACTGTAGCAGGACAACTCCTCAGACCAATGACTTTCCAAATAACCTCCTCATTCCTCTCATGTTCAAAGAATGGGAAAGAATTCCAGAGAGCTATGTGAGGGTGAACAAGGGCCAGAATTGTCATTTATATCTATGACCTGACAGAAAGGTGGAAATGGAGAGAATGTTATTCAATGCTTTCTTTTTCCCCACTGTCCTAATCTCTCCTCAAGAATGTTTTGCCAAGACAAATAATATATTTTACCTGAAGCATCTCCCATTGAAACTTCTTTGCCATAAACAGGCACTTCAAACTTATGAGAGACGGAGAACTCTTTTACCAGACTGTAATCTCCTTGAAGGCAGGAATTCTGTTACCTCATTTACTGCTATACCTTCAGCACCCAGAACAGTGCCTGGCACAAAGCAGGTGCTCAAAAAATACCTATTGGTAGTTAGCCAACCATAAGATTAATGAAGGTACTGTGAGAATTCATGGTGTATCATACATATATCTACATACTGCACACATGCTTATGAGATCCAGTTCACCTCCTGCCAGCTCCCTTATCAACTCCCTTCTCTTCTGCACAGATTTAGTCCCTCCATAGTGTCCTCAACTCTCCTATATCCTTCCTTTGTTCTACATTTTCCCTGATCTTACATATATCAGAGACAAATTTGCAGCACAAGTTTAGAAAAAGTGTAGAGTTATGGCACCACTATCCTTTCTAAGGACACTATGTATGGCCACTGAAGGAACCTTCATCTGCAGCAGGACAAACTAAATTTAAAGACTGACTTCAGCAAAACAAACAAACACCTCACTGATTCAGTCTACCCATTCCCAACGTTGATGAAACCATAAGAAATCAAACTTTGTCTCAGCAAAGTTACTGCTTTATGTACATAATACCCACAATTACATAATCTCATCTATTTCGTTAAAACAGGATTTTTCCAAATTATATCCTTTCCCAGAATCTGACAGACTCCAGTTATGCCCCAGCTCAGAACCACTTCTGTAAGAGTGTTATAAGGAAGTCCCTGTTATATGTGAGGAATGTGACACTTCTATGATGTATTAGAGCAGAAATGTTTGCAAATCACCCATTCTAAAAATGGGTTCCTCAGGGTCTCCCAGGCTGCCCATTCCCCTCTCTTCCCCACCTACAAAGGGCTGACATCTTTTTACAGCATCCCATGTTTTGGACTCTCCCTTTCACTCCACAAGCAAAATATACCTTTCCTGTGTGTGTCCTCTTCCTGCAGAGCTCTTTCCAAGAGCAAAATAATCCAATCTATTAGTCCATGAACAAAAAAGTATTTGGTCTCAGACATCTATTTGCACATTGCCAATGACACTACCTAGAAGGAAGGGCACTAAAGATGGGACACTCAGGCCCTGTGGAATGGATATGTGGGGGGGACTGTATTGCTCATGTTTTTACTATCTTCAATAGCACAAGGTAGTGCTAGGTAGCTTTCCTTTTCTATCCCAAGTGCAAGGGGCTCCCGAACATGGGACAGCTCATCCTGATACGCCTGATAGGCTTCTTACTGGAGCAGACCTTCCCTGTTCAGACACAGTGTGAGTCAGAACACTGTTCATCCTCTCTGCCACCTCTTGGGCTGACAGTTCGGGCAACTCAATTATTTGAATCTGACGACCAGACAAAAATAAGCCTTTAGTTTCAAGCTTCGCTTCCATTATTTCATATTTCCCTCTACAATCTGGAAATAGAGGAAAAATCCCACCAGCCAGTGGGAAAACTTGTGAACTGGAGTAGTAGGTGGAGTTTTCACTAACCCACAACAAATTCCAAATACTCTCAGGAAAAATCACATTCTAACCAGCATCAAGCCTACTTTTGTTGTTCTTTAAATTTTCCACAGCACTAACAAGGGTATGAGAATTTTCGTAACTCTGGAGTATGTTCTAACTGAAGTGGTCACACCACAATTTAGCAATAGCCTCCAAAAAAAAAAAAGGGCACTAGAAGTAACTTCTATTAAATGTCATGAGAGTTTGTAGGTGCAGATCACTGGTTCAAACTAACTATATTTGCTATCTGTTGGCATATAGGCTGAATCAAAAGCTATGAATATGAATGTGGAAGGTGCTAATAATTCAGAACCACAAAGATTCCAGACCCATAAAGGTAATTTTTGCAAAGTCAGTCTTGTTGTTAAAATATGTATTTATTTTAAGGTGAATATATATAAAGGTAAAGGTAAGATAGAGTTATCTGTTATTTTTTTATGGAGCTAAATTTTAACATCACATAACATACTTTCATCTGACATCATGGTTTCAAAGAGTGAGAAAGAGGGGCGCCTGGGTAGCTCAGTAGGTTAAGCGTCCAACTCTTGGTTTTGGCTCAGGTCATCATCTCATGGGTCATGGGATCAGCTTGGAACTTGGCAGGGAGCCTGCTTGGGGATTCTCTCCCTCTGCCCCTCCCCCCATGCACACACATTCTCTCTCTCTCGCTCTCTCATAAACAAATAAATCTTAAAAAACAAAAAACAAAAAACAAAACAAAGAGTAAGAAAGATATAAAATGCCCTGAGGATTAAAGCAAGGAAAATGACTATTTCTGATTTGTTTGATTTCCAAGCTTAATCCATATTTCTGTACCACTCATCACTCAGTTACCCCCAATACCACCACCCCGTTCATCCAATCTCAGTGGAACCCTGGGAAAGACATTTTCTATTTGAAAAGTTCTAAGAAAAGGGGAAAACGTGACACTTCTATTTAGCTTTAGAATACAGATTGTTTTCTTTAAAGATGAGGGGTGAGGTTCAAGAAATATTCTGGAATTTTTTTCTTCAAAATCAAATAAAGTAGCCATACTAGAATGCCCCAATCAAGTTTTTGATGGGAAGCTTTTCTTTTAAATATTTATTTATTTATTTGAGAGAGAGAAAGAGAGCGCACGAACAAGCAGGGGGGAGAGGCGGCGGGGGGGGGGGGAGAGAATCCTCAAGCAGACTCCCTGCTGAGTATAGAGCCCAACATCAGGCTCCAGCCCATGACCCTGAGATCATGACCTGAGCCAAAATCAAGAGTCAGCTGCTTAACCAACTGAGCCACCCAGGCGCCCGGGATAGGAAGCTTTTCAACTTCAACTTCCTCCCATTTACAAAAGACTTAAGAAAGCTGAGGAGATGTATCAAACATTGTAAAAAATAGATACCTTGTTAATAAGAAAAAATATATCAGTTAGTAATTTATCTATAAAAAATGCATAATAATAGAATGGCTCAAAGAAGTTATCACAAAGATACCATACGTAGGTAGCAGGTGTGAGTAGGTCAGAGATGGGAGCACAAGGGACAAAAAGTAGTACAATAGGGAAAAGTGTTTCAATAAAGAGAGAGAATGCAATCAGAGAGGAAGTTTCCTACTTCACAATTCTGACCAGGGCTAGAATAATTTTGGAGGACATATTTGTTGAGTCTTCATGTAATGCTGAGCAATGTGTAAAGAAAGAATCACATACCTTCTAGAGACTCTCGGCAGACCTGATGAAATGAAGCCACGGCCTATCCTCGACTAAAGATTCTGCACAGGGATTCTGCTACACAGTGGGAAAGACAGATGTCCAGCCAGACTGATGTTTCTCTGCTCACATAACTTCTTGGACTAACACTCAAGTAACAGACCAAGGTGACATCTTATTCTAAATATCTCTCTTCTTCGATGTGACACCTCAGAAACCCCCCACAATGACAGAATTTTGGCTCCTCAGCTAAACTTAATGATGCAGAAATAATTCAAGACATAGAAACTGAGAAAAGAAAGTGCTATACTAAGCAGAAAAATGTTTTGTTTAAGTAAAATACATTTTTTCTTTATTTTAATCAAGTAATTCAATCACTCCAAAAATGTAATCATTTGCTTGTGTTCTCATTGGTACTGGAGAAAAAAAATTTAACCTTAAAAAAAAAAAAGCAAATCTTTAATCTTTAAAAACACAGTTTCTTAAGGTCTGACTTGAAAAACTGTAACATAAAAGAATTGCCCCATAATGGTATTGTCACATCATCTACTCTTGTGACAAACTGTTCTCTGACTATTCCTTCCCCAGTTCTCAAAATAAAGATACTATAATGGAAGTTTTAGAAAAAAAATCTGTTGGTTTCAATTTTTCTTAAATCAGCTGCAGTTCAACAACCTGAAATAATTAAAAATAAATTGGAACTTAATGTTTGTTAACTCAATCATAGCATGTGGCTAATCGTGCTCACCCAGTCAACACAAGCACCAAGTTGCGATGAAATGAAACCATCCTGCTAAAATATCCACCCCGCCCACTCCCCAGGACTCTCAGGATGCGATGTCATATCTATCACTCGCCAGGGGTTACTTCCTTCTTCTTACCACAAACACTCCCATTGCCAGAGGTCTGAGTGAGACTTGAGAAAAAAAAAACTGTGAGCGAACCTTGCTTTTTGCTCCCAGAATGCAATAAAAATACATACAGTCACCTTCAATAATTATCTCTTTACACCTTTATCCTCCCCAGAATAATTTTTGTGGATTTAAGTAGGTAAAACCAAATAGTTTTGACTTCCTCTCTTTCCACAGTAATGATTCACCTTACATCCAGAAGAAAGCAGTGCTGATAGCATCAGAAAAGGAGGTAAAAGTTCAAGTAGTATACCTGAGTGGTTCTCAGTCCACTCATTAAAAATTACTTAGGACATGAAAAAAAATACCATCCCTGGAGCTTCTCAATTAGTTGTTCTAAGGGAGGACCCCAAGTCACTGGCATTTTATCAAAGATTTTGGGATGATTTTACTATGGCATGTGAGAAAGGCAGCTTTCACTTTATTTTTTCACTTACTTTCACTTATTAAAATAAGTTTTCAACTATGTTCAGCAAAATTAAAGCTGGAAAAAATCTTAGAGATCATCTAGTTTGTGCTTCTCAAACTTTGGTAAGCATGCAAAGCACCCGGGGATCTTGTAAAAACTATAGATTCTATGTCTAGAAAGGTGAGGGAAAGACCTGAGCCAATTTAGTCCTAACAAGCTCTCAGCTGACTTCGATGTGGCTGGTCTAAGGACCAGACTTTGAGCAGCGAGAAAGTTCTTCCCCTTAGCTGTGACAGAATAAGAAACTGAGATCCAGAGACACTCTTCCTTAAGATAAGACAGCCAGCAAATGAACAAAATGGCACCAGAACCTACATAATGACTTCTAGTCCAGCAGCTACTACATGGAAGAAACCTTTATTTCTTAAAAAAAAAAAAATTAATTAAAATATTCTAATTTTCGGGGCGCCTGGGTGGCTCAGTCGTTAAGCATCTGCCTTCGGCTCAGGTCATGATCCCAGGGTCCTGGGATCGAGCCCCGCGTCGGGCTCCCTGCTTGGCGGGAAGCCTGCTTCTCCCTCTCCCACTCCCCCTGCTTGTGTTCCCTCTTTCGCTGTGTCTCTCTCTGTCAAATAAATAAATAAAATCTTAAAAAAAAATAAAATAAAATAAAATAAAATATTCTAATTTTCTATAGAAAACTGGGGGGGGGGGACTAGACTTTGTTATAATGGGATTTTGGCAATTTAGAATATAAAAACTGATTTATAGTGTGTGGTTATTGTAAAGAAATTAGGGAGATCACTATGATTTACCAGTAAGAGTCCATTTTGTGTTCGTTTGTTTGTTTGTATGCAGGAGGCATAAATATATGGTAAGAGAATAAAACAAACTGAACAGAAGAGAGAAATAAACAGACCACGTACAATAGCACATGAAGGCACCAAGAGGAAGAAAAGGAAACAATAACAGGAAATAAGAGGCCAGGCTGACAAAAGAAAAATAGGAATAAAAGCAGAGAGCTAGAAAATTAAACACAGATTCTAGAATAAAAGGAAAACATAGCAGCATAGAAGGAAAAAAAAAGGAAAACCCAATGGGATAGAAGGATTCCTGGAAAAGACCATATAAAATAAATCATAAGAAAATAGCAATCATGGGAAGGAGGGGCACTTAAGAATCAGACACACAAATATGTATAGAAAAATATTTGTCTTACTTGGTATTAAAAACCAGAAAAGAGGTTGTATTTCATTTGTCATGGTTTTTATATTTTTTCTGATTATATTTTCAAAATAACAAAAATTCCAATTTCTCCATAACCAACTGGAACCTGAAAGATGGGCATGGTCTTGGGCAAGGAAGCAAGAACTCCTCTGGAAGAAGAAATCCTTTAGGTAAAAGAAGTTGAAGAGAGGACAAGGACTAACTAAATCCAAAAGCATTCCACTTTTCTTACCCAGAAACTTTCTTGCCTAGCCAGGTGGCCATATGTTTTACAATAGTTCAGGATATAGTCTCCTTGGAAGCCATAGTTCCAGCTTAACAAACTGCTCCAGGCACTCAAGACCAACAGTACTGGCCTTCTCTGGAAAACATCTCCCCTTGACATGTATCTATGGAAATAAATACATACTGCCTACTGGTGCTGCCCATTCTGTCAGTCTTTCAGACATGGACAACTCTGAACCCAGTTATTGTCAGAAGTACTCAGGTTGTGGTTCTCAGAAAGTCCATTTATTTACTTATTTTCACCAGCCATTTCCATTCCCTGGCTATGGCTCATTTCCAAACAAAAACAAAAACAAAACTTGGAGCCTCAAGGAAGAAAATTAAAATTGTTGAAGCTTGCTTTCCTATATCAGACATTGCAAATTCCAGTGCCTACCAGGACAGGGAAGGTCATGTCCATGAGTCAAGCTGGCCTACGTTAATAAGAACACGTGCCTCCATCTGAACGTGGCCCCGTGCACCCAGCTCCAGTGTGTTCTGTCATGCAGAAATGCAGGCCCAGTGCTGCCCCAGGTACCTGTTTTACAAGAGGTACAAGAAATGCAGATTCTTATGGGCAATCTCCTGATTTCTAAATGATGATAACGCATTCAACTTTCTGTTGCTGTTGTTCTGTTGCTGTTGTTCTGAAAGAACTGTTTGCAATCTTGTTTTAGATCCTGCTTTTTCATTAAGGAAGATGGAAAGTTATCTGAGGGGATCAAAAGGTAAAGGGGTGGGCCTGATGGTATGAGACAAGTGGACTCACCACAAGTAGACCCCCCCCCCAAAAAAAGCAAGAATGTTTCACACTTTTAGAAGACATCTTTGCCTCCTAGGAAAGTGATATGATGGCAATTCTCATGTGAAGGCCCACACGATCAGTAGCATACTACAGGTAACCTCCCTGCTAGCACTTGTTCTTGTATCTCTACACACTGGGAGCCTTTTCTTTCCTTCCACCCTGTCATTCATGACATTTACAAGAATAAGTTTGGTTCTTGGAATTTACTTGAAATCCCCTGGGTGAACCCTTTCTCCTAGGAGTCAAAGCCTGATGAAGAAGCCACAGAGAAGAGCTCAGGACCCTGGCTCAGGTTCTAACTATGCAGATTGCCTGGGAGGGGCAAGACTGCCAATGGAGGGGGAAGATTTCCACAGCCTCATTATTCAGCATTAATGTTCACTGATAGAGAGATATGTTTCTTCACATGATAATCTGCTCCTAGAGTGTCCTGAATGCCCTGCTGTGGCTGACTATCATAAGGCCCATGTCAGTCTTCCAAAACACATCTGAAACCATCCAGGACACATTCCAGCTGTAAATGGGAGGCACTGACCCAAGTCCAAACAAAAACAAAAATCATCCAAAACCTCCTTTCTTTCCAACATCACAGGCCTCTGAATGATATGTTTAGATTCTCCCAGGCTGGAGTTCTTCCAGACAGGGCTGGAAACCAAAGTTACAGTGAATATCTCTGCTGATTGATTACAAATCAGTAAACCTACCTGGAAACACATGTCTGAGGTAGGAGGAAGAAGCGTGGCCTATAAGCATATGAAGCCTAAGAAACACATTTTTGTGCTGATCACTTGCATAAATTTACACATTTTTGTGATCACTTGCATAAATTTAAGAAACATTAATGATTAAACACAGACACATGCACAAACATCGCCTTCTCAAAATTCATTGATTTCCACATTTTGTTTTTTATTTAGGCTGTCCACAGAAGCATGAATTAGTGGTTTAAGAACTAAAATAATGAGTTTACCAGGTGGTGGCTGCCAAGGTATACCATAAGTGGATAAAAACTCCATCTTTTGACTCACCTTGGTTTATACCTTTGTTTGAAAATTTCGCTTGAAGGAAATTGCCTGAGTCACTTTCCTGTCAACCAGTTACTTCTGTTACGCTTCCCCTAAAAGAAATCTGTTGGTTGGAGATGGAGGTGACGTTGTAATTATCATTTGTCATTAACAAACCTTTTATAGTTCTCAGGAGAAGGACACCAAGCAGGGGCGTCTGCTGTGTTCAGGTTAGGATGAAGACATGACAGTCTAGTCATGTCTGCGGGGGGTGGTAGCAGAAGGGTCAGGAGAAAAGGAAGTGGTTCTGCCAAGAGTACATTTGACTAATGAGCCTCCTGGAAAAAGTTTATACAGAGGGAATTGAGAAGAAACGGAGTTCAGCGGCCCCACGAACAGCAGGTAGAACAGTGCTCAGGCGCACAGCCTGTCCATTGCTGAGTTAGCTGTGATTTCTTAGCTCTCCATCACTACTCTGGTTTCTGTCTAGCCCCCTGTGGCCTGGGGCATGAGTTCTACAAAGATGGTGGCTCTTCTTTCAGGTGAATAAGTTGTTTCATACACACGCACACACACATAATTCTGAGACACATTGAGTGAGATACAAAGGTGTGAAAAACAAATTTTCCCCAACGAAGAACAGCATGCCATTGAAATACTCACAGTCCAGTGGGCCTCAGTAATAACTAAACTCTCCCCCAAAAATGTATAATAGCTTTTTGTTAATTGAATTATATATCCCAAAAGATACGTTGAAGTCATAACCCCTGGTACCTGTGAATGTGCCCTTCTCTGGAAATAGGGTTTTGTAGATGTAATTAAGATGTAAATTATGGTGAGGTCATACTGGACAGGCCCTGAATCCAGTATGACTATTGTCCTCGTTAGAGAGAAGAGACACAGAGAAGAACACACAGGAACGACACCACATGATGGTAGAGGTGGAGATTGGGGTGATACAGCTTCAAGCCAAGGAGCTGATGGCCACCACCTGACACTAGGAAGAGGCAGGGACGCCCCCTCCTTCCGGGTTTCGGAGGAAGCACAGTCTGGCCTACATTTGGATTTCTAGCCTCCAGAATTGTAAGATGATGAATTTCCATTATTTTAAGCCATCCAGTTTGTAGTTCTTTGTTATGGCAGTCCGAGGTAACTAATATACAAATCAAAACCAATAAAAGTTGATTCCTCCCTCATGACAGCTGAAGGTGGGTCTTCCTAGTTGACAGGATCCAAGCTCTTTCCATCTTATGGCTCTGCCATTTGCTAGGCCAGATGCCAACAAACTACAGCCTGTCCCCCCCCCCCCCCGCTTTTTTTTTTTTTTTTGAAGTATAGTTCACACACAATGTTACATTAGTTTCAGGTGATTTAACAAGTTTATACATTATGCTATGTTCATCACAAGTGTAGCTACCATCTGTCTGGTTACAATATCGTTGCCTGCATTCCCATGCCTCTTTTTAAAAATAACCTTTAATGGGAACACAGGGCAATGTATGCATTTACCCACGGTTTATGGCTATTCTTGCACAACAGCTGAATTGAGTACTTGGAACAGGGACCGTCTGGCCCTCAAGACCTAACATATTTACAGTCTTGCTCTCTCCAGAAGAAATTTATAGATCTCTGCCCCAGAGCATCATCATCACTGGCATCTAACCAGCATAATGGGAAAGAGAATATGGAAGGGGCAATGCAATTCTTCTCAGCAGTGGCCCATATCACTCCCAAACAGCTAGCATTGTCTAGAAACTAGTTACATGGCTCACACAAATTGCAAGGATGACTGAGAAATGCAATAGAGTGATAGAGCCAGGAGGAAGAGAAAATGGGTATTTGGGGGGAACAATTGGCAGACTCTGCCCCTGGGCATCAATAAAAGATGTCACCTACATCAAGGCAGTGGCAGCAGCCATGAAGGGCCACCTACACGGGGTTTCATTGAGTCCAGAAGCTTTAAAGAAGACATCACCAAAGGGAGTCAAAGCCAGTATGGGCACCAAGGGAAGAAACAGAAAGATGCCCCATTGTAGCTGAGAATGCGGTTTTCCAGAGCATAGAGGCCATACTCCCTGGGGAGTTTCAATAGTAACTGATGAGAGAGAGAGGCCTTTCTGGGGAGAAGTTCCACAATAGCGGGTGGGGGATAAAGCCAGAGAAATTGTTTTCTTCCAATGCAACTGTGGCTCTGCATTTGCTCCAAGCTTGATGTAGCTTCGACAACCTGGTTTATACCAAATATATAAATAAGTAAAACACATTAAGAAGTTTCAAAAAATTATAGTACCATTTGGGAAGACTCATCTCCAATTTACCCACTGTTTTCTGAATCTTGCCTATATATTAAGGATCCAGAGTATAAAAGAAGCCCTAAAGAATATATGATATAATCAACTTAGGCGCTAAACATCAACAATTGCTATCAACAATTGCTAAGATCATTAAAAAACAATCAGATATCATGTGCCTCCTAATCATATAGTCTAACCCTCATTTGCCTGTAGTTTTCCCCCATCTTTCCCACACCCTCTTAATCCATGGAGTTCATTGTTCCAAGAAAAGAGCAACACTCAGCCAAGAACAGCAATCATCAATCAGCTTACAGTTTTACAATACAAGATTTTACATCCATAGCAAGACTATTGCCTGAATGCTAAGGCTTTTGATTTAGCAGGAGCCAGGCTTTCTTGAGAAAGAAAAGGGCTTTACTGAAACTTCCCAACGCTGAGCATTTTGCATATAAAAGCCAAACCCAAAGGACTCAGATCAATAGTTAAATGCCCTAGAGTAGAAAAGAAAGATGATAGGACCACAGTCATTTCCTTGAGGACAGGAACATTTCTGTGCTAGAGTAAATAGCAAGAGGAAGAGAGGGACAAGGTATCAGATATGAGGGGTCTACTTCTCTCCTCTCAACTCAGGGTTCCAATCTCAGGGACAGAGAGGACAGTCAACAAGAGAAGCACCCACATAGGTTTAGGAGCATCTAAGGGTCCGTTGTTGATGATCTGCTTGCCTGGGCAGAGACTGAGCCCATCACAAACCTTCCTGAGAAGTTCTGCATTTGGAACAGCACAGCATCCAAAATGGCAGCAGGAGGAGATATGAAATAGTCTCCACAGCTAAGGAAGGTGCCTGGGTGTGAGCTGAAGGACCAGCCCCACAGAGGTTCACATACTCCAGTGAGGTGTGGAGAATGAAACCAAAAGTCCTCGTGGACTCTAGTGGGTAACGTAGAGGTGTTCAGAACCTGAGTCCGAAAGAGACCTGCAACATTGATGAGGAGTCTCAAAATCAAAGGTACACAAGCATCAGTTATAGAAATCAGCAGGATGCTGAAAAGACGAGTCATGTACTAGGACCAGGCAAGCCAGGCAACAGCATGGTGAGATCCACAGGGCCCAGGAGGGCAGCAAGTAAATCACAGCCAAGCCCCCATGCCACTGCTACGATTGGACCTCCCACCTTGCTCCCAGATGCCACTGACGGAAATGGAAAGAAATCCTCCTAGATGTCCTTTACTGAAAAGTGACCAACCTTTGAAATGATAGGTAACTAAGATATTTAATTATTGCTAAAAAAAAAATTATTGGATCAAATTGAGGTTACTGTGCTGGAAGAAATTAAGTTCCCGCCCCTAGGCAGAGAGGGGCCTGAAGAGTAAAACTGAGACTGATCCTAAAAAAAAAAAAAAAAAAAGTCATATTTCTGCCTTCCTAAATTATGTATAAATTTCAATCTGCTACAATAGATAAAACTTTTCCATACTTGGGTTAAAGCTGTCACCTGTCAAAAAGTCACTTCACCTCCTCTTTAAACTTGCACTACACATGCACACACAGGCACAAGCTTTGCTACCTTCTAGCACTGATACCTGACACTCTCCGGACAACGACACGATCATAAAATACGCTAAGACAATGTAATATGACACTTACAGGAATTTTTAATCTCCCAAGTTTTAGAATTCCATGTGTGAGATAACAATACATCACAAAAGTTGAAAGCTCATTTGACAAGTGGAAAGATCTGGTTTTATTTAAAATTCCAAAATTTGATTCCAAAATGAGGGGGCTCTTAGAAAGAGGCAGACATCCAGAGAAAGGTTTAATTGCCAGGAATCTAAGAGTGGCGGTACACTCTTGCCTCGTGCTAGTGGTACCAATGTGGAATAAACATGCTTGGCATCTGCTGGGCTGTCTCAAAGACATGAGACCTCATATGGGAGCTCCAGTGTCATCGAAGTGAGAATGACTCACTGACAGTAGCCCAGCCTGGGTATGTCATTGGAAAAGGATTTCTGGTCGCACATCAGGTCTTTTCAGCCCCACCCACACACATGGTTAACAATCATCGTCAGCACATCATTTAAAAATACAATGTGCAAAACATGCAATGTGGAATACAATGCCGAAAAAGTTAAATTAGACATTAATAAGACTGAGGTGGTGAGTGGATGCAGACTGACAATTTGAGTGGTCTTTTCCCACTCTATTATCTGTGATGTGGTTGTGTGCAGATTTGGTTTAACAAGTTTATAAACAAATCAATCTGCCCTTAGCAACTAAGAGATTAACCCAGCTAAATAAAGAAAGCACAACCACTAAGAATGTTTCCTAGTGTTTTTTAAAGAAAGGCTTAAAGTAACAGTATCTTCTTAGTTCTATTTTTATATTATAATTGATAGTATAATGTGTATATTTTAATCTTATATCAAGTGTAAGTACATGATCAAAACATGGATTTACTCTTGTAGGAATTTTGGAACTAAATAAAATAACTCAGACTAAAGCCAGATCAGACATTTCAGTTTATTTCAATGTCAAGAGTTTCGCCTCTTGGTTCCCACAAATTAGCAACATTTGGACTAAAACACACTTTAGGGAAATGTTTAAATGTTTTATGTTTTATATGTAAATTTGTTTTATTCTTCTTAAATAAAGAGTTATTAGCCCTTTTAAAATGAAATCAGTTGTCCCAATAGGGTCTGTCTAAATCTCATAAATGTTACAGCCTTAAAGAAAAAACATTCATGAACTCTCATCTGGTATTTCCAAAATATAATACCATTCAACAGTTGAATAGATTCCCAACGCTTCCAATTAATATGCTTGCAGATCTTTGATAGGTACCTATATTTTTAGCAACATCTAGCTTTGTGAACATCATCTAGCATCTTTCCCTCCATTTTGCAGATGAAGCACCTGAGGATCTGAGAAATCCAGTAACATTCTTTGGATCAGAACTAGGCTTAGACTCCAGGTCTTTGGAAACCGGTGGAGGGCCCCTGTACCTCTTCAACAGCCGCCTAGGGTACAATTCCTACACCAAACTTTACTATTTGAGTTATAATAGCAGTGACCAAGGAAGGGCAAAAAGTGAATGCATTAAGACAACAAATCAAGACTGAGATGGAAACAATACCTAAATCAACACAACTGCCATTTTCTCTCCTGAGACTACTGTACAGAACCTAAAGTTTTGGGGGCCAAGATTGGAAAGAATATATAAAAACAACGAAGGCTCCAGCCCCACTCCACACTTTAGCCTGAGAAATAGTTGTTCTCCTTTCTTTGGTAAAGTATTCAACCCTGGAAAAACAGTTAATACCACTCTCTATTCATTGTAATCTCTTAATTCCCATTGTCTTCTTCAAGCCTGAGGCATGTGTGTCTCAGTAATCCTTCCATTTAGTAACCATAATCTGCAATCTCTCCTCCTAATGCCAGTAATCCTTGGATTCTACTCAGGGCGGAGGGCAGTAACTTCCCAAGTCAATGTCTTGTCTTTTCTTCAAACACATTATCAAGTTAAAGACAATTCTCTTTGGCCATCAGAGGGTGAAGTGCATTTGTGTCCATTGTCCTCTTCCTCGTTACGCATTTTCTTTAAATGGTTTCAAAAATTGTAAGCACACTGATTGATTTTTTTTTTTCCAGCCACTTGATGAAATGCATTAATCCAAAATAAGCCAGCACAGCACAACCTGATTCGCATTTCAGAAAGTCATAAAGTTTCATTCAGCAAGCAGTTTTAAACTTTTCTGTGTGGAGATACACACTCCGCTACCACCCTTACCTCGCTTGTCCCCCAGAAAAAGAGAGAGAAAACAAAACAAACAAAACCAGAACACATGGTGCCTGCAACAGGAAGAAAAAAAAAAAAAGATGCTTTAATGAGAAAGGGTTATAAGAGTGAATAAAAGAGTAGGAGAAGAAAGAAGATAGTAGACAAAAGTGGTCATTTTTTTCAAGAAACTGAAGAAGGGTATTAAGAATGTGGGAAACATAACACTAAGGAGAGAGAGAGGGTGAGCTGCTTCCATGACACCGTCTAACCTACCTTGGTCATCTACATTTGGCTCTACCCTGACCTCTTAGTCTAAGGTAATAATTATAACAAGAAAGTTGGCAATTTCATGTCAGATGTAGAAGAAAGTAAATACTGAAGTTCCTTGAGAGAAAGAAAGAAAGTAAAAAAAGAAAGAGAGAGAGAGGGAGGAAGGAAGGAAGAAGGAAGGAAGGAAGGAAAAGAAAAAAATGTTAAAGCCAAATAACTAAGGATCAAGAACGTTTGGTTCTTATTTTAAACCCTCAACTTACTTGCTAAGGGATCTTCGGCAAATCCCATGACAACTGAAGTCTCATAAATAAGATGGGAAATTATGTAGTTCTTTCTCAAAGGCTTCTGAGGTATTTTAATTAGTAATTTAAAAGTACCAGGGCATGGGGCACCTGGGTGGCTCACTTGGTTAAGCGTCAAACTCCTGGTTTCGGCTCAGGTCCTGATCTCAGGATCGTGAGATACAGTTTTCCATAGTGCTCGTCGCTCAGAGCGGAGACTGCTTAAGACTCCCTCCCTCTGCCCCTCCCCCCTCCACCCTGTGCTCTTTCTCTCTCTCTAATAAATAAATCTTAAAAAAAAAAAGTACCAGTGTCAACCCAAAGCGCTCCATACATTCACCATATATGAAAGCCTATTTAAATGCTAAGAAAGAGGAAAATAACCCTGATGTATAGACAAATGCCACAAGGGAAAATAAATAATATTTCAAAGTTCAGTGGGTATAAAATGAGAACTAATGATTGTGATGCATTCAAGTGCCTCCTTGACAAATCAGCTGTTTTGTAATACAGATCCTGGCTCTGGCAACAGCCACATCACTCCAAGTGCCCAAAGGGGAAAACGGAGCGACAACCTAAGGGAGCTAAAGTGAAAACTAATCTTCGTAAGGCACTGCTTGTACGGGCCAGATTCCAAAAGCTGAACTTCCCTTCCTAGAAGACTGCTGGTGACCAAGTGAGAACCCTAAACTATCAGAGCATGTGTGAATCAGGAAAGGAGCAAAAATTCGGAAATAACAGCATGCAGCATACGTAATGACCACCAAAAGGCTTGTTTTTGTGTTTTTTTGTTCTTTTGTTTTGTTTTGTTTTTTTCAGCCATGCTAAGGTTCTGCTTATTTGTGAGGCGGGGAGGAAGTGCAGTGAGCACAAATAAATCCAAGCTTTTAAGCTTGTTTTCTGGACTTTATACATGATAGAGAAACCTTATATTGATAAGTGTTACTTGAGCACCTACTATTAACCAGATTCTATGCTGGCCACCACAGAACCAGCAATGAACAAAACGGAGTCCACACTCACATCTGTGTGGTATGGGATACAGAGATTAATAAGTTGTGATAAGGGTTATAAAGAGCATAGAAACAAAACACCTGAAGAGAAACAAGACTCTTAGTTGGGAAGTAAGGGCTGGTTTTTCAACACCGTAAGATGCATGCAAGCAAAAACTACAAAATATAACCACAAACCCATGACAGCCGCCCTTTACCACTTCAGAAGAAATAGCAAGAGCCATTTCTGAATCACCTAGTCCCTTGTCTGAGGTCACAACTGGCATTTCGGGCAGGACAATTCTCCAGTCGTACCGTCCAGAACGCCACAAAACATTTGGTATCCGTGGGCCCCACCTCCCAAATCTAGCAGCACCTCCTCAGCCCAGTCACTGTGACCATCCAGTTGCCCCGGCCACTTTACAAACCTCCTTAGGGAAGCCGCCCCACTCTCCCCCAGAGAACCACTCTCTTTTATGCCCTTTTTCTACACTTGTGCTTAAGCAATAGGAGCATCAGGGAACTAAGGCCGTGGAAAGAGCAGACTTACCTTCAGTTTGATAAAGGCTTTAATCCCGGCTCTACCATTTATCATTAGGCAAGTTAGTGAAGCACCTGTAAATATAGGTGATAATGTACACTTCAGAGGATGACTATCAGGATGGTATTAAATGATGCAGGTGTAAGTCCTCACAGAGGTCTAACCCAATGTGGATGCCCAGTGAGATTATCCCAATAAAGTTACAAAAGACGAAAAGGAAGAAAGAATGTTCCTTAGCGGGTGCCTGGGTGGCTCAGTTGGTTAAGTGACTGCCTTCGGCTCAGGTCATGATCCTGGAGTCCCTGGATCGAGTCCCGCGTCGGGCTCCCTGCTCGGCAGGGAGTCTGCTTCTCCCTCTGACCCTCTCATGTGCTGTCTCTCTCACTCTCTCTCTCTCAAATAAATAAATAAAATCTTAAGAAAAAAAAAAGGATGTTCCTTAGCAAAGTAATTCTCTTAGAAGATGACAAATTCTGTAATTACGGGGTAGGTACAAAAGTGCTAAAGGCACACCGGCTGTGCCAAGCAGGGAAACAGAACCGGAAGCTGCTCAGCTAGGCTTTCAGGACACAGCACTCCGCTCCATTGCCAACCACCCATCTGGCTCTCCAGAAACATTGGCCCTAACTTTTAAAAGGTTAGCACTCACCAAAACTCTGTCTTGCAGGTTCTGGTCACATACATTAAGGTCAAAAGTGCTACCAGACATCATCTACTTATTTCCATCTTTGCCATAATAATTACTATGTGGTCTGTAAAGCACGGGCATAACCCCATCTCTCAGGTAAGTCTGGGCACAGCTCACAGCGTGAGCCTGGAGGTACTATTATCCCTACGGGCAGGTCAGGGAACTGACAAAGTTAATTGAATCAAACACTCTGATAACAATTGTAGTAGCAGCTAACAGTAGGTATTTTCAATGTTCATCATTATATTTATTAAAGAGTGTGTTAACAATAGAAGTATATTATTACATTTATCATTAATAGTCACATTGATTATTAATAGATCGGTTACTGATTAATAATCAATCTCATTTAATGATAATTCACTATGTATCAATCACTGTACTAAGTAACCTAAACACACTTTTTCTTTTACTCTATTTTTTAAAAAACTTTGCGCTAAATGCTATTATTATCCTTATTTTACTAGGGAGCAAACAAGCTTAAATAACTTGCTCCCAATCATACAGCTAACAAGTGATGGAGACAGAACTTCAACCCACATCTGTTTAGTTTTAAACACACTAAGCTATAGTCCTTTCCTGACTCCCTTCCAAGTGATGCTCAGATACAGTGGCCAACAGAGTCTTTCAATACAGGGGCTTTCACAGAAAATAAAAGGCTTTGGGAAAGAATGCATGTAATTAAATAGATCACGTAAACTACCCCTACATTTAAGTAAGAGCTAAAGGTAAAAATGGGTGGACAGGCTGGGCCTTGGAGGCGGCCAAGTTGCGTTTGCCTGGTAAGGGAATGTTGGTCGGGACCCCACGGCCTGGCCTGCCAGTCACTCACCATAGACCAGGCCAACGAAGATACCAGCAGGGCATATCAGGAGTAGTAATCAATGATGTTTGTAGAGAGTAAGAACTAAATGAGTACATCACTAGGAACAGTTTCATTTCACCTCCCCCTAAACTTTATTATACAGAGCATCATACAATCTCAGGATTTTTTTAAAAAACCACCTCCCTAATCTTCCATTTACAGTTGCAGTGAAATTCTGGTTTATATTTTTAACCTGCTTCAACTGTAGAGTCCTCAGCACCCCCTGACTCCCTGGCTGGCTCCACCTTGCTGTAAGTCCCCACCTCTGAAGATCCCTTCACAGTTGGGACTGCGGGAGAGTGCAGAGGACAAGAGGTGACTGCAGGGACCGAGCCCTCCAGTAGCACTGTATCTTATGACAGTAGATTGCTCAATATGATTTCTCTAGTGAATGGAGAACAGCCAGCCTAGACACGAGATGGTGTTTACTCATTGTTGAAATGCAATGCTTTTCCTAAGAAATTTCATGTTGTCCCTAGGAATATCAACTCTTTCAATTTGCCTAAAATATATGCAGTCTTGCAAACATAGCTCCCTAGAATTAATTCCAAAATGGTATGCTTTCAAAGGTGAATACTAAACTAACCAAGATTCATAAGGATTTTAAAATGGCATAATATTATGAGCATATTTATTATTTTGGTGCAGGTCACAGCTAAAAAGAAAAAAAAAACTTGATTTAATTTAATAACAGGGTACTGATAGAAAGGAAAAGGGAGAGAATAACTGTTGGACAAATATAACCCAGAAAAACAGCTCTGAAACCCTACCCTTTTTTTTGTTATATGCTTACTCACACTGTTCTCCCTGACTTCCTGTCTCTTGAACCTTAAATTCCCTTCTGTATGTTTTAAATTCTATCTGCTCTTCAAGGCCCAGTTCAGTTCTTACCTCTTTAGGGAAGTCTTCTTTCCCCCTCAGCTGGCCCACATAAATCTTTCCTTCATTTGAGTGCCTGCAATTGAAAACATAGTTCTTATCTTACAGTTTAACACTTAAATATCCTCTAGGTGATTAATGTCTGCTAATTTTAACCCCTAAACAGCATAAAAGGATTTGAAGTTATGGCTAATAATTGTTATTAATGTAAACAATGATAACGAGCCAGCACTTATTACTTACAGAGGACTTACCGTGTACCGGGCACTTACAGAATTTCATTGAGTCACCACCACAACTCTATGAGACAAATATTATTATGTCCTCCTTAAACACATGAGGAAACCAAATTCTAGTAAGAAGATCATTTTGCCAGGAGACAGAGCCACAATTTGAATCCACTGCCTAATCCTACTATGTCTTTTCCCTCTGGAGCAAGTGGGCCAATGTGTTACACAAACTCTGTCCCATGATGAGGACACGGAGTGCCTTTACTACAGCTGAATGACTACTGATGGGAAAGGTGGAAAATTCCCAGAATGCTGGATTGTGGATGAGGTTGAATTCATAAGAACAATAGGCAACTGTTAAAATTCCTTCCTTAATTTGGAAAAATGCCCAAAGTCCAAATTACCCCAAAGGTCACTGGAAGATGCACATTGTGTATCCAAACTTTGTCACTGACACAAAAGAAAGCAACCGTTTGTCCTTTTGGTGAAGGTTAGGTTCTCCAGGCTTCAGTGGATGGACCATATTCAGACATCCTCGTGAAACAAAATGTACAGAATAAAAAAACATCATATGTGGGATATCTGCCATTGAAATACTAAAACCACAAAGATGGTAGATTAATATAAACCCTCAGTCAGACTGAAGATTTGTTTTTACAAAATCAGAAGATTTTGACCTCTATAAGGTAAAGGATTGAAGAAAAACATGATAGCATTTTATGGCATAGTTAGAAAGGATTTTAAATAAATTTTTAAATTTTAAAACTATACTTAGCTAAATAAAAGGAAGAAATGGAGAGCTAGAGATGCCCAACTATACAAAACACAAAATGGAAACCAAAAGAGAGTAATAAACAAAGAAGATAAAGTGACAAGGCTGTAATCTAACCTGAAATTGACTAAGGGTCCTGGCCATGAAAGCCTTTCCTGACCTTCCCTCCCACCCACCCCCCACTTCCCCTTACATTCCTGGGTAGCCCCTTCTTCTGGGAACAAAATGCCTGGCAGCAAGAGAAGCAGCACAGCCAGGTTTATGACAAGGATAAATTGCCTTTTCTCCACTGGGTGCCTGGTGCTAAATGGAATGTTGGCTGTAAATATCCCGACGCCCCTCCCTTTTCCTCTCTTAAGGCTTCTTCCCAACATGCTAGCCCAGCATTCTCCTTCTCTCTTGTCCAATTTGGCTCCTGCATCTTATCTTCTACCTTTTTCCTGCTCTCTCTTCCGTTTTCCACTTCCCTCTTCTGTCCTGTGGAGTGTGGGGAAGTCAATGACAGACTAAGAAAATTCATAATCCCAGCACTCCCAGCACTCAGACATTCAATTTCCAAAGTACTAATTCACACTCAGTGTAAGTGTAGTGTTTGGTTACTGGTCTAAAATCTATTGATTCATACCAGAAGGTAATTTCTTTTGACTTCCCTAAGCTTGTTTGTTCCTATTTCTCCTTTCCAGAAGTCTTCAGCAGTGGTGTTTATTTGATCTTTTACTAGTTTCAAATCAGTTCTATTTTCTTCCTATAGCCATCATAAAGCCCAGGACCATAAACATGCAATACTTCTTCTGGCAGTCTTTGAAAAGTATCATGGAGATCTATATTTTTTGACATAGAAAAATGATCTCTTTAAATTAAGTGGAAAATTATTTTAAAGCACAACTATATAAAAATTATCATATATTGCAGAATACATTTATACAGAAAAACCAGGAGGTCTATTTTAAGATGTTGAAAGTCTCTAATTGCAGCAAACTTGACTGATTTTTTCTTCATTTTCTTAAAAAAAAAAACTTTAAAAAATATACATGCATAGCTTGATTGACCAAAAGCAAACAAACAAACAAACAAACAAAGAAGGAAAAAACTGTGAGCCTTTACTACCTTCCGGACAAGGAAAAGTATGTGAGAATTGTATGGGCATGTGGGAAGCAGAGTAGAGGAATGCAGACACCCGCCTGCCCGTGAAATAGGGAGTTGGTGACAAAGCTTGAGTAGAAACTGGGGATGTTGCTGTTGTCTGGAAAGCTTTGGAGAGAAGTAAATTTATTATTGAGAAAAGCTTTTTAGTCCTAACAGCCACTCCAGTCATTCGAACTGCTTTCTTGCAACCTCATTAGTTGGTTCTAAATAACTTAGATAATCCAAAAAGGAGAGAAGGGAAAGTCTGAGCTCTAACCAGGACAGGGCTGAAACCACTCTTCACAAGGAGTCCTATAGAGCTTGTCTCAGCGAGAGATGAATTGATGATGAACCTCCAATTTGGATGTTAGCCCCTTGGAAGTGATAATAACCCCATCAAATTCCCAAGAGGAAACAGCTATAGAAATAAAAGGAAAACACCACAACAATGTTTAAAGCTGAAGAGCACAAAAACACTGGGCAGAGCCTTACAAAATGGAACAATGGTCCAAGTAAAACCTGAACGGCAGGAGCGCTAGACCGTGAAATGGAGAAACAATGCGAGCCGAAGTGGGATGGAAGACTCAAAAGCTGCTATTAATTCAAGCAAGATCAAAACAGAAATCAATCTATTCATGTGACTTCCAAAAGATCATTAAAAACTAATTACTTTCTGTCTACCTCAATTGCTTTGTTGCTTTAGTTGGTAAATTGTTCTTCCTCACTCTCGGTGTAGATGGCTGTGGAATAAAGCAGTGTGTTCCAACTCAGATCACAGCGAGTCAAGTGGCCCCATCATAGAGCCCAGACTCTGAAGTACTTCTAAGCATTATCACAGACTCTCCACTTATCAGCACAAAGCTTATGTATGCAACTGGGTTGACACCTAATTACATAAAGCAATGTCGTGCATTATTCTAATTTCAAAAAAAAAAAAAAATCAAACCCTTCTTTGCTAGGGCTATGGTCGGTGATTTGGCATGTTGGTAAATCAGTTCTCTTGTGCAGAAAGAGTCTCCATGACGGTAACAGAGCTCATTCTTATTTCTTTTCCAAATCTGACATAATTATAAAAAAAATTAAACAAAAAGAAGAGAAAATCGGCTACTCAAGCAAATTTGTTCTGTCAAGTGGCAGTTTCTTCAAGATGAGTATTATCTCTAAAAACAAAACAAAACTTCTAACAATATTTATTTTCATTTGACCTTGATAAATAATCTCGTTTCTCTTTCAACCTAAATCTGTCGATTTACTTTCCTTCAAAATTAAACTCCTGATCTTCTTGCCATTATATGTATATATTTTCTAGGAGAAGATTCAATATGCTCTTAATTGTTTCTCAGGAAGTGAAATGGCTTTCAGTGTCCCACAATTATATTTGTAAAAGAACAAATATCAATAGTCAGAAAAAAATCATTTTTTAGAATCTTATTTGCACATGGACTTAGAAAATGACCAAGGATAAATGTGGTGAAATATGATCTTAGATATTAAGACTTGCTCTTTCCTGAATGCTTGTTTATTGCACTTTTGTGATAAGATACAATGTATGTCTATCAGTGCCTGAATTGATATCTACTTTTAAAGAGAATGGCTTGTATTTCCTTAGAACTTAAAATTTTCAAAAATTTATTGCATACTACTTTCTCATTTGAAAACCACAAAATTTCTATAAAAGAGATCTTTCATTTGGGAAGATATTTCTTCCCACTTTATAGTAAAGAAACATGTATGGGAATCACCAAGGTCATATAGTTTGTAAGAAATAGAGACTGGAAGAGAATGATCTTCTTGCTCCCAGCACTGTTAGTATAGCTACTGAGGAAAAGAGGAATTAATATCAAGGGTCTTCTACATACCAGGCCTCACTAGTGCTTTACGAACGACATTTCATTTTATCTTTACAACAGCTCTATGAGATGGATATTATCATTCCTACTGATGTGTATACTGAAATTCAGAAATTGTGAGTGCCTTCATCAAATTTACTCAGCTAAAATATGGCAGAGCTAGAGTTCCAATGTGGGTTTTCTAACTACACAATCCAAGTTCCTTCTCTATTTCTTGATGCTATTTCTACTTACAAATTGGAAGTTACAGCCTTTGTTGCATAAAATTCAAGTTTAATCAATTGGAAAATTCCACACATTTAAAAATAAAGTAGATGATATTGATGTTCAGAAATCGTAATTTAAAACAAGCACAATCAAAGCCAAATGCCAACATGCAATCACAACACATCCAGTATTTAGGTATCCCCCTTTAAAGGAATGTCTCTTAAGGACATGGCATAGTTGGGCTAAAAAGTGTGCCCTTACTCCATAGAGCAATGCAAGCATGATTTCCTTAACAATCATCCCTCCCCTCCTTTCTCCAATATACTATATCTTCTCACTATATATCACCTACTTATTTTTTTTCTAGGGATGGAGAGTTGATGAGATATAGAAATCTCCTCATCACAAAGAAGTCAGGGACCCCCACCAATAAAAAAGTAGATTTATTGCTAGGTGGTACAGTTTAAATCTCTTGAGGAGAATAGTGCAAGGAAGCATTAAAAAACACAAACTTCTAACCATGTAATTGTGTGTCTTAGATCTGAAAATTTAGGGCCGTAAGACAAGTGGTCTGCTAAGAAAACGTGGGAGCTTTTTTCCTGGTAGGGTATAACAGAGAAAGGAATACTCAAAGTTGACAGGAAAATTAAGACAGAAAGAGTCTTGGAATAATGAAATCTTAAGGCAACGCTAAGAGAAAGAAAAAGCTATTTAATTAATGAGACTGGATTTCACTCATCCTTAGTATAAAAGACATTTATCTTATTAAGAAGGTCAAAGATAAAGGGCAAAACTGAGCAAGTGCTGTTGAAGAAAGGTTCTTGAGCTGTGACTGAATATACACCATACACATACCTTTCACAAAATAATGATTTAAGTTAGTTAACCACGTGTCCCAAACTGAACAGAACTTCTAATTTAGCTTCTTGACCTCCTCTCCTGAATTTTTCTTCTCAAATCACCTTCACTGTCCTGCCAGGCTTGACAGGCTTAGAGTAGAGAAATTTCTCTCCATGCCAAATACATCTTAACTTTTGTAACAGCAGAAAAACCTAGAGATTTTTGCCTGCACATCTTCAGACCTGCTACTTTCATACAATCTCTACTAAGTCAGCAAAATCATTCTCACTGATTTACTATGTCTATGAAAACACAACTACTTTTGACTACTTAACTTACTTGACTGCTTACTTTTATTAGAACCACAATTAACTAAGTACAACCGCTTTTTATTTGCTTTGCTTTTAATTAAGTTTGATAATTTAAATTTAGACAACAGTCCAAAGCTCCAGATTCAATTCTAATTGCGTATCCATTGAGGAAAACTCTCTTATGCAAATACACAGCTTACACTACATTTTCTTTAAAGCAAAGGGTATATATTAATAAAAAAAATTTTTCTATAATTTAATATGCACAAACTCTGGGTAGAGGTTAGTAGAGTCATTATATACTTTAACATAGCTACTACCTCCATAAGATAGCAAGATATTTTTTTCAATTTTATTGATGAGGAAACACAGAGTTTAAGAAAATTAGAAGTATTGTGGAATTTTCTGATTCTTGAATCTGGAGTTGGGGGTGGCATTATTTAAATGCATTACCACTTGGTTAAAAAAAATAAAGGCAGAATTTCCTACAGTTATTTCCCACAACAAAATAACTAATTTCATTGGAGACATCACAAAAACTGGAGTAGTGTATAGTTTGTTTTGCTGGTACAAAAGTTAAAATTAACTTGGCAAGAAAAGCAATTCCTCTACTCTTAACCTGCAATGTAGGAAAGAAATGCCTATTTTTAGGTGGCAAATTTAGCATACCTAGATGAACCCTTAGCTGAAATGGACAATTTTCCAGAAAAAAATATGTGGATCACCAAAACTGGCTCAAAGAGAAGCTTAAAAGATTCACACAAAGGAATAACCACTGAAGAAATTAAACTAATTATCAAAATGTTATACTTCAAAAGGCACCCAATCCAAGTTTTCACTTGGAAATTTTATCACACCCTTAAAAAACAGATAATACCCCTATTATATTATATTATATTTCTTTTTGGAGCAAAGAAAAAGATGAGAAGTAATGTGACCCACTTTGCTAAGCAAATATAGCACTGATACCAAAACAAGACAAAGCACAAGAAAAGAAACTAGGACCCAATCAGGTTTACAAATTAAGACATATACACATTAAATAAAACATTAGCAAATAAAATTTATAGATGTATTTTTAAAAATTAAATATCAAGATTAAATTTGGTTTATCCCAGGAATTCAAGGATGGTTCAATACTAGAAAATCCATCAATTCTCCGTATGAAAAGACAAAAGACAAAAGCTAAATAATGTAAAGACATTGGATGAAATTTAACACCTGATTTTTTTTTTATCTTAGCAAACTAGGAATAGAAGGAAAATTTTACCTTAATAGAGTGTCAGTAGTTGAATTATATAAGTACCATACACAATGCATGAAATATTAGAAGCAGTATACAATAAGGAATAATAAAAGACACTGATATTATCATTGTCTATTCAATGCTTACTCTCTATCCTTGTCTATCCAAGAAAAAAAAAGAGAGATATAAAGATCACAAGGGAAAAGATAAAATTATCATTATTTGAATATGATATTACCATCTACCAAAAAAAATCTAAAAAAATCACCTTATAAATTATTACAGTTCATTAGAAAGTTTATCAAGGTGGTCAAATAGAAACTGCAGAATAATATATACATTAAAATATAATTTATATTTTAAAACACACACATTTTTTAAAAAGTGCTGTGTATAGCCTAGGGCCATAAATATATCTCACATAAGTAAAAGTAAAATGGTCTGTAAAGATACACATCATATTAAATGTTGTTGGTACTTCTCAAAAAAGAATCAGGATTGATGGTGATGATCAAAGGAGAGTATAGCTTTATCTATAATATAGGTATAACTTCAGCTATATTTCAGGTTCAGTTCCAGACCCCTGCAGTAAAGCAAATATCACAATAAAGTGACTCAAATGAATTTTTTGGTTTCCTGGTGCGTATAAAAGTTATGTTTACACTATCCTGTAGTCTACTGGGGGTACAACAGCATTATGTCTAAAAAAAACAATGTATATTCCTTAATTTAAAAATACTTTATTGCTAAAAAATGTTAACCATCGTCTGAGCTTTCAGTGAGCTGTAATCATTGACCACAGATCACCATAATAAATCATAATAATAATAATAATAAAGTTTGAAATATTGTGAGAATTACCAAAACATGACACGGAGATACAAAGAGAGCAAATGCTGTCAGAAAAATGGCACCAACAGACTTGCTCACTGCAGGCTTGCCACAAACCTTCAATCTATGAAAAACTCAGTATCTGTGAAACACAATAAAGTGAAGTGCAATAAGATGAGGTATGCCTGTATTGTTTTTATGGCCTAAATATATTTATTAGTTATACTATTAAAAATTAATAAATGAAATTGAAAATATACAAGAAAGAACTTTAACTATTTCTACATTTCATACTATCCATACTATTTCTTAAAGTTTGCATTATTACTTAACTCAAGGATAGCATCAGGAAAATAAAGGAGCACATCATATATAAGCTCATAAAAGCTAACTTTGCGGCTAAGTATGCTTTATTGTTGAGTTAATGTCTATGAGAACTGGTTTACTGACATTTTAAAATTTTGATAAATACAATTTAATAATATTAAGGCCAAAGACTGAAAAGGTTTGTATATATATTAATATACATGTCTAAATATGTGATTTTCCCACAACTTTACTAGTGTTAAAATATAAAAATAATAAACTGACCATAAATTCAGCTCAATGAAATAGATTTATTGTGAAAAAACATTGAAAGTTATTATTCAAGATTATGACAATTAAATTTTTTAATACTATTTTTCAGAAGAGACCACTATATCATTGAATTTCTCTTTCTCTCTCATAGATATTAAACATCTGGTAACCAGGTTCCTTTATGTACTTGTGAGAAGCTTGAAAAGTTCAAAATAATGGATATCTGTTCCCAAATCAAATATTTGCCTTAAAAAATAATAGTAAACTTCCCGAGAATTCCATGTAGATTGACAACTCACTTCTTTATAGGCAGTACACCTAACTGTCAAGGGCAGTCTTGGTGTGAGATTCAGAGGATAAATACACTCTGGATGTAATGCTGAGAGAAAAGAACTCATGTTCATTCTAAAAGGAAAGATATAAAAAGTACACAAAACTGCCCTATCAAACTCATTATACCCCATTAATATTGTACCACAAATTTGATTTCCTACAGTAAAAATTAGTCTTTGAAGAAATATAATTTACTCTCAGGTGTTCAGACTGTTAAGATCCTAAAGATTTTTATTTATATCAACTGATATTCACTTAATCATGACATACATTTTTGTATTTTATTGTCAATATAAAAATCATGCTCATTTTTACTCACATCTTCTCTAATTGAAAAAGATTTGGGGGCACCTGGGAGGCTCAGTCGGTTAAGCATCCGACTCTTGATTTCAGTTCAGGTCATGATCTCAGGGTCATGAGATCAAGCCCGGTGTCAAGCTCTGCGCTCAGTGGGGAGTCTGCTCAAGAGTCTCTCTTTCTCCCTCTGCCCCTCCCTCTGCTCTCTCTCTCTCTCTCAAATAAATAAATAAATCTTTTTTAAAAAAAGAAAAAGATTTTTACTCTTTGTCTACTCACACATGAGAAGAAAAGAGTGTCAACAATTCAATGCCCTCTAGAAATCTTGCTCAAACAATTCTGAGGCATGTGGAGGAAACTGAGTTGTAGAACATTTTTTGTTGGTGCTAATTTCTTAATGAAAGGGTCATTCTTTTTCATTGGATATTGAGGCTCAATGGGCAAAATTTGTTTCAGAGGTGCTCAACTTCCCTGAGATGATGAGATGATAACTTTAGGTCATTACTGACTTGAAAAGCTTTTCAGCCTCACAACTCTTTAGAGACACTGTCTATGTGTATTCTATGTAAAACATGTACTGATTTTCTGGAATTCTCTCCAGGAATGTCTTCAGAACCTGAACCTCCAGGGAAATACAAGACAGATGGGCAATCCCACTACATGTTTCATAAGTGCCCTAGAGTCATCCGTCTACCCAGCAGGACAAATCTGAGGATCCTGGAGGTGCGGAGGATATAACACAGTGAGATCCTGTGCAGCAGCAGCTCCTTATCTCCCTGCAATGCAGCAGAAAGACCTTTGAGGGAAAGAACAGGCAGAACTCTATGGAAACGCTGGTGGGAACAGCAAAGGAAGGCACCCTGAAGGTCCAAGCTGACAGCTCCGCATCTACCTCTAAAGGAGTTTAGAGCTCACTCTTTTATGTATTCTTCTTATTTTTTTTGAACTTGCTTTTATCCTTTACACTAAAGAACACATTCTGGGCAATAAGCATTCAGACATTTAACTGCAAAAGAAAGATTTAATAGATGATCAAATTTAGCATCCTGGCTAAAGCATATTGGTACTTAGAAGAAATAACTAAAAAACTACAAGAGGATAACATTGTTTTCTAAGTGAAGTTTGGTGGCTCTCAAAAATCTTGTACACTCTCAATTTTCATCCGAACTTAATTATTTTGTGGGTTCAATTTCTGTTTCCAGCAAAACACAACTTCCTAGTACTGCGGAAGAAAAGACTTATAAAATGGGCTTCGTGGAGCTCAAATAGCTCTTAAAAACAATATCTTGATGAGTTAAGTGTAAATGAGCCAAAACATATGGATTAAATGTCCCTTTAAATACACATGGCTTTAAAAATTAAGGGAAAAAAGGTTTTGGCAAAATGTGTTTCAGATTTGGTTGAAAGAAAACATTTGAAAGGAATAGTTTGAGGGACTGAACTAACCCAAAACATACCTGAGCTCTTCCAACCTCATATAGTACAACCAATTCTAAAACATATGGATTTTATACTATAATTCCCCTACCACACCCACCCTGAGTTCTGAGTTCTTAGTTTTTCTTCCTATGTTGGAAGTCATTAAAAACAGTCATGGTGTCAGTACTGTGTTGAAGAGACCATAACCTACTACTGTGATCAGTTTAAGTCAAATAGAATGAATGGCTTATTGATCATCACTCCACAAAAATAAAAATAGTTTTTGTTTCAAACTCACATATTTCTCACTAGCAACCCCCATCAGACAGTGAGACTACATCATAGATACACATTGAGATAGAGGTAAGACCTGGCCAGACACCCATGTTGTGACTCCCTACTTAACCGAAGTCAGGTAACAGACAAAAGGTCAACAGGAGAACACCAAAGCACAACCCAAACAAAGTCAGATAATTTTGACCTGCTTGGAATAGTTCAAAATGTACTTATTCGATGCAGATGACCAGGAGCAAAAGCAAATGGACAACCTACCAACTGACAGGTCCTAAGACCTGTACCACCTGTACCTTAGGTTTGTCTTCAAAGTTACCCCCCCCAACAGACACACACAGGTGGTAATGTTATAATAAACTCTACAAGCAATGAGATTTACTTCTAACGTGTGATCGGGGATAAAATTAATACAAATTTTAAGTATCAAATAGATAAATCATTAGCTTTATGAATTTGTGAAATTATCCATATTGCTATCCCATTTTTTCCACATGAACCCCGGGAATCTCACCATCTCTACTGAAGCAGGTAGAATGGTTATTTACTGCCACTCTCTCCCAGATTACATTTGAAAAACAAGCAGTAACATGAATAAATGACCCTAGTCATGATGCCACTAAGTTGCCCTAATGAGCATGCACCCTCGTCTAAGCAATAGAGTTATTATGCCACTAAGGTATATTGTATTTCTTCAAAGGCTGGGAGTTTTTTTGTTCCACCCCCCCCCAGTTTTATTGAGATATATAAAAGACATATAGCACTGCGTAAGTTTAAGATGTATAGCATAATGATTTTGATTTACATATATTGTGAAATGATGGACCACAGTAAGTTTAGTTAACATCCATCATCTCATAGAGATACAAAAAAAGAAAAGGAAAAAAATTTTTTCCCTGTGATAAGAACTGTTAGGATTTACTCTCTTGACAACCGTCATGTATCCCAGACGGCAGTGTTAACTACAGCCATCACATCGTGCATCCCATTCCTAGTACTTACTCATCTTAAGTGGAAGTTTGTACCTTTTGACCACCTACCTCCATTTCCCTCACCCCTCACCTATGATAACCACGAGTCTGATTTCTTTTTGTATGATTTTGGTTTTTTGCTTTGTTATTTTTAGATTCCATATAAGTGAGATCATGCAGTATTTGTCTTTCTCTGTCTGACTTATTTCATTTAGCATAATGTCCTCAAGGTCCATTCGTGCTGTCACAGATGGCAGCATTTTTTATAGTTCCAGCTGATAGCTAAATAATATTCCATTATATGGATCTAAGCATAGACATCACATTGTTTTCATTCACCTATCAATGGACACTTAGGTTGTTTTCATGTCATGGCTTTTGTCAATAGTGCTGCTATAAATGGGGTGCAGGTATCTCTTCAACATAGCGTTTTCATTGCCTTCAGACGTAATCCCAGAGGTGGAACTGCTGGGTAATATGGTACTTCCAGCAACTTTCTGAGAAACCGCCGTACATATGGCTGTACCCGTTTGCACTCCTACCAACAGGCGCTAGGGCTCCCTTTCCTCTACATCCTCACCAGCATTTGTTGCCACTTGTCAAAGCCTGAGGTTTTGTCTTACACTCACCAGATCAAATCTACCTCCCTAAGGCCATTACTGAGGACATTTTTTTAAAAAAGGGAATTGATGAATCAGTGTTTAAAAACTTGTCATAAGAAGAGTTGTGAAATGAATCCATTTGCTAGAGAAACCATGTCTAAAGAAACAATCCAGATTGCTATACTGCTAAGGGCCTAAAAGAAAAATCAAGAGCCTCACACCAACGTGGTAGTGGGGTGGGCGGGAGGGGAGGTGAACGTGCTCTCAGTGAAACGGAAAGCCTCTCTAACATGTGACTGAAATGGACTGACAGGGCAATTGAAGAGATAAACGGTGGATGAAGGTCAGTCTGGCCTCATTCCCATGCTCTAATTTCCTTTTAAAGGTGTGGTGTAACTGCAGCTTTATGTGTTGAGTTGAGGATTTACTTGAAATATACTTAGACATACTGCTTCTACACAAGGGAATTGATGCAAGTTCTTAAAATTCCTGCAGTTCTCTCCTTGGGGAGCAAACACTCTATAGCTAAATCCCATAATGCACCACCTTGCCAATACTGCTAAACCCCAGATCAGTTATCTCCTCTGTGGACTGGGGTCTGTGGGGGTGGAAGTTTAAAACCTAAAAGTTATCCAGACTGTGACAAGGTCAAAATTTGCTGTAACAGCAATTCTCTTGTCCAGGATGAAATAATTCCCTTATATTTTATGCCTGTCTGTTGTCTTCAGTCAAGGAAGCTATTATTATCCTTTCTGTGGTAGATTTTTAAAAATATATTTTGCTTTGTCTGTCCACAGACTTGAATGAACCATTTTTCAAAAATGTCTTTGTCCATGTCTGCCAAAGGAAATAAATATAAATATCCATAAAGATCAATATACTTTGCCTCAAGATACAACACTTCCCACTGCATGCTAAGTAACTACAGCAATTCTCCTGAAGGCTGATAGATAATGACCAAAAGTGACATCTCTCAAAGGTATTCATAGAGAATACTCTGACAGTGGCTTCCTCTTGTGGAGGAACAAAGGTTCACATCTACCTCAGATTTGAGCATTTGTTCAGAAAGTCATTGGTCACTGCTAATGTTTTCCCATGGAGTTGGACTGCATGTGGGAAGAAAAATCTCTCTACTCTCCTAGAGGAAATCTTGAGAGTTGGCTGCTGTGTGGTTAGCAGGGAGGTTGTGGTTAATGTTGAGAACCACCATCTCATAATCATATGCTTGAAGCTTTAAATCATGACTCTGTCAAAAATTCAAAGTTGGAAAATCGTGGACCACTTCGGACAATCAGAGTTGTGACTACAGCCTAACAATAATAAGACAAACAAAATGTACAAGGGGCGTCTGCATTTTACTCAAGATTTATTTGGCAGAAACAGCATCACATTCTTCTCTCTGAACACCCTGGAGCACACACCCTAGAGTCAGAAGACCCAAGTCCACATTCTGGCTTGGCTACCTGCTGGCATGTTATTTAACCTCTCTGAAATTCAGTTGACCCTTAGATTTAAAAAATCAAATAATAGTGATAAGCATTAAAGAGTATTACATATATGAAAGGATTTTGTATGCAATGGGTTTCTTTGTGTCAGCAATGTCTTCTAAGGGGTACTGCACTCAGAATACCTAGAACACCACATCAAATAACAGTGCTAACTCCTTAAGACTTAAGACCCCACTGTTGTTTCCTTCCTATCTTTCTCTCTCATACCTTCATGGGATATATTTCCTTACATCCACAAAATTAGAACAGAACTTATCGCAGATCAAAATGCTAAATAGATATAATTAAACTTCTAATATATTGACCTGAAATTATTGACCTTCCAGTCATGTCAATGTAACATTATGCCCAGGCCAAAATGAAAGTTCTAGAAGGATTGGGGCATTCTGATGCTGAGTGTTCCATTAGAATATTAGACTCCGATATCCCTAGACATCATCTCTGTGTGCCAGTTGTCTCCACATACTACTGATGAGTTCTATGAACATGGAAATGGCAAGGTCGAAGTCTCTCCATGGTCTCAGGACATGGGACAATGAGACATAAGCCAAAGATCAGTGGTACCTGGGTGGCTCAGTCGTTAAGTGTTTGCCTCCAGCTCAGGTCATGATCCCAGGGTCCTGGGATCAAGCCCCGCATCGGGCTACCTGCTCCACGGGAAGCGTGCTTCTCCCTCTCCCACTCCCCCTGCTTATGTTCCCTTTCTCACTGTGTCTCTCTCTGTCAAATAAATAAATAAAATCTTAAAAAAAAAAAAAAAAGAAGCCAAAGATCAGTTGTGTAAAAACAAACACACTGAGCATTACAGAGTATGAGTTAAAGATAACAAGTTGGGGACCAGAGTAAGTGAGTGATCAAGATACTCTGAATACAACTTTATATAATGCTGCTTGAAAGAGGAATAGAAAATAGATTTAAAACCAGTATTGGGTATGCTCCCTATGCCAGGCACCACATCAGGAATTAGTTTGTAATTTTAACAACAGGGGATGGACTGACTGACATCTTTTCAGCAAAGTAGCAAAATAAAAGAGCTAACATTAAGTTGGTGCTGCTTCTGCATCAGACACTGTTCGAACATTTCATATGCATCAGCCCATTTGATCCTGATCATAGCACTAAGAAACAGGTATCCCCCACTTTATAAGTTAGGAAGTGGAGCCACTCAGAGGCTAAATAACTTGTCTGAACTTGCACACATTATAAGGAGTCGAGGGAAAGGGTACCATGTCAGAGATAGGGGGAATTTCTCAGTTTGGTGTCGAGGAACATTAAGGCTGGTAGAAGCTGCAAATCCAGTGAATTTCCCTTCTCTTGTTTCACAGATGAAGAAGTGGAGACCAGAAAGACCCCATGCTTGGCCCAATGCCACATTGCTAGCCGGTGGTAGATCTGGGGTGAGATCCAAGAGTCCTCTGCTCTTTTACAACTCTGTCTAAGCACTGGGAAACAGTGGCTCCAGACCACAGGAAAAGGCCATCCCCACTTAAAAACCATGTTTAAAAAAAAACCTGTCAAATGCATTTTCTTTTTGACCATGTTTCTATACACTCAGAGCCACCAGGTCTGTTACCTTCTCACATAATGGTAGTGACCTATAACTTCCAAGACAAGCTCATCACAATCTCATAGGGGATATTTAATGAGTGCTAGCATATTAACTGCCAGACCAAACTTGTGGCAAATAAACAGAATGAGTTTATGGTAGAAATCATTTGAAACTACAAACATTTATTGAGAATCACTTTACGCAGGAGAGGGCAATAAGTGTGGGGATTACAATGTACAAGACATTGCCATCCATAGGGAGAAACAAACATGTACACAAATGACCAATCTCTAGTCAGAACACAGGAAATGGGTCCAGGGACACAGAAATACATGGAAAGAACTCAGACTGAGAAGAGGAGGTAAGGCTATGGGGAGAGAAATTCATAAAGCTGAGGTTCAGCCCATATGAAAGTAAATGAGACTGAATAATAGGTCCTCCTAACTGGAGTTTCCAGATTTACCATATTCTTAACTGTCAGTGATAATATGTATATCATTTCTCTAATCACTTTCCTAATTTGGAAGGAGCAAAGGAAAAAGGAAAAAAGATAAATATTTTTAACCCAGAAATTGGGGCTGAAGCTAACATTTGTTAAGTTCTTATCTTAATTGAGCCTGAGTGGTTAATTTGTAGAAAAAGCAGCCAGATTTATTTCAACAATATTCAATAGCACTTGTTGACCAAAAAAGAGGTCTAATTTGCTGTATGAGTAAACAGAACACATCCATACATTAATATCTCATTACCATTATAATAGAAATAAATTGATTCTTAGATTATCTAAAAACATGCACTGTATAGTGATTTTAGTTTTAAAAATGTGCTGGAATCTCCTGTCATGACAATTTCAAATACTCTACATAATCTCAGGATAAAAGGAAACCTTAGAGATCATTTGGCCAGATCATCCCATCAATGAGTCAATCCCTTCTACAACATCCCCACCAAGTGGTCATCCACTTTATGCTTGGTTGCCTAGAGGTCCAGAATATTCTCCCTGAGCAGCACATTTCAGCTTTGAACTATTCTTCTTTTTTTAAAAAAAAGGAGCCTATAATGTCTCTCTGGGACCCATTGAATCAACTTCAATCCCTTGGAGTCATCTGTTCTTTCTTCTACATGACAATTTGGTGATTCTGATGATAACTACATTCCTTGTCCTCTCTCAACCACCCCCAAGTCTTCTCTTCTCCAAACTTACTCTCCCCAGACTTCTCAACCTCTTTTTACATAATATAGCTTTGCATTCCTACAACCCACCCTGAAGGTTCTCCTCTAGACAGCCTCTAGCTTATCTACATCTCTTTCATTTGGTGAGTGCACAGGTTGAAACACAGTGTTCAGAAGTGGACTGAACACTGCAAGGAAGAATGAGACCAACCGTCAAACTCCTTCTCCTACTACAATGCCCAAGAATCATATTTGCTCTCATTAATCTCATGTCCCTTGAAGGAATCAGGAAAAATATAAGGGCACCATATAGTATCTAAAAAACAAAGATTTATTGCTTTTTTTCCTAAGTAGGTGAGGAAAATCAATCCTTGTTCATGGATTTCCATAGGTGGAAGCCAATTATAAAGTTCATTTCAAGTGTTCAAATCAATCTTAATCTCTTATGAGTGTTCTGCTCAATATGATAACTATCACAGGACCCTAGGGTTACAGGATGTCTGAACCCCCTTTTTTGATCTTGGGAGGGGTGGGCCTCAGCAGGGGTGTACCAGCCCAAGGTCTGGAGAGATGCAGGGCAGGGTGAACAGTTCTGTTGAACCACCAAAGTTAATGGGAGGCACTAGGACTGGAAGAATAAGCCAGGCTGGGGTCTTTAAGGGATGCCCACAGCCGAAACACCATGGAGAGCAAATAGGAAGACTGGTTTTGAAGGGAGAACACAAGGTTGGATAAATGGAGTCATGAATTCAGAACTCTGTGGAGACTAAATGAAAATGAAAATGGGTCAGAAACAATTTGGAGAAGGCTGGAGACCAGGGTAATTAGGTACAAGGATATGGCAAAAAGGGCTGGAAATCAGAAAGATGAGGGATTTCACAGAATTAAATACCTAAGAAGGCCAAAAACTTGTTCAGAATCTGCAACCCATTTAACAAATACTGGTGAAACAATGAAATATTGAAACACATTTAGAAATAGGAAATACATTAAAATACACATACAAATAAATACATTCATATTTAGGGATATCTGATTAATAATAGAAAAGGAACATTATCTGGGGGAAGAATTGGAATGTCTCATATCTTTGAAAGTTACAGATTTACTAAATATTCCTTTTAAAAATAGGATTCCAATATCCTAATCTCTAGAGCAGGTGAAAAACTCAAATGCATGTGAGGCCAGACAAATAAGACAAATGTGTAAAACAGCCAGCTCTACTACAGTGGGAAGTGGGGGGACCTCGGCAAATGGGGCAGATCATGCTCCATCTAAAGAAGTCAGCCCGTCCTGCTTGGAGAAACTGGCAAGGAGAAGCACCGGCAATACGACAGAAACACTGGTCTGGGCTTCAGGATGCCTTTGAGGGCACCTCTACTGACAACAAATTCTCCTTCCCTGGTAATGTCTCCATCCAAGAGTGGATTCTGTCTGGTGCAGTGACCACACTCAAAATGCAGAGGACCATTGTCATCTACCAAGACTATCTCTTCTACATCCAAAAGGACAACTGCTTCAAGAAATGCCACAAGAACATGTCTGTGTACCTGTCCCCCTGCTTCAGGGATGGCAAGATTGAGGATGTTGTCACAGTGGGTCCCAGCCCTTGAGCGAGACCGTGCACTTCAGTGTGTTCAAGGTCACCAAAGCCGCTGACACCAAAAAGCAATCCCAGAATTTCTCAGACCGGACACCTGCCCATACCTCCAAACAAAATAAAGTTACTTTTCCAGTCAAAAAAAAAAAAAAGAGGAAGAAGTTAACCCTTATTGAATTCTGCTTAATGTTGCCATGCAGGAAGGTGGCCCAATGTTGTAGTGTCTTTGGATTTTTCAAAAGAAATCAGAATGTGCGTACATGTGCTTGCATGCATGTTTATGCAGGTGTAATATGTATTAGAGGGAAAGAGGAGAGTGATCTTGATTTTTAAATGTTGACAAGATTTTTTTTAAGTACTTCACACTACACCAAAGATCCCAAGGTTTACAGAGGTTAAGTTCCTGCCCAATATTTAAGCTGACAATCATGTGACTCCACTCTTAAACTTGATCACCACATTATAAACCCCAGTGGACAATGGAGGTAGCTCGATAATATTTACAAGGACAATGCAGAAAGAAGTGCTTAGGGAAGACTATTGATAGATTTCCATATTGTAGTTTCCTTAAGGAGAGTTTCATTCCCCACTGTTTCACCAGTACTAGCACAATATTTGGTCTATAGTAGACCCTTGATAAAAGCCTCTGAATGAATTAATATATGAAAGTCAACACAGGAGAGAGAAAGCATTGGGAGAGGAGTCAATTATCATTATACTACTAAGTTATTTAAAGAGATATTTATAATCATGTCATCTAAAACCATGAAGTAAATCACACCTATCAAACATTCACACACACACACACAAGACTGAGAACTTAGTATCAGGGAGAAAAAAATAAATAACTGGAGATATTTCTGGCTAAACATGGAATATGGATATGATGGTAGAGAGAAGTGAGCAACAAAACCTCAGACACTGGGTGAATGGGCAGATGACCTAGCCAATAGGAAAAGGCCAAAACCTGGTGCCTACAGAGGGAGATTAAAAAGGAAATAATCCCAATAATGACACAGAGCCATGGAAAAGCTCTGAATCGGGTGCCAAGGTGTGACTCACAAGAGGAGTGGTTGAAGATTAGTATAAGGTTTAGTTAGTCAACCCAATCCCTCTCCTACCCCATATAACTGGGTGACTTCTCCCCAATCTGGGCAGAAGATGGGAGGTTAATTTCTGAAGAGGCCTGCAGCACTGAGGAGGAGGGTGAAACCCTGTAGTATTAGTTATTTGTTATGGCAATAATGCTTTGTAACAACCATAAAACCCCAATGGTGTTCAACAATAGCAATGTATTGCTTATGAATAAGGAGTTAGCTGGAGATGCTTGTGTGTTGGGAGAATGGTTGGCTGATCCAGGCTCACTTTGGCTAGTGTGACTAGGGGGCTCCATTCTGATCCATAAGCCTCTTGCTTCCAGCAGTAGAGTTCAAAATGTTCTCATGCCACTGACAGGTGTGAGAGAACAGGCCAAAATGCACAAGGCTTTTGAAGTCCAAGGCTTGGAATTGACGCACTGTCAATTCTGCCATATCCTATTGCCCAAAGTAAGTAACAAAGCAGCCCAGATTTAACTCTTGGAGAACAAGACTCTACTCTTCAGTGAGAGGAAATGCAGAGTCCTACAGCAAAGGGCATACGGGGAGATATGAAGAACTGGCACTGTTACTGCAAGCTATCATACCTGGCCTAAAAAAAGAGGGCAATTCAGTGAAAGTCTGCAGACTGAGCAGTGAGACTCCCACATTCGGCTCTGAGAACACTGGCATCTGACCTTATACCTCCCACATGCTCTAAAATCCTCCCAGAGAAACCGATGGACCCAAGAGAGAACTAAGATTCAGATATTTGGGGGACCCTGTCCCATGAGAAATCTGACTTACCTCCTTGTTAATCTTCTGTGAAGCACAATGCCAATACCTTTTTCGTGCCTCACTGATAATTATGAATAAACCTAGGTTCACCAGACATTTGAGGACACCTAACACAAAAGTCAGAAACAAACAAACAAAAAGCCAAGAAAGAAGAGACAGGGCAGGGAGCAGAGGAAAACTTAAAAAAACCTATTAAATCATCTGTCAAATTATAAACTATTATAGCTGAAATAGATATTCAATCAAAGGATTAGAAAGTTAAGTTTAAAAAAAACTGGAAGGAAGGACAAAAGAAACGAAACATAAGGAAAGAAAGAAGAAAAGAATCTAATAGATCATAGAACCAGAATAAAGTACACATTTCATTTATTTCTTAATATCAGATCATCTAATTATTATTCCAGTACCCACTCAGGCACACCATTTCATTTCTACCGTATCAAATACCCATGTTGTGAACAGAAGTAGAAATTACATCAGAAAATAAAGACGTTCCCTTATCGGGAAGTTCCTGTGTTTATTTATACGGTCAGTGGCATTTGAAAAAAAAAAAAAAATCAGTGGTGTCAAAGTTGAAGGACAAGATTACTTAGGCAAGGCCATCATTTCCCTTGTCCATTTGCTGGGAGTGTTCAAGTCTGTCACTGCTCACAGGACGCTCCTTATCTCGTTTGGCGTCTGGCAATTTTTTTCAGCACACTGTGCTCCTTGACTAGTGCTGTTAACAAATCCAAACCACTGTGAGGCACAAGTCTCCAAAGACTGTGCTCCATTCCTCCCCACAAAGATGGCGTCAGGACTACAATAAGAGCTTCACTTCATTGTTGGAATACTTCGCTCCACACACTCCTTGAAGAGCTCCACCTATTAAATCACTTTACTAGGAGTTGCTAGCTTTGTTCGACTGCCTACTATGCGCCAGGCACTGTTCTAAGCGCTTGGCAGAGGTAAGCTTATTTTCATAAGCTGCTCAAAACAGCCCTATAGGGCAGATATTACTATTATTGTTATTATTAGTATCATTATCATTATCATCATTCCAAGTTTAAATAAGAACCTCTCTCGGAAACAAAGATTAAGTATAGCAGAGGATTTTTAACCCAAGCAATGTAGCTCTGTAGCCCACTAAACTCTCCTGCTTTGAGTATATAAAAGATTCATAGATTATATACTTATATCCAAATAAGCTTTTACTGCAGAAATTTATTCAGTAATCCAGCTCAGTGTTCCCTCAAAATTTTCAAAGGAGCCACTGTTTGGGGGATTGTGTTACACGAACAGATCAGTGAGTTCAGAGCAACAGACCAGAAATTAAGTAGATACTGCCCTTCAAAGTCTGGGGTGCTTGGCCCTGGCTTTCTTGGAGGGCATAAATTGTCCAGGACATGATGGATCTTCTGACCTCGTGAGCCCAGAGACTTAAATCTGTGTGCAAACACTATGTTAAGTGCTTTCATACATCATTTCATATAATCCTCACAACGATGCTGGGAGACAGCCATTAAATAATTCCACATATTAAAAATGAGGAAACTGAGGCATGGAGAAGAGAAATTATTTACCCAAAATCCCACTGCCAGTAAGTATCAAGGTTAGGTTCAAGGATTAGTGGCAGTTCTCTCTAACACTAAAGCCCACATGGTTCTTTCATACTACTAACGTTAAATAAACCATGGTGGAGAGCCCAGGGAATTTAAACCATGAGTAGTTTGTAGTTCTGTGTTCTATGTTTTCCATCTGTAAATAGTTCACTCTAGAAAGTTACCCCATTGAGAAGTTTTGAAAAATTTACTGTTACCCTTACTTGTAGTGCTCTTTCTGAGCTAAATGATGGGAATCATATCTAAGTTGCATGAAGAAAGGGAGGCAGACTATGAGCCAGCCAAATTAACACATGATTCATTAAATAAATAAGCTCAGTTCTGCCCACATGGGCAAGACATGGGGGATAAAAGACATAGCAGCCCTTGGGCTTAAGAAATTGGCAACCTAATAGGGGGTATAAAAAATACCATAGGTGTGTGCACCATGGAGGTTCAAAGAGCGGGAGATCACCCTCACTGGGGGCAGCAGTAGAGGCTTCAAGGAGCAGCTTCCACTTAACACAGGCCAAAAGAACATGAGTGGGGAATGCATTCCCGGGGGAGGAAAGACCAGGAAAATGGTACCAAGACAGTGAGTTCAGATCTCTCTTCTTCAGATATGTCAGCTATAACATGGAAAGCAAACCAAACTTAGGAAAAAGAGTTTGATGACCCAGGTCTGTGTCCAGAGAGGAGACAGAACTGTTACGTGTACCTTTGGGCTAAAAGGGACTTATACCAAGGCTTCCCCTGCCTCCTGCATGTGGCTGCCACTGTCCAATTCTAAGGGAAAGGCTTAGAACACACCTCCCTATGCTAAACTCCATCCAACTTGTTTTTATCTCAGATTTGGACACAGCAAGCTACAATCCTATCCAAAAACAAACATCAGGTGCCAAATTTCATCCTTTGTAGACATCTTTATGTAGAATTAAAGTCCTTGACTATAAAAGACCCATACATAAGGAGAAGTCTGACAGATCTTTAATTATCCACTGAGAAATTGCTAAACAGAAATAGTCCACCTCCTCAGAGGACACGCATATTTTAGTCTTATAACCTTTATCCAAACATTTGCTCTTGGATGAATTTTTTAATAACTTTTTTCTGTATCTAAATGTAATAAATGACCGCTGTGGAAAATTGGAAAATATATAAAGGAATAAAGACAAATAACCATTTACGGACAACCACTAATTAAAATTCTATTTTTTTATCTATACATACATATTTTATATGCCTGAGATCATATTATTAGTATATTTTGTATACTGTTTTAGTCACTTTTATAGCATAAATTCATTCCCACAGTATTAATTCTCCTATTAATAAACATTTAACTTGTTCCATTATTTTTACAATCATAAATAATGTCCCAATGAACATCTTTGGGTACAAATTTGCTCATCGCTGATTATTGTTTTAGGATAAAGTCCCGCAATTGAAGTTATTGGCTCTCTCTATAAAAGAACTCTTCATCGCCTTGATAAATATTTCCAATTTGTTTTTCCAGAAAGATATTCTCCATTTACACTCAGCTGGAGGCTCATGGGAACATTCCAAAAGCTAACACAGTGCATAGACACATTGAATCCGTACTCATAAGTGTAACCAAGTTGACTCTCATTGGCACATTGGCACTTCATCTTCCATTATGTGCATCATTTTTCTTCTTTTAATACCCTTTCCCTGCCAGTTACCTAGTCTTCTCATCCTACGCTGTTTCTTTTGTCAAAGGAAAAAGGATCTTATAAAGTCAAACACACCAAAGTATTAGGACCTTTCCCAGAGCTATGGCCACATTTTAAAGAGAATGGCCTGGAAAGATTTCACCCACAGGAGTGATACACTGTTAGTGAAAATGTAGGGCTCAACAGGGAAAATATCTGGGACAAAAGGCTTAAGATTTCTCAAATCACACCATGCAGGCAGCCATGAGCTTCTGAGGAAAATTGGTCCTGTTCTTATTGTAAAGGACAAGACTCTCATTGGGGAGCTTTCATTTTGCAAAGGGCCCAGAGTCACATGCTTATCTCGTGACTAATGGCTATGCTGAAGGTCTCATCAGAAAGGATCTCTTGGGCCAGCCTTCAGAGAGATCACACAACCAAATGTAGGAAGTGAATAACATATATTTTGACCCTAGAGCTCTGTAGAAATAAAGCAAAAGTCCATTTCTGTCAACTTGGCCCTTTGGGAAAGTGTATAAAAATCCTACCCACCTAAGAAAATGTTTATAAAGAGACCTGGCAGTCTAAATAGTTGTCATTCTGCTTATTAATGAATAGTGATACATGCAATTTAGAAAGGGGAAAAAGATGTCCCCCCAGTGAATAGCTGTTGAAATATGATAACAAGATCTTCCTCTGAGCTTTGTCTTATATACAAAGTACTTTCTATAATTTTTCATTTGGTAATTTCTTAATAGTCGAAATTTCTATTAGGGAGAGAGAGGCTAAGGAACGTTTTCAAACTCTCCTTAAAGAATCGAAAGAAAATAAGAAACAAAGTCAGAAAACAGTCCATGAGAGCCAAATTCAATTTTCGAGCCATATATTTGAAAGTTGGTCATTTCTTTAAGAAACAGGAAGAAAGGAAGTAAATTTCTTCCATCTCCCGGGGAATCAATGTTCATTTTTTAATCGTAATTGCTTCACCGGCCTTGTACCCCAAACCTCCCGGACATCCCCATGACCACAGCTATCTACTCCATTCTGATGAGAGGCTTCATTAGGCCTGTGCATCCCTGTTTGCTCTGTATTGTTTTGGAGGATTTTGTTGTGGGCAGTGGGATTTTTTTTTTTTTTTTAAATAAAGGATGTGCATTTTTTTTTCCTACCAGGAACATTTAGAACTCTCAGAAGATAAGGTAGCATCCCCCGAACTACTAGAAATTACTGAGGACTGACAGCCACTTAGAGTGCTATCATGTTCTGAGAGGGCCTGCTGCTGGGTCCATGGGCACTATCTGCACGGTAGCAGGCACTTAGTCGTCCAATGTTATTTGAAGAGGTTTAAGAGGTGCTACCACGGCTGCATCTCAGGGTTCTATTTTTAATTGGGTTGAACTTAACTGGGGTCTGAATCTCTTCAAGAGAGAGACTCTCAGGAAACATTTATGGTAAATCTACTGACAGCAGCAGAATATAAAGATAACTCAATCATCAAATCCTCTAAGAATAAAACGCTTTTCCAGAAAGCCAACCTGAACAGAAGAGTTGGGGAATTTCCAGGCTCCAAAGAGTTCATCTGTGGGGTGGACACAACACATATTAAAACTTACATTTTGCAATATAGAATGGGAAATGAAGGTTCAGAGAGGCTAAGTGACACACCCACGGTTACAGAGTTAATAAGGGGTAGTGTTTTGACTAGAATCTACATTTTCTGAGTTCATTTTTAGTGATTTTTCTCCTATTCCTTGCTTTTTCCGGTGACACAGATTTTGAAAGCCTTTATTGTCATTGTTTGTTTTGTTTTGCTTTTCCATTCAGATCGTAGGGTTACAGGTAGCCATCCATATTCCTTTTTAAGTTAACGAATGGATCTAGGTCCTACTGAATATCAGGTGGATGAAATTAAAATCACTTGTAGAGGTTCAACCTCTGCAAGTTCCTTGGGAGCAGAGATATGTCTGCATAAATCCTCATTGTATCTTGTGTGCCTCATAGATTGTCTGGCACATAACACCCAATAGGTGTGGATTTTGTTTATTCAACAGATGGATGGAAGAATGAATAAATGAATGAATTCTATTTTGGCTATAAAATCAATACAAGCTCTCGTGCATATGCTAACTTGAACTTACATTCTTTGGAATCACAGAGAATTTCAGATCTAGATTTCTTCATGATCAGCATTTGCTTCCACCTTCAACATGAAGCTAAACTATAAAGAATAATTGTCAGCAATTCTCCCTACCATCCGCCAAGACAGAGTGGTATAGGAGACTTAGAATAATCAAATCCGGGTCTGGATCTTTTTTTTTTTTTTTTTTTTCCCCAGATATTTAGTCAACTCCTTTGGGGAGTTACTTTAAAATTCAAATGATTGAGGAAAAATGCTTTTAATAACTCATACTATTGTTGAGCTTATTTACTAAAAAATACAAATGGGCTAGAGCAAAGGATTGTCACCCTACATTTGATGTGATCTGAAAAAGTACAAGCACTACTGCTGATGAGAAGGGGAACCAGATCAGGATCCTATTTCACTGCCTCAACCACTCATGCAAAGCCAGCAACACAAAAATTCTCGATAAATTGAAATGTAATTGTCCCCAGATCAAACGAACTTCATATATGGGTCTTTGATTTGCAAAAAGGAACTATGCAATTTATCATCCAAGCAAAACACCAGAAGTGAAAGAGGGCCCTAGAAATAAACTGGCACTACCTGGGCACACAGAGATAAATCATTCCTCTAGAAGAAGTCAAAATACTACAGCTTGCTTCAGGTACAGACGAGGCAACATCACACCCCAAAAGTCACCATATTTGTACTTTAGTTTTAGCACTTAGCACATTGTACCACGGCTGTTTGTTGAGATGCTTAGCTTCCAGCTGGAATGGGAGCCCCCAGAGGGCAGGGACAGGGTTTCACCTGGGTCTCCAGCCACCAGCCCGCAGCCTGACCGGTTTGTCAGGTCCTAAGTTCAACAAGGGTGTATGGAATTGATTCGGTAGTCTAGAAACACACAACCTAGCTCAGGAATCGGCTCTCCGGGCTATAGCAGACATAGAAAAACCGAAGACGCGGAGAGACACCCATGATTCAGTTTCTCTTCCTCACCACTGAGAAGGGCATTAAATCTCGAGTTTAGCGAAAAATCATAGCAAAAGCCAGGGGCTCAGAGAAACACAGTGATATAGAGGGAAGTGGGCAGCTAGAGAGCAGTAGAGGATTTGTGGTAGAAATGACAGATGAGGGCATGCTAAGAAATAGAGTCTAGAAGGAGTTGCCAGAAGTCAAGCAGAAATGTAGGATAATTAATAAAGTTCATGTTTTTAGACAACCAATTATGTACCCTGTGATTGTTATTATTACTACAACAAATGATCACTGAAGATAGCAAGGCCAGACTATCTGTAACTTATCCCATAGCCAAAATATCCTGGAGGAACTCTTGGCTGGCATCTAGCCAAGCCGTGTCAGTTGAGGGAAGCTCCATATCTTCACTATGTCAGAGCAGAACTGGCTGTTTGAGGGGAAACAGCATCCAAGTAGTAAACCCTTGAAAAAAAAAGGGGGGGACAGAAAGAATTTATAGATGCAGGGACCTAAGTAGTTGATGTAACCACAGGAATTATTTCACATAGAGGGACTGATCACTCCTGCCATTCCTAATAAATACCAATTTTTATGGGATGCCTGGGTGGCTCAGTCATTAAGCGTCTGCCTTCGGCTCAGGTCATGATCCCGGGGTCCTGGGATCGAGCCCCACATCGGGCTCCCTGCTCAGTGGGAAGCCTGCTTCTCCCTCTCCCCCTCCCCCTGATTGTGTTCCCTCTCTCGCTGTGTCTCTCTCTGTCAAATAAATAAAAATCTTTAAAAAAATAAATAAATAAATACCAATTTTTAAAGGGTTGCTGAATAACATGAGTTTATTCAAACCCAGGTCAGGGATCCAGCAAATAGCCCAGTTCTCCAATAAGGAGGCGGCGGCACCAGCTACTAACCAAGGAGAGACCAGAGGACAGGTTAACACTGGGCAGAAAGGAGCTCCCTAACACAGCAAATCCCCTAGCAGAATATGGCCTAGTTGGAGCTTTCTATTCTGGATTTATAGCAAGCCTGGTATGAATGCCATCTTTTATGCCTTCTCACCTTAGTATTTAGGAGTTTAGAAGAGCATGAAATGGAGTGGAAAGAAACTAAGAACCATCATTCAGTAGCAACTGACCCCATGCCAAGTACCATCTCGTTATCACCTAATTTAAGATTCAGAGCCACGCCAGAAATTAGGACTCATTATCCCTAATTTATATACAGAGAACCAAGACGCAGAGAAGTTATTTGCAGAAAATCTCATATACTTAGGAAGTTGCTGTACCAGGTGTCAGTCTGAACTTGGGTGACGTTGGCCTCAAAATTCTGTTCAATGGGACACCTGGGTGGCTCAATCGTTAAGCATTTGCCTTCGGCTCAGGTCATGATCCCAGGGTCCTGGGATAGAGCCCCACATCAGGCTCCCTGCTCCACGGGAAGCCCGCTTCTCCCTCTCCCACTCCCCCTGCTTGTGTTCCTTCTCTTTCTGTGTCGCTCTCTGTCAAATAAATAAATAAAATCTTTAAAAAAGATTCTGTTCAAAATTTCCCAAATGGTCACATGGGCGGGTGATGGGGAAAGCCCAGCTCACTCCACTCTATCTTGGGATGATGTGCCCTTGAACCCAGATGGCAAACTCCCTGTGTAAGCTGCAGCAATAACACGTGATTACTTTGGAAACCTGCTGTTTATTATTTCTGTCTTACTCGTAAACACATGGTGGCCACAGCAGTTGGAAACAAATGGGAGGCGATCTGGTCCTGGGAAAGTGAGCAACCATGTAATTAGCAAAGTTAATATTGTGCAGTTTCCATAAATAACCTGCAGCTTACTTTTGTTATTGAGACATTCAATATTAAAAAGTGTAGGGGGTATCTGAGGTAGGGAAAAGAGGGACGATCTGGGACACATGTGAAGGGGAGGGAAAAAAACTTATTCTAAGAAATTACATCTTTATTTTTGAATGACCTTTACATCCTTAAAAGAAAAATCCCCTCAGAGTTTCCTTCAAAGCTTGAGGATTTGATTATTTGTTGCATTGGTTATGTGAGTGATAGAGTAAAACTTCCACCTGAAAATTTGCCTACACAGAGGGTCTCTTGTTATTATTATCGAAGACGGGGAGTTTCCTCATCAAGATTCCTCCCCATGGGGTCTGCACTGTGGCAGAGGAGGATTAAAGTGTTAGATCATGCAGCCTCCACGGTCCCTCCCAGGGTTCTTGGAAATGGCTGCAAACCATCCCTAAGCTAGACACATAAGTCTTCTCACACTTTCTTCATTCCTCACTGCCTGGGTCAAACTCATTTTCTCCTTACCTACCTTTTCTGGGAATGCATTAGTCAATATTTCTGTTTTGGAAGTATTATCTTTTTCCATTTTGTGGCTTTGCTATCTAATTTCAAGCATAAATCCACTAAGCAGAGTTGACTTCTAATTCCAGGGTCTGTCCGGGAGACCACAGACATGCAGTAAATGTTAAATCATGATGACAAAAACAATAGACTCAAATAGCAATGTGATCACAATGAAACACTTCATTTTCCCAATTGCATGAGCTTTGCAAAGCTTTGACCTTTAAACAGCTTTACACACACACACACACACACACACACACACACACATTTCTATGGTTTCTGTTACCATAGGAAGGGTTTCCATTCTGCCCCATTGTATGTTTATACAACACCTCATTGCTATGAACTCTAGGAACATTGCTTAAATTAAACAAATGGGAAATGTCATGGGAAAAGAAAGGGATTACAATAAGAAGCTGAAAGGGAACAGAATTACAGAGGGTAAGAATAGGTGATGATTTTTAAAGGCAATTATTTTGTAAAAAATCCTATTCTGACATAGTGCTTTAACAATACCTATATTTTTTAAAGATTTTATTTATTTGAGAGAAAGAGACAGAAATAGCAACAGAGACCATGAGCGGGGAGGAAAGGGAGAAGCAGGCTCCACGCTGAGCAGGGAGTCTGACGTGGGACTCAATCCAAGGACCCTGGGACCATGACCTGAGCCAAAGGCAGACGCTTAACCAACTGAGCCACCCAGGAGCCCCTACCAATACCTATTTTACTGAACATTCTGATTTTCTCCTTTCTCATCCACCCAACTCACCCACCTATATGGAAAGGAAACCATATTTCTCAGTCTTAAGTTATTTCTTAGAAGGGTATGGAGCCCAGATCAAATCATGCTATATGTTTCTCAGACCCAACAGTGCTGCACAAGTGATATATGATTGAAGAACAACTTTGGAAGAGGGAACTTTTCACCTCCCCAAATAATAATGCGACCTTAAGGTGAATGTGGCTTGGATGAGGTGAGTATAACTGTCCATGCTGATTGCATTGCTGCTAATTATGAATGGACCTCAGGTTTTTAACAGCATAAGCTGGTCAAGCTTGGTCTACAGATCCCCAATAAAATATTTTGGGAGACGTATTCAGGGACCCAACTAGGATCACATGTTGCATTGAGTTGTCGCTTCTCTGTAGTTTCTTAGTCTGCAACAGTTTGTCTTTTTTTCGTTTTGACATTTTTTAGAGTATAGGCCAGCTGTGTTATAAACGTTCAGTTTGTGTTTGTCTGTGGTTTCCTCGAAGCTATACACTGCTTCTCCCCCAGCTGGAATTCTTTGGTTCTCTTCCTCAACCTCTAAGATCAGTCCAGATTTTAGGCTAAAAATTTCACTAGTTCTCTGGCCTCACTCACAAGAACCTCCTTCAAGTCACACTTGGTACCAGTGTGGTCTTGGTACCAGCCCAGACCTGGTCTTATACTCCAACTCTGTAATCTTCTGATCCCCCGGGCTAGAGGACCAGTCTGTGCACCTGCTTAATGGCCAAGCCTTTTATGACTGGGTCCTCACCTGTATTTCCTCTTCTAAATTTCTTCTCTATTGCACTACTCCCACTCACACACACACCCATTTCCCCGTAACACACATAGAACATCCAAGTGCATGCACGCGCGTGTGCACTGACACACACACACACACACGCACACACACACACACACACTGGTGGACTGAGGGTGAATCCAACTGCCTGCTACCTGGACACATGCCTCCTCCACCATTTAATGTAATCACCAAATGTTCACAAATAATACCATCCCTCCCCTCGAGGGGAAAGATGCAACTTCAGGTGCCAGCCCTTCCAACCTGGCCCAGTCCTGCTGCAGAGAATTGGGCCTCCAGACCAGGTATGAGGCCATCTACCTCCTTTCCAACAACGGCACAAAGCTAATTTGACTACACCCTCCATTCCCACCCCAAAAGCAATTGCTCTAGAAATGGCTCTGCTCACCATAATCTGATCAATGATAAAAATCATTATTTTGGGGCACCTGGGTGGCTTAGTGGTTAAGTGAGTGCCTTCGGCTGAGGTCATGATCCCAGAGTCCAGGGATCGAGTCCCACATCGGGCTCCCTGCTTGGCAGGGAGTCTGCTTCTCCCTCTTACCCTATCCCCTCTCATGCTCTCTCTCTCTCTCAAATAAATAAATAAAATCTTTTCAAAAAATCATTATTTTGTTTTGACATAGAAGTATTTTGATATTCCATTTATCTCATTAAAGTTTCGCCAAATATCAAGACATTTTCCTAAGTACAAAGGGAATGATTACTTGGAGATTCTGGTGATAGAGATAAGACATCGGTTACCATCACTGCCCACTGCTCTGGTCCTGGGGCTTACAGGTCAGGAAGCTAGCTCTTCCCGAATACTCAAAGTTGCTGGGGTGATGGACTTGCTTTGAACCAAATTCCCAGGCACCTGGCATCTAAATGAAATTTAACTTTAATCCACTGAAACACTGTAACTTTATGGTAGAGAAATTTGTTAATATTAGGAGCAATGAAACAAATTAGCACCGCCTGCCTCCTGACATGATTCACTGAGAGCACAAGACCGCTTCAGTGTTATTCCCGCCCAAAGTGTATAGCTTCGAGGAAACCGCAGACAAACACAAACTG